>NC_092352.1:14369320-15021860 GCF_963676685.1 Mytilus edulis
ATTTTGTCAGGTGACTGCGAAGTAATCAACGTTTTTCATGGTTATTTTGTATGCACCACATTTTTTATGTTATTTTCTTCATAGACAGAAAAAATATTACAGTAATTCCTTAAATAATTTAAGAAAGATAATTGATATGAAGCGTTTCCATGTTCAATATTTATTTATTTAAAAATGACAACATACCTGGTTCCTTTGTTGTAGATTCCATTTCTTCGTTTCAGTACAGACGTTTATCGTTGTTGTCTAGGAGCTGCTCACTCTCCATGAGCATCTCAGCTCGTACCAGCTTTACAGGGTCTTCGGTTCTCATTTTTTTTTCAATGTAAATTGGTCAATTGTTTGTCCTGAGAGTTGTTTTTTTTTTTCTTTTCACAATATTTTCACATCAATCTTGCACCAAGTCAGGAAAATGGCTGTTGTTATCTTATAGTTCGTTTCTCTGTGTGTTGCATTGTCGTTTGCTTTTTTGTTCACTTCAGTGTTTCTAATGTTTAGTTGTTTTCCTCGTATAGTTATTTTGTTTCCCTCGGTTTTAGTTTGTAACCCGGATTTGTTTTTGTCTCAATGAATTTATGACTTTCGAACAGCGGTATACTACTGTTGCCTTTATTTAGATCCTATCTTCAGAAAATATCTTTCATAAAGAAAGCCATTTACGCTCTTCCTCTTTACACACGAGCATGGGTTATGTGAGAAAACAAAACACTTCTATAATAGTTTGATCACTTTGACCTAAATATCAAGTTTTTTTCCTCATGGTAAACCCGAGCAGAGGTACTAGGGTATACATTTGTGTTTTTTATTAGAGATATAACGGAGTGTCTATATTGTGAAGGACTTAAAAGGTGAAAACCCTTATAGAGCCTTAAATCGTCGTGAGTATTACGGTTCTATATTGTGGAGGACTTGAAAGGAGAAAACCCCTATGGAACATTTAAATCGTCGTGAGTATTACTGTTCTATATTTTGGAGGATTTGAAAGGTGAAACCCACTTTAATGCATTTAAATCGTCGTTGAAGTATTACTGTTCTATATTGTGAAGGACTTGAAAGGTGAAAACCCCTATAGAGCCTTTAAATAGTCGTAAGTATTACTGTTCTATATTGTGAAGGACTTGAAAGGTGAAAACCTCTTTAGAGCATTTAAATCGTCGTGCTTTTCTGTTCTGTATTGTGAAGGACTTGAAAGGTGAAAACCTATATAGAGCCTTTAATTCGTCGTGAGTATTGCAGTTCTTTATTGTGGAAGGCTTGAAAGATGAAAACCCCTATAGAGCATTTAAATCGTCGTGAGTATTACTGTTCTGCGATTTTGCTTAATCTTCGTTTGGAACATATTCACTCTTAGCTGATGGATGCTTTTTATTGTGTGCTTTATATTATTATTGAAAGGAAAGGAAACCGTGAACAAAATTAATTAGGAAGAGAAACCAAGCACATCCACAAGCCCGTGGGCAAAGGCAAACGATGACAAATAAGAGACAGCATTAAAAACTGTTGTTTTGAGGCATATCTAAAATGAAAAAAAAATACAATTACTAGGGCGATGGTCCCAATTTAAGAGTAGACAACAGAAGCGATAGTAGAGAAGAAGGGAAAGGACAAAAAAAAAAAGACCGAATTTTGAATATTTTTTTTGATAAAGTTCATGGCTTTTATTATCCTTCCTAGTCGTCTGAATAAAATTTTGCACTCAACTTATAATATCAAAGATGAATAATACTGGGAAACATTATTTAATGAAAAACCATAATTATGTTAATGCATACAAATACCTTCTACTTTGCAACTGTCTCAAACACTAAACAAAAGCTTCAACAACGAAAAATTAGTCTTTTAAAAGTTTATAGCTTATTTACTGGATGTAAATACATTTGACCGCCAAATTGTAGAAAAGGCGTGGGTTCTAGAGGCTTAGAGTATTTTGAAATAGATATACAACCCTCAACCACTTTCATGATTTTAATTTCTTTGTCTCATTTACCTTCTGATAGGGGAATGCATTAACTGTTTGTTAGCTGGATGGATAGCATCAGATATTGGTTACATATACTCATTCAAATTTGATGATAAACATTCAAAAAATTAAATGCAATCAATATGTTTTTTGTTTTTTTAAATTTTTATTAACGGTGACTACATGTACAATATAAAACACTTGCATAATTATACAAAGCATAGTGTAGATAAAAAAATCACAGTAAAATATCATTAGTTTACACGAAAACACAGACCAGTACCATTCTACTAAAAATGTTCAACATAAGCCGTAGGTCAGGTTACAGTAAATGCGCTATGTCACAGACTATCTTAATATTTTACATACACGTTTGGCTTTGTTGAACTGTATCTGAAAATCGAAAAAGAATGATGCCTTTATCTCTTATTTCCTCCTTAAATATTACTGATTGAATTCTTTCAAAATAGGTGCCTATTTGTACAGAAAGCACATAAATTCGACGAAAACGTTCTTAAATTTGTCATTTTTAATTTTTACTACATAGAATTTTTTCTTAAAAACCTATATCAGCCTTAGTTTTTGGTTGGGTTCGTGTTGCTTATTCTTTAGTTTTCTATGTTGTGTCATGTGTGCTATTGTTTGCCTGTTTGTCTTTTTCATTTTAAGCCATGAGGTTGTCCGTTTATTTTCGATTTATGAGTTTGACTGTCCCTCTGGTATCTTTCGTCCCTTTTTTGTTGATTTATGTCGTTTATATTGTAACGAAAACCGAGCGGTCAGGCTTTGATGTTAAACTATAAATGTGTAATCCTTAGTGTTTTGCTATAAGAATGTGTTTTATAACATGGATAAGTATATATGAACTGAAGTTATAACTGGCGACCCTTCTTTGGTAGCGTGGTTCTCTGGTATCGTGGTACTTTGTGGTATTCCGGTAGATCTACAGTTGGTCCTGTATAGGTTTTGTAGTACGTTGTGGTATTCTGATAGATCTTAGTTTGGTTCCGTTTAGGTTTTTGTAAGAATAACAGACTCGTTAAATAAAAATCAACTTGTATTATCTTTAAGATGCGCTAAATATCTACAATTCATACAAATAGTATATAACTTGACAGTATTCTAGTCCAACAAATAAATACCTTACTTTATTAGAATATCGTAAAGAAAATGGATAGCGGAAATATATATATCTCGAAAGTTTACGAACTATAGCTTGGTAACCGGCAATGGTAAATTGAATTCAATGTAAAAAGATAACGTTTTTCACTTGTTTAAAAGGAACTAACAAGCCCACATTATACGGAAATAGTCTGGTAACTACTTAGTCTGGTAAATGGTTTCGGTACATGTATATTTAAATCGCTTGGAATTAGCGTGTGTTACTTGCCCAGGGTAAAGTCGTACTAGAGCTTTCTTACAAATTGACGAAAGGTACGAACGAACGTAAAGGGAGCACGTATTTCATTTTTACAAAAACAGTTAAAAGAGTCTTTGTTTTATCCAGTAAAACAGCATTCTTTTCTAAATCAAGTTTATTTAAAAAAAAAATAATATCGCAAATAATACACGATTATAATATAATCTAACAGAGAAAAAAAGTGTCAAATACACTTACGTCCGATACGTTATTTACTTAAACCACGAGTACACACATTTCCGCGGGATTTTTTTAAGCACGAGTTTCACGATTAACAATTCAATGACATTATTGAAGATCGTTAGTCTAAATTTAACGACAAGATTCACATTTATTTTTATTTGTTACAGTACACTTTCAGCAAATTATCAAAGTGGAATATCGAGATTTTCTATAAAATGATGATACAATTATTTTAAAAAGTAATGTTGAATAAATCTAAAAAAAAAAAAAAAGACTTTGTATATCAAGAAATGAATCTACAGTTTTACACCATATATATTGTGGATTTTATAATGACGATTTAACAGTACACATGTTTGGAAGATAGACACGAAGTTGTCACTTATCGTCCAGTGGCTAATATTTCATGAATGTTCAGGACTTAGGCAAAACGCAGTTATACGCTAAAATAACCGTTCCATTGCTCCGGTGTATCATATATCACATTAAGGCGATGGTTCAAAAGTTATGAAATGAGAACCAGCATATGGAATAGTATAAAGATCATCCTATTTTTTTCATTTTATTATTTTAAGCGTTGCAAATTATGAATCAAGGAAGTATTTGTATTTCTGTTAGGGAAGAAGACATTTGTATTTGCTTTGATATTTTCTTGGGTTAAACAGTGCAACATTGTAATATTAAAAGTGGGGGAGGGGTCGGTTTTTAGTTTTCTAGGGGACATATTTTTCGTCTGACAACTCTATATTTAACGTGACGGTACCCAAATTGCACCTATTTTGACAGTTTTTTCACCTACGTTTTTTTTATGATCAAGAAAAAAATGTCCATACTGTGTTTATTTTGTAGCCCTACCCTTCTTTATTGTATAGGTACACCGATTTAATTTTGAATCCATATTGAGTCATACAAAAATGGGTTTAAATCAACCTCCAAACTATCCATGATTCTGTAATGAGGAGTACCCAAATTGCATCCATGCTTAAATTCACATCGTCAAAAGTCTAATAACCGAGCTTTTGTTTAATTTCTTCAAATATTTTGAACAATTGGATATTAGTCCATGCTTACTCTTCATATTTTACGAAATGGATACTTATAATATAGGGCAACGTCGGCAGTTTTCGACCACTTAACGGTAAATTCGATTGTGACGTCAGAGAAAAAACAATGGTCATCTTCACGTTACAAGTGAACATCTTTACATATTGGACATTATTTTCGTCGAAGAAACAATACTTAATTTTTGATAATTGCATTAGTAATGACTATTTTGACGTTGTTAAATATTCGGGTATTTTCGACCATGTTCGGGTATTTTCGACCACGGTCGGACATTTTCGACCACTTTCTAATTTCCTTCTGTCATATCACTGGTAACATTATATTATGGTTCGACCCCAGAATCAATTGTTCATGAAGTGTTTAATTGATAATTATTTTGCCATCGTAAGTGGAGATAAACGACCATTTAACTTCTCAAAGTGATACAGTTTCGGTATTCACACGAACGTTACAAGTTTTGATCAGCAACTGATATTATTCAGGCATGCAAGCTTTAAAAAAAATCAATGTTGTGTTTCTGAAAATTTCGAATTACCTGTTTTAAGCGGATTTCACAAGAAAAAATGAACCGCTACAACTGCTTGCACGGGGCTTGTGAATACTTGTGCGAATTTAAATTAATTGTCGTGACCTGTATTGATAAGATCACATTGTCAGATGAATAAAGTAAGTGTTTCTTTGTGTGAATAAGTATAGTGGTGCACGTGATATTGTTCATTCAGTGTGCCCTTTTACGTTCCATATAATTGATTGATAAAGAACACGCGCTTGAATATGCATTGAACACAAGAAGGCTTATATTATAGGACTAACATTATGATATCCCCCTCAAACAAATAAAAATAAAATAGTTTCTCCCTAAAGTTACGGCAAGTAATTATTTATGACAAAAATGTATTTATCAGAAAAACGATTATAACAAATTGCCGAAGCCACGCTGAATTTATCATTTTTCAAAATGTTCTGTATTTTAAGATAAAATTTATCGGGGGGTGGGGGGGGGGGGGGTCAGATACCAAAGGGACAATTAAACTAAAAAAAATACGACGACAGTCCACACATAACCAACACAGAAAACTAAGAGTGAGCAACACAAAACCCACAAAAAACTAAAGACTGGGCTTCACTAAACCTACAAAGACTAACGATTGTGCAACACGAAACCCACAAAAAACTAGACTGTGCAACACGAACCCCACAAAAAAATAAGACTGCAACACGAATCCAACAAAAAACTAAAGATTGATCAACACGAGCCGCACAAAAAATTAGACTGCAACAAGAACCACACAAAAAACTAAAGACTGTGCAACACACACCCGTACCAAAGACTAATGACTCCCCAAAAAAATGTGTTCCAACTATCGAAAATAACAACAGATAATGCATCACAGTATACATGTAGCAATATTATTTCTTTTAAATCATTGCACTGTAGTAATAAATATATAGAATTTGTAACTGCAAGTCATACATTCATTTTGAAAATTTTGTCACATAATATATCTGACGGTTTTAGAGGCAATCATCACACTCATATGGAAAGCTAACGATGTCGTCAATATGCACACAAGAAAAGTCAACACCAGAGCATTTTGCATGATAAAAGGAGGAGCAAATCTCGCAACATATATAAATATCGTCTGTTTCAAGTAAACACTTGGAACAAAACCTGGAAGTAGTCGATTTCTCCGATTTCTTTTGTTTTTTGGATAATTTACGTTTCTTATTTTCTTCCATTCTTTTCTTTTTCTCATTTTTTTTCTCTTCCTTTTTAGCATTTTCCTCTTCCTTTATATGCGTTTTAAGTCTCTATCAATCTTACGCTTTTCTTTCATTTCCTGTTCATCTTCTTTCTGCTGTTTTCTATTCTCTAAAAATTTTATCATTTCCGATCCCGATACGGCTTTTGGTAGTACAGTGCGAGTTTTCCTTTTCTTGAGAGTCTTTTGTTCACTTGGAGTTACAAGTAGGAGTTCAACAGATGATGAAGGTGCTTTTTCACACGATTGTTTGTTTTCGTCTTTGTGTGGTGTTACATTGACATTGCATGGATTAACTTGTATGATGATTTCTGGATAAAGACAAGGAGGCTGATCATGCAATTCTTCAACTATTGTATGTGATGTTTCACATGAGACAGAGTCAAAAATTGCAGATGGCATTAAAGCAATTTCTGTATCCGCCTCATCAGCAATTTGTACGGGTTCTTGATCTAGATTGTAGGTCCCAGAACTATTGGTAACTGGACGACTATCAACCTGGGCATCTTTACAATTCATATCGTCGTCATTACCGAGATCCTGGTCTGGTTTTGCCCTGGCAAATACTTCAGATGGCTCGACTTTAGATTTATCTACACTTTCAACTGAAAATGGATAAAGCCCCGTATGACGGAAACCTTTAATTGCTACATCAACTGTTGTTCCTTTTGCCCACGCCGACTTAAATACAGAAGCAAAGGTAACTTTTGTGACAAATTCACCCGGATTTTTGAACTGGTAATCTCTCACTGAATCTCTCCAGTGCTTCTTCAAAGGCCCAAACAGAGTAACATCACAAGGCTGTAATATATGACTTGCATGTTCGAGCAAACAGTACAATATAACATTCTCAGACTTACAAAGCTGAGCTGTTTCCAGGCTAATATGGCTAGTATGTCCATCCACCAGCAAAATAACCGGTAGCTTTACTTTTCGGTCCTTTATGGCAGTAATAAAATGATCACGCACCCAGGTGTAAAATAGTTCGGAATCCATCCAACCAGTCTTTGTCCTACCAAGTACTGCTTCAGTGAAACCTTCTAGTGGATTAAACCGGAAACGCTCCCCTGGAAATACAAGCATAGGTGGTAAGTAGTGTGCTGTTGCACTCATACATGCAAGAACTGTTATCTGTGATTTGTCAGCTGAACATGTTGAATACACATTCTTACTGCCTTTAGCAGCCAAAATTTTACCTATGTTGAAAGACGTGCATAGTATCAAATCATAAAAATACAATTGTTTAGTCTCTAGGAAATCTTGTAAGATTTCCGTTGCTATTTTTTCTAAATAGGTGCAATTTGGGTACTCGGTGCAATTTGGGTACCCTTACGTTAGAACACTTTGTAGTGTTACCTCCTCCGACCTGGTGGTATCAATAATCATATTCTAACCTATCGTACGTCCCGAAATCCTAAATATATCTCAAGAAAAATCCAATTTAATAAGTGTCGTAGCATGCACGATTATTGTCCGAAGTTCCACGACTATTGTATAAATGTGTCAAAATAAAGGATCCCTAAAACGAGTCTTACGTATGATTCGTCAAGCATACGTACCTTTCGTCAATTTGTAAGAAAGCTCTACTAAACCTTATCCTTTTCCTCCACCGTATTTATACTTAGGTAAACCATTTACCGAAATGGTTTACCATTTACCATTTCGGCTTACCATTTACCTAAATTACCAAACCCAGAGCCGACGTCATAACAAAAATAGGTTATGACGTCATTGGTGTACTTCATTTGAAGTAAACAATTCACAGCTGTTCCGATTGTAAAAACAAAGGAAAGAATAATAAAAAGTTAACAATGTTTACACAAAGTTGTACAATAAATATATAATAGGAACAGTAAATTTACGGTAAGGTTTTAACAACATCATCACATAATTTTAGGGAAAACAAGTTCCATTTCAAGGGACCCCATTTCGTTTCAATATGGTATACATCAAGCAAAGTGGTATAATTGAAGAAGAAAAATACACAAAAACGTGGCAATAATCGTATCGTCATTGCGTTGTAGACCCTATTTCATAGATTTTTAAACGGGTTTTTTTCTATAGACAACGTAATGGATTTGGTTATACACCAAAAACGAAGACGGTAAATGTATGATGATGTTATATCAATAAAACATTAACTTAATTTTTTTTAAAGAAGAATCTATGGAGTAAAACTATAAAATTTGTCGATTTTAAGGTAAATCTATGATTTTTTTCGTCGATTTCATGTGCTTCCTATACAAATATTCACCTATTTAAAAAAAAATCAATCAGTAATTAAATGTATAAATGTATTATTTTTTTTCGATTTTATATCTAATTCAACAATCCCAACTATATGCAAAATTTCAAAACAATTTGTGACATACCCCATTTAAAGTTCCTTGACCTTTTTATTTTAGTGAGTTGGAATTTGCATACATGTAATTGAACTCAAGCCGAATTAATCATTTATATTTGTTTTTCTGTAGCTAACACTGTCATAGTCTTACCATCTTGAAAATATTATTCAAACCTTTATTGGATAGGCCCTACCATAAATTAATCAAGCAATATGCAAATGAATATGTTAGAATAACCATGGAAGTACTTTAATGGTATAACTTTGTGAATACGCACATTAATTCCGAAGAAGGTTTCACCGAAGAATCTATGGAGTAAAACTATAAAATTTGTTGATTTTAAGGTAAATCTATGATTTTTTTCGTCGATTTCATGTGCTTCCTTAAGTACTTTAATGGTTTAACTTTGTAAATAAAGGCAACAGTAGTATATCGCTGTTCGAAATTCATAAATCGATTGAGAAAAAACAAATATTAATTCCGAAGAAGGTTTCATCGAAGGGACAGTGCTGCACATAGTTAAATTATTGGTGCAATACCGCTTTAATTTAGACATTTCCATTGGTAAATTGAGGTTGATACACTAACTATTATTTTTGAAGTCTTGGTATTGTTATGTTTGCATTGATCATGATAATAGAATCTTGAAAATGTAATCTTCTTAAAGTATAGGGTATAATTATAGGATGTTAAGCTGGAGCAATTGACAAACACAAGGGAGTGGCTTGTCTACTATGGAGAACAATATAAAGAAATATGATAATTGAGATCACACTGAGGTATCACCAGCCCAGTAGCCAGTACTCCGGTACTGGCATGAAAATACGGATTTTTTGTGTTATTAAATTTGCTGTTACAAAATGTTAAAAAATATTATAAATTAAGGAATGTATCTCCCTCGTGCAAAGCTCTGATTCCTTTCACGGATTTGGCTATACTTTTTTGGAACTTTTGGATTATAGCTCTACATCTTTTATATAAGCTTTGGATTTTACATATTTTGGCCACGAGCATCACAGAAGAGACATTATTTGTCGAAATGCGCATCTGGTGCAGAAAAATTGGTACCGTTAATGTTATTACTACCACTGGGTCGAAGCCTCTGCTGGTGGACTGTTAGTCCACGCGGGTATCACCAGCCCAGTAGCCATTACTCCGGTACTGGCATGAAAATACGGATTTTTTGTGTTATTAAATTTGCTGTTACAAAAATGTTAAAAAATATTATAAATTAAAGAATGTATCTCCCTCGTGTAAAGCTCTGATTCCTTTCACGGATTTGGCTATACTTTTTTGGAACTTTTGGATTATAGTTCTACATCTTTTATATAAGCTTTGGATTTTACATATTTTGGCCACGAGCATCACTGAAGAGACATTATTTGTCGAAATGCGCATCTGGTGCAGAAAAATTGGTACCGTTAATGTTATTACTACCACTGGGTCGATGCCTCTGCTGGTGGACTGTTAGTCCCCGAGGGTATCACCAGCCCAGTAGCCAGTACTCCGGTACTTGCATGAAAATACGGATTTTTTGTGTTATTAAATTTCCTGTTACAAAATGTTAAAAAATATTATAAATTAAGGAATGTATCTCCCTCGTGCAAAGCTCTGATTCCTTTCACGGATTTGGCTATACTTTTTTTGGAACTTTTGGATTATAGCTCTACATCTTTTATATAAGCTTTGGATTTTACATATTTTGGCCACGAGCATCACAGAAGAGACATTATTTGTCGAAATGCGCATCTGGTGCAGAAAAAATGGTACCGTTAATGTTATTACTACCACTGGGTCGATGCCTCTGCTGGTGGACTGTTAGTCCACGAGGGTATCACCAGCCCAGTAGCCAGTACTCCGGTACTGGCATGAAAATACGGATTTTTTGTATTATTAAATTTGCTGTTACAAAAATGTTAAAAAATATTATAAATTAAGGAATGTATCTCCCTCGTGTAAAGCTCTGATTCCTTTCACGGATTTGGCTATACTTTTTTGGAACTTTTGGATTATAGTTCTACATCTTTTATATAAGCTTTGGATTTTACATATTTTGGCCACGAGCATCACAGAAGAGACATTATTTGTCGAAATGCGCATCTGGTGCAGAAAAATTGGTACCGTTAATGTTATTACTACCACTGGGTCGATGCCTCTGCTGGTGGACTGTTAGTCCACGGGGGTATCACCAGCCCAGTAGCCAGTCAGTACTCCGGTACTGGCATGAAAATACGGATTTTTTGTATTATTAAATTTGCTGTTACAAAAATGTTAAAAAATATTATAAATTAAGGAATGTATCTCCCTCGTGTAAAGCTCTGATTCCTTTCACGGATTTGGCTATACTTTTTTGGAACTTTTGGATTATAGTTCTACATCTTTTATATAAGCTTTGGATTTTACATATTTTGGCCACGAGCATCACTGAAGAGACATTATTTGTCGAAATGCGCATCTGGTGCAGAAAAATTGGTACCGTTAATGTTATTACTACCACTGGGTCGATGCCTCTGCTGGTGGACTGTTAGTCCCCGAGGGTATCACCAGCCCAGTAGCCAGTACTCCGGTACTTGCATGAAAATACGGATTTTTTGTGTTATTAAATTTGCTGTTACAAAATGTTAAAAAATATTATAAATTAAGGAATGTATTTCCCTCGTGCAAAGCTCTGATTCCTTTCACGGATTTGGCTATACTTTTTTGGAACTTTTGGATTATAGCTCTACATCTTTTATATAAGCTTTGGATTTTACATATTTTGGCCACGAGAATCACAGAAGAGACATTATTTGTCGAAATGTGCATCTGGTGCAGAAAAATTGGTACCGTTAATGTTATTACTACCACTGGGTCGATGCCTCTGCTGGTGGACTGGTAGTCCCCGAGGGTGTCACCAGCCCAGTAGCCAGTACTCCGGTACTGGCATGAAAATACGGATTTTTTGTGTTATTAAATTTCCTGTTACAAAATGTTAAAAAATATTATAAATTAAGGAATGTATCTCCCTCGTGCAAAGCTCTGATTCCTTTCACGGATTTGGCTATACTTTTTGGGAACTTTTGGATTATAGCTCTACATCTTTTATATAAGCTTTGGATTATACATATGTTGGCCACGAGCATCACTGAAGAGACATTATTTGTCGAAATGCGCATCTGGTGCAGAAAAATTGGTACCGTTAATGTTATTACAAATGTCAACCCACTCAAATATACATTGATTCGGTCTCGGTTTCGATTTCGTATTCTGGCGAAGACGTCTATTTAGAATTATTATTCAAAATCATTTATATTATCACATGAGTGAAATTTACCATTCCAATTACTAGTAATATTGTTTTAGTTATTCAAAAAATCATTATAATTTGAAATCATAAGAGTTATAATTATAATATATACTTAATTTCCAAAGCAAAACTCTTATGATCTATCAATTTCTGTAAAATCATTACAAGTTTCTCTCAATTCTGTATAGATGCAGACCAGCTATTAATTTATCATTTATCCTAGTTTTTACATAATCTAATGACACTTTCATATTAGGCTGCAGAAACCATACAATTCGTTTGTTATTAAGTTATGTTATTGATTATGAAATTCAAATGATGTGAATCTTAGATACAGATATTTCCCCCCCAAAATATATCATATGACCGAACCGACAAATAACCTGGTCAAATAAGAATCCCGTTTTAACTATTTAAATGGTTAGTTCAACAAAGCTCGTAATATACTTTTGAAATTGATTTCTGGTCAAGTTTAGATTACCTTAGCCGTATTTGGCACATCATTTTGGAATTTTGGGTCATCAATGCTCTTCAACTTTGTACTTGTTTGGCTTTATAACTATTTTGATCTGAGCGTCACTTATGAGTCTTGTGTACACGACACGCGCGTCTGACGAATTGAATTATAATCCTGGTACCTTTGATAACTATTTAAACTACGTTTCGTCCCCAAGGGTATCCCCAGCCCAGTTGTCAGCACTTCGGTGTTGACATGAATATCAATGATTTTGTAATGTTTATAAATTTCCTGTTACAAAACTTTGAATTTTTTGAAAAACTAAAAATGTTCTTATCCCAGGAATAGATTACCTTAGCCGTATTTGGCACAACTTTTTGTTTTGGAATTTTGGGTCCTCAATGCTCTTCAACTTTGATCTTGTTTGGCTTTATAACTATTTTTATCTGAGCGTAACTGCTGAGTTTTATGTAGACGAAACGCGCGTCTGGCGTAATTAATTATAATACTGTTACCGTTGATAACTATTTGTCTCATAATGGATTTTTCTTAATCTTTAATTTTACTCGTGATTCATTGCTTATGTGATGATATAAGTTATTAATACGCTAGTTCAACAATATCCACTAAATTCAGATTTCATATTTTCTCTGCATATTTTTTTTTCAATCATGATATCAGAAAATCAATTTAAAACAAATATGAATATCTTTTTTTCTGGCATATGAAACTGTTATCAACTCTGACTCATTCTACATGCAATGCAAGAATAATAATAAAAAATGTACATAATTCATATTATTTATACATGCACCAACAGTTAGTTGCAAAGAAAATAAAAGTACTATTCATAGCTATAAAAGAGGGACGAAAGATACCAAAGGGACAGTCAAACTCATAAATCTAAAACAAACTGACAACGCCATGGCTAAAAATGAAAAAGACAAACAGAAAAACAATAGTACACATGACACAACATAGAAAACAAACTAAAGAATAAACAACACGAACCCCACCAAAAACTAGGGGTGATCTCAGGTGCTCCGGAAGGGTAAGCAGATCCTGCTCCACATGTGGCACCCGTCGTGTTGCTTATGTGATTACAAACCCGGTAAATAGTCTAATTCGGTAGGTCACATTCATGAAAGGGAAGAGGATTGTAGTTACGACGTAAGGAACATATCCGATATTATTTGTGAAACGGTTATTCCATAACGGCCAACCAACTCGTGATGGCGTCCGTAAAATTTACGAAGGGATGATTTCAACTTCACCATTTGGAACTCTTGGTTTAAGAGCTTCCTTGTGAGCAGTAACCCTCTATCAAGAAAATCATGATAGGAAATGCAAGCACGGGAATATCGTTTCAATTGGGAGATATATACCCCGTATGCAGGTACTGCTGGAATGTTGCTACTTAGAAATGGAAAGTTCACAATTGGAAAGCTGAAATCATCTCTTTTGTCGTAAAGTTTTGTTTTCAACCGACCCTCATTGTCAATTTCTAGATGTAAGTCAAGATATGAAGCCGACTTAACTGTATCTGTAGTATCCTTTATCTCCAATTCGATGGGATAGATGCGTTCCACATAGTCACCAAATTTTGAATTGTTTAGTGAAAGAACGTCATCTATATAGCGGAAAGTAGAGTTAAAGGATATTGCTAACTTCTTATCTTTCTTCCTAAGAAGTTCCTGCATGAAGTCAGCCTCATAATAATAAAGAAACAAGTCGGCAAATAGAGGGGAACAGTTTGTTTCCATTGGGATGCCGACAGTCTGTTGAAAAACACGCCCTCCGAATGTTACAAATATGTTGTCAATCAAGAAATCAAGCATCTTGATAATATCGGTTTCAGAGAATTTTTTGTTTGAATCAGAGTGATTCTTTACAAAGTATGATTTATCCCTCCCTAAGACAAGATACTTGTATCTACGTTGGCCATTCTTTTTTATGAAGCAAAGTAATACCAACTCTTTCAATTTGTCTTTTAGTTTGGAATGTGGAATACTTGTGTAGAGAGTAGAAAAGTCAAATGTTTTAATACTGTTACAAGATGAAAGAGAGTTAGATTGTATGTACTCTAAAAGATCTTTGGAATTTTTAAGTATCCACATCTGATTCACGCCACCTCTAGAATAGTCAGTTTCACAATAACTTTGAAGCCCGTCTTTGATTGCTGATAAAATAGATGTTAATAATTTAGAAAGAGGTTTCGTGGAGCACTTGGAAGACCCAGCAATATACCGTTGTTTGTAAGGACACTTATGTAGTTTAGGTATCCAATACAGTGATGGAAGATCCAGTTCTTCATCTTTTGTTGAAATACCAAAGGAACAAAGAACAGACCTATGATTATCCAGGATTTCCTCTTTGGTAAGTGTCGTGAGGGTATATGTTGAGTTTCCTAGTGAATTGTCTATACCTAATTCGTTTATCAAGCAATTAATATAGTGACTTTTACTGACAAAAACGATGTTATTTGGGACTTTGTCTGCGGGGACAACAACATATTTATCATGGAGGTCGGATAAGTGTTTAGCAACATTTGGGTCTTTAAAGATTGACGTAGCATGGGCATTGATGGACCCATTCAGTTTCTTGATTCTGATTTGTATTAACGACCTCACTGCCTTAATCCATTCGGATAGAGTGTCTACGTCTTCCTTTTCACGTTTAATAATATTCTCTAAAAGCTCCAATATTTTTATCCAAATTCGAAAGTATATTCAGATTCAGAAGATCCAGTTTAGTTTGGGACTTCAATATAACTTGATTTTTAGAGAATTGTTCTACTGCGTTAGGTACAAGTAAAGAAAAGTAAGCCTTTTTTGAAGCAGATGTTTTGGCTATCTTTGACTTGCTTTGCAGAGAATTTACGGAATATTGTAACGAATGTGATGTCACTGCTGTAAATATTGGTAGCAAGAATACAGTCGTTGCCATGAAGAGAAACAAGAATCTATGTCCTATGAACACAAAAACTAAAGCTACTGCTATAACGGAAAATAAAGAATATCCCCACAAGTGGCGAAACGCGGAAACAAAATGATTTGAACGTTTAAATTCTTCTTCAACGGCGCTTTGAGGTATCCAGTGTGTGTTGTTTGTTATAATTGCATGAAACGCACGACAGATCCTGACTGTACCAGTTACTGCTTCCGGTGTAAATTGCAAAATGGATGCTATCGTTTCTATAATAACTATTTTATACGTTTTACTATTGCAAGTTGCGAACTTTGGAAATATGATTACTAGAAACATAGTCACCGATATAGAAGCATATTCATTTTTAAAAATGCCAAACATATGAACAATTAGAAATAGTAGCAAGAGCGGCTTTACAAACATTTGTCTCAGCGCACAATGAGCAATAAATGAAAATACAAAATCGTGTTTTGAAATTGTTCTTACTGTAGGTTCAACAAAGTTTTTCTGGAATTTTCTTTGCAGACATCTAAGAGGTTTTCCTAAAATCTTTGGCGAGTAATACATCGCTAATAAAACCTCTCCTTTGTTCCATCTTCTTTCCCTTATACCCCATGTGACATAGTTATAGGGTGGAGCTTCCTTGAGCGGTATACTACCAACATACAAGACATTCATAATAGATGCTTCAAAAGAGTCATGGCTGAGAACATCTATTGGTACACGTTCGATCAATTTCGCTTTATATCCGATTACTTTCTGAATGTATAATTTGTTATTTATTAACCCTTTCCCGAAAAAGGACGAATGATCGAAAAGAGCGGTCATAGCATTCGTCAATGGTAAGTTGATTACTTGTCGCATCGCGTCTAAATGCATAAAAAGAGTGTCCCCTTTCTTACAATCAACCTCAATACCTGGTTGTATTATTCCACGATCCGGATTTCCGGCTGCCACATCCAATAGCTTGATAACAGTACCCTCTGGAACTGTTGTGTCGCCATCCAGAACTAATGTATAGTCAAACCGTTTTCCCACAATTCTCCCCGTATCGGCGGAAGTTTCAAATAAAAGAACTCCATACGTGCGTGCGTAATCGTTATACAATTCTCGATCACAGTACGTGTAGGCTTTCGTTTCCCCCTCTGATAAAAGGATGAGATCTTGGTATTGGCCACATTTTCTCAAAACTTTTGATAGTCTGTGAACGACCATAAAATTGTCCATTCGCTCTTTACAAATACTGTGGATATGAAATGATTTTAACTCTTTCGTAACATAATCTCTATATGCACTCCAAAAATTTTGAAGACGAGGTCCATCAATTTCATTGTAGCGCATTTTGCAAAATGCCATGCCTTCGAGGTACAATTTAGAATATATCATTCTTCGAATGTCATCGCGAACATAGAGCTCATAATCCTTAAGTTTTACATCCTTCGTTGCACTGACTAGAACGGCTGCGACGTTTGCGTGTAAATTTCCCATATATGCCTCAAACATATTTTGCATACATTCGTCTATATCGTTTTCGCACGTGGCGAGAAGATTATAATTTAGTATCAATTTTAATTTATGGTTCTTAGTAGAAACTGGTACTCGTCCATGTCCTCCAAGAGCAATACAAAATATTGTTTGCATGGGTATCTCTAATACGGTTCCCTGTAAAACCGCTAATAAAATAATCAAAATCACACCGGTGAGCCAATGGGAACGCTTCCAGTCAATGTTTAATGTATTTAAAACAATCGAAATAATTATGAAAAATATCCAAATTCCAAAATACAGAAAAAGTTTTAATTTATTTCCCATAGCTAAGTTAAACTCCTTAAATCTTTTATGCAATAATGTTGTAATCCCTGAGATTTGAATTTTTTTTTTTAATGTCGATCAGAATGAACGATTGTGTATCAAGCTTCTTTTCAAAACGAAAGGGTTAGAAACTTGACAGCCAACGTGGACCTATAATCTCCTTATATCAGTCATTCCATTTGATATTTGATTCTGAATTGTCATATCTAGTCATAACTGGTGTTGATTTCAAAGTAGTATAAATTTAAAATGTCAACGCTTTGATTTCAGACGAATTTGTTTTGCTCGTTCTTTAATACTTGAAATGGGTAAGCGGTTTCGGAAAATAAGAAAAAAATGCTGTTGGCTTTTATTTATCAAAACCAATTAAGTACAAAAATTCTATTACCAACTATATTCACCAAATGTTCAAATGATTTAGAAATAAAATAAAATGCCAAGACATAAAAATCATGTGTGTGGAGTATGGTTAAAACCTGTGGAAAAATAACCTTCAAACCGAAAAGGGATAGACATTTGGTAGCACCATTGCAATAATAAGTATTCATTTATTTGTGAAAATATTTACAAGGTAAAACGGTAAAATAAACAGACTTCCTTTCTTTCAATGGTAACGTTTGATTTGAAAACTGTTAGTATCTTCAATCACTAACGTGTTATTATGTCTACAAGTTTTCCCCCACATTCTCTGATTACATTAGCTCTAAACAGGAGTCTTTTGACATGAAACATGACAATCTTTAGGGAAGTTCCATCTCCGGTCCGGATTCTGTTCATCTATGGGGAGTAGGGATTTCTTATACCAGAACGGAATCTATCACTGCGCTGGATTGTTGATACATAGAAGTTAAGAAAAAGTTAAATAACAAAAATACCGAACTCTGAGGGAAATTCAAAGTGGAAAGTCCCTAATCAAGCGAATGGATAACAATTTGTTCTCTAAATGTAAGATAACTTTCTCGATTTTGATCACATGATGAATTTTGTTACTAATTGAATAAAAACGTAATTGCAGTAGAAGACATGAACATGTACTACCAACAAGAAGACAACGACAACATTCGTGACCGATTCCAGACTTATAATACTAACGTTGATTAACATATATTTTCAATCTATAATATGAAATTAAACAGACCTAAAAACAAAATGCAGTTGCACGAGTCCGCTTTCTATTTATATCTAAATTTATGTTTATATTGCTTATATGACCATCAGATGTCTTCTGAGGTCAACTCGAAAGTTAATTATTTGACGTTAAGACTAAAATTTACACGAAACGAAGCTACATGTTATTGAGCTCATGACCTGTAAATTGTTTATTATAGATTTTTTATAATTTGAATAAATGTTTTACGTGGTTATAAATCAAATATATAAATTCGAGTCAAATCGGTGAACATGAATTTAACAGCTAGTGCTCTTTTAAATTTCTATCCATTCGACCTGTAAATGACTAAGGAAAATTCAAAAAAAATATATCGTCTATGATATATAGGGTAAGGTATTGTTTTTGTGGGTTTTCTTTTATCATTAATGGTTATCAGTTTAGTGGCTGTAATGATATACATTCATCTTTTTGTATATTTGTTACATAACTTGTACTTATGAAATAAGAAATATGAAATACTAGTATGTTTCTCTTATCGTTGCTATCAGTGAATTAAATATCAGTCCCTACTTTGCATAAGATAAAGGATAAGAATAGGAATGTGTCAAAGATACAACACACTATGTTATTATCAAGTTATGATCTCACGATATGCATGGTGCAAAATTGGGGTGAAATCTCTATATAATTTGTTACTATAATAAATTTAATATTAAGGAGAACACAAACGAGAAATATTTTTCAAATGTAGCATCATTTAAAAAAATCTGGTTTCCTTTTTAGTTTAATGCTTTAATTTCCAAAGACGGCAAAGAAGACAACAGTGAAGACACACTAGAATCTCCATTGTTTGTAAAACAATTGAAAGGTCTTTCCTGTAAAAGTGATGTTTTCGTAATGTGCTGTGTACGACCTTTCGTTTGATAAACGATAAGCATACCTTCTGAAACTTTTCGCTTTTTACATTTAATGACCTCATCGGCTTCATTTTTGAGATCGGAAGTATGATATATGTAACACAGGGTAGAGGAGCTTTCATTTGATATGAGACAACGCCATGTTCTAGAAGTTAGATTTTTGCACTAAATAACCCTATCCAACTCATTTTTTGGATCGGTAATTTGATATTTCAAAGTACACATGACCTTTCATTTGATATAAAACAATCGTATCGTAAAAGAAAATTTATTGTTTGCACTCAATGACCCCATCCAACCATTTTTTGTGGGACGTCAATTTGAAATTTGAAATGTACGCTTTATGTTCTATCATTTGATATGCGACAACTTTACCATCTGAGAAATTTTAATTTTTTCACTAAATGACCCCCCCCTTTCCCCCTTCCCCCTGGGATGAAACAGAGGTTCAAAATTTTCATTTTTAAGTAGAGTTTAATGAGACCTTCAATTTTGATATATCAGATGACCCCATTTGACAAAGTGCCAAAAATGATGCAATATCAACTATATAAATAGAAGTTATGAAACTTACAAAGTCAATGAGAGCCGTGGTGTTGTGGTTAGTACATCGGACTACTAACACAAAGGTTCCTGGTTCGATTCCCGTTTGGGATGAAAATTTCAGGAACTCTATTTTCGGCTCTCCCTTGACACCATCTGCGAGTATGGTCTTGAGGAAACGATGATAGTCCGTCGAAAATGGCTGACCCGTGTTAAGAGAGAGCCATATCTCTTGCACGTTAAAGACACCCTTGTAAATTTCGAAAACGAGTAGTCGCACCCGCACAGTGGAAAGGGAATAATATAAGTTGCAAAACTTGTTTCCCAATCCACTATAAATAAATATGTTTAAACTAAACTAATGCAAAACATGAAAATTTCAAATTGATTTTTTGGGTGTTTTTTTCCATGGAATGTTTTCGGTATTTAGTCAAACATATAACTATGTTAACCTCTTCAATTTCTTAAACATTTTAAGTGATAAGCTGTTGTTGATTCAGAAATACATGCTGCCGCTCGCAAAATTGCAAACTGCATTATCTTTAAAACGACAATAGATATCTCAAATCTGTTAAATAATAAATAATCTACAGTTGAAGGACAACATTATAGAAAAAAATGGGACAATTCCAAAGTTCATCAATGTCACAATGAATCATCAAATATATGATGCAATACCAAACTTGAGAACCGAAAGTCGTTCATGGACTATGAAGAGACATGGAACTACCACCATTCAACTCAGGACTACTTGACCTTTCAAATATCACAAGGTCAAGGTCATTGTATACTGTGAAGGTCAAGGTGATATTTCATCATGAACTGACATTGACCTCAAATTGAAGGTCTTGAATTACTGATCATCTTTGCAGTTTATAGTAGGTTGATATCTGTTACCTTTAAAAAGATATACACACAATACTATACTTTTAAGAATCATCCCGTTGTAACTTTTGAACAGACGGTTTAACATTTTTGGCCTTATTGTATAAAATGTAGAGCTCGTCGAGGGGAACAATTTATACGCTGTATGTATGCAGCAAAGTCTTATCGTTTTCCTAATATGTAAGCTTGAAATTGCAGCGTAATTTTTTTTTGCACTCGGTTACCTTTGACCTTGTGTGCATTTTAAAGGTCACATGAATTAAAGATTATTGGTGAAGGTTCCAAGTCTCTATGACTTCTGGTTCTCGAAATTAAATTTTTCAAAAATTATTTATAATTTTTAAAGGGAAATAACTCCTTATAAGGTTTAGGAACAAAGTAATTGTTTATGTTTATAAACATTACCATCTGTTCTTGTACATGCTGCCTTTTTTAAATCGATTCTATCTCTAATACTTTAAAAAAAAATGCAAATAAAAGAAATTCCTTCAAGGGGACATAACTCTCAAAGGAGATGATGACCTCTTACGCAGTCTCATATGGTAATACATCATGATGAAATCTACCTCTGTCCAGATAAGTTTATGATATCTTTAAAAACAACGAGGTGGGGCTATGTCGAAGAATAACAATAAAAGGGAGATAACTTCTACGGGGGATGATGAAATCCTACACAGCCTCATCTGATAATACTTCATGAGATCTACCGATGGTCCATTGTCCAGATAAGTTTATGATATCTTTAAAAACAACGAGGGGGGGCCATGTCGAAGAATAACAATAAAAGGGAGATAACTTCTACAGGGGATGATGAAATCCTACACAGCCTCATCTGATAATACTTCATGAGATCTACCGATGGTCTCGCGTAGAGGAAAGACCTTGATAATTGAAACTTCGATGAATGAGTCACAACAACGGAAAATTATTGATTTCTTATCGTTTCCAATCGTTACCTGACTAGATAGAATAAAAATAACAAATTACTGTTAAAAAGTAAAATCACAAAAATACTGAACTCAGAGGAAATTCAAAAAGGAAATTCCCTAATCAAATGGCAAATTCAAAAGCGCAAACATACCAATAGAAAGGATAACAACTGTCATATTCCTGATTTGGTACAGGCAATTTCTTAATATGTAGAAAATGGCGGATTTAACCTGCAGGTTTTAAATACTTATTAAAGGTACCAAGATTATAATTTGATACGCCAGACGCACGTTTCGTCTAAATAAGACTCATCAGTGACGCTCAGATCAAAATAGTTATTCAGCCATACAAGTACAAAGTTGAAGAGCATTGGAGACCAAAAATTCCAAAATATTGTGCCAAATACGACTAAGGTAATCTATGCCTGGAATCAGAAAATTCATAGTATTTCGAAAAATTCAAACTTTTGTAAACAGGAAATTTATAAAATGACCACATAATTGATATTCATGTCAACACCGGAGTGCTGACTACTGACTGGTGATACCCTCGGGTAGCTAAACCTCTCTCTTGTTTGACAGTCGCACTGAATTCCATTATATTGACAACGATACGTGAAAACAAAACAGACATAAAAGATAGAAAATGTCAAAAATAGGGGTACAACAGTCATCATTGTGTTATAATCTTAATCACCATAAAAACAAACAAATATGTAACAAATAATCACAAAATGTCATATAGACCAAGTAAATTAGCAAAAATTAAAGACAAGAACACACAAATTTTACATAGTACAATAACACAATGTCGGGATATTTAAGTATAGAGACTCGTAAGATGTAAGTATCAAAGAACCATAATAAGGCATATAGACAAAGCACATTAGGGACTGTTCAATATTTATCAGATGGATGGGCCGGTGCAAAATGGGGCGGGGCAAGCACTTTTTTGTGGAAATATTTGGATGGGCAAGAACTTTTTTTAATATATATAGTAGATGGGCTAGAACTGATTTTATTTGAAAAAAATTTGCTTTCAATTTTATTGGTGTGGAGGAAATTCCTTTTGCAGGCACAAAAAACATAAGGGACATGGTCTCAACAATAATTTTCAGTTTATGCCAAATCCAGATAGTCAACTTTAATTTTTTTTATAACTTTTTCAAATCAACATGGATTTTCATAAAACTCTACAATTATTTCATTTATATATTGATCTTACAGAATACCAGGTTGTTTGGTAGTTTGGTGAATTGCTTTCATCCTATGGATTTAATAAATAGGTTAAAAAAAAGCTAAAATTTTCAGTTTTGGCTAAATCCAGATAGTCATCTTTAATTTTTTTCATAACTTTTTCAGATCAACTGACATTTTCATAAAACTCTACAATTATTTCATTTATATATTGATCTTATAGAACACCAGTTTGTTTTGGTAGTTTGGTGTATTGCTGTCATTCTATGGATTTAATAAATAGGTTAAAAAAAAAGCTAAAATTTTCAGTTTTGGCTATATCCAGATAGTCATTTTTATTTTTTTTTCATAACTTTTTCAAATCAACTGACATTTTCATGAAACTCTACAATTATTTCATTTATATATTGATCTTACAGAATACCAGGTTGTTTGGTAGTTTGGTGAATTTCTGTCATTCTATGGATTTAATAGAAAGGTTAAAAAAGCTAAAATTTTCAGTCTAGGCTGAATCCAGAAAGTCATCTTTAATTTTTTTTATAACTTTTTCAAATTAACATGGATTTCCATAAAACTCTATAGTTATTTCATTTATATATTGATCTTACAGAATACCCGGTTGTTTGGTAGTTTGGTGAATTGGTGTCATTCTTATGGATTTAATAAAAAGGTTAAAACAAGCTTAAATTTTCAGTTTAGGCCAAATCATTGGATAGTCATCTTTAAACTTTTTTATAACTTTTTCAAATCAATTTAGATCTTCATATAACTCTACAGCTATCTCATTTATAAATTAATCTTACAGAATGCCAGGTTGTTTGGTGTTTTACTGTCAAATGTTCAGATTTAATTAATAGGTGAAAAAGGGTGCATCAAAGTCAAAAATATGTCTGCCTAAATTGCTTAAAAAGACCATAATTTCTTTTTTGAAAGATTAGATAAAGGGACATTGGTATTTGAACTATATTTAACATGCTGTGTTATTAAGACAATAATTAGTAATTCAGCATATGATAATATTTTTACTAGTCCAAGAGTTATTGTCCCTTAGTTTAAATTATTTCCTTTATTTTAAATCAATATTGTATCTGAGGCTGCAAATATAAAATCAAATATATACATGTATATTCATGCTGGTTTTAAAAACAATAAAATGTATGGTTCTGATACACACTTAAATATTTATATAAATGGAATTAACTAGCACATTTTAAATTTTGTATTTACACCAAAGTCTATTCTTTGATTTCAAGACATAAACCTGCAAACTTTCAAATAGAAAAAGAACTTTAATATTTTTTGATTGTTTTAAGCTTTAGAGGGGCAAGGACTTTTTTTTATAGATTTTTTTAGATGGGCGAGGACTTTTTTTTCAGAATTTAAAAGGATGGGCATTAACTTTTTTAATGAATTAATATTAAGAATACACCGGCCCATCCATCTGATAAATATTGAACGGTCCCTTAGCAAAACTAAAAGGCAAGCATGCAAAAATGTTTTATAATAGCAAACTAACGTCATGTAAAAGTACAGTGCACTTCATATGTATAAAAGAACCCCCGAAAGGCATATAGAAAAAGCACATTAATTGATATTCAAATCTTTGCAGTTTATCAAAGGTTTAGTTACGGCGTTCTCCGAGTGCTGTTGAGTGAATATCTTTGGGTGGAATCAGTTTCAGAAAACAATTTAAAGGTTTGTATAAAATTACATAAAAGGGGAGTCTTGTCAGTAACAATGATTATTCTATCTCTCTTTATTTTGTATGTAAATCTAACATCAATACATTCATTTTAAAACTGTCTCTCATTATTAAAATGCCATAATCAGTGCAACATACATAAATAAGATATGAAATCATATAACCGGCTCTTGTTACTTGATAACCTTATAAACTTACAATGTTAAAATTGTGAAGACACCACTGGATCGATGCCACTGCTGGTGGACGTTTCGTCCCCGAGAGTATCACCAGCCCAGTAGTCAACACTTCGGTGTTGACATAAATATCAATAATGTGGTCCTTTTTTTTTATTATAAATTTCCTGTTTACAAAACAATGAATTTTTCGAAAAAATAAGGATTTTCTTATCCCAGGAATAGATTACCTTAGCCGTATTTGGCACAACTTTTTGGAATTTGGGATCCTCAATGCTCTTCAACTTTGTACTTGTTTGGCTTTATGAATATTTTGATATAAGCGTCACTGATGAGTTTTATGCACACGAAACGCGCGTCTGGCGTACTAAATTATAATCCTGGTATCTTTGATAACTATCATAAAAAAATGAATGCTCAGTCAAATATCATATTATTCATACATATTTCAATTATTTTAAATATATCAAGTTATGTATGGTACAGAATAAGGATAAGGTGTCTTATCTAATGTTGTTATTATGATAGCCAAAATATTGTGAAGATAATATAGATTGTTCTTTTGCAAATGCAGCATGATGATTTAAAATAAACTAATCAGGGTTTTCCTTTTAGTTTAATACTTCTGCTTTCAAAACATGGCGAAGAAAAACAAATAAATTTTGAAATTACATGATAGTGACACCATCGGTGAGAAGCAGTGACGGGGAGAGTCTTTATTATTCGGTTAACTGACCTTTATCAGAAAACAATTTAAATGTTTCTGTATAATTATGATGAAAGGGAGTCTTGTCTTCAATAGTGATTGTTCTATCTCTTTCTTTTCATGTAAATCTAACATCAATAACTAATTGTAGTAGTTTACATTTTAAAATTGTTTAATTGTCACATTGCAATTCCATTTATCAAATAACTGTCTTTTCTCATCGTATTACCGTTTAAGGTCAATGAACAGTAAATATGCTATGTCATAGTTTTTGGTAAAATGATGTGTACAACTTTGGCTCGTTGAATTCTCTAAGAAAATCTATAAAATAAAATAATGCCTTTACCTCTTTTTTCTTCTTAAATATGACTGATTGAATTCTATCAAGATGTATGAACATTTGTGAAACAACATATCGAAAAACGTTCATTAATTTGTATAAAAATCATCAAATGTCTAAATTCAAATCCATAGATTTTTCTTTCAAAAAAAAACAAAATATTGTTAATACATAAATTTCTGTTTGAATGATATAAAAATAATCATCACCGACTTAGTTTTTTTTTTTGCGTTTTAACCAAACTCTTTCCTAGATGGTATGACAAAATTATAAAAAAAATCGACTTTTAGGGTCTACAACGCGTTGACGTGACTTCGACGTAATGTGGTATTTCTCACCAAGTACACTATTTTGGATCATGTTAAACTTTTAAATGAAATCGGTGTACCTATTATTGATAAACATCATTTAAAACGGAAATTATTGTACCAATTGACAACAAAGAGTGTTTTTTTTTTTAATAAAAGTTTGCATTAAAATTAAAGATTTGATTATTTTAAAACAAATTTAAGAACGTTTTTGCCGATTGTATGTGCTTTTTACACACTGTTTACCTATATTGATGGAATTCAATCAGTAATGTTTCAGAAAATATAACAGATAGGTGCATAGTATTTAGTTTCGATTTTCAATTAAAGCTCAACAAACCAAAATTTGCAAAATTTTATGAAAATCTATTACTAAGCCCATTTACTGCAACTTGACCTTAAACTGAAAATGTTACAATGAATAGTATATAACCCATATAAGTTATGTATACTAAAATAAACAACATGATGTCATTTTCGGAAGCTTGTAGGAGGCTTTAAATTAACTCTCATGGATCTCTTTTAATAATGAAGAAAACAAGTTAGATATAAAACAGTATTTGAATTCACATTATATTTGCGCATTCTACAAAAGTTAAACTTGAAATGAAAAACAAATGCTTCAATCTGCTTCAGACAAATATGAAACTTCACGACGACAAAAATAAACTCACAACAAAAGACATACATGGTTCAACACACAGTCGAAAATGCGATGGTAACCGTCCACCCAAAACAGCAAGCTTTGGATGGTCCCATTTAAAATAAAAGCAACTACACTCAAGGGCACATTAAAATACATAACTAGCACAAGGTGAACTAAAGTTATTGCGGGACAAGCACATAAATAAAACCTACACACGCTTGACTTTGACAAGAATTTTGGAGAAAAAAGTGACACTGTAAAATGTATTTAGTTAAGTGTTCTATATCATAAGTTTTAAGATTTAATTATTTAAAGGCAACGGCTGTTATCTCAATTCTTTTTATATCTTTTAGCCTATAGTTGTCTTTTTCGTATTTTTTCGGTCATTTTTCTCCATTCATTCTAGCAGACTGTCGTTCATGTTATCACACACTATTCATTTGGTCCTAAATTATTAGCACTGGTTATCAATGTTAAACGATAAGCAATTCGTTAGTTAATAAATTCAAGAATAAAGAAGAATTTCGCCGGTTAACATTGATGTTCCTCGTTTATTAAGTGAGGGAGGAAGGTGGTCACATCTTCAACTAAGATTGTATGTTTTATTCTCTCAGATGATTTGTGTAAAACTAACATCATTGTATCATTTTAATATTTATTTTAAGATTTTCTATGCCACTGTTGATCACACGAGAATAATTTGTGACTCCATGTCATCACTTATAATGTATAAAATCAAATAATGCATTGTTTAGGTACACTTAAGTTATCGTATAACTCTGGTAAAAGTATCAATCATTAACGATTTATGGTCGTTTTAAAAAATAAATCCACCTACAATACTGCATTCCAATTTACAATCTGAAAAGATATCACATTTGGGACAATGTCACAACGGCAGATCAAAATCCATCTTAATATTTATCATATATTTAAAAAAAAAAAGGGATTTGGGCCATGACACTACTTCAGTTCAAACATGCCAAACAATAACAATTAAACAATTAATATTCAACATATTTCAATTCGGATTCGGACCCCTTATGAGACATAATGTACATTATAGGACAGACAAATATGAATAAAGATAATAATAACATAACCTATTTTCTGACACATTCTATTATATGAATAAATATATTGAACGGTTAAAGTAGTTCCAATTCTAAGTATGTCAGTGCACAAGTTATTACAGAAATAACATATGAACAAATATTAAGGAATATATAGATTCTATGTATATAAAATAGAATTTGGACCGTATTTGTTAAACATCTCAAGTCATATATTTACGCAGATATGCAATAATAAAACTTAATTGTTTACAAATGTGCGAAAATCTCTATACAAAAATATAAAGGCAACAGTAGTATGCTGCTGTTAAAAATTCATGAATCGATTGAGATAAAACTAATCCGGGTTACAAACTAAAACTGATAAATCTTTGATCTTACTTCAGGTTTTTTGTGGAGTTCTAGTTGCTTCTTTGTCTTTATAGTTTTATTGCATCATTTAAGTTTATAGCAGATATGAAATGGTAACAAGTTGATTTTTATCAATATGAGAAATTTCATGACTTTATTAATTTACTTCACATTTACAAGAAAATGAATTTAGCCTGAGTTTTATCAGGTCATTATCTAAAACATTTATAATCTTTCTTTGTGCTAATAAGTAAATGTTACTAAACCTTAATAACTATTAGTAAAAAGTATAAAATCACAAAAATACTGAACTCCGAGGAAAATTTACAGAAAGTCCCTAATCGAATGGCAAAATCAAAGGATAAAACACATCAAACGAACTGGCAACAACTGTCATATTCCTAGTTCAAGTTTAAAGTTTTCAAATATAATTCGGTTGGTGGTTGATTTAGTTCAAGGTTTTTAGTATAATTCGGTGAATATTTTTAAAATATTATAAAGATCAATGCCGTTTTATCTTCGTTTCAGTGCAAATATAACCAGTGTATCATTTAAGTTTTTAACATCAATAATGACTTTCTATGTTATGTTACAATTACATTGTTTGAAATAGTAATATCTCTACCGACAATAGTATAAATCATTCATAATTTAACTCGATGTAACTGTATACTTTACGGTAATCTTACTATCTTGTGCAATGTCATACCACTTCTAATACCCATTTGCGCCAAAGTGGCGTTCAATATGATATCGTTGATGTCATATTTAAAATTTTTAGCATCATTTATAAGATGTCGTGCTGTAATTATGTTTATTTATATAAGTTTCGGATTTATTTGCCCCAGATTTTGCCTTTGTGTGAGAAATTTCATGAATTTATTAATTACATTCATATTAACGGGAAAATGTTAACCCTGGGTTTTATGGGTCAATGTTTTATATCTTCATTTGTCGATGTACGTTTCGTTAACGGATTCCTCGTTTGTGTACTTAAATTCGGGTTTCCGGCGGAGTATGCAGAACCTGCTCCACCTGTGACACCCTTCGTATTCGTCATAAAATTCTAATTAGTCTAAATCGGTAGGTCACATTCGGGTAAAAGAGTACGGCATATTGGTTACAACATAACGTAAGGGTACCCAAATTGCACCGAGTACCCAAATTGCACCTATTCAGAAAAAATAGCAACGGAAATCTTACAAGATTTTGTAGAGACTAAACAATTTGTATTTTTATGATTTGATACTATGCACGTCTTTCAACATAGGTAAACATATTTAGATAAACACAAAACGTTCACAGTATTTATCAACAGATGGACTGTTTACTGAAAAGGCAAAATGTACGAAAACGTCACCATGCGACGTCATCAAAACGTCATCTTTTTTAAAATTAGCAAATACAATATATTATAAGTATCCATTTCGTAAAATATGAAGAGTAAACATGGACTAATATCCAATTGTTCAAAATATTTGAATAAATTAAACAGAAGCTCGGTTATTAGACTTTTGACGATGTGAATTTAAGCATGGATGCAATTTGGGTACTCCTCATTACAGAATCATGGATAGTTTGGAGGTTGATTCAAACCCATTTTTTTATGACTCAATATGGATTAAAAATCAAACTGGTGTACCTATACAATAAAGAAGGATAGGGCTACAAAATAAACACAGTATGGACATTTTTTTCTTGATCATAACAAAACGTAGGTGAAAAAACTGTCAAAATAGGTGCAATTTGGGTACCGTCACGTTAGGAGCATTAATGTCGTCACCTGTAAAGTAGATATTCCATAACTTTTAATCAACTCGTTATAGCGGCCGTTACGAATGGATTATTTCAATTTCGTCACTTGGTAATCCTGATTTAATTACTTCCTACTTAGCAGCTACCTTCTATCAAGGAAATGAGATAAGAAATATATGCCCTGGTATATCGTATCAACTTAGAGATATATACGTCGTATGCAGGCTCTACTGGAATGATACTACATAGAAATAGAAAGTTCACAATTGGAAAGCTGAAATTATCTCTTTTGTCGTAAAATTTTGATTTCAACCTACCCTGATAGTCAATTTCTAGAAGTCAAGATATGAGGAAGACTTAACTGTTGTTGTTGTACCCTTTATCTCAACTTTGATGGGATAGTAACATACTAACCGAAGTTTGAATTATTTAGTGGAAAACATCATCTATATAGCGGAAAGTATAGTTCAAGGATATTGCATACTTCTTTTTTAATTCCTCAGACGTTTCTTTATAGCCTCATGGGAATAAAGGAACTAGTCGGCAAGATAAATGGCACATTTTTTTCCCATGGAAATGCCGATTGTCTGTTGAAAACACGTCCTCCAAACGTAACGAATATGCTGTCTATCAAGAAATCTAGCATCTTGATAACGATGGTTTCAGAAAAATTGTTATTTGCATCAGAGTGAAATTTGAAAAGTAGGATTTATTCCTCCCGAGAACAAGATACTTGTAGAATCGCATTCATAACAGTGTGGCTGTGGACATTAATTGATTGGCGCACTTTAATATCCCAATATGGGACATATTAGATGAACGTTCGTCAATAACGCCCATTGCTCAAGACGTCCTAAGTATAGACATTTTTAAAAACCGTGGGGTCACCAAAGGTTCTCAACGCCTAAATAAAATAATTCGAAATACTAATCAGAAGAATTTGTGTTTTGATTTATATTGATTAATTAAAGGCAGTTGCTATTTGTCCGGCCAATACAATGCGCATGTCACTATTTGTGTGTGCGTGTAATATTATCTTCAGCAGCACCAGGGGCTAGCAAATGTTTGTTATCTTTATTGTTAGGGCCCAATCTTGTTACTGGTAATTGAAATTGTTGTTTTCTTCATATATCTATTATATAATAGTCATTATCTATTCCATATTTATTACTTCATCTATGACTTAACATTGTAAGAACAGAGAAGAAATTAGTTGTAAAACAAACTCGGGTCGTGTTTGACTTTTGCATTTTTTTTTATATATTTTATTACTCCACCGTGGCTTTTTATAATCCTATGTCCACTTTTGTTAACCTCAATACCCGTGTTGCGTTAGTGGTTTGTGTAATGTTGGCAACAATTTACTTCATGACTTTTTTCAATCTTCCTGCTAAGGGTTGATACAGAAGGACGCATCAAATTTTAAAAAAATTGTATTTTTCAAGGTAGGCTTTATCGAAATTGAAAAGTAGAAAAACCACAAAAAAATATCACAATTGGAAAGGTCTGCTTTGAATTTGTGATTTTGAGAAGTCATGTGAGTTATCCTTACTGCTTCATTTACTACTTCATTCTATTGGTTTTGAAAGTGTCAGCGAGGTAATTGTTGGTAATTAAACAATAGTTTGAAATATGTTCAGAAGATATGTTTCAATTAAAGTCTTTTGTATTTCGTAGCTAATAGACATGGTCCAACTTTAAATATGTCCTGAAGACATTATAGTTTTCCAAAGTTCCCTTTTTTCTCTCCTTTATCACATCAAACTGATTTTGACAAAGCCCGCATTTGAAGCAAGAATTTTTCAACGTATCCATTGTTTTATTTTTTTACAGCACTAATAGACTTTTCTTCCCCGAGGGTATCATCAGCTCAGTAGTCAGTTCTTTGGTACTGACATGATTTAACAAATCTTTCTAAAATTGTCCGTTTATAAATTTTGAAATTTTAATGAGGCTAAGGTGTCAACTTCCATGCAATGTTGACCTTAGATTTTGCTATCTTTTAAGTCCTTTTTGGTTATATAGCTCTTCGGATGTTTTGTTTCTTGGTTTTCAAATTTTTGGCTTTCAGCGTTCAAAATTTTAAGCCTGTTATCTCTTATGAGGATATAATATTAGTGACACTACTTTGAGTTGAAACTTTAACAAGCTGTTGCTGATTTACATAATTGTACATGAGTGTTATTCATTATTTTGATTTTATGTATTAAAAATAAGGCATCATTAATATGCCGCTGTCCAAAAGTCGATTAAACACACAAAAAAAAGTAAAGTATTTTATTTATGTTGTCATGCATATAATAGGTTTAAAATAGGTTACTTTTCTCGTTTGAATTGTTTTACATTGTCTTATCGGGGCCTTTTATAGCTGACTATGCGGTATGGGCTTTGCTCATTGTTGAAGGCCGTACGGTGATCTATAGTTGTTAATGTCTGTGTCATTTTGGTCTTTTGTGGATAGTTGTCTCATTGGCAATCATACTACATCTTCTTTCTTATATTACAAGTATTTTCCTTAACGGATGAGTATTCAAAACAGAACAGTTATTCTACACATAACGCTATCCCTCGTGTATGTATTGCCTTATTTTCATAATTGTTTTACCGTTTTTAAATTTCGGATTTATTTTGGCCTTCAAACTGTTTTGATTCGAGCACTACTTATGGGTCTTATTTGAACAAACATACGCCTAGAGTACCAGATTATAAACCTGTTTCTTTATGAGTTTTTACAACAACAGGATAGATGCAAAGCGATTTTTAGCAGAGTAATGCAAAATTAATGACAGTTTTCCGGGAAATTAACATTGGCGTGAATATTTTTGCTAAACAATTCTTTGTATAAAATATTCTTTACTTTCAACAAAATCTCAATTGGCGAGGGGTGTCATTTAGAGTCAGGAAATAAGGTGAAAACAGTTGAAATTTGTAAAAAATGGATGGAAATGAAATATTTTCCTATTTTGGGCTAATATCTTTATAAATATGTGACAGATATACTTTATTTTCTTATTTTTCTTTTAACTATCCTACATTTAGCCATTAACATTTGATAATTAAAGGAGGTTTGAAAATTTTCGAATGATTCAACATTTTAGACATAAGATTTACAGAAATTACTATAACAAGGATATTCTGTTCAGCAACGATGCACTGATTATTAGGTAATATCAACAGGGAACATTCGAAACCATTTCTTTTCTAAACAAAGGAAACAACAACATTATCAAAATAGATTAAAAACATAAAAAAAAATCAAATGTAAAGTCATGTGATGTGCTAAAGTAGCAATGCACATATTATTGTTAGGACCATTTGATTGATGTCGGTGTTGAAATGAATGAATATCAATAATGTGGTCATTTTTATGAATTTCCTGTTTACAAAACATTGAATTGTTGGAAAAACTAAGGATTTTCTTATCCCAGGCATATATTACCTTAGCATTAATTGGCACAACTTTTTGGAATTTTGGATCCTAATGCTCTTCAACTTTGTACTTTAAATATGAGCGTCATTGATGAGTCTTTTGTAGACGAAACGCGCGCCTGGCGTACTAAATTATAATCCTGGTACCTTTGATAACTATATCTTAGGTATGTCAATGACCGTGCTTCAAAACCAGGTTTAATCCCCCTTTTTTCTACATAAGCAAATGTCTTAACCAAGTGAGGAATATGTACGTCAGTTGTTTTCATTCGTTTGATGTTTTTGATAATTGATATGGGACTTTCCATTTTAAATTTCTCTTGGAGTTCGATATTTTCTTATCTTTTTTTTTTTATTTTTTAATGTATTTTGTGTCACACCTCAGATTTCGTGGCAAACCCGATTAATCTAAGAAATTGAAAATGCAGAAACATTTTTTTCTAACAACACAGAACAATATGTAGATTGCTTACAGAACGACTTTTTGTGGATAAATCATTTAAAAGAATAGAAATAATCTTTATTTTGAAAACTTAGTTCACATAAAATGTCATATTAAATGTGTTGTTGTTGATTTATTAGTGCTGATTTCTAAAATGCAAATTTCATTTCTAGAAACTTACTGAATACATTTTTTTTTAAATGACATATCACTTGATTTCAAAGGAGTAACACGGCGGCTGTCGCATGTGGAGCACGATCTGTTTATCCTGCCTGTGCAACTGAAATGCTGTTGTTTGTCTGTTTTTTAGCCATGAAGTTGTCAGTTTATTTTCGACTTATGAGTTTAATTACTAATTTGGTATTTTTTTTTATCTTGAAAAGGGTCTTAGTTTTATTTCAGAATTCTTCATATTTTCTTCATATGTTTGTTCTAAATGCACAAAACATTTGCTTTCTCGAAAGCTAATATGAACAGCAATATTTGTTTTTCTCTTGATTTGGATATGCCAGTTTCAAAAGAGGAACACTTTATCAATATTTACACTATAACAGACGACTTTCGTTCTCTATTATTAATTTTCCTTTTTCAGACAATGTGTGAGTCCTTCTATAGTTTAATTATTTCCTAACTCGTTCTCTTATTCGTATCTGCATGTACGTTTTTGATTACAATGACGTTATATGTGCTTGACTGATATTTTAGTTCAAGTGATAGATTGTGTCGCAACAAGTTACTTAAACTTTAGCTTTCTGCGTTGTTTATGTTTCGTTTGTATATCTACAAATATTTGTCTTTTTTTGTCATGGTATTGTCAGTTTATTGTCGACAAATGCAATTGAGTGTCCCTTAAGTATCTTTGATGTCTTGATGTATATTTATCTTATTGTCGATTTCACCTAATCTCATTATTCTCATATGAGTTATGATACAAAGGCAAATGTATATTATAGTTTAAATATAATCCGTGAAACATAAGAAAACAATGAAACAATTGAAACAACATTCATTTGAATATAAACTGTTTGTTACTTCAACGTCACAATTGATTTAAAAAATGAATGAAATTAAGTTTTACAACAAACATACCAGCCGGCGCGACGTGTATTTCGGGAATAACTTTAACAAGGAACGTTCGAAACTTAAAGTTAAGAGAACCAAATCCTTATACCGTGTGAAGACATTCAAACTGGAAAGAGTCGTCAATCATTTAAATAACTAATTTGTTCAGTAATTCTTCAGCAAAGCGTGCCATTTCATTCAAACATTCACACTGTGCTTTGTATATATGCAGGTTGACGATTTTATTCAGGGTGTATGTGTGAAGTAGATTGACCTCTGGAATAAAGAACACAGGCATACTCTGATTTTCAACACAGAAAAGCATTCTTCTAGTTATTTTGTATGCCCAAGCGGTTGCTGAATCCCCATCCGGTTCAACAGTTGAGTGTTCATTTGAATTGTATTGATCTAAATAAATTTCTAGTTCGTAGAGAAAGCATGATTTCAACATGTATGTAGTAAGATATTCTACGCTTGGTTCATCGTCATCGTCTTTGTCCCAAACAGTTGGGAAATATTCGGATTTGTGTAATGCTTTCACCAGAATGTACCCTTTTCGTATTGACGGTGTCATGCTTCTTATGATATCGGCCTCGACGTCTGCTGTCGATATTCTGAGAAGTATATTCCAATCTCTAAACACCTCCGAGGCAGGAGTTTTGAACACAACTGAATAATTTGGTTCCAAATGTAACTGATTCATTAAATTGTTGTGCAAGTTTATGGTTTTTGGTAGCCATTTTGTTGGTTCTACAACAGGAACAATGTCTACAGATATATCAAGATCCTTAAATGATTTACCAGTCCATCGAAAATTTATATTAGAAATCGAACCTTTGTGTAGATCAAGAAAGGATTTCAGATAAAGATTTGTACTTGTAAGAACATCATTATTCAACAAAGCCAAGTTTATGGCTGAATACAAGCTTCTGACGACCTTCATGCTATCGATGAAGCCATTTTCATCCACGTATTTTTGTAACAGCTTACTATTTGCACCACCTTTTAGCTTGAGTTTAACAAAACCTTTCGGAAAATCGGGAAGCTCTATTGGCTCTACGTGTTCACTAAATTTTAGTAGATGCCATTTGATATCAAATTCGTCATTTTGTCCTATCTTTGTTCCTTCTTTTCTACTTCCTGACAGTGTAACATTACATTCAAGAATAGGGTTTGTCATTTTCACATACTGAGCTAGGCTTTTCATAATATTTTCAATAGATAATGCAATATCATGGTTTTCATCAGTGTAATAGTATAACCCCATGTCACAAGAATCGCGAATTAAACCAGCAAATTTGCCAAAAGCGTCCTTATGGTCTTGTAAATGTAATTTCCATTCACTGATATTTAGTTCATTATCACAACATTTTAATATATTCAAGAAAGGGCACCCGCCAAATATGTTTTCTTTGCATATACATTCTCTGTTTTCAAACTTGTTATCCGTCATACGCTCATGTGTATGTTGCACATGGATAATGTTATATGGTTCTTCTTCGGGCATATTCTGACTTTTACCGAAAGCCTGAAGACAGACTCCAAGGTCGCTTGCACTTGCACCTGCAGACTTATAAGTTTTATATGGAGTAATCAGTTGATATAACATATATTCATAATTAAGGAATTTTGCATAATCTATTGGATTTCTACCGTCTGAATTTTCAACGACAGGATCGAATCCTCTGTTTAAAAGCATTGAAAATGAACCATTATCCTGATACCATATCGCCCAATGAAAAAACGTAGAGCCAAAATTATCCTGGATGTTGACAATACTAGAACAATGTGTTTCCAATATAATCTCTAAAATTTCAGGATGTTTACTCGCTATGTGACATGATGTTTCTCCTGTTTTCGCTTTAGCAGTTGGATCTGCGCCAAGTTTCAATAATATCTCAACTAGATGCTTTCTCCCCTTTTGAACAGCATAGTGTAAAGGTGTCAAACTTTGGAGATTTGTCTCGTTTACATTTAATCCTCGATTAACAAGAAACTTGACAATTTGGATTATTTCGTTATCTCTTGATTCGAGTTCATCGTCTTCAGCGTTTTCGATTGGGTCATCTGGAGGTGACATAATCATATGAAGTACAGTGGATCCCATTTTATCCCTTTTCCTAAAATCCATCCCTTTCTTTAGCAGGTGTTGTACATGATTCAGTTGGACCTTGTCGGAAAACATTATCTGATGGAGTAAACTTTGTCCAAAACCATCCTCCATGTTTACATCCAGTCCATATTTCATTAGACAATCAATTGATTCTTTGAAACCTTCATAACTTGGATTTTCTGACAAATAATGAAGTGCTGATTCATCATAAATATTTACGTCATATGGGTGTGCTCCGTTTTCTAATAAAAAATATATTGCTTGGTCACAACATACTGATGCAGCATAAATAAGCGGTGTCATTTTGGTTAAATCTTTACTATTCACAGATGCACCCGCTGTAATAATCGCTGCAAAAAATCTACGCAATTATGATTTTCACTTTTAGATGACTGTTCTTCTTCAGAAGGATGAATGACATGTATAAAGTGAATCGGACATTTCCCTTCCGGATTAGGAGATAAAACATCTTTGGAGAGTTCAAGCAGTCTACTGATTCTTGTATAACACCTACCCTCTCCAATCGTTGTACAGTCTTTAAAAAGACTCAAGAGAGCATTTTCACCCGACACGTTGCAAAAGTTCACGTCTGCTCCATGATCAATTAAAAGTTCAAATATCTTAATATCGACATCGTCGTAGAGAGCCATGAATAACGGAGTTTTACCATCTTTATCTGGAATATTAGGATCGGCCCCATGTCGAAACAAGATGTTTACTATTTCTATTTCGTTATTACATACGGCAACATACAGAGGTGTCGTATCCAATCCAGATCTATTTTCGGCGTGATTTACATTTGCCCCGTCATCTAATAACTTACTCACGTCTTTTCTTCTTCCTTCCACAACTGCATTAATAAGGCTACACTCCTTACTTTGCATGGTAATTTAATTTTAATTCAGCTTCTCAAATCTAAAAATAGAAATTTAAATATTTATAAGAGAAAAAGTACTGAATTATATATAATGAGTCTTAATACCTTTAATAAAAGTATCATGTCAAACTTTGTTATTTTACTGAAGAAATTGTTTTTGACCTCATGCATAAATTAGTTCAGTCATTTGTAATATGAAATAGAATTCAATTCTAAAAACTTATATCGCAAAGCTTATGTTTGTTACCTACATTCGTTTTCATCATCTATTTAGTAGATAAGAACATCGATGAAATACAGGGAAAACGGTACTATTTATTCTGTCATAGGCGACAATATTAACATTTTCTAAATTTACCACTTTTTAAGATAAAAACCTGGTTAAACAGTTATATGTTGTGTAAGTACTTTATTATTCTGTTTTAAAAATTAAAGCCAAATAGTATCATGACCAACTTCCAACGGAGTTTGTTTATGTTATCCATGCCCACCGTCATTTTGCACCAAATTAATGAGATTTTGCAAGTCTTTTCGAATAATTCTCTTGAAAATATTTCAATAGGTTTCAAAATGTATATGGTAAATATACACATTGCAGTTATTCATAGATGAATAAAAAATATATTGTACCCTTACATCCAATCACAGCGCTCCTAATTTGACTTCCTTCACCTGCCTTGGGTACACAAAAGGCCTATAGCTAATGCTGGGAAAATTTAATACTACCGTTTTCCCTACAATCAGTATGTCGTTTAAAAGAAAATAGTAGGAAAATATTACGGGAACATTAAAAACTCAGTAGTGAAAAACTGACAATGTCATGACAATTAACGAAAACCTCAGACGAAAACGCCGAAAGGATCCACAACTACATGAAAACTTAAAATCTAGCAAAACGAACCCCGCCAAAATCCAGGGTTGAACACAGAGTGATCTGCAAGGGTAGACTGTCCTTGTTCCGATAATTCTTATTCATTGATGTCGCAGTCGAGGATTTTTTTTCTCAAGAGGACGGAATTGTTTGTACGGCAATTTGAACATATTCGTCGTATTATCTAATATTCTATAACGGCCAAACAGGTCGTGATGTCATTCGGAAAACTTTCGAAGCGATGACTTCAAATTCAAAATTTGGAACGCTTGGTTAAATAACTTACTAATGAGTCTATCAAGAAAATCATTATAGGAAACACAAGCTGGAATATCGTATCAACTGGGAGATTTATACTTCATATGCAGACGCTGATGCAATCTTGGCTCTTGCTACATAGAAATGGAAAGTTCACAATGGGGAAGCTTAAATCATCCCTTTTGTGGAAAAGTTTTGTTCTTAATAGTTATCAAAAGTACCAGGATAATAATTTAGTTCGCCAGACGCGCGTTTCGTCTACATAAGACTCATCCGTGACGCTCATATCAAAATAGTTATAAAGCCAAACTAGTACACAGTTGAAGAGCATTCAGGTTCCAAAATTCCAAAAAGCTGTGCCAAATACGGCTAAGGTAATCTATTCCTGGGACAGGAAAATCCTATCCTAATTGTCAATTTTGTATATGTATATGTAAGTCAAGATATAAGTAAAAAATCTTTCGATTTAGACATATAAGGCATAGATTCCCATATACTAGTTGTAGATGATTAAATACATAACCGAGACACCCAAAATTACATAAACAGAAAATACACTAGAGATACACACTCATAAAAAACAAGATACTCATAATTACTATAAGGACTGTAATATTTCATAAAAAAAAGATTTCATGCTTATGATTTGTACACCAGAAGCGCGTATCGTATTCATATGACTCATAAGTGACGCTAGAATCAAAACAGTCGGAATGCCAAATCAAGTACGGAGTTGAAGAGCATTAAAAAAAAAGTAATAAGAATGTGTTTTAGGACACGATGCACCCGCTCAAGCTTTGCAATTTTCAGAGTAAAAAAGGAGTATAACTCAAAAGGGGTAAACGACTCATTTTCCGAACTTTGTCTGTATGGTGTGGTTCTTGGCATTGTGTAAAAGTTTAATTAAATTTGGATCAAACAAACTTTTGTTAGAATGCGGAACCTAAACAATTAGCAATTTCCCAAGTTATAAAGGGCATAACTCTAGAACTGTAAATGACTTACTGGCCAAATTTACACTTTGTCTGTGTGTAATGGTTCTTAATATTGTGTATGAGTTTCATAAAATTCGTTTTTAAAAATTATCTTCAAAACTTTCATACTTAGACAGAAAATATTGTAAAGGCAAACATAATAATAAATCTTGTAACATTTGGTCAGATAAGGTGAAAACAGTTCTGAATGAGCCTGGTATAATTAAGACTAAGTGTAATCTATTTTAAAACTCATATATATTGGTTCACACAAAATAAAAATAAAATGGATCACTTACAGTTAAAATAATAAAGCATGCAAACCAAGAGTTTAAATGCCTTGCTTGCAAACTTTGTTTGGTTGTTTGCTTAGGCATTGTAATTAAGATTGACGCCTAATTTCAATGGGAAGGTGGAGTATAACAGTCTGTTTACTAAACACAAAGATTTTATTGGTCAATGAATATCAAAATTGTTACACTATAATATCCATTGTCCAATCAACTCTTTTTTATATAGTAAACAAACTGTTACTCCACCTCTCCATTTCATTTAGGTGTTAATCTTAATTACAATGCCTGAGCAAACAACCAAACAGAGTTGGTAAGCAACTTGAGGCATTTAAACTCTTGGTTTGCATGCTTTATTAGTTTAACTGTAATACTAACTAGGCGAGTATTACTGTTCATGAATACTTATATATAAGGAAAAGTTTACATGAATTGAGCAAATACTATATGAAGTATGTTCGTGAGACAAACTTTGTTCTTCAAACATAACATAGAATGAAAATAAGACTTTGTAAATGTTATGTGTCCGTAACGCTTTTCTAGAATTTTATCTTCAACTGGAATGTCCAAACCTTAAATATTTGAAAGCCGATGATGAATAAAAATGTAAATACATGAGGAGCTTTTATGGACCATAGGGACCTTAATCTATTAGCCCAAACCACATAAGTCAACTCTGCATGAGGATGTTGAAACATCCTAGTGGGTAAATGATTTGAAATTGGACACCGGAAAAAATAAGAAAGGTGTGTTATTAAAAAGGGGCATAAGATACCAGGGGGACATTCAAATTCATAAATCTAAAATAAACTGACAACGCGATGGTTAAAAAAGAAAAAGACAAACAAACAAACAATAGTTAACAAAACACAAAACACCGAAAATTAATGAAGCCACACGAAACCCACCAACAACCAGGAGTGATAGCAGGTGTTCCGGGAGGATAAGCAGATCCTATGTCATTAGTATGAGCCAGTGATATCCTCTGTGAATACAAGTATTCCGCCTTCAGCGATACAGACTTGTTGCCGAAAATCGTTGGTTTTCTACTGGCACTAGAACATGAAAAAACACATATATATAAAGTTGATGGGTTAGTAAAATGTAAAATAACAAAAATACCATCGAACTCGGAGGAAGTTTCAAAACAGAAAGTTGCTTATAAAATGCCACAATCAAAAGCTTAAACACATCAAACGAATATAAAACAAATGTCATATTCGATGCGCTTATCTTAATAAACCTTCATAAGGCAAGCTTAAATCAAATAATTTTAAATCTATAGATGATTAGATATTCGAGTAATTACAAAATAATTGAGCTATATGACAAATAGTTATCAAAGGTACCAGGATTATAATTTAGTACGCCAGACGCGCGTTTCGTCTACATAAGACTCATCAGTGACGCTCATATCAAAATATTTATAAAGCCAAACAAGTACGAAGTTGAAGATCAGAAACAGAACACACAAATCAAGCTCAACTTTGAATGAGGAAGTTTTAGGATATTTATATTAGTATGTTTTGAATTTTTTAAACAGACATATAAATTACTAACTTACCAAACTGTTTGAACAGTATAAGGGAAGTTCCTGGTTTATTGAATGGTTGATTTACTTCTGTTGTTTAATTCAATGGCAGAATGTCAAGATTACCTGTACAGTTTAAACTGCTTTATACATAGTACGTACTATATATATAGATTAGAGGAAGTGAATTCATGAAATACTATTATATAAGAGAATGAAAATTGGAGGACACTTGAACAAGATGTTTTGAGCTAGATGTGCACTTGCTTATCTGCTAATAAAAGTAAAATCACAAAAATACTGAACTCCGAGGAAAATTCAAAACGGAAAGTCCCTTATCAAATAGCAAAATCAAATGATAAAACACATCAAACGAATAGACAACTGTCATATTCCTGACTGAGGGGGGGGGGGGCCTCCTGACTTGCTACAGGCATTTTCATATGTAGAAAATGGTGGATTGAACCTGGTTTTATAGCGCTAAACCTCTCACTTGTATGACAGTCGCATTAAATTCCATGATATTTACAACGATGCGTGAATAAACCAGACATAATAGGTCACATTGTCATAATATGGGTATACATACCAAAATGTGAACAAATAATGAAAACATATGATCAGCAAAATAAGTTCTACAAATAAACTCATCATAGATACCAGGACTTAAATTTTACAATTACGCCAGACGCGCGTCTACAAAAGACTCATCAGTAACGCTCGAATAAAAAATATAAAAAAGGCCAAATAAATTACGAAGTTGACGAGCATTGAGGACCAAATATTCCTTAAAGTTTTGCCAAATACAGCTAAGGTAATCTATTCCTGAGGTAGAAAAGCCTTAGTATTTCAAAAATTCAAAGTTTTGTCAACAGTTTATTTATTATTATGAACATATCAATGATAACTCAAATCAACACAGAAGTGCCGACTACTGGGCTGGTGATACCCTCGGGGAAATAAATCTCCACCAGCAGTGGCATCGACCAAGTGGTTGTAAATAAACTCATCAAAGATACCAGGAATAAAATTTTACACTTACGCCAGACGCGAGTTTCGTCTACAAAAGACTCGTCAGTGACGCTCGAATCAAACAAAAATTAAAAGGCCAAATAAATTACGGAGTTGAAGAGCATTGAGGACCAAATATTCCTTTAAGTTTTGCCAAATACAGCTAAGGTAATCTATTCCTGAGGTAGAAAAGCCTTAGTATTTCAAAAATTCAAAGTTTTGTTAACAGTTTATTTATTATTATGAACATATCAATGATAACTCAAATCAACACAGAAGTGCTGACTTCTGGGCTGGTGATACCCTCGGGGAAATAAATCTCCACCAGCAGTGGCATCGACCCAGTGGTTGTAAATAAACTCATCATAGATACCAGGACTAAAATTTCACACTTACGCTAGATGCGGGTTTAGTCTAGGCTAGGCTTAGGGAGGGACAAATCATAGTTTGTAAATAAAATAAATTCGATTCAAACAAACGATTTTCTGTAACTGACATTATCAATTACCTTGATTGACTACACATTCGTTACGTTTTATGGCGTGTTTTCAACAAGCAATATGCATTCTAATACCAATTGTGCTACTCTTCTTTTACCTATATGGGGCTGCTTCATACATGAATTTCTTAGGAAGAAAGAACAGAAGTTAGCAGTAGCCTTTTTCTTCACTCTCTTCTATAAAGTTGATGTTCTCTCACTTAATTTGGTGACTATATTGAACGCATCTATCCCGTCAGGCTTGAGATAAAGGATGCAACAGAGACAGTTAAGCCTGTCTCATGCTTTGGCTAATATCTGGAAATTGAGAATGAGGGTCTGCTGAAAACAAAAGTTCATGACAATTGAGATGATATAACCTTCCCAATTGTGCACTTTCCATTTATATGCAGCAACAATGTAACAGAACCTGCATACGGAGTATACATTTTATTTGATACCGTTTACGATATTCCTGATCTTCAATTGTGGCAACCACAATCCTGAGGTCACATATGTTTTTGTGGTGGTCATATTGTTATGTCTCTAGTTTTCTATGCTGCAATTTGTTTACTGTTGTTTGTTATTTGATCGGGTTTGATGTTTTGCATGTTAAATTTGTTAAATTTGAGGATGGGAATATGTCAAATAGCCAACAACCCGACCAAAGAGGAGACAACAGCCGAGGTTGTATATTTTTTGGTGGGTTTGAACTATACCCCTACTGGAAAATTGTCATTTTCGGTGTATCTTCGATCATAATACGACCTTGAGAGGTTAACATTGATCAAACTGTGTTTATTTGTCATTCGTGTAAAACCTTATAGTTACAACAGTCCATCCATACTGGCTGGAAGTAAATGTGACTCGAGTGTCTTTCTGAGAAATTAGTATTGGCAAGCTAGGTCTGCCTAAATGTACGTTTTTACAGATTTCTGACAAATGTGTGACCTAGATTTAAGACCAGATTTCTTTTGGTCCTACTTTACCTCCTGGTGTTCCTGTACCATCTATACATGTATTTAGGATAATAAATAATACCTACAGCTCATACTGGAAATGTTGGCTATCAAAAGACTCCCATCCCACCTGATTTTGGCTGCTTTTCACATGTTTCTGATTTTGAACAATAAACATGCTAATAAAGTTGACATATTTTAATATACACACGTCTGATAAGAGTTATGAACTAGGAATTTCATGGTTCGTGTCCATGCTGTCAAGACAGTTCTGCTGGGGCAGTTTTAAACTAGAGGCTTCAAGGAGCCTGTGTCGCTCACCTGATATTTGTGTTTACAATTGATACATGAAATAATGCAAGCATTATACTTTTGCTTTAGTTTCAGAGTTATAAGCCAAAAACTGCATTACTAGTATACCCTTATGTTCTATTTTAGCCATGTTTGCCATGTAGGTTGGCAGGCAGGTTCATCAGGCACATTTTTTAAACTAAATACCCCTATGATGATTGTGACCAAATTCGGTTAAATTTGTCTCAGTAGTTTCAGAGGAGAAGATTTTTGTTAAGGATTACAAAAATTTACAAAACTTGTTAAAAATTTACTTTTAAGGGCAATAACTCCTTAAGGGATCAATTGACAATTTTGATCATGTTGACTTATTTGTAGGTCTTACTTTGCTAAACTTTATTGCTGTTACAGTTTATCTCTTTCTATAATAATATTCAAGATAATAAGCAAAAACTTTAAAATTTCCTTAAAATTGCCAATTCAGGGACATCAACCCATCAACAGGTTTTCTGGTTTGTATGAAAATTTTAGAGCAGATAGATCATGACCTGAGTAATGATTTTATCCTAGTCAGCTATCCTGTAAATGCTTTGGTTTCAGAGATATAAACAAAGATCTACATTTTACCCCTATGTTCTTTTTTAAGCCATGGTGGGCAGGTTGTCAGACACATTGTTTTTTGAAATAGATACCCTCATGATTATTGTTGGCAAGTTTGATTAATTTTGGCCCAGTATTTATTGAGAAGATTATTGTAAAAGTTAGCAGATGACAACAACGTACGACGGACACCAAAGGTGATGAGTAAAGCTCACTTGGCCTATTAGGCCAGGTGACCTAAAAGTATGTTGGGTTATACAAGCCATCAAAGAATGGTGGTCTCCTAACAATTCTACAGGTGGGATTGTGGGAGAATGGGCTAATGCCCCCAATGCACCATTTGCCTGTGTCAGGGGCAGACAACAAACAATAGCAGAAGGTTATTGTCAATACAGGTAGGTATTAAATATCTTGAAATTTACGAACCATTTTGTTCAAAATATTATGGATTTAAATCAATATACTGTTACTCAACCATATGCAAGATTGAGACATAATGTATAACCCATATCTATCTTCCAAGAATTTTTTTTTTGATTATCTGTGTCACTAGGTTGCTATCTCATTGACATATACCCAAAACCTCCTTAAATGTTTATTTATTTTTCTTGACAATATTGATATCACAAATTTTAGCTATGTATATTATTCCAAATCATTCATTCTTTGTAACAGTATAAAAGATAAAATAGCAGTAAATAATCTGTTGATAAAATGTCAACTTCAAAGATAACAAAAAAATATTCAAAATGTAAAGTAAAAAAAAATATATAGAAAATTTATTTCAAATAAATAGACACCAATACACCTTATTGCTATTTGTACACCATTACTGGACATCATAAAGGTTCCCGTAAAATGTTGACGTCACAATAGAAAAGTCTGACACCTCAAACAGAAAGTGATTGCTGTATGATGTCAATAGTTTAAGTGTCGTAGATTATCTGGTCAAGCTTTGCAGATTCCCAAATAGCTATATGGTCTGTTAAATACTTCCTTGAAGTCCCAGTAGGGTGTAACAAGAGGTGCATGTGCAATCAATATAAGTCCTAAGCTTTTGTAAACTAAGCAAAGTCTACATCAAAGTCGTTTCTTAAAATCTTCAATCATTGTCCTCCAAGTTCCATCGGTCCAATTGTTTAGGCGTAGTTTATCTCCTTTAACTTTCATATTTTGGTTATTTGGGGCAGTAAACACGACATGTTTCCATGAAGGATTATTCATTGCACCTAAAAACATAAAAATCAAATAAATTTAATCTGTTAATATCTAAAAGTTTTTAAATGGTGAAAGCAATCAATAAAAGATCAAAGGGACATGTATTGGTGGCTTACTGTTTGTATGAATATAATCATATAGTGACCTCTTCTTTCTTTTTTTAAATGTGGGAATATGATGTTATTTTTTCTGGAATATTTTTCATTGTCTTCAGTTTAATAAACAAAAAGAAATTGAGAAGATTTTCCACTTTTCAGTATTACAATTAACATGTATAATATCAAATTCTATTACTGCTGAATATAAAGATTTCTATATTTTTGACAAAATCTTTTCATACATAACACAAAACCATCTCCATTTGTAAAAATTAATTGGTATTTTTTAATGAGCATATTGTTGTGGAAGAAATAGACTAAACATAAAAGAGACATCAAACTCAAATAAACTTCTACCCGTATAAATAATGGTTTACTTTTACAAATTGTGACTTGGATGGAAATTTGTCTCATTAGCACTCATACCACATCTTCTTATATCTAGATAAAAACTCAGGTTGTATCACTATGTGACTTTGTAAAAAGAATCTGGAAATACTGAAATGTGTTCTTTTTGTTTGATATTCTGTAGGTACGGGTGCCTTTTCTTTAAACGAGTACATTTGTAAAATCCAAGATCAATAGAAAAGCAAGTTGGTGTAATAATTCAATAACATTGTATATGTAACAGCAATGAGAAACTATGAACAAGCAAACCCCTCACAGTATATCAAATTAAACCTATCAAATGCAAAAAAAAACAAAAAAAAGGCAAACAAACCACACATTGTTCATCAAAATAAAACCAAAAGAGTGATTGTATTCTTAACAAAACCATCTTGAGACAACTATCCATGAGAGAACAGATGATGAGGATGTAAATAACTGTAAAAGTCACCATACAGCTTTCAACCATGAGGGGCCTGATGGGTTATATTCGTTCTTCATGATCGGTGCATTTTTGCTATCGTGATCCTTTTTTCTACAGATTTTTATTTCTTATATTTTTCGTCATCCGTGATGATGGAAATTTATTTTCGGTGAATCTTGATTGACAAAAAAATCAACTTGTGAATAGTGATGAGACCCCCCCCCCATCAGGCCCCTCAACCATGATAAATAAACTATTTAACATTTGATAAGCTTTAAAAGGTACATTCATGAAAAATGTAATTTTGACAACCAAAAATAAAGCTGAGAATAAAAAAATTCAAACAATATGTTCTTATAAATATCAACCAATTAAAAGCTGAGAACATTGAACCAAACCATATTTTTCATTGTTTATTTAAGTTAACCAATGAAAACTTAGAACATCCACATGTCAGTAAGAATTATTTCCAGAAAGGTATATGTCCTCACATAATATTGAGAAGAAATAAATTAATCAGGTTAGTTGAGGGTTGTGCTTACATGTTTCACCCCACCACACTCTGTATGTATGTGTCTGTCCCAAGTCAGGAGCCTGTATTTCAGTGGTTGTCATTTGTTGATGATTGACATATTTTGTTTTTCATTCATTTTTTGTACATAAATAAGGCCTTAAGTTTTCTCGTTTTATTTGTTTTACATTTGTCATTTCAGGGCCTTTTTATAGCTGACTATGCGGTATGGGCTTTGCTCATTGTTGTAGGCTGTACAGAGACCTATAGTTGTGTCATTTGGTCTCTTGTGGAGAGTTGTCTCATTGGCAATCATACTACATCTTCTTTTTTATATGTATAGAGATCGATGAAGCAGAACTTACCTGTTATATGGATCTTGTCATCAATCAAAATATCTCCATTAATCATAGTTTTATCTCTCGTTAAAATCAGTCTATTTATCCAATCTGGTCCTAAATGTTTCTCTACCCATTCATACTGTAAATGTAAGACTTTGTTAGGTCAAGTTAGTCTTTAATCTTTTTCATATATTGATTTGATGAACGGGGGTCTCCTTTAGCTTTTCTGTTAGGGTTAAACCTCAAACCATCATTAATGCTGTGTAAACAATAATGAATCAATTATTATCATCAATTTTTGATTTGAATAACTTTATATTTTTGACTTTTTTGCTACAAATTTAAATATGTAGAGGATTTGTAGTATGGCCCAGTATAGTAAAGGAAAACCCCAGAAAATTCAGTCATGCATGAAAAAAGCATTATACTCACTTTTTCTGGTGCACTGTACTTGTACTGAAATAGTGGACTAGAACAAATGAAAACTTCAACACTGAAAAATAATTTCAAGTAATAAATTCTCAATTCTTGTAACAGTCCAGATTTTTCTTCCAGAATTATCAACCGTTCTTTGACAAATTCACTCAATATAGAAAGCCACCAGGATTTCTTTACCTCAGCCAGTATAAAGTTGTTGATAGGAGTTCAGTAAAGAGTGTTTAAAGGTATCAGTCTTGCTTCACCATTGGATTTCTACATGATGTGTTTTTTTTGCAATTTCATTAAAAATTCATGAATATGGAAATTTTGCCCATGAACATGGTGGGTTTGCCTTTTTACTTGTAATAATTTGTAACCCTCTTGGTATCATCTTATTTTTTTAAGTTGTATATTTTAAGCAACTTTAATTAAAGATAAATCTATTTTATCTGACAAAATATTACTTGTATTAAATTTTATTTTCAGATAAAGCTCAGGCATAGATTTATTTGACAGAAATTATAAAAAGGGAGTATAATCAAAACTTTCACTAAGATAAAATAAATGCTGAGTTTTCACTCAGAAAAAATAAATGCTGAGTAACAAAGTTTGAACAGCATGATCTTCAAATCCATTCCCAGATCTCATCTATAAAAAGTGACTGGAAAATATATCAAACTAGCATTTTTTCAGAATTACAACATATTTTTATTAACATTGGCTAAATCTCATAAAAAAGTTGCCTCATTTTTTAATTTGTAAATCACATATACCTTTCAAAGTGTAGTCAAAGAAGATGTTGGCTGTACATCAATGAGACAGTAAATATATACATCAGATATAAAACAGAGAAGGCTTTATTTCTTACCCTTCCATTTCTGCCATTTCCTTGACAGCATCACATCCACCTTCTATTTCTGGTAAATCACGGAAAAAGTGTTCACTCCTGTAAATCTTCTTTAATTCAAGCTATAAACAAATAAAATATTTGTTAGTCCTCTTAACAGACTTTCAAGATGCACTTGTAATTATTCTTTATGAGATTAAATTTAATGCATTAATTTCACCTATATGTATTATCTTCCTTTTGAATGTGTCAACAGAATATTTCATTTATGTACAATTTCATCATAAACTACTGCAAAACCTGTGACTCTGATGATAAATTTATTCTGTAATTTAGTACATGTACCGAAGTTAACAAAATATCGACACTTGGATGTCCACAGATGAAATTGTTCAATTGTTGTAACTACAATCCTAACCATTTTTCCCTAAATCAGACTTATCACAGAGTTTGTACTAACATGAGCCACACAATGACTGACAACGTGTGGAGCAGGATCTGCTTGTTCTTCTGGAGCAACTGATATCAACCCCAGTTTTTGTTGGGGTTCATGTGGTTCAATCTTTAATTTTCTATGCTATGTTTTGTGGAGCTGTTGTTAGTCTGTTTGTCTTTTCCTTTTTTTAACCAGGTCGTTGTCGGTCTGTTTTAAATTATGAGTTTTAACTTAAGGTCCCTTTTTTATCTTTCACCTCATTTATACTGACTATTTTTCACCATTGAAGCAACATATAAGATAAAATGAGAAAATGGTTTTTATTTCTTAATACAGGGATCACTCACTCTAACACTATCATCTGTAAAATTCAATTTATCATACTGATCAGCAATATAAAATGTGTTTCTCTTCTCTACTGGAATATATGGTTCATTAGGATATTTTTCTCTAAACTTGATCACGAAATGCTTTTCAAATGCTGCCAATGTCTCATCAAGATCTATCAAAACCATCAACGTTCTTTGTGCCATACTTCCTATTCCTCTCCTTGCTGCCATTGTTTACTATCTGAGACTAGTCTTAGTTACTATGAATTATCAAAAAGTGTCAGTCTGAAAATATAGGTGTACAGTAAAAAGGCATTGCTACATCTTTAGGATCTCTATCAAAAAAATACTTTGAATCTTCTGTGAATACTTTAAATTTTGTTATTGTTTTTTTTTTATTCTCTGTGCTATTATTTCAAATCATTTCATATGTAATGGCTGTCACCACATGTTCATGTATCTGTCCAAAGTTAGCAACCTCGTAAATGGTTTTTTTTCTATAGGTGATAATTGGTGGATTTTAATAATATGATGAATTGGATATTTATCTTTTAGGGTTAGTCTGGATTGGATGATTCTGTAAAATTGTAAAACAATGAATCAGCATAATTGTTCTCAAAACCCTACACTTCATAGCCTTAAAGCAGCAAACCCTGTACAGTATTGTAAGCTAAACGAGGCCTTATTCATTGTGAGAAGAGGACATGGCTAACAGTGTGCCTTCTATCCAAATTAATTCAGACATCAAATGTTAGTGTGTCTTGATAAAAGAGAAGTGGAAGAATACAAAGGAGCATTATAGTTGATGACAAACTGATAAAGCCATGTAAAAAAAAAGAAAAACAACCAAATCCCAGAAATCAAGTGCTTGTAAGCACTGAATGGTAAAGATTGCTTTAATTTATCAGTTGGAAGAAAAATTTAATATTGCATTGGTTGTAGATGTTTTAACAGCAATTCTAGACAAAGGAAGATAACTCCATTTTTTTTTTAAAGATGACTTTAACAATGGCATCATTTATATTCTTAGAACAGGTATAAAATTCATGCCCTTTATAGCTTGTTGTTCGGTGTGAGCCAAGGCTCCGTGTTGAAAGCCGTACATTAACCTATAATGGTTTACTTTTTTTTAAACTGTTATTTGGATAGAAAGTTGTCTCATAGGCACTCACACCACATCTTCCTATATCTACCTAACAAAAGTTATGTAATTTTCATGACAAGTGTAACATCATTTTGTGCCTTGAATATCTGAGCATATATTACATTGTTAAATTTCTGGAAATGTTCATGGACAGGATATATAAAATATTATGATCAATACACTATAATATGTGTATCAATAAGGTTGTGATAAGTCTTGGAAGAATTGATATCAAGTCAATCCCATAAGGTTTTGATTGAATTTCATGCAATCTTTACCTTTAAAATTATGACATAGAAAAGAAAAGACTAAGCAACAGACCCACAAAAAAAACAAAAAAACTCTGGTATATTTGTATAGATTATCGGGTTTTCTACACATTGATATCGTTAAATATCAGAGCGAGCCACAATGCGAACCTTTTTGGCGAGTGAGCGTAGCGAACGAGCTAAAAAGTTTCACATTGTGTCGACCGGCTGATATTTTACGATATCTATACGTAGAAAATCCGATTATCTGTTTATCGTTCTATTAATGGTATTTTTTCCTCTCCCTAAGACAGTTTTAAGCTTGACGAAAGCAAGCTTGATAACTTCTCCTCTCGCATTGTGACGTCGCTGATAACTTCTCCTCTCACATTGTGACGTCGCTGATAATGCCTGGTCTCGTTTTGAAGTCTTGATACGAGAATTACTGAGCGACAGAGCAGGGTGATATAGGCGTAGGGAAGGACGATAATAAGATTTATTGGGATAAAAGACAACTTCAGAATAGCAAAATAATGAAACTTTGAGACCAAATGTCATTTCCCAAAAATGCAATTAGAGCAAATTGAGTTAATCATATTAAAATAAATAGGTAATAAAAAATTAGAAATTATGTGTTTTTGGTTTTTTGATCTTTAAATCCTGATCCATTATCTCTATTTTTCCAGATTTTCTCTTTGGAGTAGTATCAGTAATGCCCCAACCTTATAGAATAATAGGTTATGCAATTGTGATAGTTGTGGTTTTACCATCAATATAGTTTTAGTAACAAATGTGAATTTAACTAAGTTTCTGGGCTCAAAGTTATCAGAATTTTCTCAGAATTCTTACCTGTGTTTAGTTTTATCTCATTTCATTAGTTACAAAGGTTTTAGGTTCACATTTGTTTAAAGTCTTTAAGTTTTTATTCATTTTATACTCAACTGATTTTACCTTCAAACCAGAAGTGGGATTTAGCTTGTGCAGAAGCACAAACTTTTAGTAACCTAATTTCATTGGTATATTGATAATTATTTCAGTCAATCAGAGCATGATATGTTAAAAATTTTCAAAGTCTTTCAGGAAGATAGTTATTTCATATCCTAAAAGCTAGGTATTTTACAAAGTAAAACCTATGAACTGTAAAGGGTTCATTCAAGTTAAAAAGGTCATACTTTTTTTACCATATAAGTCTGTATATTCCTTATATTCATTGGTACATTTTGTACATGTCTAAAGGCGACAGGTATGTTACCCAATGGAATTGTATTCAATTCTAGTTTTTGATACCATTTACTTAGATTAGTATTAGAGAGGACTGTTTCAATCCATTATGTTGGTATTCAAACTTGAGCAATTTTGTGGTCTATAAAGAGTTTTCTTTTTTTTTTGTTAGATGACTTTTTGTTAGGACGATTTTATAGATGGCACTGGCTACAGTTACATGGAAATGTAACAATAATAAAAATATTATTGTTACATTGGAGACTAATTGCCGGAATGCAAAGTTGGGTAAGGAACCGATTAATTATGAATGTAACAATAATTATTGAGGCTACGGTTACATTGCATTATTGTTACATGAAAAACAGCAATGTACGCTAGATTTATTAAACTTAAATCTTCTATTTAGTTTTGTTGCTTAATTCATTCAGGTCTACTAAATAATACTTGTTATAATAATAAATATTATTATTCAACAAATGGTGTTTAAATAGTTTTAGGTATTAATGGATTTGATGTTCTTAAAGATACTAGGCAATATAGGAAAGGTGTACCGACATAAGTAGTCTCTAAACACATTAGCTCCAAATGGAGCTTTCGTTAGTTCTTAAAGATACTACTTCAAATTAGTAGTGCCAAAGGCAAAAAATATAGTTCAATGGTTTGTTGTTGAAAACTCAGGCTGAGAAAACTGTTCACTTTTAAGTATTTAACTGCACACCTACTCGTATTACTGTCATTATACTTTGAACAAAAGATGAAGAGATTCCTATTACCAATTCTGTTTGGGTGAAAAATTTAAAACTTGCATGGGATGCGTTTGAAACGAAACTGAAACAATATCAAGACACAAATTTCATACCGCTATACAACGCACTTACCAAAAATTGGTACATCAAAAAGTTTGCTGACTGTGAACTAACACTGTGAACTTCTGTATACATGTATAAAATTGAGAATGGAAATGGGAAATGTATCAAAGCGACAACAACCCGAACATAGAGAGACAACAGCCGAAGGTCACCAATGGGTCTTCAATGTAGTGAGAAACTCCCACACCCGTCAGAGGCGTCCTTCAGCTGGTCCCTAAACAAATATGTATACGAGTTCGGTGATAATGGACGTCATACTAAACTCTGAATTATACACAAGAAACTAACATTAAAAATCATACAAGACAAACAAAGGCCATGCAAAGGCACCTGACTTGAGAAAGGCGCAAAATTGCAGCGGGGTTAAACATGTTTATGACATCTCAACCCTCCCCTATACCTCCAGCCAATGCATAAAAAACAAACGCACAACACTACGCATAGTAAAACTCAGTTTAAGAGATGCCTAGTCCGATTTCAGAATCCATGGAGGACGTACTATAAAAAAATCAAAAATTGTATGTTATACTTGTATGTATTGTAAATATAAGATAATGTCTTCAACTTTTATTATTTAGTACATATTACTAGTCCCATCGAATATTGCTGTTTTTCATGAAACAATAACGCAATGTAACCGTAGCCTCAATAATTATTGTTACATTGGTAATTAATCGGTTCCTTATCCAACCATGCATTCCGGCATTTAGTCCCCAATGTAACAATAATATTTTTATTATTGTTACATTTCCATGTAACTGTAGCCAGTGCTTGCTTTATAGATACTTCCAGTAGGTCAATTGTCAAATCCTGGTTTCAAAGTTAGATAAATAAAATAAATAAGTATAACTTGTTTGATATTGTAAGCTGATTAAATTTTGTAATTTGTTATAATAAAAGTTGTGCTTTAAAATCTTTGTTTTTCAAAGCCTATACAAGCATCTGATGATCTGAGAGATACGAACCAGGACAGGTACTTACCAGGACAGGTACTTTACTACACGGTCCAGGACTAGTCCCAATCGAACCCCACAGTATACTGGGACCTGTTCCTGTTACACAATGATCTAATAAATGCAGAGATGTGTTTTGTGCAGTTGCTTGAGGATTTCAAGACTCAGGCTCTATACAAATTAAAACAGGCTTTCAAGTTTTTTGAAATAGTTGTTTTTTAGCTTCATTAAAATTCCTAAGTTTATAAAGATGTCAGACGTTTGTTCTATTTTGGAAGAAAGATCCTTTATACATCAACCTATTTTAAGTATATTAAATAGTTCATATTGTTTCACTTGCTTTATGAACATGTATATAGAATAGAATAGAATAGAATAGAATATATATATACCATCTAACGTCCCATAGACTGTCGTTCTATTTAATGACCTATTTGTTTATTACCGCTTAAGATCATAAACAATTGACATGCATTAATTTTGATATGATTTCCACTCATTTAGTTTGTAGAAAAAAAACATTTTGAAATTTGGAATTTCAGATATTATTTTTAAATGTATATTTACAAGTCATAAGGCTTTTTAAGAAAAAAATAGATATTATCTTATTGTTGTAAGCGACAACTGAACATTGGTGAAAAATCCTGCTTCTAGAAAAATATAACAGACTATGGCCTCAGTCTTAGAGCAGTATGTCAATACAGTACAGAACCTGTCTTCCCAAGGTATAAGAAATAATTATTTCAGCATTAAAAATTAAATTCAATCAACTAGTGTAGACAAATCTTACAGTTACATGACATTTGAACCCCATCTCCTAAAATAAATGAAAAAAAATCATCATTTTACTCTGTCTTGTTGAGTGGGTCCGGGGTAATTCCGTACACTTTCGGTCCTAAATGAATATCATTTGGTTCCCTGTTTGATACAACAAAGTTCAAGAAGGAAACCGGTAACTAGATTATTCGTAGATTGTAGACGTGTATGACTTTTTCTTTAGCAATCAACAAAAAATACCAAGAATGACTAAATCGTACTGAAAAGTCACAGTAGGGTAAATACGTACGCATGTCGTGTATCTTCGTACACCATGATGTGTAATTCCGTACAATTATATTACATCGATATAATTCAAAATACTGTTTCTCTTTGGAAAGAGCTTTCCTGATTTTTGTCGAGCCTTCGACTTTAGTCGAAAAAGCGAGACTAAGCGATCCTACATTCCATCGGCGGCGGCGGCGTCCACAAATATTCACTCTGTGTTTAAAGTTTTTGAAATTTTAATAACTTTCTTAAACTATACTGAATTTCTACCAAACTTGGACAGAAGCTTGTTTATGATCATAAGAAAGTATCCAGAAGTAAATTTTGTAAAAATAAAATTCCATTTTTTTCCGTATTTTACTTATAAATGGACTTAGTTTTTCTGCGAGGAAACATTACATTCACTCTGGTTAAAGTTTTTAAAATTTTAATAACTTTCATAAACTATCCTTGATTTGTACCAAACTTGGACAGAAGCTTGTTTATGATCATAAGATACATTTGTAGTATCACGAAGAAAAATTTGAAAAAAAAAATTTCCACTTTTCCGTATTTTACTTATAAATGGACTTAGTTTTTTTGCCAGAAACAAAACATTCACTCTGTCATGTCTGTGGTTTAAATTTTTAAAATTTTTATAATGTTCTTAAACTATCCTGGATTTCTACCAAACTTAGACAAAAGCTTGTTTCTGATCATAATCACTTTTTCCGTATTTTACTTATAAATGGACTTAGTTTTTCTTCCAGTTAACATTACATACAGTCTGCAGTTAAAGTTTATAAAACATTTATTAGATTCATAAACTATCCTGGATTTTTTTTTACCAAACTTGGAAGCTTCTTTCAATCAAAAGACAGTATCGAGAGGGAAATTTTTATTGATGTTTTTCCTCATTATTGTTGAGTCTGCGATTAACAACAAAAGTAGGCGAGACACTGGGTTCCGTGGAACCCTTACAATTTTTTTTTTAAAATAGAACTTTTTCCAAAACTCAATCGGCAGTGAATATGGATAAAATTAAAAGCTTTATTGCATATTATTTATAAATTAAAAAAAATGCAGGCATGGAATTGGATCATACAACGTTTTTTTTCTTATAAAAAGTTAAATCAACTTTGTTGACCTCTAGTTGTTAACTTATAGCTTGGTTTATCTACTTTAGGGCAGCAATATGATCGTGAATAGTCTTTACAGGAACTCCATATTTCATGGAAGATTTTCTTAGTGACATATTGTTGTGTTTGACATCATTTACAGCTTTTTGCAAACTTTCAGTGGTATAGCTTTTACGTTTTAGGAGAGTTTTCCTTTTTTTGGCATAACTGAAAAAAGAGAAGACAAAAGTTAAAGAAATTGATAAATATTTTATTAATTACAATTATCTCAAAGAAAAAGTATGTTTAGTCAGACCAGGACTGGTATTCAAACTCATCAGTTGTTTCTAAAAGTGTCCTCAAATTTTCAAGATACGGATGTATTCCTACAGGTAAGTTTGATAATTGATGATGATGAACCAAACTTCGCACTTAATAAGTTAATGGTAGTTCTCCTACTTCATATGATGATAACCATTTTTTAACAACATTCAATGCAATATTTCCAATGGTTTTATCGGAAAGCTAATGTACAATGCAATCAACCACAAAGTATTGCTTGACTTCATGAAACATTGGCATGTCTAGTTTCATAAGCTGCCATGCAATTAGGGAGGAGTAGTTGTTATGTATACCAATATCTCTGTTCATTAAATATATGACAACTGAATGTTGATTCATAACTGAAAAATATAAAGAATGGTTTCTTTTTTTACAATTTATTTCGTTCTACGAATATTGTTGATGCCAGTTAACTTTGTATCTTTTTTTTTTTTAATTTGCTTCTCTTATTTCAGTTCTGTTTTAATTGATAGACAAGTACAGAAATCGTTACTCACCTTTCCCACTTCACCCGCTTATTACTATACACAGGGTCAAATTTTGTAACATCATTTCACGGTGAAATAAAACAACGTGAAGATAGTGTCTGTATTTATGTTTATTTTTTGCGTAAAGTTCACTGGTAAAAGCAAAGGTTAGTAATATATAACGTTTCATTTTATAACATGATATTTCATATATCTGAAAACTGAAGTGTACGATATTAGACTACTTGCATTTTAATGTAAAATATCACAAAGGGTAATACCGTACACCCACTCCTAGTCATATTTTTGGGAAACATCTTCACAAATACTACATAAAACAGTATATGTCAATTGTAAAATATTCAGGGCATTCATTTGCCATCAATTTTCTTAAATTTAGATGCAAGTAAAAAATTCTTACCTTTAAATATCGAAACTTGGTTACTAGCAAAATCTGGTGACTTTTTCCACAAGACTAGCTTTCAAAAAAACCTGCAAATCAAACTTTCCGATCAATCGTGATGCGTATATATTCTGTGGCCATTTTAACTTTAAAGCTTAAAAAAATAAGGTCGTAAATATTTAATTATCTATATACAACACTAAAACACACTTTATTAATCTTATTTATTATAAAAACAACAGAAAAACAATATGTACGGTATTAACCCGACTGTACGAAATTACCCGGACCGACTCTACCATATTAAAACTAATCATGAATATTTTACATTTAACAAACTTTAAATGATGTTGTTTGTCAGTTGGAAGAATTTTTTTCAATTTCTTTGGTAGTTTTAAGTGTATATATAGTCCAAATAATTATTATGCCTTGAACTGCAGTTCTTTTACAATTGTACATTTACATTATACTTCTACCATATATATACATTTAGTGACTGCCTTCAACAAATTGAATATCATTTCATTGGAGGAAACTTACAACAAGACAGAAATTTATATATACAAAATTAAGGAATACAGGAAAATGAAAAATGCTATGTATATTATAAAGTTTGATGTAATAGTTGAGGTAACATAGATGCTTAGAAATTGAAGATTTGAACATGTTAAAAGATTCAGCAGGGTTTTTACTAAGGCGAGTCCTTGAGTCCTGGACTCGTGAAAATTTGTCAAAACTTGCGAGTCCAACATTGTCCAAAGATGCATCAAGATTGAAATATTTTTCTATAAACTGAACAAGTGTAAAGCAAAATTATATCTGGGTGAAATTTGATCCGGAGGAAAAAATGTCATAGTAGTTGTTGTTATTTTTTTATCCAGAGGAAACTTATTTCCCTGGGATATGTTTTCCTTTGCTGTGGAATTCTATCTGGGAAGTTAACTTATTAAATAGATGATAGTTATTAGAAAAAAAAACTTAATCTTTACAATACAAATACTATGAAATAATAATCAGTGATACAATGTAATACAAATGTAATGTATTTGAATTTATAGAGCTAAAATGTTACAAATTATCATTGAAAAAATTTCAAATGTCCAGTGATTTCCTGCATGCCATCTAGCTAAAAATTAATTATTTAGATAAAAGAAAGGTTTTATAGTACAAAAGTTATTGAATTTGAACCAAACAGACTACCAAGCATGCAAAGCAAAATTTATTTCAATCTGATTTTAATTTGACTTAAATGAAACAAGTTTTATCTGATGATGTAACTTTTTTAATAGAAATTGTCTAAATATGGTTAATCATCAGATTGTAGTTATAAAGATAATCTTGAACTTATCAATTTTAATCTTTTCTGTCCCTTCAGAATACTAAAACAATTACAAGAATGATTCTATTTGTGTTACATTGCCGATATAACGAAATCAGGTAATAGATGATATTACTGGCCATGCAGACACCAGAGATTCCACTGTATATGATTTTTCTGATTTTTATTATTTGGACTTGTGTTGCTTTGGGGAGAGAAGTTTTGCCCCAAAAAGGACATGAAGGATGCATATGGCTGTTATATGATTATATTAATATTGTTATTTCTTGAAAATATGAACTTTGTTGCATATATTTGGGATAGTTTTGTTGAATTTAAATTTGGAATAATAAAAAAAGTAAGTGGGCTTTGAATTAATATTGTATATTTCAATCAACTTTTTATTTTAAAACTCGCACATAGTGTTGTACTTTACACTCATAGTCAAACACTAAAACACATAGATGTGGTGTTTCCCATTCTTAACAAATTTAATTTACTTCTGTTGTAGGAAATTTTTCTCAGCTGTGTGAATTCATTGGAAAAAGTGCAGATGCCCTAACCAAAAATGCAAGTCATTTGGACAATGTGTTAGCAACATTAGATATTCAGCAACATTCTCTAGGAATTTTGGGTATTTTGTAAGTAAACATATTCAGATTTCTTTTGTTTATTTTGTTAAATGATTTTTTACTGTCAGTAACACCACAAAAGACAGATAAAGATGTTCAATATAACAATTTTAACCAGTTAAAAATTGGTACCACCGCAGTTATTTTCTTACTACATGTAACATAACAAAAATAGATACATTTCTTTTAAATAAATTAAAGATCTGACATACAAACCTTTAAAAGAAGTTTATTTCTACGGTTCATATGGATGTTTTTATTTTACTTATGCAGGTATCAATGAGAAAGAATACTTTTCCATCTTTAGTTGTATCTAAAAATGTATAACAAATATGTTTAACAAAAAGGAAACTGGTCACAAAGAGGATACTATTTCATATATTTATATCATTATTTCTCAACAAACCAAATGACATTGGTGTAGAGATAATTTCTGATTATTGATGTAATTTCTGTTGAATTGTCCTACATTAACCATAATGTAATACCCAATGATGTATTGTTTCAGATGTGTTAAGTACAGTTTACCAAATATACCAGATTTTGAGATTTTATTTATACAGACTCAGGAATTCATCCATAATTGTAATGGAGAGCATGTCAGATATGCCACAGACAGTTGTAAGTTTATACAACAAAATAATCTTTATTAAGACATAGTTGCCAATCTCTGACAGTGTCTGAGCTACCATTGAAGCAACAACACACTTGGCATGCTCAAATGAAATGACCAAAAACAAAATTCATAAAAAATCATAACAGTCAAATTTTTTGCCTTGCTACTATTGGCAACTTTGGTGTGCACATCATTATAAGTCTACCTACAACACTGTCTGACAATGACAAATCAAGTCAAAAAGCGTGTGAAAACATGTGACATAAATACAGACTTTTTAATATGAACATTGGCATGACACGGGTTATGTTCTTCTCATATATGTTATGATGGTATGATACTAAACCCCTAACAGGAAGGATTGTGCCTACATTTTTTATGGATTGTTTCAAACTATTGATTAAAGTTGCTTAACTCTGAGGCTATTATACTAATTTCAATATATTATGGCCCAGCTTAATAACTTTTATATTTTTTTATGAGAAACACTGAATTTCATACACAAGATAATTTTTAATTAAATTGTAATAATGATATATTATAATTTCTTTACATTTTCTAAAATAATTTTTTTTTTTAGTGCTAGATATTTAGTTGGAATAAGTTTCTCACAAGAACCTTAGTAAAACTTAAACAACTTTTAATTTCAAATGTTACTTTAATTGTATTTTTTTTACTCAAATATGAATTTTACTCAGATATGAATTGAACAATATAAAAAGAACATTATTTACATATGGCCCTTTATACTATTGTAAAATCCAAACATTGTAGCGCACCGCACGAATGAGCACTTCTCTTTCAAATCTCACCACTTCTCCCTATCAGTTTCAAAAAGAGAAGTCACTTCTCCCTATAATTCTGAAGTAGTGTGAGCCCTGGTTTAACCCCGCCGCATTTTTGCGCCTGTCCCAAGTCAGGAGCCTCTGGCCTTTGTTAGTCTTGTATTATTTTAATTTTAGTTTCTTGTGTACAATTTGGAAATTAGTAAGGCGTTCATTATCACTGAACTAGTATATATTTGTTTAGGGGCCAGTTGAAGGACGCCTCCGGGTGCTGGAATTTCTCGCTACATTGAAGACCTGTTGGTGACCTTCTGCTGTTGTTTTTTTCTATGGTTGGGTTGTTGTCTCTTTGGCACATTCCCCATTTCCATTCTCAATTTTATTATACATTTTTTATATTAAAGTATAATTCTACTGTAAACTTTTATTGCATTCAATAGTCTGTTTTGCTGCATTCGCAACAACACAACTAGGCACATATTTCAAAACATCTGGCAGTTTATTTAAGGTGTTGTCTTATCTTCTTTCTTTATATATTATATACTGGTATGCATTTAAAAGTATACCAGTGATATAGCAAATATAATAAAATGGAGAAATTACATAAAATCTTAACAACAAGAAACACAAATGTTCAGAAATGATGCAGTGCACAAACTTTAAACCCTAGCCTAAAACCCAAACATTATTTTAATCATCTACATACTGACGAAATTTGTTACAATAATCACTTTGATGAGTTTTGTGAATTAAGCTATAATTTTCCTGAAAATAACCCATATCATGCCTTTTTACTAAGATATGGCCACAGACCACAATTAATTCCTCTATCAGTTCTTTATAACGTTTTGCATCATTAAAAAAATTGCACCATGCACTTTTGTCAAATTTTGTGTGTGTAATGTATAGTCCTAGTCCAAATATATATCCAAAATTCAGAAAGATTGAACCAATCACTTTTACAAAGGAGTAGGTCCGGTAAGGACCGATTTTGGCCTCAAATTTCAGGTTCATCTGACGAAAGATTTTGACCACTTTTTAAACACTTAAGTGTCTATTTTATTTGAATTAATTAGTTTATGTGAAAGATTTTAACAGATTTAGTCATTAAAAACGATCTGAATGCTCAAATATGAAAAATCTACCTGATATGCCAAAAAATGTCACTTTTCAGATGTTTTTTCGTAAAAATGAAAGTGTTCATCCTTAACCTTTATATATGTTATGTATTATCATAAAATACAACTTACATTTCAATATTAAGGATGAACACGAATGCGTCCACTTTCGTTTTATACGAAAACCGTCTAAAATTTAACTAAAATGCTAGAATTATGTGGATTTCAGTAATTTAGCATGACTTAATGGTGCTAGTACCGGATATATGTGCATTGTATTGTCAAAAACAGCCCATATTAATGTAGCAGAAGCATTCTACTATCCAATAAATAACTAAAGGTTTACATTTTAACAGTTTTGTAAAACTGCTATATTTTGGGGCCAAAAAGGTGTCTTACTGAACCTACTCCTTTAGCCAATACACATGCATACCCCTATTGACAAGCTAAGAGATGTTCCGAAAACTGTAAATATTACCTTTTTGCACTTGGCCTAATCACTCATTCCATATCAAAATCAGTTTAAATACAACATCCAAAAATTTATTTCACCTCTCTTCTTTCATTTCCACCCAAGAAAATCTAAGAATTGAGTGAGGAAGGGAAAGAAAAATTTTAAGGAAAAATACACTCTAATTAAAAGGAACTATATTCGTGGACAACGAAAAGCAGGGTAATAAATTGTAGTCTTGGGATGACAAAGTAATTTGTTTTGGATGAATGGTTGGAGCGGAAAAATATTAAATGGATATGAGTTGATTTTCATGTCTCTAAGATACATTAGCTGACTTTTGTTTAGCTTTCTGCTATCTATTAAATCACTATTGGAATTCTAGCTTATAAAAATTCCATAAATTTATCAAATAATTTACTTTTATGATTTACATGTTGATATGTTAAATTGTCTCCCATGATTATATACCATAATTTATGTTTAATGATAATATTTTTTAAATATTTTTTTCTCTTTTCAGTTGCAGATTTATGTCATAGATTTACACAAAATTTGGTAGAAAAGAAACAGGTGAAATACTTAATTCAAATATTTTCAAATGACCTTAAATGTATAGCCTTAGTTTAAACATATTTATTAAGTGTGGATTGGGAAACAAGTTTGTTGCAACTTATATTAATCCCTTTCCACTTTGCCGATGCTAGTGCTGTCTTGTAGTGGCATTAGCCTGCTCTTTTTCAAAATCTACAAGGGTGTCTTTTACGTGCAAGAGATATTGATCTCTCTTAACACAGGCCAGCCATGTATTGTTTCCTTCCAACAGACTATCCTAATTTCTCAAGACCATGTTAGCAAATGGTGTCAAGAGAAAGTCGAAAATTCAGTCCCTGAAATTTTCTCGCCAGAACAGGGATCAAATCAGGAACCTTTGTGTTATTAGTGTATAGCCTTAAATAGTGGATATTGGATTTGAGTAAACAAATTTAAAAAAAATATGTAGAGCTTTAACCATTGTTTGAAAGCACAATACAGCTTGCCTTTTAAATACTATCTTCAAATTAAGTAGAATTTTACCCAACTCAAGTCCAATCTTAATTAACTAGGATTGTCAGTTTTCCTACCTAAGGTCATGTACATTAGATTTCACTGAATATGGAAATGTGATATTATTAGCATGGCATTTTACCTTATAATCACATATCTTCATTATTTTTTTAAATCAAAATGATATTCCTTTTTTTATTTATTAAATTATGTACATTGTTCTATTGCAGCCAATGAGAGGCATCAAACTATTAGTGAATGCCATTGATAAGATTCAGTTATTTTCAGCTCAGTTAACATCAATTCATGCAGATCTGTGTCAGGTAATTTGGGAATGAATAAAGAAATGGTCATGTTTGACAAGTACTTTTGAGTACTTTTATCCGTGGGGTTCCAATTTTTGTGGGTTTTTTTTTATGGAACCCAGGAACATGTAAATTTTGCTAAAACCATGAAAATTGATACCCATGAATAGAAGTACTGTAACAGTATTGCTTTATAATATATCATAAACATTAGGAAATGATAAATGTCAAGTATTATTTCCTGTTTGCATGCTTTTCACAAAAAAGTTCATCATTTTGTTGATCATGTTGATAATCAATTAATATCCAACCATGAATTGAATTTATGTGTGGAAAGATATAAATGAGGAGATGGGTATATTGCCAATGAGACCACTATCCAATAGAGTTAAAAAAAAAGATGTAATAAGCAATTATAGGTCACCACATATGGCCTCCAACAATGAGGAAAATTAACATATCGTGTAGCCTGCTATAAAAGGCCCTGACATAAAAAATGTGAAACAATTCAAAAGATTAAACTAACTACCAAATAAATATCAAAACAATTTATAAAAAAAAATGGAAAGACATGAACCAGCAATAACCACTGGACTACAGGCTCCCAACATGGTACTGGCACATAAAGGATATGGTGGTGTTCATCTTCTCAGTTCAAAAGCCATAACAGATATGATAGTATTTGATTATTAACCAGTTTATGTTTTTTAAGGACATTTTTTTTCAATACTTATGTCAATACCAGCTCCTGATTTGAGATACCACATAGAAACAATATAAGATTGAAAAGTCATACAGTGATAAAAAGACAATAATGAAATAATCAGTTGAAATATTATCCTAGTACTGCATTACTGGTTAAAAATGTTTAATTTGACAATATAAGATATATTTTAAGTTTGTCATATGTTTTGTTGTTTTGACGTCAGACTTTGTAATTATGACTTTTTATCTATATTTTAGTTGTGTTTATTGTCCAAGAACATGACATCAGCAATACCATTCCTAGATGTGGAAATCAATGAAATAAGTAAAGAGGTAACACAATATTAAGATTTTGTCTTCAAATGAATTTATAACTGATTTCATTGAACATGTAGGCAAAGGTAATATCTTTGGTTAGCTTGCTTGTTAGCTGAACCATGAAGTCAATATTTGGTTAGGTAAAGTACCCTCCTTTTTAGAGTAGACTAGTCTGATAGATAACCAATCTATCTGTCTATTGGACTAGGCTACTTCGAAAGGAGGGTAGTATACCTGACCTAATAATGACTTCATGGTTCAGCTAACAAGCAAGCTAACCAAAGATATTACCTTTGCCTACACACTCAATGAAATCGGCTGTAATGTTAAATTACTGTTAACGAAATACATTTTGAATTGTATTTATTGAAGTCAAAGATAAAAAGGCAAAAACTGTGGGTTTTTTATGCCCCACCTACGATAGTAGAGGGGCATTATGTTTTCTGGTCTGTGCATCTGTGCGTCCGTTCGTCCGTCCATCTGTCCGTCCGTTTGTCCGTCGTACCGTTCGTTCGTCCGTCTGTCCCACTTCAGATTAAAGTTTTTGGTCAAGGTAGTTTTTGATGAAGCTGAAGTCCGATCAACTTCAAACTTAGTATACATGTTCCTTATGATATGATCTTTCTAATTTTACAGCCAAATTAAACTTTTGACCCCAATTTCACGGTCCACTGAACATAGAAAATGAAAGTGTGATTTTCAGGTTAAAGTTTTTGGTCAAGGTAGTTTCTGATGAAGCTGATCAAGTCCAATCAACTTGAAACTTAGTACACATGTTCCTTATGATATGATCTTTCTAATTTTAGTCAAGTTAAATTGTTGACCCCAATTTCACGGTCCACTGAAGTTACTGAACATAGAAAATGAAATTGAGTTTCAGGTTAAAATTTTTGGTCAAGGTAGTTTTTGATGAAGTTGAAGTCCAATCAACTTGAAACTTAGTACACATGTTCCCTATGGTGTGATCTTTCTAATTTAATGCCAAATAAGATTTTTTACCCAATTTCACGGTCCATTGAACATGTAAAATAATAGTGCGAGTGGGGCATCCGTGTACTTTGGACACATTCTTGTTTTAGCTTAAATTTTTAGAAAGATACTCAATTTACATTTTATAAAAACTGGTGGTATTTCAATGCTGTCAAGGAAATGATATATATAAAGTCAAACTGCATATTCTGATTTTTTTGCATTGTTTTTATCAAATTGTGAAAGATTCCCAAAAATATAAAAAAAAATATTGTTTTTTTTAATAGTTCAAATGATGCATTTCCCCAAATTGCAATAAAAAATCTCGTATTTGTGTCCATTGTTCAACAATCCCAATAAAAAGATGTATGCAAAATGTTTGAAGTAACAGTACTTAAATGTTATCGATAAAGGGATGATTTTATTTCAGGGTGGCCATTTTGATGCTAAAGATTTATTATTGTATTATTACTATGGAGGAATGATCTACACTGCACTGAAAAACAATGATAGAGCATTGTACTTCTATGAAATTGTAAGATATTTATTGGAAAAGTTTTGATGGATCCTGAAATAAGTCTTTTATTATTCCATGTGCCTTATTTATACAAAATATTTTTTAAATTTTGGATGGTATTTAAACTACTGCATAATTCAATTTTAAATATTGAAATTCGTCACACAAGGTTTATTTGTTGATATTTGTGTTTATGTTTCATTAATGCTGATTAATAATAGATGATGTGTAAATATAAATAGAAAGAGATGAGAGACATACCTTAATGAGAAAGTATGCCAATAACAAACCAAACATCCTCAACCACATTTTTACGGAAAATATTAGTTTGAGGTTTTCATTTCATAATTTTTTCAATGTCACAATTTTCTCAATGTCATAGTTAGTTACATAAAATGTAGTAGTATCATAGTTTTCTCGATGGCATAGTTAGTTAGTAGAATCATAGTTTACTTTTTTACCAAAATACAGGTTGAGATTGACAATTTCAGTAGGTTCACCATAAACAATATGGAGATTTACACCTCTGGACTGAGCATAACTTACTGAAGAACATGTTAAGAATACCAAAAAAAATGATTGGTCTTAATGATAAAAGATCCATAATGTTAGCAGAAGTTCAAATATATTTCTTTGTTTACAGGCCATTTGGTCTTAATGATAAAAGATCCATAATGTTAGCAGAAGTTCAAATATATTTCTTTGTTTACAGGCCATTTGGTCTTAATGATAAAAGATCCATAATGTTAGCAGAAGTTCAAATATATTTCTTTGTTTACAGGCCATTACCACACCAAGTATGGCAGTCAGTCATGTAATGTTAGAGGCTTATAAAAAGTATATTTTGGTAGCACTTATAGTCCATGGAAAGGTAAGTTGAAGAGGAATACTATCCAGTAACAATTTTTTTTTCAAGCTGCCAGTTAGGAATGGAATATAGATTTTGCTTGTTACTTAGTCAAAGACCAAGGTCAAAGTTACTAAAAATATACAAAAATTGTTCAGAAAAGCAGTTCAGGATGCTTAATCAAATACAACATATTGGATTGATCTTTAATTTAGACTTTTGGTCACATATATTGAAAGGAAGATCCTTTTTAATTTTGAAGTAAGTCACTTGGTCAAAGATCAAGGTCCCTGTTAATAAAAATGGAATTGTATAAGACAATATTACTGTCTTAAAACTTGAAAAAAGATCATAGATTGAATTAAACTTTGCCATCAGGTCCCTGTAAGCGTTTTCCTTTTATATGTATGGTGCTGGATATGTGAACTTGCTAACTGAAGGTTCTTTTATTATCTTTCAGGTACCAAATTTACCAAAATATACATCACCTGTTGTTGCTAGATACATTAAGGTAAGTGTTATAAAGTGAAACTTTTTAAGTTCATCAAATACCGGTACATTGATAGATTTTTTTCATAGAAACTATAATTTACATATGACAAATCGGTTATATTACTACAAAAAATACCAGGAATTCACACCAAACAAAACCATGTAAATTGCCACAGGAAATAAATAGTGAAAATTGTTCAATGGATAGAAATAAACTCAAAAGGAAAAATGTAGAGATTGACAGCCACTTGACTGTCTTTTTTAAAGACATACAGATATCCATGGCATGTGTTGGATAAGATTAGTTTTATAGGTCCTGGACATTCTACCTCTTATCATATACCTTATACAGTTATCAGTACATAACAGAAAGATGTGGAGTGAATTTAAAATAGCACTTCAACCAATTTAAAGAAAAACATTTTCAAGAAGATGTTCAAGGGTTGATTGATATAAAAAAAAGTTCAGAAAATTGTAAGCAAGAATTCCCATGCAGTAACTTTTGAATGCAATGAAATTTAATGCAGTTGATTTCCATCTTGTAGAGGTGTATTTCTTGAGGGGTATGATTTCAGATCAGAGTATATTTTTTGGAATGCAATGAAAGTTGGTTGATACAGTTGGGTATACATTTACAATTAATTCTCCATAGGCCGTAATGGTAACGTTTTCCTCCGTTGCTCAGTCCATATCGTTTACTTGAACATGTATGATGGCTCATATCGAAGCTGATACATTTATACATGTCTGGTTAAATTTTCGGGGTGGCAAGTGAGATTACTTTTTTCGCAAATTGATGGACCCCGGAAGATGGTGAAAAATGTCAGTCTCCTCATGAAATAATCCCAAAATTCTGATCATAAAATTCAATGAAAAAATTGTCCTTTCTAATAATTTATTTCAGGTCAAATCTACATCTTTCTTTTCTCATCACACCAGCTCTATAAAACAGTTCTTATTGTTCATTTATGTCCATTTTTAAAATCACAGCATCCACAATTGTATGGCGGACTAATATTTTTTTTAATTACGTCATCTGAGTTCCTCATCTCAAGGTCTATTAGGGATCCTGACCCATATTGAAATTCATACTTCTGATTTTTCCAAATATTTTTATGTGATCTTCATCCGTATAACATTCTGAATAAATCTGTGTATTTTTGTCCATTTCTGAAAAAAAATAAAGTTGTTTTAGCACTATAAGGTAATGACACTTTCGTCGCTATATTCATTTATTTTGAATACAATGTGTTTGTATAATTAATTTCTTCCAGAATACCTTCACTAGTCAAAACAAGGACAAAACTTCTGATTATAACCTTTAATTACAATACACAGACCCTGTTAAAGCATTCTATAAAATTTTCTTGTGCCTTAAAGTGCATTTTGACAGAGAAATTATGCAAAAATGAAGATTTTATAAAAAAACCAACACCAAAATAATTATTCTTACTAGTGGAAATCTGGTATTTAAAACTGTGGAAAGCACTCTTAACTACTTGGAAAGTCATCTTTATCATATAATTAGAGTGCAATATAGTGCAAATTTTCAAAACTTGTCCTTTCACATAATTCTATTTGAGTAAAAAATGTTTTTAACATGTATTTCAGTGAAAACCTTTTATTAGTGAGAAATCCACATGAGGTTTTAAAGGAAACATTGTGACATCACATGTATTATGGCGTCATTAAATAACGACAGATCAAAATAGAGCTAAATATAGTTTGCAGTGTTACGTGAGAAACAGTTGCCGCAAGATTTAACTCGAAATATTGAGTCGAAACGATCTGTAACTAAGCCTTTTCATTTAATACCAAGACCATAGCAACAGTTTTCATATTTGCATATTTTTAACATACCGACTGTAATTTCAATTGCATAAATACCATAAATAAACAATTTAGAGCTTGCCTAATACAGCAAAATGCTTACCAGTTATTCAGGACTTTTTAAAACCTCTAGTTTGCCATCTCAGGTTAAAAAGTAATGATATGTCTGGAACTGAAATAAGACAAAAAAATTACTCAGGCTGTGTTATCATTTGATTTAACCCTTTCGGTGCCAAAGCGACATATATGTCGTTTGGGGGTTGACTGCCGAAGCGACAAATATGTCGTTTGGGGGTTGACTGCCGATGCGACATATATGTCGTTTAATTGGTTTTAATAAAACAATCATATTTTATTTCTTTTTATCTTTTATGCTTTTGATATTCTTATATAATATATACATTGTTGTTTTGAATTCATTATGACGTAATACGTTAAGTATATATGACGTCATAAATGTCAAAAGATCGTCTGTACTGTTCCCGACATAGCTATGGAAGACAGTGACGGTGACATAACAGACATAGTAACTTCGGGCGACGAAGATTCTGACGATGCTGATGTTGAAATGCCAGACAATGCTGCAAGACAGCCTAACCCTTGGTTTTCTGTGGTAGACAAAGAAACGTTTGAGCTAGACGTTAATCGTGATTTCGAAGAACGGATTGGGCCGTGTGGATTTGAAGCCAATTTTTCACCGGTGGATTACTTTGATAAATTTTTGAAAACAGAAGATGATGACTTGATTGATCGCATTGTAGATGAAACAAATAGGTACATTATTGGTTTTATATGTTTCAAATTATAACGTTCTTAATTTTCTTTGAATGTATATTTATATGTTTCCGTAATATAATTGCGGTCTACAAATCAATTTTCAAAGTATTCTAATAATTAAATAACGCTCCAAAAGATAGCAGAGACATTTTTTCACAACATTAATTTAAAAGTTCTTGCTACCCTCCCACCCCCCCCCCCCCCCCCCCTCATCCAACAAAAACACCAGTAATCCTGTATATCCAATAACATATAACTGGTTTTGTCAACAGGTATGCCAACCAGTGCCAAACTACAGAGAATCCAACAAGACATGCCAGATCAAACGAATGGTCACCAGTTAGCTATGCTGAGATGAGAGCCTTTATTGGTCTTGTTCTCGCGATGGGTATCGTAAAGAAATCCTCCATTGAAAGCTATTGGGAAGCGTCTGGTATCTCTGAAACCCCAAATTTCAGGGATGTGATGTCCAGAAATAGATTTCAGGCAATACTGAGATATCTGCATTGCAGCAACAATACAACAGCAGTTCCAAGAGGTCAGCCAGGATACGACCCCCTCCACAAGATAAATCCAGTTGTTGAATTCTTCAATGAAGTGTTCGAACTTAATTATAGGTAAATGTCAACTCAAATATAGAAATATACACAAGCCATTACGCGGTCATGTTTCCATGTTAAAAATAAACATAATTTATTGCTGGAACTGAGACGAATTTTGTCCTAATCATATTTTCCACTGCATACTAACTGTCATTGATTTAACACTGGTACCTCTTGTTTCGGGAAAGATAAGAGTAAAAAAAAATCAATGTAATCAAAATTGTACAATCTGGTTATGTCGTTCATTATAAAATTCTAAAATATACATATTATTTTTTAATGTATTTTTTTTTTAATTGAGACAAGACTTGTTGTAAATAGATTTTACGGATTTTCAGACTATCTCAAAACATAGTTGTGGATGAGAGAATAGTTGGTTTCAAAGGGCGTCATGTTTTGAAACAATACATTTCAAACAAGAAGGCACACAGATGGGGAGCAAAGTTGTTCGTCTTAGCTGAATCCAGAACAGGTTATACCCATCAGATAAATGTGTACAAAGGGAAACGAAATACAGAACGCCATCCCAATGGACAAGGGTAAGTGAAAAAAAGGGGGTGGTAACTCTGGATTTTCAGGTTTAGCGAAAATGCCAAAATAATATCGGCGAGATAATTTTTATGAAAATACCTTATCGGAAAAGAACACGAAAAATATTACTTTAATTGACTCAAATTAACATGATTGTTTCTGTAAATCGATGGCGACTGTATTGCGAATGAATATGACAATCCATGAAAGTAGACCAAAATTTACGCACATCTCCAGGTTTATACAGGGTATAACTTAATGACGCTGTTAATTAAGAAATGCCTACTTCTTATAATCAAGTAAGGCCGAATATAAGACTCGCATATTTAACATTTTGACTTGATAAAAAGTTCTAATTCTTACCTATTTCTATCTAATCGTTTCATTTTGTTATTGTCGGTTTTCCTTTTATTTTTTTTCGTCATGATTATACATGCAATATTTGTGACTGGACAAACACTCAAGCAATCAATCAATTTTTTTTATAGATATAAATCGGTAATGGATTTAGTACGTCCTCATTTTGGCAAAAACCATCATGTAACTATGGATAATTGGTTTTCATCACCTAAACTGATGAACGACCTAAGGAACCGGGGAACAAATGCAACAGGAACTGTAATAGCAAGACGGAAGGGCTTACCTGCAAGTTTTAAAACAGCTCGGCTTCCCAAAGGAAGTGTTGTTGTTAAATCACAGAGAGGTCTTTTGGCTATTTTGTACGTAGATCGGAGAAATGTGACTTTCCTGACAACAAGTGAAAATGCACGGTAAGTTTCTTGTTTTTCAACCCAGCTTTGTCCGATAGGCCAATCCCTATATAATTTGACAATACTTGACTTTTAAAATAAAAAGTTATTAAAATACAACGTTGTCAAAAAAATACTTACATCGTGGAATATATGAAATACTTTCTTACACAATGTCAAAATTAACTATACAACAAAGTACAAGCTTGAAGTAACAGTCATGGCTAATAAAATTATAATATCACCAAAGTAAACATACAATAAAACAAGTCTTACTTAATATACTTTTCAGAACTGTGCGAAAAGTTAATAGTAAAGGTAGAGTTGTGTCTGCTCCAAGTGTTGTCCACAAATACAACCAGACCATGGGCGGTGTCGATCTTGGGGATCAGCTTTTGCTTAAATTTGAGCCACAATTTAAAGGTGTGAAACTCTGGAGAAAAATTCTCTTCAACCTTCTTACTACAGCTACAGGTATGTCTCATCTTAAACATTTGCAAGCTTTTTTAGTTGTCAATTCAAAGCCTAACTAAAAGACTATGTGCTTATGTTCAGTTGCAAATATTTCATGCATTGCCTAGAACAAGGATAAGTTGATATAAGTACCACGTATGATTTTTTTCACTCGTTCCCGTTATCATTTCTTATCTAATTACAAGTATATAGCTTACTGTTTGGTGTGAGCTAATGCTCCGTGTTGAAGGCCGTACTTTGACTTATAATTGTTAACTTTTTATACACTGACTTGGATGGAGAGTTGTCTCTTTGGCACTTATACCACATCTTCTTATTTATATATATGTATATAATAGATTTGCACGGACTTAAACAAATAAACTTGCACTTAATATTTTTTCAGTAAATGCATATATATGCTACAGAAACTGTTTTCTTGTCCAGAGGAAATTAGACCATGTGAAATTTCAAAACGCAGTAGTTCGTGGTTTGATCGGGGATTTTAGAGGAGGCAACAGAAGGAGGGGGAGAAGACCAGACAACATTCCTATTGCAAATGCAATAAGGATGCATTTTCTTGATGTTATTCCTGATGGCAAGAGGCGAAAATGTGTTAAGTGTTCAGGTTATAACAAGTACAGGAAATCCCGTATATCAACATGGTGTTCTGTATGTGGCGTGGGTCTTTGTGTTGGTCGGTGTTTCAGAGAGTTTCATTCATATGGACAGGAAGAGTAAACAGTTGAATTTTGAAATATTATTCATGTAAAATACAGTGCAATAATAAAGGATCTTTTAAAAAGATTTCATGTTGTATTAAACAAATGAGTTAAAAAAAGTCAAGGATTTTTTTTTTCGCTGAAAATTCTTTTGTGTTCTCTAAAAGTTAAAAGAAAAACAAAAAAGATTTATGATTATTTCAAAGCGAAGAAATATTTTTAAAACATTTCTGTGTTTGTTGGTCCTCATTTCATGAAATTCTGTCAACGAACGACTTCGTTTTGATCTTTTGAAAACACGAGTTTTTGTATAAACTTTTGACGTTTTCACAACGACGGCGGCGATATTTTATTTTTATTTGGCTGTAGAACGTCACTCGGTGAAATCTTTATGGTGACGTTTCTAACGTCGGGAATTTGAATTCGGCACCGAAAGGGTTAAACACATAAGTACTATTGAGAGAGAAAAATCTAATTCTTGAAAGTTTAATCACAAAGAAAGACAAATGCTTCTCCCTTGTGGCTTAGTCACCTTCATTTAAACCTTTTATTTTAGAAGCAATGGGTAGTAGCTAACTAGCTTAATAGTTGAATAGGTGCAGAAATATGGTTTTCAAAAAGGTTTGACCCTCCCCCTTTTTCACTGAGAAATGACAATATCTATTGTTTTGCTCAAGCGCATTAAAAATATTAGTTCTTGATTTTCTTAAAACATGTACATGTTTTTTCTGTTTTTTTTGCATATGATATCTACTGACCAGGGGTCAAATCATTGGATAAAAGCACATGCGATGATGTATCTCACTTTACTCGTATGAAGTGTGTTATCTCCCTTGATTATCAGGTATTCCTGTAGACCGAAGTGATAATTACATAACAAAGACTATATTGTGTCATGTTTACTTACAATTTAATAATATTTAAAAGTTGTTTCTTGCCTTTTTCAATATAGTAAACAAATTCCTTTCGGATCTCTCGGAAGTAAACAAAGTGATGATTGTGCCTAAAAAAAGTGTTCAGCCCCGTGCCAGTAATGCATTTTAAAAGCAAAGTTTCATTGAGTTTTTGCTGATCTTTATCAATAATATTTATCTTAAACCATTTATAATAACTAGGTATAAATAAAAAACTACTAACCATCATTTTCGGTGGTGTACAAGGTGAAATCATCCATAAATCAGCCTGAAAACTTCCGGAATTAAGCTTCTAATTTGGGTATACATTTACAATTAATTCTCCATAGGCCGTAATGGTAACGTTTTCCTCCGTTGCTCAGTCCATATCGTTTACTTGAACATGTATGATGGCTCATATCGAAGCTGATACATTTATACATGTCTGGTTAAATTTTCGGGGTGGCAAGTGAGATTACTTTTTTCGCAAATTGATGGACCCCGGAAGATGGTGAAAAATGTCAGTCTCCTCATGAAATAATCCCAAAATTCTGATCATAAAATTCAATGAAAAAATTGTCCTTTCTAATAATTTATTTCAGGTCAAATCTACATCTTTCTTTTCTCATCACACCAGCTCTATAAAACAGTTCTTATTGTTCATTTATGTCCATTTTTAAAATCACAGCATCCACAATTGTATGGCGGACTAATATTTTTTTTAATTACGTCATCTGAGTTCCTCATCTCAAGGTCTATTAGGGATCCTGACCCAGTTGCTGTATTTCATGGACATTTTTTTCAACCATGAGCAATTTGAAGACAGCCTTTTGTTTGTTTGGCATTATAGCCCATGAGACAACTATCAATCATAGACCAACTGATTTATGGATGAAAGCAATTGTAGGTCAAAGTACACTTCAATAATGAGAAACATTAATATTGTATAGTAAGCTATAAAAGCTCCTCCTCATGACAATTAACACTTCATTACATTTTTAGCAATTATTACATAATCAAATCTCTAAATTTAGATACAATTAAGACTAACGGTAAATCATAAAGAGTATCACATAATATGTTATAATACCTTAGCATACTAGCTGTTGCAAAAAGACTTGTTTTTACCATCTATGTACTCTAATGATTTAGCCTTTAAACATTACCCTATTGTTCCTTCGCACTTAAGCAAACAAACAACCATCGTACTTATAAAGCATGAGACACCATCGCACTTAAGCATAGACCATCACACTTTTGAGTACCATTGCACTTTAGAGTCCTAAATATATGATTGGTATTTTATTTAAATTAAAAAGTGGGAATCTGAATTATTTTGTTTGTTTTACAGCCATTATGCCAGCCATATCATGATCTTGCTGCATCTTATACAACCAATAATCCATCAGAGTTACGAAACACTGTGGGTAAACATCAGGAAACGTTTAATAGGGTAGGTAACTCTTGCATTTCATTGCTTAACATACAATTGCATGAAATCACATGCAAGTCATTTCATTTAGTTTCCTTGGTATATATTAATTTTCATATTTGAAATATTTTCTCTTTTGAGGGTATCTAAACTGATTAGTTCATAAATCATGTTCTAAGATTTTTGCAGACTTATTGGGGTTTTGTTAGGTTTTTTTTGGTATTTACACAAAAACAAAGTGTATATTTGTCTTTGATTCTTAAAAAAAGAACTTTATTTCATCCTTAAAGGGAAACTTCGCAAAAAAATCAAAGATTGATATTATGTTCATTCTGTATAAAAATGCTCAAATTCATATATATTAAAGTTTTATTCCGCTAGATAAGCGATCACCATCGATTTTAAATTTAGAGTATCAATTCTCTGCATTCGGCCATTTTGTCTTCTTTCTCGATTAATAACAACGATATGTCTACAAACCACAAAGGAACAAAACGACAGTAACCGATGTAGTCGTAATTGCGTGTCGATATCTTGTCACTCGTACGGTTGTTTTATCCGACTAATAACTTGATACGGAAAATATTCTTATTTTTTTTAATTACCATGGTCTGTTGTTTTTAAACTGTTAATATTGGAATTAGGTAAAAAGTCAAAGTTGAAATCATAAATAAGTGTTCCGTGAAAATTGTTTTCGAAAATCTAATTTGTTCATAATTCTTTAAAGTAATAAACTTTTTTCAAATAAATTCTGATCTTCCCTCATCTGATCACCAGCATGGCTAAAGGTATTACTTCCAAAGGTATTGTGAGGGGTGTGAGGTGACACGTCCAGGTATTCAAGCAATTTCCTGTCGGGCTTGCAAGTTCATGCATCGTTTCACTTCTGCAGGTATTGATCAGTGTACACGGCCCATAACTTATAACTTTCCATTTTGAACTATCAGATGTATAATATACAAGTCTGTCTTACTTGTCATTACTAAACTCATACGCTTGTTTATAAATAACATTTCTGGTGTAAAGAATATTATTCATACAAATATAAATAATACCCCAAAAAATAAGATTTGATGAAAATTTAATTAAAATCTATTTAAATATTTTTTCCAAGGGTGAATTTGGGAAAATGTAATATATACTCGTTGTCAATAGTGAAGGACAGAGTGGAACATACCAGAAATATTGATTTAAAAAATGAACGCACTTGTCGACGATTCGTTTATACGACTGGGTAGAAAGTTACGGAACTATAGCAATTTAAAATATATACATGTATACATTGAACATAAGAAAAAAAAAATATTTTGAATAAATTGGGGTAAAAGTTTTGTAAACAACAATATGTAATCATCGAATGTCGATAGACTATTGTATACCAAAAGAAGAAGAAGAGAACCAATTTGATTTAAATACAGGTCGATGTATAACTTGCTTTGGTTCATCGAAGTTGTGGACATAGTAAAATCACAGATTTATATTTCAATAAGATTGTTCTTGAACAAAGGAAGGAATTCGTCATCACAATTGTTATATATGCCACTGGACGGACACTAATTATAAAAATAAATTGCTTGTCCGCTAAATAGGGGTATTCTTGTCAGATAAAAGACTTTTAGTTATATTAAAAAAATAGGGAAATATGACTTAAATTGGTTCTGTCTTTTTTTTTTAAACATCGTTAAAAAGATGTGTGTCTAAGGTGAACGCCACAAGAACCCTGTAATACTAGTACGAGAGTATAGCATGTAAACATTCCTTTTCAATAATATGGTTGTATTGGAAATCTTTTCATACAGATTGACAACTCATGGTCCTATATGCATGTAATATTTGCCACATGACGCCCATAGTTCTTTCTACCATCATCATCTTATTCTTTAATATTGCTGTTAACATTGATGGTTCACACCCAAACAAAATGGGAGTGATGTACCTTCAGAGCTTCTCCGTGTTATAACTTGTGAATCTTAATATATAGACGAAATTTCGGTATTGAAATGAATCTACATCTCACAAACAGGATGTTTAACTGATAACGATTTTGAGTAATCCCCTAACGAACCAATATAAACGTATGGCAAGATATAACCATGATTGAAGGAATTTAGTTTTTGTCAGACGCAAGAACTCATCACTATCATAAACGTATACGTATATATGCATGCAGTTTCAAATATCAAGAACAAGCGGTCGATGTTGATAGTCTGTTTTCTAACTGTTCAGAGTTAGACATGTCACTTGTTCATTCTTGGAAGCCTTCATATTCCCCGTCCAACGATTGGAACTCTTTCTGGTTGTGTTGACTATATATGCTTGTATGGTTATTCTGTCGATTATTTGTACAACTGGTTGCATTTCCTTTCCCAACAAACAAACTAACGAAACGCTACTAGTCTGCTTTCTCTGGAGCTCATCCTCAATGGCGCTTATACGTCGGGAAACTTGCATGTATACTAATAATGATTGTTTCAAGAACAACGATGTAGGGACGAACTATTCTAATTTCGTCAATATCAGTTATGCATGACTAAAATATAAGTTTTATTACAACAACTGTATTTGGTCTCGAATGTATGTAAACTAAATAATGTGTTTTTATAGACTAGCTCAAATCCTCATCCAAATAATATAATCTATATGTAATAATCGTTTCCTACCACACCGAGATTTAATGCCAAGCGGTAGACATATTTTAGGTACTAATTAAGTAATTAAACGAACAATATTATTGATAACAATAATTAATCATTAATGTGCAAAGATTAAAAAACAACAGTAGTTTTTCTTTATTTGTACGTATTATATTCCGCTTCGGTAGAGTTATCTTCAAATAGTTTCAGATATTAATTAATACATGGGTTTCAAAAGTCTAAATGTAATAATTCTCGTACATTTTTTTGCCTAATAAAGACAATCAAAAAGCTATTTCTAATTTCTAATTTCTAAGTTCCCCTTTTTTATGAGACATAAATCAAGGTGTATATCATTTCGTTCTGACACATGAATTAAGTTTCCCGTCTTTAACCGAAAATTGTTTATTTCTTAGTAAATTAATTTATTTGAATTCAAATAAATAATAGCACCAAATATAAATAAATAATTCCAAGGCGATCTATTTTCATTTGTCACCAACTTGAATATGTATTTTAAATGTGTGTATTAAATGCTCCCTTGTTTTTTAATCCACTGATCCGAATAGACAGTCACATCTGGCAAGGTGTGCCCTAGAGGCGTGGTTAACACGATACCAAAGTGCAAATAACAATTTACCTTTTAACAAGCCATCTACGAATTTTGCCACAGAACCGTGAATACACACATCGTATAAATCTAGTCATAGCAGAGACAGTAAAAGGTCAATAAGAGTACACCAACATATTGTCTTTACAGATTATTGTACTTTAATTTGTTCACCTTATCAGTCCGAAAATGCATTAATTAAAAATAAATTTATAACATTTTGTGTTGTCTAAAAAATTAATTTGAATATATACGTTTAACATAGAAAATTTATCTCATGAATATGTTCAATTGCACGTCTGTGCGTTTTATCTTCTTATTATTGGCTGGTTATTAGATAAAGCAGAAGTCATCAACACGCTTACGATTATGTTAAAATATGATTAAAAACCAAGACTTTTAATGACTGTATTTTAAATCCCGGCATGCAAAAACCAGGAGAAAACGTCACGACCTACAGGAAGTTGTTAATATTTTTTCATTGATTATTGAATTTCTCCTTTATTACTGCAATTATAGCGATAAAACTTTGTGAATATATATATTATGTCATAATGAACATATTTAAACCATAAGTAAAAAATCGCGAATTTTCCCTTTAAGCTTGTGTAAATTAATGGAACTTTTAATATTTTTCATACCATTATTCAGGGTTTTTATTATTAAAAACTAATGTTGTATTTTAACAGGACAGTAACATGGGACTAGTAAAGCAGTGTCTTACATCATTATACAAGAAAAATATACAGAGACTTACAAAGGTTTGTGTTATTGTTATATTTTAGACTTATTATGGTAGATGGTATTAAATAGATATTCATTTGAGTGCACAATCAACTTTGAAGATTGTTCTTTAGATAAAAAAAAGAAAATGACTTAAATATAGATTTCTGTTCTAGAAGTGGAAAGTCCGTGAAACTTTTTGTTATTGATAAAACTTATTATATAAAAAAGAAGATGTGGTATGATTGCCAATGAGACAACTGTCCACAAGAGACCAAAATGACACAGAAATTATCATCTATAGGTCACTGTACGGCCTTCAACAATGAGCAAATCCCAAACAGCATAGTCAGTTATAAAAGGCCCTGAAATGACAATGTAAAACAAATCAAACGAGAAAACTAACGGCCTTATTTATATAAAAAACGAAAAAACAAATATGTAACTCATAAACAAACAACAACAACTGAATAACTGGCTCCTTATTGTTAATTTTATCACCTAAAATAATGAAGTTACAGTCCAAAACTTCTCAAAATATATTTAATCAATTGTATGTATTATTTCAGACATTCTTGACTCTATCCCTGTCTGATATGGCTAGTAGGGTACAGCTATCTGGTCCCAAGGAAGCAGAGAAATATGTTTTACACATGGTGAGTCAGTATATTTTTGGTATACGATTTCTTTTAAGCAATCTGTAGACTTATACCATTGACTCAGGGCCATGCTCTCACGTCAACAGTTTTATTCTAAACATCAAAGAACATCTTAGATTCTTGAGATTGTCATGCTTTAAATGGTATAAAAAACAAAAGGATTGAATTAAACAACTGTCCTATAATGTTCTTCTCATAATCTTCATGTTTTCATATTTCCCTTGACTTGTGTGCGTGTTTTTAACAACACAGAAAATCAGAATTTAGCAGTATTTATATTTAGTGTTTTTATAGATTTAGAAACACGTCAGAGGGAATTCTCCAGTTTTGATAACATGCAAGAGTTCTCTGAATTCTGATCGATAAATCTATTTCTGTCATATAAGAACTGAAGTGGAGTTTTCTTATATGTCACCGTTATGAAACTGATATTTAATATTGTACTTCCATAAAGAAATGGAGGTCGTTTAATTAACATTTAATTTACATCCTTGCTACAAATCACAAGTCTAGGGTTTGTTTAAGTTAGTATGTGCATGCGTATAGTTTTCTTGACTTGAAGGGGTATCAGATTGAATGGTTTCTCTGGATTCCCCACTCCATTGATTAATTTGAAACTCACAAGATCCTTTCTATGTCTGTCTGCTATTGAGGGTTATTGTTGTTGCATAATTTTAAATCATATGCATCATTTAAATTAAGATAAATGTAGTCCACAATGTAAAGGTGTAACTAGAACACCCCTTCAGCAAAAATGGAGTCTTCCATATTATCGCTTTGGGTTGTCTCCCTTCTGTAAGTAACTTTCGTCAAACGACGATGCGTCGAGAAAAATTAATTGGTTCTGTCGATAGACATTGTATTATATTAAAACTGATCGCAATTTAAACAGAGGGATGTGTACGGAAAGGATTCATGCCCACTGACCCAAGGAAATTAAATATTTAAAGCGTTAGGAATGGGGATCCACCTAGAATTCACGTAGGAAAATAGGTGATAAGGTACGAAGTGAAATACCTTCTCTCACTCTTAGTGACTGCTGTGGAAAGTAAACTTGGAATTGATAGTACAATAATAAAACACTTTGTTCATACACTTGTATCGAGGATTGGCTATTTTTAAAGTTGAATAACTTTTCAGATTACGTAAATTACATTTTACTAGCATTTTACATGTGCAGTTGAATTATTTTTGAAAATAATACTAATTTAATACATGTATCAATGAAAACAATGGCAATCGTATCCCTCAGAGCAATCTGCTCCTTGATTATGTCATTATAACAGATTTAGAAATTAAATTTTTCAAAAGCATTTTTTTTGTTGATATCACCATTAACATTGTTTACTGTTGATTTGTTTATATTTGTGGATTGAGGAAAAATAGTACTTTAATGGATATTTGAGGCATGATTTAAAGAAGATGTGAGTCAATGAGAAAGCAACCAAATTACACAAATACTCAAAAGACATCTAGTTAGATTTCAACATGGGTAATTGTGAAATTTAAGCAGGTATAACTATAATATTGCTGCATGAATAAATACTATAAAATGAAAATGATCAATAAAATTTTAACAGATTTTATGAGGAAGATTTTTTTCAATTTTTTAAAATGAAAATAAATATCAAAATTTTATGTACCGTATTTAATCATCTAATAAAATTTGCTATATGTATATCATAATTTTTTTGATTTTGACTCTTTAGATTGAAGATGGAGAAATATATGCCACGATAAATCAAAAAGATGGAATGGTTCGTTTTCATGACAACCCTGAACAATATAAAAGTGCAGCAATGTTACAGCAATTAGACAAAGAGGTAAAAACCTAATCTTGATAAGATTTTGATGAAAATTTGAAAGGTGGCAGGAAAGGAGGCTTTATGCATGAAATTAAACTGTATAGGTCAAAGGAAAAGGTTTCTCATTTGAATTATTTTTGCATACATCAACACAAGTAGTATTGTGTAAATAAATGATGCTTTGAATATCCACTTTTATTTAAAGAAAAACATATCAATCATCCATTAAAAATAATTATGAGTAGTCTTTATTTCAATTTGATCAAAGAAATTGACCATTATACAATCAAAATTTCTTTTTCCAGCTAGATATACTTTTTCTTTGTAGATGCAAAAATGTATCCAGTTAGATGAAAAGTTGAAGGAAATGGATAGAGAAATAGCAGTAAATCCTCAATTTGTACAAAAGGTAACACATATGTAACTACAGTCCAGATCAGGGCTTCCAAAAAATATTTGAGCCAGCCGGACATTTTATATCTGATCCTGATTTTAATCCCTTACGACTAAGTCACTAAAGGCAATTATTGTAATCAGATGGCCATCCCAATTATTGACATTTATATATCTGGCTGCCTTATACTCTTTATTTGTGAAAAATGCCATTGTCAAAAACTTTACTTTCGTTTTGAAAATCACATTTTTCTAAAACCAGATGTTGACTTGACAATGGTAAAACATGGACCAGAAACGGATATGTAAAATCCGTGTATGTTTACAAAGCACGACTGGGAAAGAAGCTCTTTCCACATTATTTCTTCAACAAAACACTTGAAATAAATGTTAGATACAGGTATCAATGATAATTTTAACGTTTTTGAAGAAATGTAGGATGCATAATTAAATTTCCCACCTGCGCACATGCGCACACATGTTCTAGTTCATACTATGTAGTTCTGACGATTTTTCATTTAAAACTTTTTAAATTTTTCATCAAATTATGTTTATAACGTATTTCTTATAAATTTAATCTTTTGGAATAAATCAATTAGATACAATTTTATGTCAAACCGCTGAAATGTAACAAAATAATTGTGAATAGGCGGATCAATTTATACGATGTCCGGTACTGAAAATAGTTTACCTGTCACCTGAACAGGTAGATTTTAGCTGCCCAACAACTATTAGCCTTGATTAAAGTTAGAAAGTATTGAAGTAGGTGTTGTTTTGATAGTAATTTCACTTTTATGACTGGAAATATGTGGCTGTTAAAGGCAAAAGGTTGGGTCAAAAAGATCGCGATTTATGTTAAAATGACTGTCTCACAAGAAAGCCTTGAAAACTAAAAAGTATATGACCATTTCATGCTTTACCATGCCAGACTTTTACCGGAAATTATACAATTGTCCGAAATATATGACCGTTTTGGAAGCCTTGGTACAGATCTTTCTGTCATAATATTGTGTAATGTTGTTTATTATAGTAAATTTGAGTGTGATGATGTGCAAGTATGCTTCAGTAGATACCAGTTTCATGGACACTTAAAAAGAAATTTATATTAATATGGCTTAAATGAAAAAATATATGTGACTTTTCAGTTAAGCTGACTCATATTTCTCTGAATGTTATATCTAGAAAACATATTATTCTATTCATACACTTTTTTCAATGGGAATTAAAAAACAGATTTTCAATCAAGTGACTCTCATCCAAAAGGTTATCAGGAACAATTTTCATATTTTCAAAATGTGTTTATAGAGGCTTCCACATTGACACCTGTTGAGTTTTGTGCTTACATTTTAATGATTTAGTACTTTAGTTGTTGTCACATTTCAGAGTTCACCAAGCAATGATGACAACCTATGTTAATTTTTAAGGTCATGTTGAGTTATGTATATACATTTAGTAACATAGTTTGTTGTTATATTTCAGAGTTCATCAAGCCATGATGACGACCTGCCAGGCAGCTCCTCTAAAATACAGGGATATTGATGATAGCTTAAGTGTGGCAATAACTTTACAAAGTGCTGGATCTTATTTGAACATTTAAACACAGGAGATTTTTGTGAACTGTGATAGTGACACTGATGCCATTGGAATATTTGTATTACCATAAAATTAATTAAAGAAAATTGCAGTCAATAAAGTTATATATAACCAGAGTGCACATGCTGAAATGTCTTGCCTTGTTTACTAACCATTGATATGATGTTGAAAGTCTTAAATATAAAGCTTTACTACAACTATCATACACTTCACATGATACAGAAAATGAAGTCAAGGTCAGATAAACAAAACTGGAAATACACCTTACAATCATTCCATACACCAAAAATACTTTAAATATACTGTAAATTCAAAAATTAATGCGAGGTTTTTATTATTTCGAATAATGCGACAGAGTTGTAAACGCAATAATTTTAACTCGCATTTTGAAATGTTTTATATGAATTAAACAGGATTTTTCTCAAAATCGTAAAAATAAAAATGGCATTTAAGTCTAAAATAACAAAATTGCAATGATAAATGCACGCAACAATTTCTGAATTTACAGTAGTTGACCAATTGCTCATCCAAGAAACCAACTTACCCAGGAAAACTTAACATTGATTAATGAACCATGAAATTAAGGCCAAGGTCAGATGAACCCTGCCAGACTGACATGTTCACCTTACAATCATAACATACTTCTTAGAAACAAACAAAACCAGGAAAACTTAAGATTGACAAAGAACCATGAAAATGAAGTCGTGGTCAGATGATAATTCCTAGACAGACACATACAACTTACAATCATTCCAAACACCCCAAATATAGTAGATCTATTGTTAAAAGTATAAGAAAAACAGACCAAAAAAATCAAAATTTGACATCGAGTAGTAAAAACCAGGTTAAGGTGAAATTAAACATGACAGACTGAAATGTGTATCAAAAAATATTTTCATATACCAAATACACTTGACCTATTGTGTTCAGTATAAGAACAAGACCAAAACACAAAAACTTACTTAAACCACTGAACCATGTTTATGAGTTCAAGGTCAGATGACACCTGCCAGATGGACATATTCACCTTAAAATCATATACAACAAATACAGTAGATATATTGCATACAGTATTAGAAAAACAAACCAAAATACAACCAGATGCTCCGCAGAGGTTGAACCCTGAACGGTTGGGGCAAGTATGGACACAACATTCAAGCTGGATTCAGCTCTAAATTTGGATTGTGATTAAATAGTTGACACAGAATGAATGTGGTCTTATACACTTAAATTTGTTTTGCCTTTGAGCAATTCACTATGCTGTTGAATATTAATCCTCTCAAAAAAATGTTTGAAGAAATTTTCTTTTTATTTATGAAATCTGAAATGAGAAAAATTGACCCCCCCCCCCTCCCCAATTTTTTTTTCACATCCCCCTTTCCTTTATTCCAAAACCGATTTCAATTCAAATTTCTAATGGAGTTTGCAACAATAACTACTCATTTAAATACATCATAAATTATTAAAATGTAAAAAAAAGTGCTTGTTATCACTGAATGGTAAAGATTGTTTTAATTTATCAGTTGGTAGTAAAAGTGAATATACATTGTATATTGTATAAAACAATGATTTAAGTTGATTCAACTACTATTCTGGACAAAGAAAGATAACTCCAATTGAAATTTCTTGCTATTGCACAATATTGTGCAATTACATATTTCTTGCTATTGTGCAATGCTGTGCAATTGAAAATAATTGCTATTGCACAATACTGTGCAATTGAAGATTTCTTGCTATTGCGCAATATTGTGCAATTGAAAATTTCTTGCTATTGCACAATACTGTGCAATTGAAGATGTCTTGCTATTGCTGAGTACTATGCAATTGAAAATTTCTTGCTATTGCACAATACTTAATATAATAATTTTGGATCAACTTGAAAACTGGGCCCATAATCAAAAATCTAAGTATTCAATTTTTGTTAAAATCAAACTAAGTTAAATTTTGGACCCTTTGGACTTTGATGTAGACCAATTTGAAAACAGGACCAAAAATTAAGAATCTACATACACAGTTAGATTCGGCATATCAAAGAACCCCAATTATTCAATTTTTGATGAAATCAAACAAAGTTTAATTTTGGACCCTTTGGGCCCCTTATTCCTATGTTATGGTGCGAAAACCAAGAAAAATGCTTATTAGGGCCCCTTTTTGGCCCCTTATTCCTAAACTTTTGGGACCTCAACTCCCAAAATCAATCCTAACCTTCCTTTTGTGGTCATAAACCTTGTGTTTAAATTTCATTAATTTCTATTTACTTAAACTAAATTTATTGTGCGAAAACCAAGAATAATGCTTATTTGGGCCCTTTTTTGGCCCCTAATTCCTAAACTGTAGGAATTAAAACTCCCAAAATCAATCCCAACCTTTCTTTTGTCGTCATAAACCTTGTGTCAAAATTTCATAGATTTCTTGACACTTAAACTAAAGTTATAGTGCGAAAACCAAGAAAATGCTTATTTGGGCCCTTTTTGGCCCCTTATTCCTAAAATGTTGGGACCAAAACTCTCAAAATCAATCCCAACCTTCCTTTTGTGGTCATAAACCTTGTGTTAAAATTTCATAGATTTCTATTCACTTTTACTAAAGTTAGAGTGCGAAAACTAATAGTATTCGGACGACTCAGACGATGACGCCAATGTGATAGCAATATACGACCGAAAAATTTTCAATTTTTGCGGTCGTATAAAAACTTTACTATAACCACTGAACAAATGAAAATGAGGTCAAGGACAGATAACACCTACCAGTTGGACATGCACACCTTACAGTCCTTCCATGCATCAAATATAGTAGACCTATTGCATACAGTATAAGAAAACCAAACCAAAACAAAAACTTTACTATAACCACTAAACAATGAAAATGAGGTCAAGGACAGACAACACCTGCAAGTTGGACATGTACACCTAACAATCATTCCCTACACCAAATATAGACCAATTGCTTATAATATCTGAGCTATGGATTTAACCACAAAAACCTTAAACTTTAAACTTAAACTTAACCTTGTTCACCTATCCATGAAAGGATGTTAAGGTCAAGTGAAAACAGATTAACAGGCATGAGGACCTTGCAAGAGGGTAGTAATGCCCTTTACCATCAGGTGTCAAACTGTCATTTTCAGATACCGTTAGCGTCAAATTGATTAAATTTTTACCGTGATTCGTCAAACTATCCTTATCATTATTCGTCAAAATCAGTCAATTTTATTATCATCTAAAAGAAAGTGTACATTTTATCGTCATGCATAAAAAGTTACGGTTAATGCTTTTGGCAAGAATTTTTACCCTGATTTGTCATGGAGGTACCCCCATTACCACCCTCTTACAAGGTACACACATACCAAATATAGTTATTCTATTACTTATAATAAGAGAGATATAGTCACTGAACCATGTAAATGAGGACATTATGGACATATGACAGACGGAAACTTCATAACATAAGGCATCTACATACAAAGTATGAAGGATCAAGGTCTTCTACCTTCGGAAATATCAAGCTTTTTTAAAGAGGTAAGCTAATGCCACTGCCGGATCACTATCCCTTTGTCCATCTCCCTGCGACAGAGTCTGAATAATTTCTTTTGTTACTCAGAACAAAATGCTGCAGATTATAGGATATCAGCGTATAAGACAACCTTCAAATTTGCAACATAAAATCTCATAATTTCAGCATGTTTTGCATTAGACTAAACAGAAGTGTGAATATAGTAGAGATTAGAAAAAGAGATATACCAGTAATAAGACACAAACGTTATATGATATGACCAGTCAACAAATTTCTTATTCCTAATGCCTAAGTGGCAAAATGGGCCAGACACTTGGTCACAATACACCAATGCAGTTTATTACCTGTTTTAAGGCTTTTTTCCTGAACAAACAAAAGTACTGCAAAGCCAAGCACCCTTTCAAATTTCAACAAGATTTAATAGCATTGTAACTAGAATGGCAACTTTGAATCTTAACTTAATATTCCGCATCATAAGCTATAGGATCTAATATGATTATGTATATATAACAGTAAATATAAACCAGATGCTCCGCAGGGCGTAGCTTTATACGACCGCAGAGGTTGAACCCTGAACGGTTGGGGCAAGTATGGACACAACATTCAAGCTGGATTCAGCTCTAAATTTGGATTGTGATTAAATAGTTGACACAGCATTGGTTTCTGACACAGAATGAATGTGTTCTAATGAACTTAAAATTTTTGTTTTCTCTTAGAGCAATTCACTATGCTGTTGAATATTAATCCTCTCAAAAAAATGTTTGAAGAAATTTTCTTTTTTATTTATGAAATTTCAAATGAGAAAAATTGAACCCAATTTTTTTAATCACATCCCCCTTTCCCTTATTCCAAAACTAATCTCAATTAAAATTTCTAATGGAGTTTGCAACAATAACTACTCATTTAAATACATCATAAAATATTAAGATGTAAAAAAACTGCTTGTTATCACTGAATGGTAAAGATTATTTTAATTTATCAGTTGGCAGTAAAAAGTGAATATACATTGTATATTGTATATAACAAAGATTTAAGTTGGTTCTGGACAAAGAAAGATAACTCCAATTAAAAAAAAATCTTGCTATTGCACAATATTTTGCAATTAGATATTTCTTGCTTACTATTCTGGACAAAGAAAGATAACTCTAATTAAAAAAAAATTTGCTATTTCACAATATTGTGCAATTAGATATTTCTTGCCATTGCGCAATACTGTGCAATTGAAAAGACTTGCTATTGCACAATACTTAATATAATAATTTTAGATCCTGATTTGGACCAACTTGAAAACTGGGCCCATAATAAAAAATCTAAGTACATTTTTGGATTCAGCATATCAAAGAACCCCAAGATTTCAATTTTTGTTAAAATCAGACTAAGTTTAATTTTGGACCCTTTGGACTTTAGTGTAGACCAATTTGAAGACAGGACCAAAAATGAAGAATATACATACACAGTTAGATTTGGTATATCAAAGAACCCCATTTATTCAATTTTTGATGAAATCAAACAAAGTTTAATTTTGGACCCCGATTTGGACCAACTTGAAAACTGGGCCTATAATCAAGAATCTAAGTACATTTTTAGATTCAGCATATCAAAGAACCTAACTGATTCATTTTTTGTCAAAATCAAACTAAGTTTAATTTTGGACCCTTTGGACCTTAATGTAGACCAATTTGAAAACGGGACCAAAAGTTAAGAATCTACATACACAGTCATGACAGTTAGATTCGGCATATCAAAGAACCCCAATTATTCAATTTTGATGAAATCAAACAAAGTTTAATTTTGGACCCTTTGGGCCCCTTATTATGTTGGGACCAAAACTCCCAAAATCAATACCAACCTTCCTTTTATGGTCATAAACCTTGTGTTTAAATTTCATAGATTTCTATTTACTTATACTAACGTTATGGTGCGAAAACCAAGAAAAATGCTTATTTGGGTCCCTTTTTGGCCCCTAATTCCTAAACTGTTGGGACCTAAACTCCCAAAATCAATACCAACCTTCCTTTTGTAGTCATTAACATTGTGTTTAAATTTCATTGATTTCTATTTACTTAAACTAAAGTTATTGTGCGAAAACCAAGAATAATGCTTATTTGGGCCCTTTTTTGGCCCCTAATTCAAAATTTTGAATGAGTTGCAATTGGTGGAGAGCAACACTAACAGTCAACTCACTGTAAAGCATTTTTGAGTTAATGTCTGACATGTTGACGACAGACAGACAACAGTATACAATAATATGTCCCTTAAACGGGCGCATAAAAATGAACAAAAACAAATATGTAACACATAAACAAACGACAACCACTAAATTACAGGCTCCTGACTTGGGACAGGCACAAACATACAGAATGTAGTTGGTAAAAAACATTTTAGCGGGACTCCAACCATCCCCCCTTTCCTGGGAAAGTGGTGTAACAGTACAACATAAGAACGAACTATAAAAATCAGTTGAAAAAGGCTTAACTCATCAGATGGATACAAATACAAATACTACACATTGTGGATGTGGCTGGGTACTTGTATATCTCTACAACAAAAAGACACTTAGTACAGATCTGAGAGTACTCGCAGTCACTGATATCTAGTTCAAAGCTACTTACAACTAATAAAAAAAATCATGCATCTAAGACTAAATTATCAACTAGTACATATCCAACATGCAATGGATTAAGTGTAAAGACGTCATAAGGTAGCACTCCACAGTTAGAAAATAAAATTAAAAATGAGCCACAAAATGTTTTATCATCTCCTATTCCTGGATTTTTAATACATTAACCTAACTGTTTGGGTTGTATATGTGCATATGTATGTAATCAGTATCTTCCATAGATTTGATTTTCAAAAGTTAACAGGGTGAAAAATAATTCCTTTTATGTGTATCCATGGCAACATTCTGTATTTATTTGCCATAAAATATTGCAAAAAGGGGGGTAAACATGTCACATATCCCCAAAATTTGGATCAAACTAGAATTTCAATACCTTTGAGTGATACCTGTTCAGAACTGTTATCATAAATCTTCCTAAATGATCAAATAAAAAATGGGTGTCTTTCGCCTCATTTTTTCGTAAAATCTAATCACAAAGTTTGTGCGACAAAAAGTTGGAAAAAAACATTACAATAATTGCCAGACCAATGCATGGTATGGACATACAAATACAGACTGTCATACAGAAAACAGCCTATATTACATACATTATATGATCTTGATGTTCATATAAACCCAATACGAAGGCTATTTAAATACTCAGCTATCCAAAAATGAATTTTATTGCACACTAGCTCTTATATTTGAAAAATCCACAGGGGCCAAAATACGAAACTACACACCTAACTGTGGAGTGCTACCTAAACAGTCAGAGAAAAACCTGACCTTGTGCAATGCCAACATATTAAATTTTGAAGAGTATTCAGCAAATTGTTCAGTTTAGTGTGTATCTATAAATAATTTTTTAAAACCGCCATGTTGCTCTCTTTCTAATGTAATTGTTTCTTGTACGAAATGTAATGGGTTCTTCATTTAGGAAATTAGCAGTAAGAGCAATCTTGTTGACTTGAAAATTCCATTTCCTGCAAAGTGTCACCTTAGAAACTAGCTTGTTAAAATCAGGCTCAGGTGGCTCTAGTTCAAAGCATAATTAATTTTATATCACATTAAGATGTTTTAATCCTTATATGCATGCAATATTTTAGCCACTAGATTCTAGGCTCCATCTTACCAATTAATATTGAATAATGGATAAATTGGTAAGATGTCTTGGAAGATTGTTTGATATGAATCTGTTGTTTCTGTACCATCAAAACATTTTGGTTTTATTTTTAATTATTTTATTATCATCATGAGAAAAAATCATATTCATCTTCAAATTTGTCAAAGTCTGTGTTAGAAAATACAGTGGAATTATCTACAGGTTCCATCTTTTCATCATTTTTGGATAATCTTCCTTTGTTGTACTTCAAAATCTAAAAAAGCAATACAGTATGACATTACATATAGTGAGGACTCTTCAGGGTTAATTAATTATCTGGATTGAAAGGCTAATCAACCTTCTTTTCCCAGTGTAGAAATATTGTCTCACCAATCTTTTGAGCTCAGCCATTTGTAAGTGATTTTTACAATTTTTATCAGTGGCGGATTCTGAAATTTTCATAAGTGGGGCCCACTGACTGCTTAAGAGGGGGCCCGCTCCTGTCATGCTTCAGTGATTACCTATATAACCAACCAAAATTTTTCCCCCCTCAATCCACCTCTGCTTCTTTTGTTGTGTTAACCAAGGTTAGGAGCAGGATTGAAGCTATAAAACAATTTTTACCACACCACAACCTTAATGTGCCTGTCCCAAGGTAGTAGCCAGTAATTAGTTGTTGTTGGTTCTTGTTGGTTCATGTCGGTCATATTTATTTTTATTTATTATGACGTTTGTTTGTCAAAGCATAGAACTTTTGTAGTATTATATCTGTAAAATTCCTAGTAACTAATACAAGATTATGCGATCTAAGAGAATTGACCTTGCCACTATATAACTGTGCGATATTAATCTCTCAAGAGCAGACTGTAGAACAATGCCAGACACAAAGAGCATGATGCAACATTTAAATATATTCCCTAAACACTGATTATTGAATGTATGATGAATTTATTACCAGAATATCAGTCTCCATACTCATAAAACATCACATCCAAATTATTCATAATTAAGTGCTTTCATGCAATTATTGAACCAAAAAAAATGCCAGAACTCCTGCAAAAGTCATCAAATCTAAATTAAGGTACATTTATGGTCATTGATAACCTCATATGACGACAATTTCACCAAGTATGAAAGCTTCTACACATACAAATTGAAATTTTTGTAAGAATAAAATGAAACTTTAGAAGGCGTTTACTGTAATCAAAAGCCAATAAATGGCCTTGAAGAAAACATGAGATTACTTTAAGGCATATAGATATTAAGTCAAAAAATATTGTTCAATGTTCCAATGACAATGCAATGAAGTACCAAATTCAAATTCTAAAGCTTGTCTTCAATCCCAATACCAGAGATAAGTTTGAAGTAATTTGATCCAATGGGGTAAACTAGAGGTAGTAAATTACAATTAAAAAATCTCTTTTCTTTATCTGATCGTCAATCCAACTCAAGCAATTATGTAAATCAATCAACAAAATAAGATAGGATAAGATAGGATAAGAGCCTTTATCCTTAGAGCAAAAATAATTTTACAAAGTGTTGATGGATATTCTGCGAGTCGTTACAGACAAACGTTCACGTAAATTGTCCCAGTCAATGGATGAATTTAATGTGTCAATCAATGGCCACAGCCACACTGTTTTGAATTTCATTCTATTTCGACAGGCATATAGAAATAATTGAAATACAATAACTTTCACAAAATAGGTTAAAAGTATGATCAAATACAAAAAGTGAGAAGCTATTTTATTGAGTATGAAGCGCAATGATAAATGCAATTTGGTCAGAATTTTTAATAAGTTGCAATAGGTGGAGAGCAACTCTAACAGTTAAATCTCAGTTAATTATACCTAGCCAAAAATGGTCAACCTCTAATAACTTCCATAAACATTATGGCACTGAGTATGAATCAACTAAACATGATGACAAGCAATTCTACTGAGTAAGAAATCGTTTAGGATAAAGGTCCCATAGGATTAATGGTTACAAAGCTTACAGATATTAAAAACATAAAAAGACTATTACTATTGTGATGAGCGATAATTACTGCACAAAGAAGCATGTAATGATTACAGTACCATATAAACAAATGAATACTACTGATCAGAGTATCTTGACAGATGACCTTGCTTTAAAACACCTTGCAAGTTCATTTTACTTTCTGTGTTGTCAGATATGGTTTATTTGTAATTCTGGCTGGCTAAAGAACAGTCCCTGGACTTATTGCTATGCTTTTCCTATTCAATAGACCATTTAATATATTATCGACTTTTGACTCCAGGTTCTACAATTATTCAACAGGTCACCTACTCTGTGATAGGACATCCTGGTACTCAGTCAATTATGAGCAACCAAAAAAAGTAAAATCAAATATATGATCGGTGCAATTTGGGGGAAATTAACTATTTTCTGATGAATTAGTCATGTGTAGAAAGCATCAACACTTATCTTTTCCTCAAAATTGTACATATTAAAATCTTGAATTTACTTATTTGCATTGCTCCTGCTTGACTGAATACCAGGATGTCTTACCACAGAGCAGATATTACCTGTTGAAAAATGATCAATTCTGGAGTTAACAGTCAGCAATATGAAAATGGACTACTGATATTGAGGTATAGAGGTGATTTTCAGTACAAAGTTGTATAAATAATAGAAACTAATCAATGTTAAACCTGTATCTTTGGCAGAAGGAATGACATCTATACTTACGGTTTTAGTTGTTTGGCTATCTGTTTTGTTAAACTTTGATAACTTTTGTAAAAACTCTATGCTTTTTTCTGTTCTATCTTCAGTCTGTCTGTTTACTGTAAAGCAAAAATAATGGAAGTTATATCATTTCTCATTAGAAATTTGAGGTTTTAGCAATTGAAACCATACAAAAGACAGATTTAATGAACACAGATTTTTCCATACAGTAATTGCAATGATATGATTTCAGTTATGAAGACAATAAAATTCAAACTAATTCCAAGTAAGATTTTTTTTCTCAATAAAAGTGGGTCAAAAACATAAGAGAAAGAGGAATGACATCTTGTAAGTTAATTATGCTTGAAACATTTTATAACAGGAGTCAAACGAAACAAAATAAGCAATACTTATTACTTTTGTATACAATGATGACCATATAGGTTTTCATGAACTAAAACACATTTCAGACCAATAATATTAAAGCTATGAGTTGAGTAAGGGCTTTTAAGTTGACACTGGAGCTTATTTCATTTTTTTTTTTTTATCTATCTGTGAAGTATTTGATGACAGACATAGAAACTGGGATTTGGCATTCACAGGACCAAATTGATGATTCTTCAAATTTTTCTCAGGAATGTATTACAAAATTAACAAAAGTCTACATGACCGAATATATTTTTACAGGACATGTTCTGTGGGTCCTCTGCTTATTTCGAGGACTGTGATGAATTTCAAAGAAAAGGGTGTGGATCAGGGTTCGCAAAATAGATATCATGGCCAAAATATATTTAGATTAGAAAAAAATAAAAAATAGAGTATAATGAGGTGCTAAAATATAAAGAATAGAGAGTAATTGGCAAAAAAATATATAAAATAAAATGGCCTAAAAAATTTAGAAATGAAGGTTCAAATATTGAATGGATATTGAATAACACAAAATGTGCATGTAAAATGAACAACATTTATTTAGTTCTCCAGTCTAGCTAGCAACAATCAGTTATGGCATACCATTGATAGACCAAGTAGAGTTAACCACATATTACATAAGTTTAACTAAATTTAAGTTTACACATTTAGTTGGTTAACCTTCAGCAATATTCAATATGGTGATACCATTCTACTTATTGATATTAAAAACAATAAACAGTAGAAAGTCTTTATCAATGTGCTGTACAAACTTGCAATATTGACATGAAAAATGATTTTCTTTTCAAAAAATTCATTTATGTTATTGTATAAGTGGCAGGTTCATATATTACAAATTCCATAAATTACCACTTCAGTGCATTTGCCTATACATGTAATTGTTATTAATAATTTGCTTTCAATTTTGTTAAAATGATAAATTCGCCAACAAATACAAAGAACAAATATGTCTGAATGCTTCATGCTTGCTAAAATGTTCTCTCTTTATAAACCATTTATCATTTATATATACCAATCAATTTATCATTTTCTAGTATCTATATGAGTTTTATCTATGGAGACTCAGCTGTCATAAAACATACAAGATTAAAAGCCAATTTAGTTATTTGGCAACAATTTTCCTCTCAACTCTTGCTGTTAAAACTAGCTGTATCTATTAGATTCCAAGAACTTTTCAATCAACAGCTATGTTATCCCCAAAAATCTGATGAGATTGATTTACCCAACAAGCACAATCTGAAAGCAGTGATGTAATCTATATATATATAATAAAGTGAACAAAAAAAATCTGTAAGCAACAACTGAGAGATAACCAATGGTCTAAAAAATTCAATGAAAATTTTAATCAATTTCAAAAACAGGGTTTTCAGTTTATGATCTGGAACCACAAAATTTTGAATTTTCCAACAACTTACAGTACAATAACTCTGGGATATTAAAAGTGGAAAAACAACAAACATTGTACATTTATTCTAACAATCACACTCCATTTATCCGGTAAGCACCAAGTTCTTAATTTTTCACACAATTAAGTACCATATGTAACTTATAAAAGGTAAACAACAAAAAAACAACAAAAAATATGTAACTACTGTCTTAATGTAATGGTTCAGAACATTCCCTTAAAATTTCAAATAATTTAACCAGATGCTCTGCAGGGTGCAGAATGAATTCTGACACAGAATGAATGTGGTCTAATGAACTTAAAATATTTTGTTTGCCTTTGAGCAATTCACTATGCTGTTGAATATTAATCCTCTCAAAAAATGTTTGAAGAAATTTTCTTTTTATTTATGAAATCTGAAATCAGAAATATTTACCCCCCCCCCCTTTTTTCACATCCCCCTTTCCCTTTTTCCAAAACTGATCTCAATTCAAATTTCTAATGGAGTTTGCAACAATAACTACTCATTTAAATACATCATAAAATATTAAAATGTAAAATAAAGTGCTTGTTATCACTGAATGGTAAAGATTGTTTTAATTTATCAGTTGGTAGTAAAAGTGAATATACATTGTATATTGTATAAAAAATGATTTAAGTTGATTCAACTACTATTCTGGACAAAGAAAGATAACTCCAATTGAAAATTTCTTGCTATTGCACAATATTGTGCAATTAGATATTTCTTGCTATTGCGCAATACTGTGCAATTGAAAATATTTGCTATTGCACAATACTGTGCAATTGAAGATTTCTTGCTATTGCGCAATACTGTGCAATTGACAAAATTTCTTGCTATTGCACATTACTGTGCAATTGAAGATTTCTTGCTATTGATGAATACTGTGCAATTGAAAATTTCTTGCTATTGCACAATACTTAATATAATAATTTTGGATCCTGATTTGAACCAACTTAAAAACTGGGCCCATAATCAAAAATCTAAGTACATGTTTAGATTCAGCATATCAAAAAAGCCCAAGAATTCAATTTTTGTTAAAATCAAACTAAGTTTAATTTTGGACCCTTTGGACCTTAATGTAGACCAATTTGAAAACGAGACCAAAAATTAAGAATCTACATACACAGTTAGATTCGGCATATCAAAGAACCCGTTATTCAATTTTTGATGAAATCAAACAAAGTTCAATTTTGGACCCTTTGGGCCCCTTATTCCTAAACTGTTGGGACCAAAACTCCCAAAATCAAACCCAACCTTCCTTTTATGGTCATAAACCTTGTGTTTAAATTTCATTGATTTCTATTAACTTATACTAAAGTTATTGTGCGAAAACCAAGAATAATGCTTATTTTGGCCCTTTTTTTTTGCCCCTAATTCCTAAACTGTTGGAACCAAAACTCCCAAAATCAATCCCAACCTTCCTTTTGTGGTCATTAACCTTGTGTCAAAATTTCATAGATTTCTATTTACTTAAACTAAAGGTATAGTGCGAAATCCAAGAAAATGCTTATTTGGGCCCTTTTTGGCCCCTAATTCCTAAAATGTTGGGACCAAAACTCCCAAAATCAATCCCAACCTTCCTTTTGTGGTCATAAACCTTGTGTTAAAATTTCATAGATTTCTATTCACTTTTATTAAAGTTAGAGTGCGAAAACTAAAAGTATTCGGACGACGACGACGCCAATGTGATACCAATATAAGACCAAAAATTTTTCAATTTTTGCGGTCGTATAAAAATGGGTTCTCTGTTTATCTTTTTTGGAAATCAAAAGTGAGATAGACAGACAGATGGACAAGTCAAAGGTATATACCCAGACTCTGTTGAGTGGTGCTATAAAATATAAAACTTAAACTAGAACAATTAATTTTGTCAAAGTTCTGTTTATAGTTTTACAAAATGAGTTTGATAGATATAGTCACTGGACTCGGATGTCAAATATTGGTAATATTACAGAAACCTCACACATATTTTATATCCATCCCCAACAACTTTAGCTGTGGAGTATTTCTTCTCTTTTCTTTCTTTATAAAATTCACTGTTCTTTCAGATCTTTAATGTTAAAATTTAATCAGATTGGAGAATACCACACATCAAATTTGCTTACAGATATAAGAAAACATAAAAGCTTTGTTTAATTAAATTGATTATCAATACCAAAACTTCTACATCTACTATAGCATCATGTTGCTATCACTTAATTGAATTATGAGGATCTTTACTTAGGAAATTAGCAAATTATATAAAATTTGATCTGGCATGCAATAGCAACAAGTTTTAACTGCTTTACTCAGTATCCTACAGAGAAATAATCATTATCTTCCTGTGTTAATGAATGTTGTTTTATATGCTTCTCTACATCAATTATTATCAGTTCCAATAATTAGTATAAAGGGATGATGTTGTTTACCAGAAATGTACTTTTATATGTCAAATATAATCACAAGGACAATGATAAAGCTCCTTTCTTAGGTAACTGTTTAAAATAAGAGTGCACATGTGAACCCCGCCAGACAGACATGTGCATATCAAACCATCATGACCATTTCATAAACCAAATATAATTGACCTTTTGCTTAAAAGATTTGAGAAATATATCAAACCACTAAAAATAAATATTGTCCAATGAACCATATAAATGAGGTCATTTTGAAAACTAGTGGCACAATCATAGCATTGGCGCAAATTGTCTTGACACAAAATGATGCATTTAACAAGAGAATTTATCCACCAGTAAGTATAACTAACATATCAACCTTTTTCATATAAACAAACTAGAGGCTCTAAAGAGCCTGTGTCGCTCACCTTGGTCTATGTGAATATTAAACAAAGGAAGCAGATGGATTCAAGACAAAATTGTGTTTTGGTGATGTTGATGTGTTTGTACGTCTTACTTTACTGAACATTCTTGCTGCTTACAGTTATCTCTATCTATAATGAACTTTGCCCAGTAGTTTCAGTGGAAAATGTTAGTAAAAATTTACAAATTTTATAAAAATTGTTAAAAATTGACTATAAAGGACAATAACTCCTTAGGGGGTCAATTGACCATTTCAGTGATGTTGACTTATTTGTAAATCTTACTTTGCTGTACATTATTGCTGTAAAGTTTATCTCTATCTATAATATTATTCAAGATAATAACCAAAAACAGCAAAATGTCCTTAAAGTTACCAATTCAGGGGCGGCAACCTATCAACAGGTTGTCCAATTCATCTCAAAATTTCAGGGAAGATAGATCTTGACCTGATAAACCATTTTACCCGATGCCAGATTTGCTCTAAATGCTTTGGTTTTTGAGTGATAAGCCAAAAACTGCATTTTACCCCTATGTTCTATTTTTAGCCATGGCGGCCATCTTGGTTGGTTGGCCAGGTCACCGGACACAATTTTTAACTAGATACCCCAATAATGATTGTGTTCAAGTTTGGTTTAATTTGGCCCAGTAGTTTCAGAGGAGAAGATTTTTGTAAAAGATGACTAAGATTTACGAAAAATGGTTAAAAATTGAATATAAAGGGCAATTACTCCTAAAGGGGTCAACAGACCATTTTGGTCCTGTTGACTTATTTGTAGATCTTACTTTACTGAACATTTTTGCTGCGTACAGTTTATCTCTATCTATGATAATATTCAAGATAATAACCAAAAACAGTAAAATTTCCTTAAAATTACCAATTCAGGGGCAGCAACCTATCAACAGGTTTTTCGATTCATCTCAAAATTTCAGGGCAGATTGATCTTGACCTGATAAACAATTTTACCCCATGTCAGATTTGCTCTAAATGCTTTGGTTTTTGAGTTATAAGCCAAAAACTGCATTTTACCCCTATGTTCTATTTTTAGCCATGGCGGCCATCTTGGTTGGTTGGCCAGGTCACCGGACACAATTTTTAAACTAGATACCCAAATAATGATTGTGGCCAAGTTTGGTAAAAATTGGCCAAGTAGTTTCAGAGGAGAAGATTTTTCTAAAAGCTAACGACGGACGACGACGACGGACGACGGATGAGGGACGCCGGACGCCAAGTGATGAGAAAAGCTCACTTGGCCCTCTGGGCCAGGTGAGCTAAAAACAGTAAAATTTCCTTAAAATTACCAATTTAGGGGCAGCAACCCAACAACCGGTTGTCCAATTCATCTGAAAATTTCAGGGCAAATAGATTTTGACTTGATAAACAATTTTACTCTCCTCAGATTTTCTCTAAATGCTTTGGTTTTTGAGTTATAAGCCAAAAACTGCATTTTACCCCTATGTTCTATATTTAGCCATGGCGGCCATCTTGGTTGGATGGCTGGGTCACCGGACACATTTTTTAAATTAGATACCCCAAAGATGATTGTGGCCAAGTTTGGATTAATTTGGCCCAGTAGTTTCAGAGGAGAAGATTTTTGTAAAAGATTACTTAGATTTACGAAAAATGGTTAAAAATTGACTATAAAGGGCAATAACTCCTAAAGGGGTCAAATGACCATTTCGGTCATGTTGACTTATTTGTAAATCTAACTTTCCTGAACATTATTGCTGTTAACAGTTTATCTCTATCTATAATAATATTCAAGATAATAACCAAACACAGTAAAATTTCCTTAAAATTACCAATTTAGGGGCAGCAACCCAACAACGGGTTGTCCAATTCATCTGAAAATTTCAGGGCAAATAGATCTTGACCTAATAAACAATTTAACCCCCATGTCAGATCTGCTCTAAATGCTTCGGTTTCAGAGTTATAAGCCAAAAACTGCATTTGACCCCTATGTTCTATTTTTAGCCATGGCGGCCATCTTGGTTGGATGGCCGGGTCACCGGACACATTTTTAAAATTAAATACCCCAAAGATGATTGTGGCCAAGTTTGGATTAATTTATCCCAGTAGTTTCAGAGGAGAAGATTTTTGTAAAAGATTACTAAGATTTACGAAAAATGGTTAAAAATTGACTATAAAGGGCAATAACTCCTAAAGGGGTCAACTGACCATTTCGGTCATGTTGACTTATTTGTAAATCTTACTTTGCTGAACATTATTGCTGTTTACAGTTTATCTCTATCTATAATAATATTCAAGATAATAACCATATAACGGCAAAATTTCCTTAAAACTGCCAATTCAGGGGCAGCAACCCAACAAACGATTGTCCGATTCGTCTGAAAATTTCAGGGCAGATAGATCTTGACCTAATAAACAATTTAACCCCCATGTCAGATCTGCTCTAAATGCTTCGGTTTCAGAGTTATAAGCCAAAAACTGCATTTGACCCCTATGTTCTATTTTTAGCCATGGCGGCCATCTTGGTTGGTTGGCTGGGTAACCGAACACATTTTTTAAACTAGATACCCCAATGATGATTGTGACCAAGTTTGGTTAAATTTGCCCTGTAGTTTCAGAGGAGAAGATTTTTGTAAAAGTTGACGACGATGGACGATGGACGCCGGACGACGCGGGACGCCAAGTGATGAGAAAAGCTCACTTGGACCTTCGGGCCAGGTGAGCTAAAAAGGTTTTAAAAGAGTAACAGCAAATAAATAATATTCTTTAAGAAATTAGGTCAAAAGTATGTCAACTGGAATAAGATTTGTAAAAGAGGGGCGAAAGATACCAGAGGAACAGTCAAACTCATAAATAGAAAATAACCTGACAACGCCATGGCTAAAAATGAAAAAGACAATAATAGTTCACAAGAAACAACATAATTTATCTGTGACTATCTATTACACAAACGGATTATTTGATAAATATTAATTTAATCTATAAAAGCTTCAAAAACTACCATAAACTGGTTAAACTCAAGACTCTATTTTTAGTAATGGCAGGTTAGAATGTGAGATGTGTTGATTGCTAGAAACTTCATGAAACAAATTTCAACAATGTGTATAGACAGAACTAGACACCCTAAGGATGATCATATCTCTGTCTGATTTTAAATCATCTAATGTTGTAGAAAAGATTTTCTTCTTCAAATTTACTAACAGCAATATTTATGGACAACTGACGCACAGCAGATTCCAAAAGATGACAATAATTCACAGCCAGGCATGCTAAAAATGTATATAGGTAATTTAAAATCCCAAAATAAAGCTGTCTTGTTGTTTGAACTGTTGGCATTATCAGAACCCAAACCAAATTGCCTTTATTGTTCAATTATAGAATTTCATGTCAACACTTGGAAAATTTACAGATAAAATGTTATATATAAAGCAGCTGTCAAGAAGGCTGTGAACAATTATAATTGAAAACCATACAATATTATTTCTCCTACACATCAGGCAATGCTCTAGTGAGGTCTTTTATTATACAATTTATAGAATATTATTCTATTTGTGATAAAATCTCCACCAATATTTTATTATTTTAGTAGACTTTGTTACATAATTCTTCCAAGGAAAAACCTGATGAACCCATGAACATATAAAATACTTATTTTTAGCAAAAAATGTTATTAAATTAGTGGTTGATCTAGAAGTTGGAAGCTTAGAGAGCTTATACCTAGAAAAAATTATCATTTTGAATACAATCATAAAAAAAAAGTTAATATTTTGGACAATAACACCCCCTTTCCTTTGATCCTGCATCCACCCCTGGGAATATTCTTGTTATTAGATAGACATTTCAAATATTGCTATATTTGATATTCAATTTCTTATATCTTTTATTGTGATGTCCAAATTTTTTAAAAGAAAATCCTGCTTACTATTTGGTACTTTGAACAAATTTCTGTAACACTCCCTCAGAATCTGTAGGTGTATATGTATAACAGTATTCAATAAGTAAAAACAAAACCATCATCTATTTACAATAAACGAAATATTAACTTACTAGGACAATTAATTCTGACTGAAAGAATATCAATAAATAAAACCTGAGTCAAGGTCTTCCTTCAACAAATCTGACTCTATTGGGTTTTCAATGTCTGTTTAGTTGTCAAATTAAATTACAGGATTGTCAATACAGATCTGATTAAGTTTAGGTTAACAAAAGAAAAATGTCACAGAATAAGATCCGATTTCAAGAAGCAATACAAGAGCATTAGCTTGGTTGAAATCAGAGTATTTTGAAAATAGAAAATCTAATGGTTTTTTTTGTAATTATTATATGACAGCAAAATTTAAAGGGTTTGTTTTCTATATCATATCAAATATTGATTTGGGGACCCTTTTTATGTACCCAATCTAACCCTAGGGTGGGTATCTATAACCATTAGTATTGCTTAGAGAAGAGAATAGATATAAATTATGATATTTTGTTTTCAAAATAATCTGTATTTGAATTAATGTCTTAGAAATGGGCTTTCAATCGCCCTTTCAATTCCATTGACATTTATTACTTTTTTACTTTTTACACTACACTCGCAATCAATCTTAGCACTTGCAATCGAAACACTTTTTGACATCTCCAAAATATAACAGATAAAAGAAGATGTAGTATGAGTTCCAATGAGACATACAATTTGAGACAACACACCAAAATTAATGTCAAGGTCAATATTTCAAATTTGTATATCCCTCTTGGTTCATTTTAGAGAAAAGTTAAAAAAAAAAAAAAAAAAAATAATGCACTGATTATAAATTAGCATATTAAATCTTAATTTCCAAACAGTTTGGTCAACAAACACAAAAATTAAAGATATGTATACAGATAGAAGACAAATATTCGTTACAGTAGTAAAACAACAAAATCTGCATGATTATTCTCAGTCACATGTATTTTAAATTTTACATAATATTGTAAATTCAGTTTATTTTGTTTACTGGGAAAGAGTTGCAATTAAATTGCTTTCGTGGTTTTAATATCTACCCCCACATTTACATCAATGGTACAGCAATCAAACCATTAAAACAAAAGATTTATAGGTATTTTCAATCTATTTGTTGCTATTGATGAATTTTATAATATAGTACTCCAAAAGAAAGACTTAATCCACAACAACAAATTAATTTAAATTTACCTAATTTGGTGATTTGAAACAACATTAAATATAACAAGAGGCTATAACAGGCTATTATTTAAAGTTGGAATTATTTTTAATTATGGAATTTGTTAAATTTTCTGTGCTGGAAATTTTTAATAAATTCCATGTTTATTTGGTATAACAATGTTTTGAGCGGTTCATAACACTTTCCATATAATGTATTTTGTATAGATAGTGTTGTGCGCGGCACAGTACATTCTATTGAAAATGTACTATCTTCTTTGTAAAAGAAAGTGTTGTGCGCAGCACAGACCATTGAAGTACAGAATAAGCATGGAATTTACTAGAAATTTCAAGCACAAGAAATTATAAAAATTCCATGATTAATAATAATTCCAAGTTTAAATAATAGCCTGTTCTATGCTGAATTGCTCACATAGTAAAAATATGCCATTTTAATAATCATTTTACTATTACTGCAATCAGTTATGGTCTCTTATTTTTAAATATTAATAATGTTAGTGGCATTTCTGAAGAGCTTGTATTTGTGATAATTTTTACTGTGAACAGTTTATACTCATCAATTAAAATTTTAGATAGAATTGGAAAGCTTTAAATATAATTAGTTAAACAAAGTCATTTAGGGGTATATAATCCTAAATGAAGTCAGACATAATTGTAGATTGTATTGTGCTTATTTTTTTGCTATGTGCTGTTCCTAATACATATTACCTATTCTTTTCAGTTGGGCAGAATACACAGAAAAAAGTGTAAAAAAATTCATTCAAAGGGCAATAACTTGTCTAAGAGTTTTTCAAGGATTTCAACAATATTTACTTATTTGTAGATCTTATTGTGATGAATAAGTAATTGCCATTTCTCCCTTTCTATTATAGATTCCACAAAAAAAAAAAAAATGGGTAACAACCATATTTCAAGGGCAATAACTCCATAAGTGGGTCAATTAAGGATTTCAGTCATTTGGCTTATTTGTAGATCTTATTTCAATGAACAACACTGATTTAACAATTTCTCTCTATCTTCTATAATTTCTGTATAAACACAAAAAGTAGTTAAAAATGTCTTTCAAGGGTCATAACTCTTATGAGGAGTCAACTGATGATTTTGTCTATGCTGACTTATTTAAAATTGAAAATCTTACTTGATTTACATTTTTTATAAACGATGGTACCTTTCTATCGACTATGAGGGGCATGATGGGTTATTTTCATTCTTCGTGATCGACACATTTTCGCTATCGTGATCTGTTTTTCTACAGATTTTTTTTTTATTATATTTTCGTGATCTGTGATCATGGAAATTTATTTTCTGTGAAATCGTGATTGACAAAAAAATCAACTTGTGAATCGTGATACCCCACATCAGGCCCCCCATCAGGCCCCCCATCAGGCCCCTCGACTATATTTTACATAAAAAATACAACAATGAGGAACAAGGAGGATGGACACAACTGAAGTAAACAGTTAAAGTATATTTTTTATCATCGATTATACTAAGTTTTACTGTCTGTCCATTACTTAATCATTGTTTTCATCGTACGGCTGTCATTTGAGGCAATAATAACAATACTTTTGTGGTGAGAACCTACACAATTATTGATCACTTTCCTTAACATTCCCGTCTGTTTCAATGAACTCTTCAGAAACCTTAGCACCATTTACATCTGCATCACCCTGCGTACATAATATCTGGCTTGTCAATTAAGTATACAATCAACTGTTGAAAACCAATCATATTGCTAAATATTCACCATGTAAATGACAATAACTGGAGATTTCTTGGACAATTAACTCATAAGGATGTATAAATCGGTAAGACATTTTTTTATTCATTTTAATGCATTTGTATTTCTGTTGTATGAGTAATTACTATGATATATTTTAAAATTTTAAATTGTACAATGTACTTCAGAATTAATTTGATTAATCTAGATAAGAGGGGCATAACCTGGCTCTCTCTTAAAATATTTTTTATGAAATTTTGCAAGTAGCTTATTGTAAAAGATTAATGTGGATGCAAATGTAAATATTTGATGTAAATATTTGTTCAAAATTGATAATATAAAAATGTAAATGTATAGAATGCACATAAAAATAAAAGAGAAATTTAAAAAAATTTGATTTAAATCCTATGACTATTTTAAATAAAGAAAAGACATTTTATGCTATCAAAATTCTATTTTACTGGTACATAATTTATAGACGATCACCAACCATAATATAGCTATATAAATCAGTTAAGTATGAGTTTCCTGTCAAATAATATCAATAAACAAGAATGTGTCCAAAGTACACGGATGCCCCACTGGCACTATCCTTTTCCATGTTCCATGGACCGTGAAATTGGGTAATAATCTAATTTGGTATTAAAATTAGAAAGATTATACTATAGGGAACATATGTACTAAGTTTCAAGTTGATTGGACTTCAATTTTATCAAAAACTACCTTGACCAAAAACTTTAACCTGAAACTCCCACTTTCATTTTCTATGTTTAGTGGACCGTGAAATTGGGGTCAAAAGTCTAATTTGGCTTCAAAATTAAAAAGATTATATCATAAACAACAAGTTTACTAAGTTTCAAGTTGATTGGACTTCAGCTTCATCAAAAACTACCTTGACCAAAAACTTTAACCTAAAACTCCCACTTTCATTTTCTATGTTCAGTGAACCGTGAAATTGGGGTCAAAAGTCTAATTTGGCTTTAAAATTAGAAAGATCATATCATAAGCAACAAGTCTACTACGTTTCAAGTTGATTGGACTTCAGCTTCATCAAAAACTACCTTGACCAAAAACTTTAACCTGAACGGACAGACGCACAGACGGAGGCACAGACGAACGGAGCCACAGACCAGAAAACATAATGCCCCTCTACTATCGTAGGTGGGGCATAAAAAAACTATTGTGCTGCACCATGCTGTTAGGCTAAAAATAACTCTTAATTAAGCTTCAACAGGAGATAAAAAACAAATAATATGGCAACAATATGTAGGAGGGGGTCTTTCAGTTTGATCTTATTTTATGGCAAAGCATGATAAATTACATTTAATGACATCCTTGTGTTAGCCAGATATCCAATTAAATTTGACCTTTTAATGACATCTTGATGTTAGCAAGATATCCAATTATATTTAATGACATCTTGGTAGTAGCAAGATATCAAATTACATTTAATGGCATCTTGGTAGTAGCAGAATATCCAATTTCATTAAAAGACATCTTGGTAGTAGCGGGATATCCAATTACATTTAATGACATCTTGGTAGTAGCAGGATATCAAATTACATTTGTACATTTAATGACATCTTGGTAGTAGCAGGATATCCAATTATAATTGTACATTTAATGACATTTGTGTGTTAGCAGGATATCCATTTACATTTAATGACATGTTGGTAGTAGCAGGATATCAAATAACATTTGTACATTTAATGACATCCTGGTGTTAGCACCATATCAAATTACGTTTGTACATTTAATGACATCTTGGAAGTAGCACCATATCAAATTATATTTGTACATTTAATGACATCTTTGTGTTAGCAGGATATCCATTTACATTTTATGACATTTATGTGTAAGCAGGATATCCATTTACATTTAATGACATTTTTGTGTAAGCAGGATATCCATTTACATTTTATGACATTTTTGTGTTAACAGGATATCCAATTTCATCTGTACATTTAATGACATTCTGGTGTTAGCAGGATATCCAATTACATTTGTTCATTTAATGACATCTTTGTGTTAGCAGGATATCCATTTACATTTAATTACATTTTTGTGTAAGCAGGATATCCATTTACATTTTATGACATTTTTGTGTTAGCAGGATATCCAATTACATTTGTACATTTAATGACATCCTGGTGTAAGCAGGATATCCAATTACATTTGTTCATTTAATGACATCTTTGTGTAAGCAGGATATCCATTTACATTTAATGACATTTTTGTGTTTGCAGGAAATCCATTTACATTTGTACATTTAATGACATCTTTTTGTTAGCAGGATATCCATTTACATTTAATTATATTTTTGTGTAAGCAGGATATCCATTTACATTTTATGACATTTTGTGTTAGCAGGATATCCAATTAAATTTTTACATTTAATGACATCTTGGTAGAAGCAGGATATCAAATTACATTTGTACATTTAATGACATCTTGGTAGAAGCAGGATATCAAATTACATTTGTACATTTAATGACATCTTAGTGTTAGAAGGATATCCAATTAGATTTGTACATTTAATGACATCTTGGTGTTAGAAGGATATCCAATTAGATTTGTACATTTAATGACATCTTGGTGTTAGAAGGATATCCAATTAGATTTGTACATTTAATGACATCTTGGTGTTAGAAGGATATCCAATTAGATTTGTACATTTAATGACATCTTGGTGTCAGAAGGATATCCAATTAGATTTGTACATTTAATGAAATCTTGGTGTTAGCAGAATGTCCAATTACATTTGTACATTTAATGACATCTTGGTGTTAGCAGGATATCCATTTACATTTGTACATTTAATGACATCTTGGTGTTAGAAGGATATCAAATAACATTTGTACATTTAATGACATCTTGGTGTAAGCAGGATATCAAATAACATTTGTACATTTAATGACATCTTGGTGTTAGAAGGATATCAAATAACATTTGTACATTTAATGACATCTTGGTGTAAGCAGGATATCAAATTACATTTGTACATTTAATGACATCTTGGTGTTAGCAGGATATCAAATTACATTTGTACATTTAATGACATCTTGGTAGAAGCAGGATATCAAATTGCATTTGTACATTTAATGACATCTTGGTGAAAGAAGGATATCCAATTAAATTTTTACATTTAATGATATATTGGTGTAAGCAGGATATCCAATTAGATTTGTACATTTTTAACATCCTGGTAAAATCAGGATATCCAATTAGATTTGTACATTTAATGACATCTTGGTAGAAGCAGGATATCAAATTGCATTTGTACATTTAATGACATCTTGGTGAAAGAAGGATATCCAATTAAATTTTTACATTTAATGACATATTGTTAGAAGCAGGATATAAAATTACATTTGTACATTTAATGACATCTTGGTGAAAGAAGGATATCCAATTAAATTTTTACATTTAATAATATCTTGGTAGAAGCAGGATATAAAATTACATTTGTACATTTAATGACATCTTGGTTTTAGAAGGATATCAAATAACATTTGTACATTTAATATTATCTTGGTGTTAGAAGGATATCAAATTACATTTGTACATTTAATGACATCTTGGTGTAAGCAGGATATCAAATTACATTTGTACATTTAATGACATCTTGGAGGAAGCAGGATATCCAATCACATTTGTACATTTAATGACATCTTGGTGTTAGAAGGATATCCAATTAGATTTGTACATTTAATGACATCTTGGTGTTAGCACGATATCAAATTACATTTGTATATTTAATGACATCTTGGTGTAAGCAGGATATTCAATTACATTTGTACATTTAATTATAACTTGGTGTTAGTAGGATATCGAATTACATTTGTACATTTTATGACATCTTGGTGTTAGCAGGATATCGAATTACATTTGTACATTTTATGACATCTTGGAGGAAGCAGGATATCCAATTACATTTGTACATTTAATGACATCTTGGAGGAAGCAGGATATCCAATTACATTTGTACATTTAATGATATCTTTGTGTTAGCAGGATATCCAATTACATTTGTACATTTAAGGACATCTTAATGACAGTAGATATCCAATTACATTTAATGACATCTTGGTGTTAGCAGGATATCCAATTTTATTTGTACATTTAATGACATCATGTTAGCAAGATATCCAATACATATTGGTATTAGTTTTCGTGAAAACTTTTAATCATTAAAATGCACAACTTTAGTTGTAGTCATAAAAACAAGATTTTCTCAGAAGAGTACTTTCATTTTAATATGAGAACAATAATAAATCAATTTGAACTCAACTTTTTAATGACAATTCTCAAAACCATAAAATAAAAAATAAAATTGTCACCGGCAAACTGGAGTATTGCCATTTTTTAAGGTAACTAAGGTACATAACTCTTGAACAGTCTACTTAAAAATAAACATGAAAAGCAAACCTGACCTGTTTACTAACTTAAAACAATCTAATTAAAATTATTCTCCCCACTCGCTCATTTTTATGTGGCTGTGTCAGCGACCAAGCATAAAAAAATGAGCGAGTGCAGAGATTTAATTCTAATTAGATTGAATTTAAGGTTTAATGACATTGTGTTCAAGTTAAATAAGATTTGGTCAAGTGGTATTTTCATTATCATGTAGAAACTGAAAAACAAGAGTGCACACGCTGAAATATTTCTCCTGTTTTACTTATAATTGAATTCATGTTGAAAGTCCGTAATATGAAGGTTTGATTATTTCCTATTGAACCATTGAACAATTAACCATGAAATTGAGGTCAAGATCATTTGAACCCTGCTAGACAGATATCTTCATCCTTCATTCCATACAACAAATATTATTGACCTTTTAATAATAGCAACCGATAAACTGAAAAAAAGTTACGAAAATATTATCATTGACCATTGAATGAACCATGAAAATGAGGTCAAGGTCATATGAACCTTACCAGACAAACAGGTTCAGCTAAAAATTGTTCTATACACTAAAAATAATTGACATATTGCTTATAATATCTGTGAAATAAACCACAATTTTTCTAATGAACAATGAAAATGAGTTCAAGGTCAGATGAAACCTACCAGACACTCAGGCAGACATACATGTACACTTGACAATCATTCTATACACCAAATATATTAGCCCTATTACATTATAGTATCTTAGAAATAGACCAAACCACAGAAAGTAAACATTGTTCAATGAACCTTGAAATTGCAGCATGTTCAATGTGCAATCCAAAGTATGGGACCCTCGTAGTTGTTGTCATTTATAATATCTTAATGTGGTGGGTTTTTAGTCTTAGTGTGATTAAATCATGAATACCTTGAGTTGATCTATGAACATCTTTTAATTTTGTTTGTTGTTGGGTTACTGTCTCAGTCGTGTAAATCACACATCTCCTTTCATTCATATTACCAGCTATAAATAATATAGCTGAAACAGGTCTAATAAGTCATCATACAACACAACACATTTTTATTCTTTTCAATATTTATCGATCTTATCACATCTTTCTATAAAATGATATCCTCCCTGATGGCATTCACCACTAAACCTACTCGGTTTCAGGTTAGAGAAGATTTAACTTAATCTAATAGCGTCTTGTCATGCAGATCAATAATAAAATGTGCTACTTTCCATCTGTTATCACGCAATGCTTATGTAATACAATAAATATAACACAGTCAGCAGATATAGAATACCATTCCTGATCTCTGATAAGACATGAAATTATATAATAGAATGATTTTATATGAATTCTGAGCAGCAAAAGCAATCTAAACAGATGACTTTTGAAGATCGTTATTTGGCAACAATCGTCTAAATTTTTTTCTACATGTCATAGATTAACATGTATTAGAAACACTGTATTACCAACAGAAAAACTAATATTATAATAACATTCTCTCCAAAATTATTAGCTGAAGAATTTGTGCAAGACATTGATGTATTTAATTTGCTCTTTATTGAAAACCTTAAAAGTTAATATTGACTAATGAACCATGAAAACTAGGTCAAGGTCAGGTGATTTCTGTTGTATATATCTAACAATCATTCTATACACCAAAATATTACTTCCTACTTACATTTTCAGAGAAATTAGCATAATAATGAACTCTTATTTTTGCCAATGAATAATGAAAATGATGTCAAAGTTAGGTTAACCCTGCTGTCAGTCTGCATGTACACCTTCTAATTATTCTATCAATCAAATATAGTTCATTTATAACTAATAATTCCTGAGAAACTTATCTAACCCTAAAACTTAACATTGATGCATGAACCATGAAAGGAGGTCAAGGTCAGATGGAAATGTAGAAATGAAAATAATTTTAAAGATAACATATGGTTCATCTTTTATTGATTATATCTGATATACTGGGGTTATCACAAAAATTAGCATTGACAAAAAACTATTAAAAAGTGGTCAACCCACCTTTAATGTCAGCTGTCAGATGAACAGGTAGCCCCTACAGTTAACCTATTAGGTACAGTTCCAGGAAACTTAGCATTTATCACTGAACCATGAATTGAGGTCAAGGTTTGATGAATGATTTTAAACATACAATAATTCTGATTCTTTTAAATCAAAGTATGAGAAAACAAGTCTCTTTTAAATATCTGTCTTTTTGTCTGTTATGGAGAAAATCTTTAAATTTAATCACAATTTTCCTGGGCTATAAAGAGCTTGCATTGGTAAATATTGTATAAAAATTTGTCTTTTTGTAGAAAATGTATGATGATCACCTATTGAGATCTTTTGAGGTGGGTTTTTGGTAGATAGGTTGTTATCTTTTTCTGAAATATTAAACCACACATCAACTTTTATGGCTATGAAAAATCCTCCTTTAATAACAAAAATATAAAATTAATAGAATGAAATTCAAAACAGTGTGGCTGTGGCCATTGATTGACACATTAAATTCATCCATTGACTGGGACAATTTAGGTGAACGTTTGTATGTAACGACCACTGCTCACTATGTACTTTTTAAAGACACTTAAACTATGGGGTCACCAAAGGTTCTCAACACCTTAATTAAGTGATTAGAAACACTAATCAGAAATAACACGATGTTTTGATTTATATCAATTATATAAATTAAAACATAAAGGTTATTCCTGATTAATTTTTTGAATTTTTTTATAATTAAAGGCGTTAAGAAACCTTTGGTGACCCCACAGTTTAAATGTCTATTGTAGGTACGTCGTGAACAGTGGTCGTTACAGACAAACTTTCACGTAAATTGTCCCAGTCAATGGATGAATTTAATGTGTCAATCAATGGCCACAGCAACACTGTTTTGAATTTCATTCTAAATCAGTATCATCTAACATTTCTATATTTAAAATTGTATCATCTAAGTGTTGTCCAACATTTCTACATTTGGAGTTGTCATATTCAAGTATAAATACATTGTACATATTAAATAAATTTCTCAAAAATCCATCAATCCTTTCAAAAATTTCTGATGAATTTCTTCCATCTCAACCTTCATCAAAAATATTCTAATAACAAAAAAAATATTGACAATTTGAAATCTGATATTTTTCCTCAAATTAATTTAATAAAAAAATGTTACAGACAGATAAGGATTGTGCCGGAGACAATACAACAATTGTATCACATCAATAACAATAATTGATTATAAATTTGAAAAGGGCAACATAAGCATAGAAACATTTCAGCATCATTCTGTACCCTCATGCCACATAGATTTAATATAATTAGTTAGAATAAGGAAACTGCCAATGAGACAGCTTTCCAACAGAATCTAATGTTGGAATAAAAATTTCTGTTTTGGGTTTGTTTGTTTATTTGACGTTATCCTTTGATTTTAAGACCTCAAAAATGATAAGTGATTCATCAGAAAAATATTTTGTATGTTTACTTTACATTTTGTCCAATCAATCTGTTTATAAGTTTCTATGGCCTTACAACAATTAAGTCATTAAGGATGTCCCCATAGATGCATTATTGACCCAAATTTGGTCAATATAAAAATAAAGAGATGTGGTATGCTTGCCAATTAGACAACAGTTCAAACTAGAATGATGCAAGCAGTTATATGAAACTTTACAGCCTTTGACAATGAGAAAAACCCACACAGTATAGACAGCTATAAAAGGCCCTGGCATGAAAAAATTTAAACAATACAAACAAGAAAACCAACACCTTAATTTATAAACACAAATAATTTGTGAAAAAAAAACTTGACAGACATGAACCAACGACAACCACATTGATTTATATAAAACTAAGAAACTACAAGATCAAAGTCAAACATAAAATTATTTATGTTATAACATTATTTTGACATCTAAAATTTGACAAAGTCACAAACTGGATATTAAGTTCATGGTCAATACATCAGAATAGCCACTAGCTAATCATGTAGATTTTTGCATTACTAAATATGTCATTATTGTAAGAAGAATTTATCCCTGTCGTACACATAAATATAATATTCAGTGAGACAAATCTCCTGTCTTACACATACAATAAATGTAATATTCAGTTAAACAAATCTGTATGTAAATAAATATTAAAGCTGTACATGGTTGAGTCTGTAAAATCAATGACAAGGGTTGAACTTATTAACAAGGACTTAACCTAGGTAAATATTATATATAAGCACATTTTTTTTGCATATGTCAGATTCCATTAAAATGTCAGATAAAACTGTGACCATTTATTCAATTTTACTAAGTCAATTACTGTGTATTATGCATTCCTGAATAAACAATCAACAGTCCCAGATTTGTACAAACTTAAAATATTCAATGGGATAATTTGCTAATAAAATTAGTTAACTTCATTATCACTTTTAAATTAATTGATCTTGATATATACATTCATGGAAGTATTATATTTATATTCAATATAATACTTCCATGATACATTGTATAAAGAAATTTTTCAGAGAGATCCCCAAAATCAGGACTGAGAAACTGCCTTACAACAATAGCAAATGATAAAAATATTTTAATTTCTATGAATATACCAGTAATGATTTATAAAAAAGGTAAAAATACCAAAACTGGATGCATATGGTGCAATGCATGTGTTGCTAGCATTTACAATTGTTTAACCAATGATATTAAAACATATTAACCAGAGATGAACAAGAAACCATAACTGCATTTGCAGTACTTATTGCTCACATTTATTTCTCACAGACAGAGAAAAGAGCAGCAATCAATCACATTTAGACTTGAGTAAGTCAATTTCTAACAAAAACTTAGATTTCATCCCAAAATCACCTACCTATAGGTTACAGATGCTTCATTTTACATTCTTATTTTGATTTCTCATTGTAATGTCCAAAGGTCTATTGGGATTTCTAATGCAGTAATCAAAACTAAGTGTACTTTTAAACAGTAAAGATAATTTTAAAGTAATATGTAAAAGGCTGTACATGTGATCATGAAATATATTGTAAAAAGTTACATTATAAAAAAGATGTGGTATGATTGCCAATGAGACAACTGTCCACAAGAGACCAAAATGACACAGACATTAACAACTATAGGTCACCGTATGGCCTTCAACAATGAGCAAAGCCCATACCGCATAGTCAACTATAAAAGGCCCCGATAAGACAATGTAAAACAATTCAAACAAGAAAACTAACAGCCTTATTTATATAAAAAAATGAACGAAAAACAAATATGTAACACATAAGCAAACGACAACCATTAGGCTTTATTTCAAAATAATACAAATTTTATTGAAAATTCAAGACAATTCTACCTAAATGAAAATAATGGATGATGTGTGGGTTATAATACAATCATGTCAATAAGACAGCATCCAAACAACAACAAAAATTGAAAATGACATCAAGAGGTATCCTTTATTCTGATTGAAAGATCTTGTTTTTTTAACTTATTTGTTTGTTACCTTGAATGTTTTGTAAAATATCATATTCCGTACAAGTATGTGCCCCCTGGTGATTCAATTTGGAATTTAATGCATTGTATTGTATCATATTGATAAGAAATATTAATGAAGACACTCCCATACTATAAAACGACCACATGACAATCTAAGTCATGTAATAAACCGTATTTAGATAACAAAATAATAGAAAAACCTATAATATTAAATAAATATATTAGGTTAATCACTCAATGATAAAGATTATGAGAAAAACATGATATTGAACAATAACATATAATAATTTCCATTTGATATATTTTCAGGAAAACTATAATTTTCTTCACCACATTAACTAGGCTTTAACAATAATCAGTCATGTTATTACAAAATAATGTCAAGTAATTGACTCTGTGAACAAAAAGTAGTTGGTTATTGATTTCAGAGGCTAACAGTAACAGTACAGTTTGATATCGAAATCACAATTAACAGTAGGGATAGTCAGACTGGAAACTAATCCAACATGCATTTAAACCTGTTCTAAACAGTTGGATAAACTCCTGATGAAACCACACCTTGATTCAAATGTCAGGTGTGATTCCCACCAATATAAGAGGCATGATATAAAAAGCCATTATTTTTGGCTCCTGAAATTGCCATGACAGTAAAGTTATTCAAGCCTTTCAAAATAATGTCAATTTATTGATAAATGAACATGTTGCTATACATTTTAGTGCATCTGTTAAGTAACTATCATATCAAAAGCATGTTGATATGGACATATTTGACCTTGAAAAGGTTACCAGTATAGAAAGGCATGATTAGTGGTGAAATTTAATTCGGCTGTATAGGTTGCATTTCTGTAAATATTGACAATACAATTTCCCATAGGAATTCCTTTTATGGCTAAAACTGTACCACTTTTACTATGAAGTTTTGAAATCTTATCCTAGAATTGAAAGTTTATATGCATCACAATTTTTTTCAAAGGTCAAAACATAGGGCTGTGCGGCATATTTTCAACGTTTATATGCCCTGAACTTCTCAGAGTTTAAAATAACACTAATTTTCTTAACTACCCCTACCTTGAATGAAAGGTTACCACAGATTTCAATATACAAAATGCACATGTATATTTACTGGTAACATTCCAAAGTTATGTCTCTGTGAGATGGAACACAGAGAGCATAACTGGGAACCAGTATGAAAACAAAATAAATTTTCTATGAATATTCAAGATCTCCCCAAAAGCGTGTTTTGAGAAACAGCTGTATTTACAAAGTGCAACCTATACAAACATTTTTTCAAATAGAAAACTCTCTAAAATCAGTTTTTCTCACATTAATACTCATTTATCAGAATTATAGCCTTAAAGAAATCACTGTGTATACTCTAAGTTTTTCTTTACTGTACATTTTATACCCCCTCCCCTGTTTGAATTTTTTAAAGAATTTGAAAACAAGATTTTAATTATTGCCAGCTTACCCTATTTGCATATTTTCTGATAAAAAATGCCTAGAACCTGTTCAAAACTGTTTTGATAACATAATCAAAGCATATCAGAATACTATAAATGTAGTGTTTAGCATTCAATCATTACAACATTCAAGATTTTATAAAGTATCCAATCCAGCCTCTGTCTCCAGTCCACATGTATGCCTATTTGTCAATTAAAGTACACATTTTCTGCCTCAAATGGTCAATTTAGAATTCTTGTCACAACAGTATCATTTGTCACCATATATCTGACACAATTTAGCTAATATATATAATAGAAGTGTCCAAACAAAGCCATATATGCAATAGTTGTATGTTTGCAGATACCAGTCTAAGATATAAATTCACTTAAAATGTTATAGAGATGACTGCTAACATCTGATTTTTGCATAACTTCCAAGCATAGTTATTGTTTTCTATATCAAGAACTTTGAAATCATAAAATCATAGCATTTACAAGTTAAATTATTTGTTTTATGATCCAGGGGGTAGGCAATTTTCTATGTTTTTTGCCCCTGGGGCCTCAAATTTCCTAAATCATTCTGCTGTTTCTAGCAGTTTAGAATATTTAGTACATTTTCAGGATAGAACACACTATTGTTAGTTTTGTTGAGATATTTTTGTTTTTCTAGCTTGTAAATGTATCTATTATGTCGTGGTGACAAAAAAGCAGATTTAGGTGTTGCGGCTTACTTTTGGGTTATTGAAAGGACACAAACACCCCATAAAAAATATTCAGGAAGGATCTATGATTTTCAATGACTGTGTAGAGTAAATATAAGCACTTCTTAACATGATAACTTACAAATATGCAAATATTATGAATTAATTTTGTATGCAGGACTTTAAGTAGACTATGCATACTGTAAACTGTGAATTTATGCTGAGTCATCATATTTAAGGCCCAGGATTCTATCAATCTTCATTAAATATTTATAAAACTTCATATTTGTGTTAATTTCTTTAAAATCTGTGAAATAAAGCAAATTTGGTTAAGTTCTAAATGTTCCCCTTTTTTCACCCTATATATGAAGAGTGAAGGGAGGAGTAGTACTGAATTTTAGTTTAAACTCTCAAGAAGTTTGGGACGTATAAATGTTGAAAATATGACGAACCTCCCTATATTATGACCTTTGAAAAAAATAGTAGTGCATATGATTTCCCATTCTATGATGTGATTTTTTTATGAAACTTCATAATAAAAGTGGCACTGTTTTAGACAAAAAAGGAGATCCTTTGGGAAATTGCATTGTCTATATTTACAGAAGTGGTCTTGTGAACATGTGTCATTTGGAAACATGCAACATCAGACTCAGACTTCTCTTGAACTGAATTTTAATGTGCGTATTGTTATGCGTTTACTTTTCTACTTTGGCTAGAGGTATAGGAGGAGAGTTGAGATCTCATAAACATGTTTAATCCCGCCGCATTTTTGCGCCTGTCCCAAGTCAGGAGCCTCTGGACTTTGTTAGTCTTGTATTATTTTTAATTATAGTTTCTTGTGTACAATTTGGAGCTTAGTATGGCGTTCATTATCTCTGAACTAGTATATATATTTGTTTAGGGACCAGCTGAAGGACGCCTCGGTTGTGGGAATTTTTCCCTGCATTGAAGCCCTGATGGTGACCTTCTGTTGTTGTCTGTTCTATGGTCGGGTTGTTGTCTCTTTGACACATTCCCCATTTCCATTCTCAATTTTAAAAATGAAAATTAGAGTAACTCATACTTGTTCCCTCAAAATTTTGTTAAAATTACATTTAAACTTGTTTAGGGGTTTCTGTAATACATCATTGGGGTTGCTATAAAGTTTTTCATTTTATCTGCAAAATAAGACCCTTAGTAATCTTGTGGCAGAGTGCTAGTGTCAAGTGCAGGAGATTGTTGACTTAATCATCAACTGGATCATGTTATATTTCCTGATAGACTTTCAGTATTTATCAATACATTCATAAAAATATAACTGTAAAGTGACTTGAAAAATTTCCTTATCTGGAGTATAATTTTTTATGAATTTAAAACAATCTCATTTAAAGTTGGACACAAAAAAAAATCAAAGTGTTTCCAAGGTAAATTAAAAGTTTTCCATATTATTAGTTTGTGAATTTCAGTATAATATCATCAAGCATCTAGGATCAAGATGATTGGTTTAATACATGTATGCATCATGGGTCATATAAAAATAAATGACAATAATTTAATATGTCACCATAGTCATTTTCAAATCTTGTCATATAAAAGTTTGTCAATAAAATATGTTTTTATTTTTATTCTGAATGTAGGCTTTGGTTGTCATAATTAACATGTTCTGATTGATAAAAATCAGTGTACTTCAAATAGCGTTTAGCTACATGACCTAAATATTTTTTCTACTCAACCATTAATTATACAGAATCATGTATATTTGACACTACATTCTTTATCTTATCTGTAAAAATAATGAAAGATAATTGTAATTACCATCTTTGTTATGTCTTTTCTTTCTAGGGTTTGTCTTTTTCTTGTACCTTCCTTTCTCTAGTTTCCCTGTACTTGAAGCTTTTGTTTTCTTTTTTTGATCACCTGAAACATTGGAACAGAAACACATGTCAGATTTACTAAAACTTTCTATTTTCAAAATAATATGAAACTACGCACAAGTTTCTGCAACTTACTTAAGCTGATTTATAAAGGGAACTTTTGTTGAACATTTTTGAAGATGTAAATGGTTAAAATAAAAAATAAATTAAACTAGGACAATTTAGGCATTTCAGACATTTATGGTTGTATTACTTCAATACTCATGATTGAAACCATAGAACATTACAAATGACCTTGCTTCCTTCCAAACATTAACACGGGACCTCTGTTACAAGTCAGTCCTCACAATCTGATTGAGCTAAAGAAGCACATATGTAACTCAACTGCTTACCAGGCCAACAGCTGTCTAAGTATCTACTATTTTAGGGCATCAAACCAGTCACACTTAACTTCAATTACAATATTCTAACAATAGTCATTCCATTTGGCAGATACATTAAACATGTTAAAGGGAGAATACTGATTTACACATGCAGTTCTCTAAACCTGGTAGATCCAATGGTTTTAACCAGTATAAATCATTGCCAAGTGCTCTTAATTCATGTAATTGTGTGTTTTGGCATTACCTACCTTTTTAGTCATTTATTAATAGCATTTTCTCTGTCTATTTTATATATTGCAATCAGTTTTCCATAAAATATATTCAAACTTTAGACTTTCAATCAAATATTTTAAACTCACAGTTACTAAACAATAAATATATTAAAGCAAGATGTAATCAATCAATTAAACTCAGCTTTATTTGCAGTCTGATTTAATGAAATTTGCAGACAGTGGCAAATAAATCGTTGAGTTACACTCATTTTTATTGACAGTTTATTGAATTTTGTTGTCTAAAATTCTAGAATGTCCAACAAAAATAGATAATAAACTAATTATATTCATAGATTGTTCAGCTCAGATAATAGACACCTTTTAATAAATTTGTGTGAGGGCTTAAGGGGAGAAAGGACCTTTTTCAGGTCATCTGGATTGTGCCTTTTTTTTTTGCTGGAACTAACCTACATGTACGTAGTGTTTCAAATGCCAAGTCTTTGGACACATGATAAAGGAGTGGAGGAAAATGAAATATTATGATTAAACATCGGTTCATCTCATATGTAAAATATTGGATACACATAATTCAACCATAAGTGGTTAAATAAAGGGGAAAATTATTAAATGTATACCTGGTGTAAGGGTGGGGAATTATAAGAACACATAGGGAGATAATATAAATGAAAGGCTTCTTGTCTGTGTTTATGATGTGTTTTCAATTTTCCTGTACTCTTTCTTCATACATATATGTCCAAAGCCTTTGTATTTGAAACACTGGGGAGGTTAGTTTTGATACAAAAAGTTTGGTTTTATAACTTTTAAATCCTATTTCACCCTTCTTTGCTAAAAAAATGTTATTTCATAGTCACTTTTTAGTACGATCAAAGAAACATTATTTTCATACATCTGTTCACAGATCATATTATGGTATACTGATGTCTGTTTGTCTGTCTGTTGTCAATGGGTACCACTGTGTGTGCATATTGGGGTTGGTTTTTTTTTTTTGGGGGGGGGGGGGGGGGGGGTTGGAGTGTAGGGGGATAATTTTGGATTTTTTTTTGTGGAAGGGGGATTATCTGAGCAGCACTCACAGTTTTCCTGGTTAATATAAATAATATATATTCATTGAAAGGATTAAAAACAAGTTAAAAGACAAAAGGCATGTCAACGTACAAAATGTACATTTGTTCCACCTAACAGAAGTTCCACTGGAAACTTTGTTATAAACAATGTCATAATACCTATTCCAGTTGGAACAAATATTCTATACTATTTATTCCGTTAGGAACATATATACTGTAATATTTATTCCTGTGGAAATAGTATTCCAGAATATTATTTCCTTTTGGAACTTATATTATGAAGGAGCTTACCGTATATTTCTTAACAGGCATACATGTATCATGTGCTCAGGATGCTGTTCTTTCAAATATATTTTTAGAAATATATACTATATATATATCAGCAAAAAATGTTAAATCTGCAAATTTGCAAAGGTTCTTCCCTCGCCAGGATTTGAATTTGAGATAACACCAGCTGCACTGTTTCTAGCGCTCTGGACCACATGACCACCTAGACTAATCTAATTATAAAGTTTTTATTTAATTCTTTGACTTATAACAAAAAAACATAACTTGATGATAGCTTTTTTGTTTGTGTACATTAAAAATGATGTTTCAACTAAAATCCCTAGTATTATAGCATATATGACTTCCCATGCTTATTCAATTTTTAACGTTTTCAAAGGCAGTTTTGGGGAGAGTGCAGGGTCTCCGGGCCTATCCCCCCCCCCCTTTTGGTTCTGGGAAAATTTTGTTGATTATATAGGGAATCACTGAAGCATGACTATTGTAGGCCCCTGTCTTAGTCAGTCAGTATGCCCCCACTTTTTTTCTGAAAATTTCTGATTCCGCCACTGGTTTTTATACTGATATTTTAATCTTTTTTATAATAATTTTTTAATGCGGATGGCACATTAACAGTGAAAAAAAAAAGAATGTGTCCATAGTAGACAGATGTCCTACTCTCACTATCATTTTCTAGGTTCAGTGGACCATGAAATTGGGATCCAAACTCTAATTTGACATATAATTAAGAAGGATCATATCATAGAGAACATGTCTACTTAGTTTCAAGTTGATCATGTTGATTGGACTTCAACTTCATCAAAAACTGCCTTGACCAAAAACTTATATTTGAAGCCGGACATAAGGACGAACGAACTCTTGGAGGATTTGTATAGTGAGACCCTATACGAATCCTTGGTGGGGCATAAAAATACATAAATAGCAAAATAATTAAAACGAAAATATCAGAAATAAATAGAAATAGTAAATAATGCTTCTGAGGTCATATGTTTTAGGACTACTATAACCCCTAACAAAAGGACCAACATGAACACCCACAGGCACTAACTAGTGCCAACATTGGAGAGGTTTCCTTATTTATGGGTATGAATGTGTTTACAGTCATGCTGGCATCAAACGATCATTTTCGGCTACCATTAGCGTCAAATTGGTTAAAAGTTTACCTTGATTTGTAAAAAAATCCTTGTCATGATTAGTCAGTGGTCCCAAATTATTATTAATTGTTACCGATATTTTAATGAAAAATTTAACTTGATTTGTCAAAATCAGTCGATTTTTTATTTAAAGTCAAAAAGAAAGTATTATTTTATCGTCATCCACAAAAAAATACTGAAAATGTCATTTGGCAAGAATTTGTAATGAAGTTTTGTCATGAGGGTACCGCCATTACGACCCTCTTATAATTTTTAAATATATCTTTTTAAAGAAGAAAAATAATTTATCATCCCATTTCACAGGTAACACCTGCCTCATACTATAAATATGTGTTATGTTTATCTTTTTAATACTGGTTAATGAAATCATTACAGTGTGTACTGGCGGGTCATTATCGCGTATGATACGATTTTGACAAGCCTACATAGCTAATGAATATGCATGACTATAGATAAGATCAGCATGTGTAGCCATAATGTAGAGAGTTGTAGATTTGTAGGATAACTGTACATATGTAGTTTTGAGAATATAGAATAGATACAAAAATGTTGTATTTAATATTAATAATCCGAGCAAGTAAAACACAGATCTATCATATGGTAAAAGTCCGAGTTTGCTATAGGCCGAGTTTGTTTTAGGCCAGGTAAATCCAGCAGCGTCTAATATTTAGGTATCACACCACCAATTACTCCCTCCAATTTAGAACGTATGTGAAAGTAGCCCTACTCTGACACAAAATAGTGCTTTTGATGTCCTTGTTTACTTAAACTAACCAACAAATTTGCAGAAATGAAACTTTTGGTGAAAGAGAAATATATCTAGACCATTTTGAGCCAAAATTTACTTGTCTATGAGTTTGCATTAAAAATTGAGGATTAATGCACTCCATAGTATACTAATTTAAGATTTCCAGAAAATCAGGGCTTATTTATGGAGTACCTCTGTTCCAAGGTGCTTTCGGGTCGATCCGGCCCCACGTCGATCCGGCCCAAGTCGATCCGTCCCACGTCGATCCGGCCCCACGTCGATCCGGCCCATATGTAAAGTCGATCCGGCCCCAATAAAAAATATATTTATAAGGAATAAAAATAAAGATATATATTAATTGTAATTCATAAATGTTTATGATTTTTATTATAATGTAAAAGAAAAATAAAAATAAAAAGGGGCTTTGAAAAATATTTTCTTTAGATGAGTATAAAACAACTAGGTTGATTAAGTTTTTATTACAAGTTTTCAAGATTATTGTATAATTATATTGAAACGTATATAACAAATAGTTACATACACAACGGTACAAGCCGATCCCCAAGCTGATACATACAAACTTTGTTTTTTTTAAATTTCTTTAAATTTCTAAAATGTTGTTTGATTTGCCGAATCCTGTGCATTTAATGTCATGTTATTTTCTTGCAATAAAGCATAATGGATACTCATATAACTTGTTTTTATTTATCTACACACAACTATTCAAAATACTGTCAACTTTAAGAAAAATATATTGACTATATTCGATATTACAAAAAAAAAAACAAGTGTTATAGAAGCCTCTGATGTTACCTGAAAAAAAAATATACAATTAATACTTATTATTTATACCAAACAAAAGATCAAACTATAAAGACCTTGTTGATTACGTACCTTTAATTAATCAGGCTTTGATTGAATTAAGTGATTACCAGTGGCATTACCTCAGTTCACAATCATCAGACAATTGTTGAATAAACAAACCAATTATAGACTAATGATTTGGTTTTACAAGACATTATATATATATGATGAGTTAAATTTTGACGGTTCCATTGGACTGTAAATATTTATTTAGCTACTTTGTGTGAGAAGTAAAAAAAATAAAAATCGCCATGACAATCAAAGTCAACATGGAAAATATCTTCAAATTTTAAAATGTGTTGGAGCTACTATACACACAGACACAATAACATTCAGTTTCCAGGCGCGTAGCTACGTTTACGTCAAAACGCACAGGCGTACACTTGAATTTGATAAAAAGATATTTTAATCTAAATAAAATAAAAGGAACACGTAAAAGCACATCACCAAAATAAAATTTAATGCAATAATTTCTTCATTGACTTGTAAGTTCGACTAAAAGTAACGACATTTCCCTTCGTATCGATTTAAAATAGTTCTTTAACTGGTACTCCAATACTTCACTTATCTGTTGTCGTCCATCATAGACACTATTTGCAAATTCCGTGTATACTGTTCAAATTTGTGACAAATTCCTCCATAAAGTGAATATAGTTTATTCATATTTTATTATGGGGCCGGATCGACTTGGGGCCGGATCGACGTGGGCCGGATCGACTTGGGCCGGATCGACTTTGGGCCGGATTGACTTGGGGCCGGATCGGTTTGGGGCCGGAACGACCGGATACCTTCCAAGGTCAGTTATTCTGTTAGAAGGCTTTAAAGGTATGGTGAAAATTGGCATGTAGAAAGCTGATACATGTACAATTCAGGATATACCTGGTTTTTATGAAGTTAAACTTAAGGTAAAATATTTAGAAAGCTATGAAAATTGCAAAATTTGGTTGAACAGATAGGGACTTTTAATTGGCGGTATGACACCTTTAACACGTTGGTAGATCCGCATTATTTTTCTTGACTGCACCAAACATTTATAAGGACTTAAAACTTGTTTCTTATTCTTTATCTAAATTGTTGTCTATACTTTTCACATCACTGAAATCGTTAATACCTCTTACTACGTCGTCTTCTTCATTGAAAAGCTCTAAACTTCTTTTTAGAATTGAGGAACTCATATTTTCCACTGTACCAGCTGGTTTTGTGTTATATATATTTCTGTACTTTAGACGCTTTGAACAAAGTATTCCTTATCTTCAAACGTTTTGTAGATGCTGTCTATCGCGTTGAGGCTATAAATTTACCAATGCCTTGTTGCTCATTCCTTCCTTAAAGTATTTTTCGTCTTAAAGAATATGAATAATAGAGCCAAAATTAATCATATAAAACAAATTTAGATATTTTCAATAATTTAACTTTTAGTTTTGAGAGTACACAGAAAATATTTTTGGGGAGGCAACTCTGTTCAAACCGCATGAGATTTTTGTTGTTACACACCAATTTGTATGCTTTCTCTATTTTTCTACACTAATTTAGATTTTCTGTTTATCAAAAATTATCACTCTTGTAGTAAAAAATATAAAACTGTAATCTATATATTCTAACTTAACACGAAACCAAGCCCATCTACCTAAAAATGTACTCTTGCTTCATCAACATCACTTACACTGTTGGACTAATATATATAATTTCATACTTTATTTGTTGACTAATTAGACAGACAATTTTCAATCTATAGTTAGAACTGCAGATTGAAAAGTTGCCTATCTTTGGCATGCTTAAATTTGAAATTCTGCCACATACTTGTTGAATTATGAATATAATTGCCATTCATGAAAGACTCCCATAATTTTCATGTTTTAATTCAACTGAACAGCTAAAGTATTTGCAAAGCTATTCGACTACAGAATCACTCTTTGATTGAGTAAAACCATGGAAGTATTATATTGACAGGAACTACTACGACTCGACTTCAAACGTTTCATCTGCGATGCCACGCCCAATTTAATGACATGTTAATTAGCTTGAAACATGGCACGTTATTTACACACCAGCGTGTGGTGCCCTACAATATAGTCATTCTCGGTTGCTTTCGGGATTACGGAAATAAACGAAGAAATCGAAAGTTGTGATAAATTCTTAGGAAACAGCAATCGGCAAACCTCGTCAGATTCCGTTACCCTACATCTGCATATGTGTGCCGATTGAGTGATTGATGGATTAATGCGAGTCATCATTAATTCTATAGAAAAAGACATTGACGATGGAAATTTATACCAAATTTATTGAATAAATGCCCAATTTTTATTGATTTATTTTTGGAAATTGGACTATATGTAATATATATCGCAAGTTGTGATTACATGTTTTCTCCACTGAGTGGCACACATTTCCTGCATATTTAAGACGATTGTAAATTATCGTTCTGATAAAATCAAAAGAGCAAAGAGATTTTAGATAAATGTAGGAATTATTAAGCTTCGCTCTAAATCCAGGGTAAGATCATTGGTTAGTATAAACCAATGTTCAGCTGAACCCCGATGTGTTGATTTTTTTTTAGTACTGCGACTCAAGGATTTGTATAGTGACACGTTAAAAATTCTTGTGCGACTGTTCAATAATATTTACCAGTATCATTTGGACGGTTTCGTTTGGTCAGATAGTGATAACATATTTTAGGGGACAGAAATGTATTATATAAATAGCTATATAACGTAGTTAGATCTCTGTTTTGCTCTGCTGTATTTTATTGATTGGTACTTGCTCGATTAATTTTCGTATTGTAAACTGGAAATTTCTACTTTCCAGGATTATCCAGTAACTTAACCATATATATTACTCTAAACTTCACAGTTTTAATATTTATTAAATATATTTATTGTTAACCGGCGGTAACCGGAACACACCTTAATCGCGATTTAAACTTTACCCACAAACTTATGAAATAATGTCACTCACTATTTCAAATCGTTGTAGAATAATTAATTCTGGGCCGATTTTCATTTTTATGCATCAGTCGATTTGTTTAAATAATTTGTTCACCAATAAAGGTCTACCGACGCGATAAGCTGTCTCGATAAAAACCATGTGATTGATAAGAATATCTCTGGTCAATTTATGACCGCGGCATCGCAGATAGTCACAAAAGAAATTAACGACAGCATACTAATTAGATAGTTTCCATATCTTTTCTACAGGGCTACCCGGGTTATAAATAAATGCTAATTAATCGTTGTAGTTCCTGTCAATATAATACTTCCATGGTAAAACAAACTACTTGGATAGTAAATTGGCAGTCATTGATTGCTAATATAAAACACATAATGTTAATCAATGTTAATGAATGATGTCACTCAAAATTTATCGGTTCAATATGTACATCTAATATTCAACAAAAAAATCTTCCACCAATAAAAGTTTATGTACAACACACTGTATCCACTAGATTAATGTCTCTAAAGTAGATAGTTATTTACACTCTTAACTTTAAGTAGGGTTAACACTTTAATGTAGATCGATAGAAAATAAGACCAAGAGAGTCTACATATAAATTAACAGGTTGGGAACTAACACCCTATATGGTGATGTATGTACCTGCATGGAGTGTTTACCCTTCTTGAACAGAAATGCAGGCCTCGACAATTGTCCGATTGTCCGGTACCAGAGGTAAAAAAGGTCGGACAAGTAAAAGCTATTCCAAGCTTGTCCGATGGGACAAGTAGAATCATTCTGCAGAAAATAAATTTTAATCCAACTTTGATGAACAAAGTATAATTATTAACAAAAAAACAAGAAAAGAAGATTTGTTTGACATCTTTCCTTTTTAAACTGAAACTAGAAACTTTTTATTTCTCAAGACCCCTCAGACTTGCAATCGATAATTTAAAACTGGTTCTTTGTCAAGTACTTTTAAGAGGTAAAAGGCACACTTTTCTCGGAAACCAGTCTTACCGATCCCATTCAACCATGCGCTTTTAGGTAAGGCAACTTTAAAAGACAGTTCGTCACCAGCTCGGAAATGATTCGGCTCCAAGTTTAATAGACAGTTGGGCACCGTAGGAGACATTTTTTCATAGACATGATTAATTGACAGTTTGGCAATGCAGTAGACATTTCTGGCCCAAGACAAATCAGAACCTCTTTTCCTACCTTATTTTGTTGCTTTATAATAATTAATACCAATGTCCATACCGTATACATGTATATATTTTAAATAAGAATGAGGAAATTATTTACCATAAAAATCATCAAATCATGTTTGATCTTTATGTAGAAAAAACAATACTTGCAATGCAGTGAGTGTGACCTATAGTTGTTAATTTCTGTGTCATTTGGTCTTTTGTCTCATTGACAATCATACCTCATATTCTTTTTATTGATTGCATTTGAATAAACTTTTTTCAACTTTAAAAAAAAAATAGGATAAAAATCCAATGAGTGTACATTTAGAGGCCAATCAGATGGTGCCTCATGTGCAAAGTATGATGAGACTTTAGCATTGATAAAAACTAGAACCTAAGTCCTGTGACACAACTAAATTCAGTTGTTCATGGCTCATACCTTTTAAAAGTATTTCAAAGGATATAAATCAAATTCTGTTCAATTTTTTTTAATTCATTTTGTTCCTTGAATAAACCTGAAATGCAAAAAAGGTTATTATTAAGATTTTTTTTGGACAAGTTACAATTTCATTCAGACAAGTAAGTTTTGGTATGTACTTGTCCTACTGGACAAGTTGAAAAAAAAGTTATTGTAGAGGCCTGAAATGGAGTAATTAATAAGTTTTTCATCAAAAATTGAAGATGGGTTCTTTAATATGTTACATTGTACTTCTAACAATATACTTAGATTTTGCTGTCTCAAATATTCAAGTATATAAGAGCTGCTTTAAACTTAAACTTTATGTTTATACTCCTTCAACAGTTCACTTGCACAATCTGCCAAATAATCTGGTTTGTTGTCACTCTGACAGCCTCTTGTTATAAGTAAGTAAGTAATTTTTATTGTTATACAATTGAAAAAATTTTGGTCGTATATTGGTATCACGTTGTCGGCGTCTGCGACATCCGAAGACATATGGTTTCCGGATAATAACTTTACTATAAGTATTGAAATAGAAATCAATAAAATTTTAACAGGATAGTGTATTGCTCAAAAGCAAAAAAACAGGGTCAATTTTATTTAGGAGGGGGAGGGGGTTAATTGGCAACAGCATAGTGTATTGCACAAAAAGCAAAATATATTGAATATAAATTCAAATCAATTAATCAATTTTTAAGTTATTTGACTACAGTTATTCTGTGGCAGAAGCTTATTATGTGTCAAAGCGTGAATATTGTGTCCATTTTTACCCCAACTTTTGTGGGTTGGACATATGCGGCCATATCCAGCTGCGTTCAGCAAAGCATTTTATTTTTTATATTTATTTGATAACCTCCTCCCCCTTTTTTAAACAATAACCGTAGTTTTTATTTAGCTTATTATTATTTTACATATATATTTGTTATTCTTTTACAACTTCTTAATTTAAGGACACTATTATTAAGAAAGACTTAAAATAACATGTTTTTTTAAATTTTGAATGGATATTCTATATCAAAAGCAAACAAACAATTACCCTTTCTCTCAATAAGTATTATAATGTTATTATATATGTTAAAAACATTGCTAACATACTACAAGATTCATTTGGTAGAAATCTAATTGTTTACCCGAATACAATTCTTTTTAAAATTAAATTTTTTGAGGTGGTTTGTAAAGACCATATCAGGTATTTGTGAAGTTGATAGGAAATATTTATCAACAAGATCTTGGTATCTTCTGATGTTTTTGTTTTTTTGAAATAGGACAAGACGTTCTTTGACATAACCCTTGTAATCAATAAAAATGTTATTTGCCAAATGAAACATAAAATCCTATAAAGATTATGGTTCATGAACTTTATAATATTTAAATTATTGCCACCAGAAATATATGACAAGATTTGAGTATGTTTTTGTAACACATGTTTGTAACACCTGTTGATATCACAATTATATTTGATAGTAATAATTGTTCTGACATTTAGTTGTAATTTATTTAACATTTCTCTAACACTGTTAGATAAGCTGCAAATTAGATTTATCATCAGGAAAGCAGAACACTTAATGAATCTAGTTTTTAAAGCAATTGCTTTTATGCCGTCGCGTATGGCCATCTTTGTGACCCAGATCAGAGACTCCGCCCAGATCAAGCCATAGTATTTTGTTAAACAGGCTCCTGGTCAGTCATTCTTTAACACCTATGTATGTTTTCTAATGCAATACATAGCTTGAAACTTTAAAAAAAAGTTAGTGGATTTAAGAAGTTTTAGAATATGTTCTTGTAGATGTATTTTTGTATTTAAAGGGTCAACCGTTTGACTATCAAATAACATAGAAGTCCGAGTGAAAAAAAGTACATTTTTATAAATGCGATTCCGTTTTCCGCCGTTCGTACGATGTTTCAACAAAATATGGATTCATTTCAGTTGTTGTTTTAGTATTGAAAATTTAACTGAATTATCTCCTAATAAATACGTTTTTTTATGTTTAATTTGTGTTTCTTTAAGAGGTCAGGTGCTCTTGTTCATTCATAAAATTATCGTTCATTCATACATTTATCGTAAAATCAAAATCACTACACAGGTTAATGCGTAGTGTCAAATTATTACCTGTAATCTAAAAATAGACAAACTTTATTTGCGCAAATAATTTAGCGGAACGAAACCCTTGTTGAAAACACATAACAATAAGTTCGTTTTCCTTTTCTGTCAAAACTCCGTAATATTTATCGATCACCTTACTAATGAAATGGACCCGTCCAAACGTAGTAGATGCCAAGTCGGTCCAGATGAAGAGATATTTACAATTTGGAATTTTCTAGTTTATTAATACATAGATTGAAAAAAAGTACGTCTTTTTAAATATCATGATCAAAACTGGGTTTGCATAACAAATGTCAGATGAAACCATTATCCTCGTCTTTTCAGTGAACAAGTCTACTACGTTTGTTGACACTCGACGGTCCATTTCACATGTTTTCGAAATATTGAAGATCATTTTTCGCAATATTTCCTGAAAATTGATAAATATCAAAGCAACGTAGAGCTGTTTGTTCTTGTTCGTATAATAAAATTGAGAATGGAAATGGGGAATTTGTCAAAGAGACAACAACCCGACCATAGAAAAACATACAACAGCAGAATTAAGGTCACCAACAGGTCTTCAATGCAGCGAAAAATTCCCGCACCCGGAGGCGTCCTTCAGCTGGCCCCTATACAATATATATACTAGTTCAGTGATAACGATTTAATGTCATGTTTGTCTATGATGACCACCCTTTTCGGGATTGCATGAGAATTGTAGTTATCTCGTACCCACATGCACTTGTTTCTATCCATAGGAAGGTCGACTATCCATATAAAACTATTTATATGGATAATAGACCTTCCTATGGATAGAAACAAGTGCCTGTGCTCGTATCGCATCAGAAGGACACATATCAACTGAGCAATAATGTTTGGAACTTAGTTTTAAAAATGATGACAAAGTAACATTATGAAAATATTTTTATTAAGCTGAAATATACATTTATTCTTTACATGCTTATGTCTTGTAAGATATTTTATTTCTTTCCCGTTTTTTAACATTTGCGTCTGGAAAGTTGAAATGTTTTAACTTAATCATTTGTGTTAATGGTTAAATATAAATTAATAATGAAAATTGTTAAAATTAAATCAATAAAGGAAATTATTGCCAAGGAAGTTACAAACACTACCAGGGGATAATCCATGATGATTTCTTTTTGAGTTATATGTTTCAGCACATGTATATTTGACCCCAACTTTAGCCTGGTAAACGTGTTGTCTCCTTGTGAAATATAAAACATATTAAAAATGACTTTCTGCTAAAGTCTTTTATTTATATAAAGTTAAAACCTTCTTACTTTTAACTAGACAACACTCATGTCAGGTTTAATTCTTGTATATATGTGGATGAAAAATAAAAGTCCCCAAACATTAACATGGCAGCAATTGCTTTTACAGCCTTTAAGGCTTTGATTCTAGCAAACTTTTTCATGAACCTTTTAGAAAATATATTAAGTACTTTTATAACACTTATTACAGGTTAAAAGTACATTTTGAATCAAAAACCAGTAGATAGAATATCTAGTTTATTAGAATTAATAAATTTCTTGCTCATATTTCAGATACATAGAAGAATGTCTGGTGAACTTCCACAGAGTCAAGCTGCTAACAATGCTGTAATTGCAGGGTCACCCTTAGGACAACATAAATTCCTAATTCCTAGTCCTATACCAACCCGACGAAACAGGACATATTCACAGTATGTATTATTGTCTAATTCCTAGTCCTATACCAACTCGACGAAACAGGACATATTCACAGTATGTATTATTGTCTAATACCTAGTCCTATACCAACTCGACAGAACAGGACATATTCACAGTATGTATTATTGTCTACAAGGTTGTAAAACACCTTTCAATATCAATTTACTAGTTTTTCTATAAACATGTCCTGAACAATCTATTCATATCCGATTTTTTTTTCAGCAAAAGGAATTTTTATGCCCCTCCATAGGCATCTGGGTTAAACCCATACCGAATAGTCTATTTAAAAGTCCCCGAAAAGTAAAACAATTCAAATGAGAAAACTAACGACCTGATATATGTACAAAATGATGAATAATCTGTATATAATATTTGCCACTGGATATTAAGCCCCATCTTGCAATCTCTAAATTTATGTATTTTATGTTTATATATAGAAATTAATGCAAAAAACTGTAGTGTTCTATTTATAACTTTTGTTTAGATCAGAAAAAGCAAAGGAGGGCCCAACATTGAAGGGGAAGGTAGAAGAGTTCTGTCGTCAGAAAGGCCATGGTTTTATTATTCCAGAGGATGGATCAGGACATATATTTGTCCATATATCAGAGTAAGTTCTCTAAATTATTTGTTACATATATAGAATGAAATGATTTTATCTTCATTTTTCATTCTGATTAGTTATCCTTACACATATCTTCTTTTCCAAAATATGTGTACAAACCAAAAATTATGTTTTGAAGTAATTTTGCACCACCTACTTAATTCATGTAGAAAAGAAGCTAAATCATTCCAGGAATAGTCTATATATAGATATTATACAATTATTGACTTTTGATGAGGTTGATACAATGATTTATCAACCCCAGAGATGTGATATTCACCAAGGCCAACGGCCGAGGTGAATATCACATCTGGGGTTGATAAATCATTGTATCAACTGATATCAAAAGTCAACAATTGCTTTATTATATGACTCTTTTAGTTCTCAGTGTCATTTTCATATTTTTAGATTGTGAAATATATCCTTGGTTAGATAGTATTTTGCCTACTGTTTTTATTTTATGCTTGGGTTTGATTTTTAGGCATATTTAATTCTGCATAATTAAAACTATCAAAATCTTCTTAATTTCCTCATTATTTAACGATGGAAAGCGTTTTTCAGTAGCTACTTCTGCTGCTCCAGCCATACTTTGTTGCCGGAAACATGTAACTGTCGTCTGTTAGATCGAAACGATTTTATGTCGAGAGCGCTGATTGGTTGATATTTATTCGGTCGTCCAATTAAAAACCATTTTATTTATACATCCCTTAAATAGCTAACAAGAATTCCCCGTTTCTATATTTAGGTACACGGACGCTGTTCCAAATCTTATATTAACCTCTCGTGATTTTTGACGCGGTGAATATAATGTTTTATCAAAGAGGATTTCCTATGCTTTTAGCCAATGAGAAAACAGAAAATTTATAGTCATATAATAAAAGAAGATGTTGTATGAGTGTCAATAAGACAACTCTCCATCCAAATCACAATTGGTAAAAAGTAAACCAATATAGGTTAAAGTAAGGCCTTCAACATGAAGCCTTGACTCACACTGAACAGGAAGCTATAAAGAGCCTTAAAATGAATTGTGTAAAACCATTCAAACAGGAAAACCAACGGTCTAATCTATATGAGAAATGAGAAAATTTTATGAACCACATCAACAAACCACTGATCAACAGGTTCCTGACTTAAACAGGTGCAAACAAATGCAGCAGGTTTAAATGTTTAAACAGGCTCCTCCAACCTTCATCCTAACCTGAAGAAGTGGTGTAACATTACAATATATAGGAAGACATAAAATATCAAGTGAAATGGCTTCACTCAATAAAAACACATACATGTATCAATAAAAACAAGTAAACATACACTGAACGAATAAATATGATCTATGACACAATTTTAATACAAAATTAATTTTTAAAAAAGGGGGCAAATGTAAAACAATATTAGAAAAACAACTACAGCCTTAGATAAAATGACGTTAAATAAAATGAATTACACAGGTAACTTTAATAGTTTTGTTGTAAGGAGTACATGGAGTATTGAAATATTTTTTTACAAAATAAATGCAGTTGTTGTAAAAATACTTGTTTATTTTTTCCTATAAACATAATTTTAAACTGCAGTAAAACAAGAGGAGTAACTTTGCATCATTTATTTATGTTTAGATACAAAAATATAAACAGTTAACGAAAATAAATATGGTAAACAGCAACCATTGAATTACAGGCTCCTTACTTGGAATAGACCCAGAAAGAATATTGCAGAGCTAAATATGTTGTAAAAATTCAGTTGGAGAGGGCTTGACTCATCAGATATAACACAAATCATTAAAACTTACAGACAAACCGCAAAGTGCCAATCTAAAAATCCTTGGTTATTGAAATCAAGTTCAAAAACAATTACAACCAATCCATAAATTGTGTTTACCTAGACTAAAGTATCAAGCTGTACACATCAAACTGATTTAGTGTAAGTTAATTTTGATTTTCACACATCTTATATTCTTTGAAAATTAAAAAAACATTTTATGATGAAGTTAAATTTAGTGAATTGGCATAAATAATTTTTGTTGTATTTCAGCGTTGATGGAGAATATGTACCAAAACCAGGCGATGATGTCACATATAAAAGAATAAAAATACCTCCAAAGTTTGAAAAAATGCAAGCTGTCCATGTCCAGATTACCCACTTAGCTCCTGGTGTCTCACATGAAACTTGGAACTCTTCAGGTCCACAGACCTCACCAAGATCCTAGTTAATTCTTGACTTTGGATTTGAAGCAGTCTGTACTTACGTGTTGAAAGTGAAGTAAGGGTGAATTGATGATAGAAGACAGTGACTGTGCAGTACATAGCAAATTTATCAAAACAATGTTTGTGTCACACTCCTTTTCTGTAACACAAAATATCATTTATAATTTATAAACAAACTTACTTAAGATGGTCCTTACAAGGATTTCTTGTGATTCATGTGGACAACTGTCATTTGAAAAAGATAATGGGAAAGAATCTAATCATTGAGGCTGTGTTTTAAAAGAACTGTAACTGTTGCTGCTTATGTTTGAAAATGTGAAGAGGACTGTAATTGTAGGCTCTAAAATATTTCTAAATTGATACTGCATATGATTATTGAATATTTAAAAAAAAATTCACAAATTGTAAGCTGGCACTGGTTTATTTCTTGAAATCATGTACCGTTATGTTTATTTGACACAATTCTATTAATTAGTGTAAAACAGTTATAACTACCGCAAGCTATGTTAGATAGACTCTATATAAGGATTACAAAGAAAATCTTTTTTTTAAAGATTTGATAATTTTATTAAGCATTTGGACACAATATATATATGTACTAAGGTACAAACAGTATTACGTAATCATGCTTCGATAGAACTTCTATATTTATAAGTGCCATAGTCTGAACTTTTACATATATGTTATATGTTCAAGATCATAAAGTATAAAGTATGTATTACTCACATTTTTCTGGGCAGATTTTTTAATTTCATCTTAAAAATTAAAATCTTTGAAATTGTTTACAAAACTAATAAGAAATTCAAATTTGGATAATTCTATTTTTAATAAGTTATACCGGTACACCTATTTATATAACCTACATTTTATCTGCATTGTCATTGTAAGAAATGTCAGTAGTGTGATTTATATATTATGTATGTCTTAATGGTACAATTCATTTCTTGGCAGCTGTATTAATGCAGTATTTTATACTCTATTTATAAAATGTTTTACTCATATATTTATCAATAACTTATTTTTGTATGGCAATACAATTTATTATCTGTAAGAACATTTTACAAGACTGTGTTTTACTCTTTCAAAAAATGATCGAGAAAACTATTTCAAATTACGAAAAAAACTTGGACTGAAGTATTTCAAAAACTTTCCTTTTCCTTAAAAACTTTGAGGACCTTCAAATATTTTTTCAGCAGTTACGATTTATATGAATTAAGATATGAATCTTTAAATGCTGAACAAAAAAGATGTTATAAAGATCCCTATAACTGGTACATTGATTTATTATAACTACAGCATAATGTTGTGGAATTTTTCTCTTTTTTCAAAGGTACTCATCAAAATTTTAATAATTGTTTCAATGAATGATTGATATATCATTAAAATTAAATATCACTGACAATTCAGGTTTTTTGACATTAGCTTTTACAATTAATGTAATTAATGTAAATTTAGGACCGAACTAGAGTAATGAAAATGACACATTTGAACTTCGATTTAATCATACCTCTGTTTCCTGTGTATATAATGTATAAAGTGTGCATGTTTAGTCAGATTGTTATTATTCAGCTTATGTCCATTTTTATAAAAACATTATTATGTTTCTTGCTTTGCAAATGGATTTACATCATATTTATTGCAGTGGAAAATATTAAACAGGATTGAAATATCCCTGCTTATCATGCAATTTGGCTACCTTGACAGATGATATTAGCCCATATTATCTGAAGACAAAACAAAGATCAGAATGGTGATTAATGTTGAAATCAGGACACTTAAGTATTATACAATTTTTAATTAGATTTCACAGGGGATATGGGCTCAAAATTCCCTGTTTTTGGTGCAAATAATTTGAAGTGCAATTAAGTTTAAAGAATAGTGCTATCTTGTTACATTGTTTCCATGAAATTTCTTGTTGGATCATTTTATAAAGTTTAATCACTAGCTGATATTTGCATATCTTATAGTGCTCAAGAAACTATTAAATGCTGCTCTTTGAAGAAATATATATTGTGCTTTAGTTCAATGTTTCTTCATTGTATTATTTTTATACGACCGCAAAATTTGAAAAAATTTTCGTCGTATATTGCTATCACGTTGGCGTCGGCGGCGTCGTCGTCGTCGTCGTCGTCCGGCGTCCGAATACTTTTAGTTTTCGCACTCTAACTTTAGTAAAAGTGAATGGAAATCTATGAAATTTTAACACAAGGTTTATGACCACAAAAGGAAGGTTGGTATTGATTTTGGGAGTTTTGGTCCCAACATTTTAGGAATTAGGGGCCAAAAAGGGCCCAAATAAGCATTTTCTTGGTTTTCGCACTATAACTTTAGTTTAAGTTAATAGAAATCTATGAAATTTTGACACAAGGTTTATGACCACAAAAGAACGGTTGGGATTGATTTTGGGAGTTTAGGTTTCAACAGTTTAGGAATTAGGGGCCAAAAAAGGGCCCAAATAAGCATTATTCTTGGTTTTCGCACAATAACTTTAGTTTAAGTAAATAGAAATCAATGAAATTTAAACACAATGTTAATGACTACAAAAGGAAGGTTGGTATTGATTTTGGGAGTTAAGGTCCCAACAGTTTAGGAATTAGGGGCCAAAAAGGGACCCAAATAAGCATTTTTCTTGGTTTTCGCACCATAACGTTAGTATAAGTAAATAGAAATCTATGAAATTTAAACACAAGGTTTATGACCATAAAAGGAAGGTTGGTATTGATTTTGGGAGTTTTGGTCCCAACAGAATAAGGGGCCCAAAGGGTCCAAAATTAAACTTTGTTTGATTTCATCAAAATTGAATAATTGGGGTTCTTTGATATGCCGAATCTAACTGTCATGACTGTGTATGTAGATTCTTAACTTTTGGTCCCGTTTTCAAATTGGTCTACATTAAGGTCCAAAGGGTCCAAAATTAAACTTAGTCTGATTTCAACAAAAATTGAAATCTTGGGGTTCTTTGATATGCTGAATCCAAAAATGTACTTAGATTTTTTATTATGGGCCCAGTTTTCAAGTTGGTCCAAATCAGGATCTAAAATTATTATATTAAGTATTGTGCAATAGCAAGTCTTTTCAATTGCACAGTATTGCGCAATGGCAAGAAATATCTAATTGCACAATATTGTGAAATAGCAAATTTTTTTTTAATTAGAGTTATCTTTCTTTGTCCAGAATAGTAAGCAAGAAATATCTAATTGCAAAATATTGTGCAATAGCAAGATTTTTTTTTAATTGGAGTTATCTTTCTTTGTCCAGAATCAACTTAAATCTTTGTTATATACAATATACAATGTATATTCACTTTTTACTACCAACTGATAAATAAAAATAATCTTTACCATTCACTGATAACAAGCAGTTTTTTTACATCTTAATATTTTATGATGTATTTAAATGAGTAGTTATTGTTGCAAACTCCATTAGAAATTTTAATTGAGATTAGTTTTGGAATAAGGGAAAGGGGGATGTGATTAAAAAAATTGGGATCAATTTTTCTCATTTGAAATTTCATAAATAAAAAAGAAAATTTCTTCAAACATTTTTTTGAGAGGATTAATATTCAACAGCATAGTGAATTGCTCTAAGAGAAAACAAAAATTTTAAGTTCATTAGAACACATTCATTCTGTGTCAGAAACCTATGCTGTGTCAACTATTTAATCACAATCCAAATTTAGAGCTGAATCCAGCTTGAATGTTGTGTCCATACTTGCCCCAACCGTTCAGGGTTCAACCTCTGCGGTCGTATAAAGCTACGCCCTGCGGAGCATCTGGTTTTTCCTATTTTCTCTAAGACTTCGTACTAATTGGATACAATATCTCTATACTGTTGCCATGATGTGTTCTTGGTTATTGAACAAGCTGTCTTTAGTTTTAAATTATTGATTTAAATAGTAACACATTTCTACTTTTACAACAAAAATCTAATGAAACTGTTTTTGATTACCTCTCTTGGATAATATATAATGTTTCACATTTAATTTTTTGCTGCTGCAATATGGACATAGTAAATGTGATATATTTATGTGTGTATAACTTAAACAAACGTGATTTGTTTTTTCTATCTTCATCTTTTAATTCTTGAAAATCCAGATTTTTTTTCAAAATGATGAACAATTCTAATTATACATCATTTTGATGACTTCAACTGACTTCTTCGTCCAAACTTGTACAGAATGCTATGGTCATACATATTATATATCGCACCAGAATTTTTTTAGTGTGTAATGAATGATAATCTTGTAATTTGTTCCTTTTTTTAAATCAACAGTTTGATCAGAGAGTTAAATTTCAGGTTTAAAAGATTGAGAAAGATATAACTATTGTATAAGAGAAAACGTTTGGGTTTTTGTCGATTTTTTGTATACTCCTTGTTACATGTATAAGGAAATTTTAGCTGTCTATTAACTTGAATTATCCATGATATATTATTAGAGATAATAATTGCTCATTGAAAATTAAGTTTACAAAAAAAAACTGCTGTTCAATTTTCCTTTCTTTTTTACATTTTTACCTTCTTTTTTTTTACATTTTACTTTAAAAAAAAAACCAGAGATCTTTAAAACTTTGAAAGCTATTCAATAGTGAAACTTACATCAAAACTACTTCAATCATCTATTATAATTGTTAGTTAAGATTATACTGTAACACTGTATCCTCCCATCATGATACTGTATATATAATACTTGTTAGTTCAACTGTAATACTGTCATTCTTGTTTCAATACAAGACATATATAATTTGTTTAATAAAAGAAAACATTTTCTGAATAAATGCTGTGCTATTTATAAATCTGGCCAAATAGCATGAAGGTCCTCTTAACTATCCACTCACAACAAAAAACATCCTCATTATGTCCTTAAAATCATAGAAATGAGAGTCAAATGTTGAAGGTTATATAATATCTTTGTGAAATAAACTTCTTGTAACACTTAAAAGCTTCATTTCATCATATCGTCATGGAATAGTTTCCTTTAGAGAAGAGGAACCTTTTGTCTAACAACTAAACGTGTCAGAACTTCATTTCAAAACCACAATTTGATCAACCATTGTACATGAGTTGTACATAAACCACTTTTCTATTTAAGCCTATTTTCAACAAATGTTAAAAGTCATGTAGGATAACATCATTCTTATGGTTCATTACTCAATGTAAAGTTTTTGTGTTATGGTCAGTTTTTCTTGATATATCAATTATATTTGGTGTAAGGGATGATTATAAGGTGTATATATCTGCTTGGCAGTTATCTGACCTTGACCTCATTTTCATGGTTCATTGATCAACTTTCAGTTTCCCTGGTTAAGTTTGTTTCCTAGATACTATTTACAAAAGGTCAACTATATTTAACCCATTGAATGATTGTGAGGGCTCTTCTGACCTTTACCTCATTTCATGGTTCATTGGTCACAATCAAGTTTTCAAGGTTTGGTTTGTTTCTATTCTTGTATACTATCAGCAAAACGTCAACTATGATGGATGTATGGAATGATTGTAAGGTGTACTTGTACTTATTGCTTAGTTTATCTGAATTGACATCATTTTCATGGATCACATTAAATTTATATGATACTTGTAGTAAACATTTAGATTTAGGATTATCAACAGAAAATCAATGTTAAGTAAAGCATGCAACAATTTCACCATGTGCACTCCTGTTTGGAAGAGCTATTTGAATTATGTTGTCAAGAGGTAAATGATTATGGTGTCATTGTTAAATGAATTAGAATTATCGTAAGGCATTTGCAATAGTTATTTTAAACTAGTAGAAAAACTAATCAGAGGTTACAGGTACATGTCTCTCTCCCATTTGTATAGACATGGCACAGACATTATTTTTTTCTGGACAGGTAAGGTAACAATACACAGTTAGGAGTTTAGTTTGGCATTTTGGCCCCTGTGGATTTTTCAAATAGGTGTTATTGTGTAATAAAATTCATTTTTAGACAGATGAGTGCTAATTTAGCCTTCAAAGATGGTTTATAAGAGCATCAAGATTATTTTTTACATGTTTTATGGGCTGTTTTCTCTTTGACAATCCGTATTTTCATAGCTAGACCTGCCATCGGTCCAGAAATTAATGTACTGTTTACAAACACTCTTTTTCTACACGAAGTTTTTGACGCAATTTTACAAAAAAATGAGATGAAAGACATGATTTTCATTGGATTTGCTGAATGATATATGTACACAGTTTCAGAAAAGGTATTACTTCAAGTGATTGAAATTCTACTTTTAGCCAAATTTTGGGGAAATATGTGACATCTTTCCCCCCCCCCTTTTTGCAATATTTTATAACAAATAAATGCAGATTGCTGCCATGGATACACCAAAAAGAAATTATATTTTACAATTTTATATACTGGATATAAAATCTATGGAAGATTCTGATTACATACATATGACACAAACAGTAAGCTTGATATTGCAAGAAAGCAATGAAAGGGGGATGGTAAAATTCATAAGGGCAAATTTTAGTATTTTTTCCTAACTGTTTATTGCTACCTAAGGAGTCAATTTGATAAAGTGCACATCACCGTTACATTGAAATTAAGCCACTAGTTCAGAACGAATTGCAGAATGTTTAGAAGAAATTGTAGACACATTGTGAATAAGGACAAAGAAACAGATAGAATCACTATATCTATGCTTCAATAAAAAAAAGTATATTAAGCAGATATTTAAACAGCAAAGAAAACCATGAATCAAAGCTCAAACAAGCTTATCTGTCAAATAAGTTTTGTAAACATGATATCTCAATTATTTTATTATCTCGATAACTAATGTTGAACTCAACCTTGTAAAGCAGGTACATCATTGAAACCAGTTAAAATTAAAATCAAACTAAGCAGCTAAGCAGATAAAGGTGTTTTTGATTTCCTTTTCCGTCCTGAACATGCATGAAATATTTGTCACTGGACATTACAAAAATCAATCAATCAATCGACATCCTTTTCTGCTCTTTGGTCAGGTTATTGTCTTCTTAACACATTCCCCATTTCCATTCTCATTTTTTATTGCATGCTTTTGTCAAATGAACAAAACAGTGTTGTCAGATAGCTGATTGTATATTTTTGTATGAGTCGTGAAATTGGAAGTTTGTAAAATATAATTGTCTACAACACTACAACTAAAACTTTTCTCATTGACTTGGCTCACGATACCTACAAGATGTTTGCTATGCTAATTAAGCTTTTTGAAGCATGAGATCCGAGGTATGTCCAAGCTTATATAACACATCTATATAGTAGTTTCGGGTCCAAGACACAATGTAGTTTCAATATGCACCTTTTCTATATGTGTCATAGCAAATATTAGCCGTCGATATAGATTCAATGGTGTCAGACAAATCTGGCACGTTTCTTTTCGTTAAACTGTTTAAATTGTCGATATTGACAATGCATGTTCCGAATATTTGTCTGATACATTGCGAGCATGTTAGTTCACCGAACATGAAATAAATTATAAACTATAACCCCCCCCCCCCCCCCCAAAAAAAAAACAAAACAAAAAAAAACAACAAACAAACAATAAATATCTATGTGATGTTTGTTTGTTATGGGTATGGATTTGGCAGTTTCGGAAGGGAATATTTTTAATGGCAAAGGTTCATCTTTGCCTTAAAGTATTTAAGACTATGTGGGTAAAGAAAGAACGAAAAAACAGCCCCATGTATATGAAATAATTTATGAAAATCGTAGCCCCAAAACAGACTGTCTTGTCTTTGTGTCTGACTATGCTAACAAATCTTCTATACTCTACAGTAGCTGTATATAAGCCGTGGTGAATTTCTTCGATCCCTACGAATCTGGCGTCACAATGTAGCCGTGGTGATTGCTTGACGTTACCGTTTTGGAGAATGGCCTGTCCGAATGAGGTACACGATGTTTTGTTTAGTAAAGCTCGAGTTGTGTTGAATAATAACGTCAAGCGTCTGTGGTTTAAGATTAACCCATTCCTAGAAAGGAAAGACACTTTAAAAGGATTCAGTCAACCAGAGCAGTTGAGTAAATTTGTGAAATTATTGCAGTCAAGTGTTGGTTGTGAGCAGTATTTTTCAGACGAGTTAACAACATTCCAGGATGTCACCGTAGGTTAGTAAATCGTGAATTTGAAACTTTATCATATTAATAGCATCATAAATACTGTATACATAGGGTAAACATTAATGAAATAACAAAACTAAATACTGTAAAAAAGGAAGAAAAAATTATGTATAACTTTAAACAGACATTGCGGCATTGGAGGCCTTGGATTGTCTGCTCTTTTGTCATGTTCAGTATTGTCGCTGACACTTTTCCAGTTTCAATTCTCAATTTCATTGTCATACTAGTCTTCGACTCAGTTCCACTTGAAAAGCTACTTCAATGACTTCTCAAACTAGACACATTTGACATTATATTGATTGGTTGATTGCTAGTTGGTTATCGTCCAGTGGGGAGTATTTAACACATGTAGAAGACGACATGGCATTAGTATTACTTCTAGGTCGATCAAAATCATCTCTGTATGATAGGCATATCAGAGTGATAATCGAGAGAGGATCCTCACGTGAAGAACCGTAAATGGTAATTAAAAATATAACTGCAAATTTATCTGCTCCAACTTATATAGGACTGTTTTCTCTACTGCATGAGAAAGGTAAAAATGATCGATGTACGTACTATATAACTGTGATAAAATGAATAAACTGTAAATTGTCTTAGCTGCCAGTACCAATACTTAGAACTTAATTAGAAGATGTGGTATGAGTGCCAATGAGACAACTCGCCATCCAAGTAACAAAGTGTAAAAGTAAACCATTATAGGTTACAGTACGGCTTTCAACCCGGAGTCTTCAGTGGCTCAAACCGAACAGCAAACTATCAATAGAGTGTGTTTCAGCAATAAAAGATTACCTAAGTTTTAGGCTTCCTTTGGATCCATTGAATAACAGTCTTGTTCATGGACTGTTATGTATCTCAGTGTGTGACCAAACTCAGCAAATACCCGTCTAAAATTTAAATACTGTTACCGTTACTCTGATACTATTTTTGATGCTGAAATTTATCAAAGGGAAGACGATTTTTCATCCGAATTATAAGATACTATATCTAGATAATAAGATATATCTATAAGTATTCATGCCAATGCAATTACCAAGACCTGAAACAATGAGCATAACCCTTACTTTATATTAAAGCTTTGGCATAACCAAACGTTGTGCATTTACCAAAAATTTTACAGATACATTCAATGAAGCAAGAGCTTTTGAAGCCAAATACATGAATCTGTGTGAGGACCGAAATCATAGACATAAACAGAACAGTCGAAACTTTTTAAGGTCAACATGACCTTAGTGTTGTTAACCTTGTAACAAAAACCAACTTCAATGAATTGAAAATGGAAACTGATATCACATCAGCAGTGGTAATCTGTGGTGTTCGTGGATGTTAGACAATATCATTAGTTAGTTTGGACCTATAAAATATATAGCAGTTATATGCCCCCATTCTTTATTTACAAAAATATTAATGTCATTAATATCTTTCAAATAATATATGAAATTATTGATTTATCATTTTTGACGAAATATATATGTTTGTTATTAGGAATTTTCTTGGCAGAAGTAAATAATTTAAAGATATCTTTACACTTAAATCAATTATAAAATGTCAGAACAGACATGATTGCCATTTTCAATTCTTTCATCTTCTTTACCTAACAATGTGCGTGTCAAGTAGAATGAAGTTTATATTTGCATGTTACTTAAACTTAATGACGTGAAGTCTATATCCGTATACAGATGATTTTTATTGTCATATTTCAACGATCGAGAAAGTTATACTACTCAAATTCTTAAATGTATTATGATGAAACCGTTGGTTGTGTATTCTTCTTTTCGTAAGTACATTTTGCTTTAAACTTTTATTTTCTTTCTGTAATCGAATCTTGTTCTCTTTTTGAAATTCATGCATGCTCCTTTTAAAATCTGTATACATTTTCTGCTTTCATATAACTGACGACGAGGGTTTGGATGGGGGTTCTTAATTAATTTCCATATAATTCTTTAAATCTGAGGGCATTTTTCTTTATCGTTAAAAATAACCGTTATTCTATAAAATTCTCATGGAAATGATTTTGCTATTGGAATTTTCCATAATTATAAAGCTGATTTATGTGTGCTGTACATCCTTAATTTCTGTAATCACTTTTGTTTAACTGATTCGTTTATTTTCTAAAGTTACTCTTTATGCCAGTACTTTTACACTCCATTAGTTTCTATTCTTTATACTTCATGCTCATTCTTTCCAATATTTTTTTATCATTATTCTCCATTCTCTAAGCCCATCCCAGAACCCAATGATAAACTCATCATAGATACCAGGATTGAAATGTAACCCCAGTTTAAGCGGATATCATGGTGAAAATGTTCCATACTTTGAATACATATATTTAAGAAAAATAACTATCAGATTATAATAGCTACACTATTTAAACTTCAATATCTCTGATTTGATTTTTCAGAAGAGTTCTGGGATTTCCTGTATTCTGACAAATGGTCCCATGGCTGTTCTATACGGATACTCGAAGGTCAACTGTTGGACTACCTCATCACAGCTCTGTATGTCCTGGAGAAGACAAACATCATAGGACATCATAATACATTTGCTTTCGCTAGGAACCAACGAGAAAGACGAGGCTGTTATAAACTATCCAATGAAGAACAGGTATTGTTGAAGTTATATATGATTTCTGATATGGTAGATTTGTTTAGCAAGGTGAAAAAGAAGGGGACATCATTGATCCATAGAATACGAATTTGGCAGAAAGTTTATTTTTATTAGGTTCACATATAACAATACAAACATATGCTCTCGAGAGTATTTTATCTATTTGGTTCACATAAAAACATGAATTATTGTATCATGAACTTAGAAAGATTCGCCAATTGTTTTATAATTGAACAGAAATGACTAATAATGTTAATTGAGCCGACTTCATTCGATCCCAAATGGACACAGGCACTTGTCTCAGATTTTTTCCCCTATATACCTTAATATTAAGGTATAAAGGGGGAAAATCCTGAGACAAGTGCCTGTGCAAATGGACCTACAAGAAAACGGCTAAAACTATAGACTTTATAGGTTACTGATTTTAGTGCAAATTTGAAACTGTTATCTTAATCTTAAGCTTAGCGAGATTGTTTAAAGACAACTCTGAAATGTAAAAACATCAACAAGAACTAAACTAGATCAACCATATAAGCCGGCACTAATACCAAATAGCGAGTTAATACAATTTACAAAATATTTTTTCAGATTCTGTTTTATTTTATCAATATCTTCTTATAGGGGTGTACACTAATAGAGGAAACCTTGTTATTAGAATTTACGTATTATGGACGAAAAACCGAGAAGAAGTCTAAAGACAAGCCCTCTTCACCACACGAGACAACAACTGATTCCACATTTCACACTATCACAGAGGAGGACGAGGAGGAATCAGACGATTTTGCCACAATGCAAATTCTCTGTTAGTATATATTGATATTTTTTATATAATAAAATCACATTTTAGAATATGTTGGAAATAAGATTGTCTAAGAGAACGTTTTGGTAAAAAGGTTTATTGAATTCTAAATCAAAGGAATCAGCATATTTAGCGTTAGTGCAGAAGTATGTGCCATTCCTTTCGCAAAAGCTGTTCATTGCTTTGCTTGTTATGTTTGCTTTGTCTGTAGACGTTAGGCCGACCAATCAGCAAAATGTTATGGTTAGTCGATTTTACATCTATTGCATTTCTCAAGGTTTATTTTTAATTTTCGCTCCGAGAATTTATTTATTTTTCAGACGCAAATTAGAGGTGGATTAACGGCAAAATGTATATATGTTTCCTTGATTATTTAAAAAAAATATTCCTTAAAAAGAACAAACACATTTTTAGGAGGGTAATTAGGGATCGCCCTGTCCGGTTTTGGTCCATGTACCTCGTCAGGGCAACTCTGTACTATCAATACTGCAATATGTGGAAATAGTATCGCAATAGTATATCATTTTGCGAACTCACTCACAGTTCTAGATTTGACATCCTTGGTTATACTTATAAAATTTAGATGCACATCACCAAGGTGGTGTGACGCATATTGAATGTGTCCTTTTACACAGTTCTAGTTTTGATCTTATTGGTTAAACTTATAAGATTTATATGCACATCACCAAGGTGGTGGGTGTGTCGCATATTGGATTTGGCCTTTTACAATCGGTGACCTTTTGAATTTCAGTGGAAGTTGATCTATTTTGCGATTTAACTTTTTTCGACTCCAGTCTATAAGCAATATGAATATAGTAGCCAGACAGTCGGATAAACTTGGTTTTAGTTTTGAGAATCTGTATCATATTCTTATGAGGTTCATTAGGCCTTACTATTTTTTCGTATTGCATGTTTCTTTTAAATTCTAGATCTATATGGTGACTGCCTGTCACTCGGTAGGGCTTTACATCATCCTATATCGGCGGTATGTGGTGGATAGTTGTCTTGTTGGTCATCATAACACATCTCCTTATTTTGTATTGTCATTGGCGAAAAGCTCAAAATAGGGTTTTCATGTTTACATGAAAGAAAGAAACACACAATAACATTTCAAATGTATTTGATTTTTATAGAGGACATGCTAGTTTAGTAAATATTTTTATATATATTGGGTTTTTTTTTTTTTTACATCTTTCACATTTTATTTCTTTTATTAGCTCGGTCAAGGAAAAGGAAGCAGAGTATATTCCATTACAATTTCGACCCATATTCATCACACTCCTTCAAAAGAAATTCTATGTTTGTATCATCTGAAAACAAAGAGGAAATGAATGATATTTCTAGACGGTTAGAGTACATGGTAAAAACTGGCTGTGTAAAGAATGACCCAGATGACATAAAAAATACTATTAGGAACTGGAATGACCAGGAAACTCGAAATAATGGAGACAGCAGGTCAGAAAAAACTACAACTGGTAATGCATCGGACAAACCAAATGTAGAAATCATACCACAGATCCCACGTGATGACCCGAAGTCCAATCAAAGCAGTCCGGATAATGAATATAAAATGAAAGCAAGAGTGCGCAACTTGGCAAAATTTGGCTGTACTGAAAATGATGTGTTTGGTGATGGGTTAGATGTGCAGGTGGTAGATGATGTCAAAACTTTGGAAACATTCGACACTGGCCAAGAATTCTATTTAGGAGAAAACATAACAAAAGCTCTAACAGAAGATTTGAATGTTGAAGATAAGCTAAGATCGAAACTCAAAGAAAAACAGAAAATGCGCGAGGAGAAAAAAGCCATAGAAGTAGACTGGCAGAAGCACCATCAAGGTTTGCCGAAGTACAAAGAAATAGATTTTAGCCTATACGCAAATACGAAAAGAGTCCTAAGAATACCACCGCGAGTTCCAACATTTGAAGAATTTCTACATATCCTAGAAGAAGAAGAAAAGTACGATCCAAGATTTCGACGAGCTAAACAAATGTCCAAGAAGGTAGCAAAACGTTACAATATCCAAAGGGAGGCATTGAGAAGTAAAAGATCTAATAAAACATTAACAGAAGAGATGAACCCGGACGATTACAACAAATTGCCGCCAATTGGTATAAAACAAGGACAATTAAAATATAGGCAAAATACCATAGGATTTGCTGAAGAAGTAGGTGGCGTGACAGACTCAAAAGCTTGCGAAAGATGGGTAATAGATCAACAACAAGGGTTAAGAAAAAGGTCGCCGAGCAGACGCTTTACTGCATTTTCGGATGAAGATGAACGTGAAAGGTCTGTTTCTTTTGAATATGAGTCTACATTATATGATTTTGATTTGCTCAGACGAGGATCGTCTGTTGAATCTGACATCCCTCTAGTTTTTCTGACTTCTGCGTCAGGAACACTCACAGAACTTCTCCATGAAGAAGAGGCGGAAACTGTTGAAAATATAACGCCTCAAAAAAACGAGACAAAAATGACCATATCTACACTTTCATCTCCATTAATAGTAAAAAATAAGTTAATGACTAAAAAAAAGTCAATAAAAGAAACGAAATCTAAGAAGCCATCCCCTTTGAAAAAAACTCTTCCAAAGAAATTGGAAGTCCCATCTCCTGAAACTGAAACAGACGAAGAACCAGAAAAGGAATTGTTTGATACTAAAAAGCTGGATTTAAAATACAGTTTCGAAAAGTTAAGAGGGAAACAAATTAAAAAGAAGGAGCCGTCATTCATTGAAGTACTAAAAAAATACTACAAAATTCAAAAAGTGGTAAACAAATTCACATCACAAAAGAAAGGTGGTAGAAGGAGGGGTATATTTGCGCGGTTAATGAAGTTACCTATGGAAGAACACAAAGAAGATTTACCACCAATCGGAACATTAAAGAAGTTTGATTTTTTAAATCACAAAGCTCCACCATTGAACCAGGGAGAAAACGTTTCGTTTGCTACAGTATCAATGCTCGATTTCACAGCAAAAGTTCTTAAAGCTTTAGATGACTTTGTTGTTAGGAAGGAACAGGTAGTTTCGGATTATTATTCCAAGACTTCTATGACCATCACGTTCACCAGAAAATCTGTTTTCAAGATGAAACAAGATTAATTTCAAACTTTATGGTCGGAAACCCGAAATAGATATTTAGGAGAAAAAAAATATAATTACATTGTATTCGTTTTTTAAGTGATATACAAATATTGTTATTAAATTGAATTAAAGTTTTGTTTTCATATTTATATACAAGCATAACATGCTTCCTAAACTATATATATGTGCCGTTATTTTTTCTTGTTAAAGTTAGATGGCGTCCTGTTGTGCGTTTTGATTTTATGTTTTAGTTTTACGACATTTGGTCTAGATATGCAGAAAGAGGATGATTGTGCTCAAGTAAAACTGGTTTAACCACCTCAAATGTTGTGCTTGTGAATGTGCTTAAGTAAAACTGGTTTAACCACATCGAATGTTGTGCTTGTGAATGGATCAAGTAAAACTTTTAACCACACCAAATGTTGTGCTTGTGATTGTGCTCAAGTAAAACTGGTTTATTAACATCAAATGTTGTGCTTGTGAGTGTTCAAGTAAAACTGGTTTAACCACCTCAAATGACGTATATATGAGTGAGCTCAAGTAAAACTGGTTTATCAACATCAAATGTTGTGCTTGTGATTGTTCAAGTAAATCTTGTTGAACCGCATCAAATGTTGTGCTGAAGTAAAACTAGTATAACCACATCAAATGTTGTGTTTGTGAGTGTGCTCAAGTAAAACTGTTTTAACCACATGAAGTGTTGGGCTTGTGATTGTGCTTAAGTAAAACTGGTTTATTCGCATCAAATGTTGCATCTGTGAGATTACTGAAGTATAACCGGTTTCATACCATCAAATATTATACTTGTGAGTGTGCTCAAATGAAACTGGTTTAACCACATCAAATGTTGTGCTTGTGAGTGTGCTCAAGTTAAATTAGTTTATAAACATCAAATGTTGTGCTTGTGAATGTGCTTAAGTAAAACTGGTTTAACCACCTCAAATGTTGTGCTTGTGAGTGTGCTCAAGTAAAACTGGTTTATCCACATGAAATGTAGTGTTTGTATGATGTGCTCAAGTAAAACTAGTTTATCCTCATCAAATGTTGTGCTTGTGGGGGTTCTCAAGTAAAACTGGTTTAACCACATCAAATGTTGTGCTTGTGAGATTGCTCAAATAAAACTAGTTTAACCACATCAAATGGTGTGCTTGTGTGATAGTGCTTTAGTAAAACTGGTTTATCCTCATCAAATATTGGGCTTGTGAGTTTGCTCAAGTAAAACGTGTTTAACCACATCAAATGTTGTGCTGAAGTTAAACTGGTTTAACCATATCAAATGTTGGGCTTGTGAGTGTGTTCAAAGATAACTGTTTTAACCACATGAAGTGTTGGGGTTGTGAATAAACTCATCATAGATACCAGGACTAAATTTTATATACACGCCAGACGCGCGTTTCATCTACAAAAGACTCATCAGTGAATCTCGAATCCAAAAAAGTAAAAAAAGGGGCAAATAAAGTACGAAGTTGAAGAGCATTGAGATCCAAAATTCCTAAAATTGTTGCCAAATACAGATAAGGTAATCTATGCCTGAGGTAGAAAAGCCTTAGTATTTCAAAAAAATCAAAATTTTGTAAACAGTTAATTTATAAATATAACAATATCAATGATAATTCATGTCAGTACAAAAAGTGCTGACTACTGGGCTTGTGATACCCTCAGGGAAATAAATCTCCACCAGCAATGGCATCCACCCAGTGGTTGTAAATAAACTCATCATAGATACCAGGACTAAATTTTATATACACGCCAGACACGCGTTTCATCTACAAAAGACTCATCAGTGACGCTGGAATCCAAAAAAGTAAAAAAAGGGGCAAATTAAGTACGAAGTTAAAGAGCATTGAGATCCAAAATTCCTAAAATTGTTGCCATATACAGATAAGGTAATCTATGCCTGAGGTAGAAAAGCCTTAGTATTTCAAAAAAAATCAAAATTTTGTAAACAGTTAATTTATAAATATAACAATATCAATGATAATTCATGTCAGTACAAAAAGTGCTGACTACTGGGCTTGTGATACCCTCGGGGAAATAAATCTCTACCAGCAGTGGCATCGACCCAGTGGTTGTAAATAAACTCATCATAGATACCAGGACTAAATATTATATACACTGATTGTGCTAAGTAAAACTGGTTTATTCGCATCAAATGTTACACATGTGAGATTACTGAAGTATAACCGGTTTAACACCATCAAATGTTATGCTTGTGCTCAAATAAAACTGGTTTAACCACATAAAATGTTCGGTTTGTGAGTGTGCTCAAGTAAAACTGTTTTAACCACATGAAATGGTGTGCTTAAGAGTGTGCTCATGTAAAACTGTTTTATCCACATCAAATGTTGAGCTGTGAGTTTGTTCAAGTGAAACAGGTTTATTCGTATCAAATATTGCACCGGTGAGATTACTGAAGTATAACCGGTTTAACATCAAATGTTGCACTTGTTAGTATGATGAAGTAAAACTGGTTTAACCACATCAAATAATGGGATTGTGAGATTGCTAAAGTAAAACTGGTTTATCAACATATGTTGTACTTGTGAGTGTGCTCATGTGAAACTGGTTTAACCACATCAAATATTGTGCTTGCAAGTGTGCTCAAGTATAATAAACTGGTTTAACCACATCAAATGTTGTGCTTGTGCATCAAATCATCTGACAGGAACAATATACGAACTTGATCTGTAGCTTATGATAAAACAAAACACCTGATATCAAATCAAATATCTCCAAGCACGAAGAAAAAAAGTGGAAAACTAATAGATGGACAGACAAACTGAGTACAAACCAAATAAGTTGGTAGGGGACTAATTACATTTCTAACATTAAAAACAAAACACCAAGTTAACAAGTTCAAAAATTGTCCCTCAAATCACTCTCTCTGGCTGTTTATTTATTGGTGAAATTTGTAATTGTATTTGTTTCCTTTAATCACTGCTTCTGTTCTTTTTTTTCTTTGGATGAACAACAATAAGATCATTTTAAGTTAGAAGTACCAGTTATTTCGCTGTTTTTTCTGTGTTTGGTTTTTTTTTCAGCAATGCAGGCAAACAGTAGTTTTTATTATTATGAGAATTTTGTGTCAACGACAGATCTATGATGTTTCTATTTAATTTTATTCACAACTGTTCTGTACTCATGGCAAATTATATCTTTGTATATTGTATAGATACTAATTTATTGGTGAGAGACAGTGTGTTGCGCTGTAGATGATTTTAAGAGTTTTTTGTCTTTGGGGTGTTATCTCATCAAGGTATGCCTGACAACTCCTTGTATTTATACCAGTCATTCCTGTGCATTAAGTATAGTCTGAACAAATTCATAAAATATTTATTTATCAAATGTCCATGAATACCTGTTCCATTATATTTTTTTTACTTTTTTAGACATAGAATAGATTGACACACACACTATGGCTATCATTCTTGAATGTTTGGTCTGTCTATAAATTCTTAATGAAATATCAAGTGTTTTCCTTCCCTGTGATGGGAAAAATAAAGTTTTTGTATTAAACGCTTTTAAATCTTAATGAAGCTTCAATGAAAACAAGTACAGTAAAATTCAACAATTAAGGATAGTCACTCCTATAAGTCGTCCTTCCAGTTTTAAGTTTGATGTACATTCTGCCCCAATCAGAGTTTCTCAGTCTGTAGCTGTTTTCAAGATAATACTGTGGATTCATTTAATTTCATGGGTACCAATTTTCGTGGATTTGGGAAAACATGCATGTTCGTGGATATTTAATTCGTGGTTTTGATGAAATCTACATACAAACCTGTAGAAAATTTTGTCATTCCTTGAACATTTAATTATCTGGTTCACCTGTACCCACAAATCCACGGAAATTGGTATCCAAAAAATAATAATAAATCCAGTTATAGAAGAAACTTTTATTTTAACCCATATGTTCTATTTTTAGCCTTAGCAGGTAGGATCATTGGATATATCTTTTTTTAATCTAGATACCCCAATGATAAATTTATAGAATACAACAACAATGGACACCAAGTGGTGAGAAAGGGGCCTAGATGAGCCAAAAATAAGCAGGCAAAAGTTGTTTAGGACTGCATCATGGTCTATTCAGTCACAAGATTTAGAAAAGATTTTTTTAATTTTAATGTACATTGATATCTATTGTGAATATAAGTATCAGAATACTGTTTTAAATGACTTCATACCACAATATTTACAACAAGTATAACATATATATGGTGTATTCATTAAACTGTCCAATAGTATAACTGGCACTGGATCAAATTGTCTACTTGTAGAAAACATAATTAAACAAGGCAAAAATATGAACCAAAAAAGATGTAAATATTTGATATGTATAAATAAGTTATACAACCATTACTTATAGAAAAGTTTTCTCTTTTTTATTTTGTCACAAAGGATTTATTCTAATAAAGCTCATGTTTACGGAAATAAACAGTCATAAAATAAATGAATTCCCTATCTTTATATCCAATATAAATGTTCACACTAAGTACAAATGAGAAATGGCAGATTTTACAAATGTATTACTAAAACAAACAAAACAAAATGAAAAACCAAAACATTTGCATCTTAATTTTTTGTAAAAAAGGGGGGTATACAATATTTCTCAAACACATGATGATTTGTCGTAAACATTTTTAGTCAGATTCATTAAAATAAATTATCACAGTTATTTATTAGATGTGAAATCTGTTCAGGTAGCATATTTTCTGGTCCATTCCCGAGCATTCTGCATGTATTTTTTCCTATCAGTCTTGAATAACTTGGCTATATCAGGCATTAACGGATCGTCTGGGTTTGGTTCTGACATTAAGGCATGCAGTGACAATAAAACTGAAAAGAAATAACTAAACTTTGCTACACATTTTTCTTAATTTTTACTTATGCTTAAACAGCATATGGAGATTTATTACTATTCTAGTGCATACATTCAATCAATTTTAATTGTACTAAAAGTATATACATACACTAGTAATTTTTTGGGCCCTTTATAGCTTGCTTTTCAGTGTGAGCCAAGACTATACCTTGGCCTATAATGGTTTACTTCTACACTTTTTTACTTGGATGGCGAGTTGTCTCATTGGCGCTCATACCACATCTTCTTATATCTATAAACATACTATGGACATCATAAACAGTGAAAAGAAGAAGACCAAGTTTTCTATTTTCAACTCATATTAATGCTTAGCCACACCCACTAGCCCAGACTTGTCAAATTACTATTGGGACTGTAAGAAATTCTTCTGCATGCCACTAAAATCTTTACAGAATTTCTCCCCAAAATGACCTTTGGATTTTCTTGAGAAAAAAAATTCTAAATGTTTTTGTATGCATGTAGCTGGAAACCAGATGAAATCACCACCTAAAAGTATTTATTTATATGTTTCACCTTGTTCAACTAAGTTTACATTGATAATTGTAAATGTCCAAAAAAGTAATACACACATCATATTCAATCATAATAAACAGTGAATGTCAGATATAATGGGATGCAAGGAATTTCACTCAGTAAATATTTCTTTATGTTTTATGCAACCATTGTGAATGAAAAGACATACTGAGCTGAACATTGAATTATTCCATTGAAAAAAATAGTCAAATTTTTAAAGCCTGCACACTACATTGAAATGTAATGAAAAGAGTTAACTTTTTGTAAAATAGCACTTGACTTACTTTTTGATACTGTTAATGCTGGCGACCATTGAGATCTTAGAATATCTAGGCATATGGCTCCACTACTATTTATGTTTGGATGATATATCTTTGTTTTAAATCCTACCTGAAAATATAGAAGAAATTCATAATAAAATGTACATTTATTTGAACTGCCTGACCTAGCTAGGACTTAATATTGAGTCATAAATTTTAAGATAATAAACAAACAGGTTGGTATGATTAGAATTTTTTGGCTACTTGACAAAGGTCTAAATTCATGAGGTGGCACAACACTTTTTGTAGAAGTTGATAGATGTCACCATCTTCTTTGGATAGGGAGGCAGGGCTCACGCTACCAGGCGACTTGGGCGAAGAAGTCGCCCTCCCGACCGTCACTTCGCTTTCCCCGACCCCCAAAAGCGAAAACACGTCGCCCTGTTCTTGACGAAAGTCGCTTTCAGTCGCTTCCGTCATCGGACATTTTCAATTTTTACCAAGTTGATGAAACATCAATTTTTTACTGATAATTAAAGAAATTCAGACATAAACTATTCATTATCTTTAGAAAAGAGGTTGAAACATTGTCTTCGCAGTGTGTATCAGGTTATTTGATAAAAATACAACTTTTTATCACTTCGTGCATTTTCGCAAGTTCCAGTGCTTGTTACTCGAAAACGTACATCAACCTAAATTTCGGCGGCAAAATAAGTTTGTTACTTCATTTAAACGTGATAAAAGTTGCCTCCAGTTAATGTTTAATCCATTTATTGCATTAAAACCGTCATGTTCCTTTCCAAATAACTTGTCAAACATCGTTTATTTTTGTAAATTTTCTTGCATTCGTCCGCCATTGACCGATTTCTAAACTACGGATCTGAACCGGACCAGCTATGACCGAAATCCGTACTTTTACAATAATTACTACGGACGCACGGATGGAACAGCTGACAGAAGAATATTGATCCCAAAGGGAAAAATTACGCATCCCACACGCATTAAGAGACTTTTGGTTACATCTAATTGATTGGTGTATATAATTCCCTATATTTTTTATGAATGTTTCAAACTATTGATTAAAGTTGCTTAACTCTGAAACTATTATACTAATATCAATATATTATGGCCCAGCTTAATAACTTTGATATTTTTTTTATGAGAAACACTGAATTTCATACACAAGATAATTTTTAATTAAATTGTAATTGATATAATTTCTTTACATTTTTTAAAATATTTTTTTTTTTTTAGTGCTAGATATTTAGTTGGTAGTTTCTCACAAGAACCTTAGTAAAACTTAAACAACTTTTAATTTCAAATGTTACTTTAATTGTAATTTTTTACTCATATGAATTGAACAACATAAAAAGAACATTATTTACATATGGCCCTTTATACTATTGTAAAATCCAAACATTGTAGCGCACCCGCGCGAATGAGCACTTCTCTTTCAAATCTCACCACTTCTCCCTATCAGTTTCAAAAAGAGAAGTCACTTCTCCCTATAATTCTGAAGTAGTGTGAGCCCTGAGGGAGGAGGATGTTTTCATAGGATAGAACTGAAAGCCCAACTGAGGGTCATAAAGGATTATTATTTATTGTAAAGTGCTTCCTATAAAAAGAATCATTTGCTTCCCTGAACAACGGTGCAGCACTGCTAAAAAGTCTAAATTTGTGTACCAAACACATTACTTTCATCATTTCCATTGACATCAATCATGAATATACATATACTATATATATATTTTAAAAACTTAACAAGCTGTAACAGTTAATCATTGATCCATTTATCATATTGTGATTCATGGCATTTGACACATGAACATGAACAAATAGTAAAACTTAATTTCAAATCAACATTCAAAACATTGAGAAAACCCTTCAACATTTTCTAAAATGACTTCTGAACTTCACAAATTAAAACAAATAAATATACAAATATCCAAGAACTTGTATAAACATATAGTACAAACATTTTGTAATGTGGCTACAGTATTACACACTGTTATGTAATGATTGCACTTACTTTTGGTGGCTTAAAAGGATAATCTGTAGGGAATTGTACTGAGAGGAAAAATATGCCATCTTTATACGGACTGTCTTCCTGAAATTATACATAAAACTTATAGTAATCGGTCTTACCTGTGGCTGTATCAATCTGATCAACTCTTCATCAAATCTCATATCATATTGTTTGATAACAACGGAAGTTATTTAATGTCAATAAACATGATTAATAGTAAATGAGCCTTTAAAATTAAATAAAGAGATTTTCTTTAAAGCAATAGCCATTTCACACTAGTTGTTACACCTAATTTTCGTATGGTAAAAAGAAAATTCTGACGGAATACTTCCTATTTTGTAAGCTCTTCTTCATATATATGTCTGCTTGAGATTTGAGAATACTGTGACAGACTCTAGATTACTGTAAAATCAGATGTTTTCAAGCTTTTAGTATGCTTCAGAATAAACAAAAACGGTGTGTATGATATCTATGTGGTACAATTTTTATATCCAGTATATTTCATTTAAAATTTTAAACGTGAAACAGCAGATTACAAAGATTTACATTTCTATGTACATGTATGCTGCAAAATAGTTTGTAAAAATACTTACTGGACCTGTTAATGATGCTTCCCATTTGAATACTAAAACAAAAACAAAATAAATACATAGATTATAAATTAGTTACATATTTAATTTTCATATAGTGTATGGTATATTGCTTTACATTAGTTAAACAATAATAATGAAGGTCTTATTTATATCCTTTGAAACAATACCACTGAAACTTTCAAGTTTTTTTTATCAATGTATTGTCATGGTTAACTATCTTACCTTTACCAAAATACACCCAAGAATGAACTGGTTTCACAAAACACCTGAGAATGTACTGGTTTCACAAAACACCTGAGAATGTACGGTTTCATACCGTCACATTTTACGTGTTCAGTGAATCCCAAAATCAGGATCAGTACTTTAATATTTAAACTCTACCTTAAGCCTACAAGAAAAGACTTTTCTATTAGAGAAGACCAGCTTGAAGGCCTAAATTAGGCCCTAAATATTAAACCGTATTGTATCCACCATAAAAACCATTATATAAAATATGCCAAGATAACAATAATAAAATAAACAAATACACTTTTTCTGCTGTCTTTTTTTTGCTGGCAAATTTTAAGTATCAAGTTTGTTTTGTTTTAAGCCAAATAAGCTTTTTATGGGTCTATATATCTAACTCCTATAAACTAAGATTATACTCCATGACCAAAAACAAATTTGTAATACTAAAAGGAAGATGCATTTGGATGTTTTCACATTCCAATAAAAAATGATGTTGGTCTTAGATACATGATTTTTTTTAATTAGTTGTTAAAGCCTTCGACCTAGCTTTCAGTAACTGCAAGTACTTTGAGATCTGTACATTGCATCTTTTGTGTTCTTGTTTAGTTTTTTCTTTTGCTATGTATTGATCTGCTGAGTTTGGTCTTTTTCAACTGATATCTGTACATGTAGTTTGTTCTTATGATATACTTTTATTAATGTTTATTGTACAAAGAGCAAGATATTTAAGTTTCATATTGTAATTTATTGTAGTATCTTGTGAAGTATTACAACACAACAGAAGATGAAATGCCCTCCAATCAACTTTATTCTGATTCAGCCTCTAGTTTTTTTCATAATACTTACAATCATCTCCTACTGGTCCTGCAGAGCAACCTGGTGGGGGGTCTGTTGTTATATCTTGTAACTCCTGCAAAAAAATATAATTATTGGCTTAATTATCAATGAAAAATTTTGCAAATGTACATTTTGTTTTTATTCCTTAATACATGCATATCATGCATATGTAATAAATGATTTCTTAAAACATGTTAAATAAAATGAATTGTGTATAATACTGCAGCCTTGAAAAAAAAATATCAATACATGTACTAAATACAGAGCTCTTTCTTTACTGGACTTGGCAATATTAGCTACCATCACATTGTGGATATAGTGGTTTGAAGGGGCATCAGGTCCGTTCACGCCCAATATACTTTCGCACTCTGCATGTTCGCCCTCGAAGATCGTTCGCACCCTACACTTTTGCACCCAATTTGTATTAGAATTTCAGTTGAATTATTAGAGACATATATATACACATGTCTCTGGAATTCATCATATATTTTATTTATCATCAATTTGATGAATTATTAAATGTTAATTATGTATGATTACTGCTAATTGGTATTTATACACAGCCTAATTTGGTGTTATTTTTTAGTGTTAAAATATCATGATTGTTGTTTTAAGTCTTTTAACTTGCTTTGGTGTACATAACTGCATATATCTAGCTTAATTGGTATGCCTAAAACTTTGAAGATATTAAATAAAAAACAAGAAATATAATTTTTTTAACAGCTTGTCTCCTTTGATTTCATGTGTGTTTGGACAAGTATGACAATATGATGACTAAAAAAAATATTTATAGCAATAAACTTTCAAAAACTTGTTTACAAATTACTTAACACAAAACCAATAAAATTTTGACTATTGTTATGTTTTACAAAAAAAAGTAATGAAGATACAATGTACGATTTGTATTTCAAAGTATACATGTATGATAATTTAATAAAATTTGGGCACAAATGTGTAGGGTGCGAACAGACTTTTGATGCGAACATGTAGGGTGCGAACGTGAAAGGGGGCAAACATGAATAGACCCAAACGTGATTGGGCACGAACAGACCCGGATTTGTTAAAGGTCAATACATGTATGTCCTGGTTTAGTTTACTATGCTGCGTCCAAATAAAGCTTATCTATCATTATTTATTATGTAAAATCACATAATGTGCCATATATCTAGCAGCAACAGCAGTGATAAGGAGAGATTCCAATGAAATTTCATTTGGTAAAATCTCTCTGCTGGCTTACAGACTTCTCTTTCACAACAGGGGCGCATACCATAAATGTTTTGCCTTGGTACCAGTCTACACGGTTAGCCACTAGTCCGATGCCCCAGACTGGTAAAATTTCATTCGGACTAGTAAGTTTTTGCAAAACTTTGTTTGGGCCAATAAGAAAAATGTCAGAATATTATTGGTCTTCGGACTAGTAGTTGAAAAAGTTTTTTGGTGTAGACTGTCAGGTACATGTATGCTTTAAACGTTCTATTAATAGCACTATTAACACAATGTCTAACTCATACCTTTGATTGTAATTAGTAGGTTCAGACCATAACTACAAAATTAACTTAAAACGAAAAATGTAAATCATTCCAATTGCAAGTATGTTGACAAAAATGTCATCCATTACTAAAGGTGGGGAACACTTTTATGAAAATTTATATCCATTTATTCCATCTTGTGAATATATTATTTTGTCTAATTTCGCCATTTGTTCTTATTCAAACAATGAGTCGTAATATTAAAACTTCCGTGATCGTGACGACCGAGTTCAGTGACGTATGCTAATCAATCGAGAATGATCTGCCATTACCTAGTCATAGAAACTACATTATTTTGGGGAAATTACTAAGCTATAGTATGTTTTCAAACATGAATTCGCCTCTCCTGTAGGGATTATATGTTAATATACCTTATTCAAACGTTTTAGAGCCATCTGTTTACAGTTATGAGTTGTTTTGTTTTGACTTTGTTCTCAGTGATCTTTGTCGATATTTTTATTTTTATCTGAAACTAATTACGGAACGTATCGGAAATAGAATTTTAAAAAATCCGGATTTTTGTAATTTCAGATGTAGAAAACTCTGAATAGAATAGTCAAATCCAAGACATAGTATACAATCTCAAGTTAAGACTTATAAATTTTATATACCATGTGTCTTACTCATTAACATATTTAAACAAACTCATCCTTCGGATTCGTTTGTTTAAATATGTTAACTCGTAAAAACCATGGTATATATAGTACTTGTCCCTCTTTGTTCTTTCTAGTTCAATCACATTATGTCACCAATAAATACTGACGATAAACATGTGCACACGTGAAACTGAGACTACTAGTCACTCAAGGCATACTAGATGTATAAACTTATCAATACAATTATAATATTATTCTAATCCGGAGATATGATATTTTATTATATGTCTCTGTTCTAATAAATCATTACTGCGGAGAACAATACTGCAAAATTATTTAATTTTTTTTTTTATAAAATCATATTTAGAAAGTAATTGAAAAATACACGGTGGCGGATCAAGAAATTTTTATAAGTGGGGGCCCACTGACTGACCTAAGAGGGGGCCGCTCCAGTCAGGCTTCAGTGATTCCCTATATAAGCAACCAAATTTTTTTCCCAAACGGGGGGGGGGGGGGGGGCGGGCCCCCTCCCCCCCCTAAATCCGCCTCTGAAATAGGGTTGCTGACTTTCATTTATCTCTGTAATATTTGTAGTCGAGCATCTACCAGAGAACGGCTATTTTAGACAATCTGTCAGACATCTTTGGAAAATAAACAATCAGGTAGCAAATAGATCAGGATCATTTCGGTCCGAAATCAGTTCATTCCGTGACGGTACTGAGGAAAAATTATAACTTGTCAAAATGCCGAATGGCTCGTCTTATGATTTAGAGTATCTCTTCAAAGTACTGTAATCCGTTTGTATTAAGCTTCACTCAATGTGTATTAGTCAACCGACGGAACCAATTTATGTATCTCTGTTCATAAAATAAGCGGAAATGCGACGTGAGTGCCAATAAGACAACTATCAAACTGAGAGTCATTCAACAACGGACAAAACCCATATCTTATAGTCAGCACTTTCAACTGATTTAATGTAAATATTCATAAACAATTTACCAATTATAGTTTACATACATTCATAGATTATGCTCATTGGAATCTCAAACTTAATTACACAAACGTGCATCATAGTAGGGAACGAATAAACGGTACGATACTAGATTCGTCTATATTTGTTAGAAAGAGTCGAATAGTTTTACTAGCTTTCCTTCTACTGTGCCGTGAGCCTCATTTGCAAAATTCGAAAAGAAAGGCCGTACTCGTGAATTTAGATACGATTCATGTTATCTTGTCGATCTTTAAATAAATCTATTCAGGACCCCCCCCCCCCCCCCCCCCCCCATTCAGGAGGTTATTAAATTAACATCGTTGATTTTTTTATCAATATAAAATTAAACTTGACATAACTAATTTGTCTTGCTATGCAGTTTTAACACCGTATGGTTCTACATCTTGTCGATACTTATATACTTTGGCATTATACAATACCATGCTTCTAAGTGGACTGTCTTTAAACTAAGTACATTGGATGAGGTCTGATTCAATCTCATTAAAATGGAAATACCGGTATAACCTTGCACATTTACTTGTCGTAAGAGCATCAAGAAATTAGAGATTTTTATGTTTTGATTGGATTGTGTACTGATTTATATTTGGTTGGAAACTTGTTTTTTTTCTCTCACAGTTTTATAGGCTTTGAACTAGCTTACAGTAACTGCGAGTACTCTCCGATCAGTATTTAGTCATTTCTTTATTTATTTTTGTGTTTATACCGATCTGATGAGTTAGCTAGCCCTTTTCAACTGATTCTTATGTTGTGCTGTTACGCCACTGTCCCAGGCTAAATAATGTGACCGCCGGCAAAATATCAACCCCTGCCACAACCGGTATATTGTATAACGGTAAGGGGATGTGGTATGATTGTCATGAGACAACATTTCAACGGAGTGTTCCTGTCCCAAGCCGTGAAGGAGTCTATTATTTAGAGGATGTCGTATATTGCTGTAAATCATACGTGTTTTGTTTTCCGCGATTGTTTTTTTGTTCATGCACGACCATGCAGATCGTTGGTTTCTCGTTTGAATTGTTTTACATTTTTTCGTTGCCTGTAAAAAAATTCTGTACGTTTTTTAAATGTTTTTTTTTAGGTCTTACGTTGACCTTTAGTTGTTTTTACATCTACGTTAATCATACCAAATCTTATCATTTCATACTATCTGTATTATAACAGTCAATTCTAAAAGGGGCGATATTCATCACGGTTCTATTTACATTTAGAAACAAGTATTTTCATCTCTCGGTTTTGAAACGTTTATGTTGCGTTTTCCTGAGTTAAATAGCTGTTTCAAAAAGATCGTATCCTAACCCAGGCTAGGATTCGTTGTTCAAAGTACTAATAGTAAGAGTGTTGTTTCATTATCACTTTGTAAGTGATCATTAGAGGTAAAATTTGGGCTCATTCAAACGACAGACAATGTTATTAAGTCGAATGTAAATGTTTGAATGCATATACGCCCACTTATATGAATACTTCAGATGTGTTTTTAGATTTTTTTTTTATCCACCGGGAAATAGGTGAAATAAACATTTAAAAATATCAATAGTAAAGAAATTTGGTACCAAATTAAATAACAAGATCTACTTGTCATACCATACGTGTTTAAACATTTTAAAAATTGTGGGTTCGCCAGAAGTTCTATCAAAACACCTAAATCACTGAAATAATACGAATAACTAGCGGAGGGCTAAACTTTGTGTGATAATTTTAATGTTGAATTCTTTCACTGTCTTGTTTTCCCTCGTGCACCTGCAGTGTAATTTACTTTTTTATTCTATTTAAATCCCCATTGGAAGGCCTCTGACAGACTGTGTGAGCCGATGACGAACAAGTTAAAGGTAAACAGTATTTTATTACCAAAATAAGTATTGCGGTTGTCCACGCTGTTATGCCAATGATTCTATATGTTTTCATTAATTTTATTTCATTCAGGAATAAGAAGATATGGAAAGAGTGCCAAGTGAGACAATTTTCCATCCAAGTCACAATGTGTAAAAACTTTAACAATTATAGGTCAAAGCAAGGATTTGTATAGTATACTATACAAATCCTTGGTCAAAGTATATTAACGTATATTCAGTTTTGACTCCAGATGAAGAGTGAGACACAAACATGGATCCGAACAGGATAAATCAAAACAAAGACAAAAACAATGTTCATTCTAATTTTAAAGCACATTATAACAACCTCCTTTTATAGTTTCCCGCCGCGTTTCTATCACACAAGGTTGGGTTTTACAAAATCTAAATTTGCACAATTTGTAGCTTGAAAAAAAGTCCTGTGACAAATACTTTTAAAAAATCACGATAGCAACTCCATTGCGGTAATTTATTCAAAATAATGCTGATTTACGATTATGACCCCCATCTACCTTATTAAGTTAGACAAATAACAATCAATCACTATTTTATACAATGGGAAATAACTCTAAATGTCTCAATTTGTTAAACTGGACCCCTGTTGTGTTCACTTATCGCTACACTGACAACAGGTATGGCCTAAATCCCGTGGTCAGAATTCTGACCACGGGATTTAATAATTCGACGAGACTAGTACATCATGGACTATGTTTAATTATTTATTATACTGATATCAAATCAAAGAAAAATTAGCACATTTATTACCCTACTGAGTTTTTAAGGAAATAAAAGATACCGGCTCAGTTTTTCAAGGGCATGTTAACACGCTCGTTGGTCATTTATCTGCGCAACTACCATGGGGTTAATTAACAGATACTTGTTTATTTTGCGGCATCACAGTATTAACATTTGAGGTCAATTTCCTATCACTTTAATTGGCCAATTTTATTAGCGAATCGTTGAATTTGTAAGACTCGTCCAATTAATGCCAATGTGACAATAGCTCCAACCCGTTCCTTCGGTGCGAAGCTATAGATAGAACGGCGGACCAGTTTATCAATTTGTTTGACAAGAGTTCACTCCCTCAATTTTTCGTTTCCGGTTGCGTACGAATATATATTTTTTCCTGGTAACCAGTAACATAACAAATATAGCTGATATTTCATTCATTCGAACATTTATTAAAATAATAAGTCTAGAATATATAAATACGATTACATTGGATTTTTATAAGTAATATAATAATCAAATAGTGTGTACCAAATAAAGATATCTCAGAACTATATTTTAGCAGGTGCTTGCGTAGGTTTTAGGTTGTGTACATCGCTTGAGTGACGCGTCCTAAACAACAGCAATGTGGGAAATGTAAAATTGTTATATTTTTACCAGGATTTATTTTTTTCCTTTGGATTACACAAATCAAAATGTCGGACGCAGTTATCAAAACTGTCGGAAGAAAACTGTAAGTGGATAACGTTTTATTTGCTTATGCTACATACTTTTTGGGATGATGTAAAAAATCTGATAAACTTGCTTTTGATCTTTTATTTGTCCTCACTCCTGGCCCTAAACTCCTAATACCAACGAAGTTAACAGGGAGTTTAAATATTTGTTGTGTTGACAATTAGTATATTCATCTCATATTTAATTTTTGGAAGTCTAGTTCGAATAACTTTTAAGCAGGTCTAACTTTTAACCACAAATCCTTCAATCCCTACCTTTCAAAGTTACATATCAACAGATACATATACAGCACATGCCGTTCACATCAATAAATATGAAGCACATGTACAAATGAAAAATTTAAAGCAACATGTACATCTTATAAGCTAAAGCACACACAGTGACATATACATCAAAGGCTTAAATATATATACAGACAAAGCCTAAAATAAAAAGAGCAGATCAGCATATTTACATAAAACATGCACTGTATAAGCAATAAAAAACTTAATTCTAATTAAGTGAAAACTTACAAAAAATGCAAAAAATAAAGCTTCTGTACAAAAAATATAGAAACACGTACATCTACAAAATGTACATGTAAACAGCACAGTTTAAGCACTAATTTCTGTTATGGCTTAAACTGGTAACATGTTTTATTTGTCCAGTTTGTTTGAAGTATACCTAAGTTAATACAATGTTAGTAAGTACATTTTATTTAGAGTTTGGCATATATATACAAATGTATACATAATAAGTTTTTAACAGACAAAACATGTGCTCGGTTGAGCGTGTAAACCAACTGTTTTTTTTGCTGTGCATATTCTGATTTTGTACAAAAGTATCTACTGTGAATTCAGAATTTATTGCAAAGATTTTATTATTTCGAAAAATGCAACAGGGTTATAATCAAAACAATTTAAAATCGCATTTGGAAAATACTATTACCAATTAAACAGGAATTTTCTCAATATTGAAAAAATGAAGATCACATTTAGTCTAAAATGACAAAATCGCATTAATAAATGCACACAATAATTCCTATAAACATGATAAAAAAAAAACCTGTTTTACCTGAGTCTGCATGGTTCTAATTAATAATATATATGTCGAATAGTTTAATAGATACAATGTATATACAATGTAAGTTAGTTTGCTGTTACAACAAATGGTATTGGCATGGTTGGTGAAAAGTTTATATTGAAGCAATCCTTGTAAAAATTTGGGGTTCGGGATAGTAGATAAATGATTCATTATAATAAAGATTATATATTTATGTTTATTTTTTTTGTATTCTGGATTCTAGGTCTTTTATATTTGTATATAAATATTGATCATATGTGTGTTTGTACAATGTTGCTTCAATTCATGTACATTCTTTTTTTTCTCAGAATTCAAAAAGAATGTATTTTATGTGCTTTTGATACAAACAGCAATTACAGAGTACACATTTACATGCATATTTTAGCTGTGCATGAACTGATTTTGTGTCATGGATAGATACCCCATATCCTTTGTTTTTCTGTTATCTAAATGTTCATACTATAATAAATTATAAATATATATTATATTATTTTTTATCTGAATTTCAGAAAATATTATTTTGATGTGAAAAGATTAGAAGATGGATTTGATTTATCTGGAGTACACAGTCCACAACTTGATCATCCCCCATTAAAATCTGTAAGTTCATTAACAATGTACAACAATACCTTGTATATATATACATGTAGGTATAGTCACGATACAATGTACATTTTCTACTATTTCTAGTAACATTTTGTGTAATTTGAACCATTTGTTTGCTGTAAAATTTACGCTGAGAAATACAATCTTTGATTTAATTTTTCTACAAGTAAAAATACAAGTATAGTTCCATTAAAATATTAGTGTATTACAAATTGTAATCATGGTAGTACTAGTAGATTTAAAATTTTAAGAAGAAAAACATTTAATCAGTTGATGATAAGGAAAACCTGGTTGTAATGTTTTTTTCTTTCCAATAGTAATTTCAGTCATTGAAATTTTGATTAATTATATTTTAAGATTAAATACATATAAGATCTTGTTTATTTAAGTAGAGCAGAAGTTAAATTTGCACATATATGTTTATATAGGTAAATCGGTAATGAGATGATATTTTAAATAAAAAAATATGGAACTTAGTTTTAAAATCCATGTTTTACTTTACAATATATTCTTGGAATTTTGTGCAACGGAGAAATTCCAAGTGTACATCATCTCCCCCTAACTTGTTCTTGATAGATTTGTATAGATCTTTAAAGGTCAAGATCACTGATATTACAGAATTGTTACACATTTTTCAGGTGAAAAATAAGCAATAACAGTACATGTTTACTTGTCTATCCAAGCATACCAGTATTCTGAATAAAATTAACCTCCACATATATTTTCTCTCAAATAATTTGTAGTTCAGAGAGTTTTCTTTTTGTACTTACATTGTAACCTATTTTGTTTCTCTTTAAACAGCTTAATGAATATCAATTATTGTCGCTAAGACTTAAATTTTCAAAGATTTTTTTTTTGGGGGGGGAGGGGGGTGTGAATTTATTTTACTTTTACTAAAGATTCATTTCAATACAATATATATATGGGATAGTTATTTTTGTTCATTTCACAGATATCGGGAAAAGAAACATTTAAATACTCAATGAGATATGAGTGTTATTTTGAAAAGTATACATGCATTAAATGTGAAATGAATATTCCTTTAAATCAGGATAGGTCTTGTTTGAGAGTACAATGTAATTGATGATTTTATTTACAATGTTGACAAAGTGTATATACCAAGAATTACTGCTTTTTAGCATGTTTCTTGTAAGTTTGATTGATTAGTACAACAATCATTTGATTAATAATAAATATTTGATTACTCTGAAGATGGTATCAGAAGTTTGTTCAGATTGCCATCTTTGGTAAGACTGTGGATACCTTATTGATTTTGCCTCCTTTTCGGGCTGAACTTGTTTTAAAAAATGTGTCTGACTTGTTTTAAATAACATTTGCATTTTATAAAAATGTTTTATTTGTTTTCAAAGAGACCAACACTGCAGTATGATGGACTGCATGACAGAGCACTCAAGCATTACTTCAGCTTACCAGAAGTTAGAGTTAGACTTACAAAAATGGATTTGGTGAGTAGTACAAACAGAAATCTTTCTTATATTAAAAAACAAATGCAAGCTAAGGTCCAGCTATTTTTAACAAGGGGGTTCCCAACCCAAGATAAAGGGTGGTTCCAACCATATGTCTCCATTCAACATGTTCAAATGTATTTATTATAAAAAAAAAACCGAGGTGTTGCCCCTGGGAACTGCCACTGCAAATGTTTCATTAAGATAATTTTCAAGATATTAAAAGTGACATCTGTTGGTGAAATTTGCCCTTTTAAAAAAAAGATGTGCATTATCAGATATGTTTTTATGGTCACATTTTGTTTCTCCCTTTGATTGACTTGATCCATTGGAATTGTGTTAGGCTGTATTTTTGCTTAAATGGTTAATCTTTAATAACATAAAATAACTCATCCTGCAACCAGTATGGCTTTTACTACAGGTGAAGATTTTTTAAACAACCTATAGGCCTAATTTATGAATACTATCTTTTCCTTTGAAACAATTTTTATTGGCCAATTCAAGCCAAACTACACATATGCAATCTCCTACAAATGAGTCTAGATTAAAAATTACAAACAGGAATTTAATTTGCCACTATGTAACAAGTCTGTAACTGTCTCTTGTGAAGTGTTGTCTCATTGGGAATCATACCACATCTTCTTTTTTATATTAGAGTACTTTGAATCAGCATTACATTTATGTTTTTAAAAATGTATCCATGCAAAACTGCCCCTTTTGTGTACAATTATGCCAATGCCAAGAGAGAAATACAGCCGCCTTTGTGTTAAAATGTCTTAATGACAAGACAAATAAAGCTTTTTCCATGGATTTTGGATGTCTAGGTTTCATTTCATAACAATGATGATTTTATTTACATATTCATAATTGGTAATTTACTGTAATAGATACATGTTCTAACAGACATCATATATCCTGGTAATCATAAAGTGATTCATGGAAAAGACATGTATTGAAGCAATTTATTTATGTATTTAAATGTCAACTTTATTGATTTTCAATTACTATATATATGTTATGTTAATTACCTCTAGTGTAAAGAAATCACTGGAGAGTCTAAATGTTATTACAAAAAAGATATTTCAATTCATAAAATTACAACTACTTTCATAATGACAATTTTCTAAACATTGTTGTTTACAGTCAATGTATATCATATATACCATACTGAAAAAAATCTTTTATCATCTAGGATCAAGCCAAACCTTTGTCAGTTAGCATGTTGAAGAACAGAATGTTCATAAACAGTATAAGTCATACTGTGTATATGTAATTTCTAATATCAATTGTAGCATTACCTTTATGTTAAGTCTATAGCAGACATGAAACCCCTTGAGAAAATGTCAGAAGCCATTTAAACATTTTGTTTAAGTAACAATTACCCACATTTTTTTTTTTTTAAATGGAGCACTCACTTCCATTTATTCATTGCACCATATTGAAGCATAAGAAAAGTCTAACAAATCTTGCATACAACAATTCTGCTTTAAAATTCTCTATATATTGGCATGCTAATAGTAATTGTTAATTTTTAAATCCACATTACAAAGGAGTCATGCAGTGTGAAATGTTCTTGTTTTTTAATTTCAAATTTTCACTTCCTGTTTACCTAAACTTATATTTTCTAACAATAGTAACCACTTGTGGAATTTTTGTCACAATTTTCTTAGGAACTACAGCAATCTGTAATTATCAGTAAGACAGTTGCACCCACCAATCAACATCCAAATGATATCACAACCTTCAACAAAGGTCAAACTAAGATCTAAACTATAAAGGAAGCTATGATAGCCCATAGTTACCAAATCTCCATTTTAAGTCAATAACAAAACAGGAAAAACAGATCAAACATAAATACAAAGACAGATGTTTGAGTTATAGTGAACTATGTTTTCCTGGTTATTGAAAGGTACATGTACATCACACAAGGAAAGACACCTTTTTATTAACTCTTAATCCTAATAATTTAATTTTGGATGTAACGCTTGTTCTGATTGGCTGTCAAAGTTTTGTCTATCAGCTCAAAGACATAATTTAGTCCTGTGACTGTGACGTCATCAACATTTTTTGTATTATATACTCCGGTTTAAAATGGAATTTAGAACTAAATAATAAGGAATGACTGTAATATTTTTTCTGTCTATTTGAAATAACATAAAAAATGTGGTGCACACTTTGAAATAACCCACTACACAGGTTATTCAGTTTGCACCACATTTTGTTTATGTTATTTCTTCATAAACAGAAAATTATTACAGTCATTCCCTAAATAGAATAATGGGTAAACAAAATAAAAAAAATACTTTTAAATTTATGAATATAGAAATCAAGACCACCCTCCGGCCAGACCCTCATTTACAACGAGGGTAAATTTTTGCAGTGAGGATATATTTGTAGACAAAAGGATTAAAAATAAAACATTCAAAACTTTTTAATTATCCAGAGTAAAACTGCTACATGTATAATCAATACTAGGATTGGATTTCATTATTTAGAATTTTAGTCCTGCTCCGAGTTTAAATCTGAAATCAGTTATTTTCAAAGGATGTCACACCAATATTCAAGTAGATACTAATCGACATACTATGAATTTTGACATGAAGATTCAAATTTATGTTTTATTCTATTGACATAAATTAGTTTTCTACACAAGTTTAGATGTAAGGATTTAATTTGATTTCAAATGTTTGTGTAACTGATTTGGAAAGATTAATTGAAATGATAAATATCAATGATTGCCTAGATTCATGTACTCTGTATATCAATCCACTCCAAACTGTTTAAAGAATAGTATGCTATTCCTAACGTAGATACCTACGTGCATGTTCCAACGATTACTGGAATGAGAATTGTTTTGTTGTCACAGACAGCAAATAAAAACATGCAAGAGTACAAAATGTTTTAGGTAAAATTATTTTCAATTTAAACATATTAATCTTGTATGATGATTAGATATATGTACTTTCAATACTGAGAGAATGTAGTTATTGAATACTGAAAAATCATATTGGTTACTGTTTAGTCCTAAAAGGTGCATATGATTATGATCAAAGGGATGTGTGGGGGTGGGGAACTGTCATTGAGACAGCAGTCCAACAACAAAAAAATCCCAATAGATAAGGGTGTTAATAGAAAAATACATGTACTAGTATTGTACAGAGTAAATATCCATTTCAACTTTTACAATGTATAAATGGCTTGATGTTCTGCAGAAAATGTCTCCTGGTAGTTTATTTGATCCTTGTCTTTTGTCATGCATTAAATTTCGTATTAGAAGACTTTCAATTTCATATGTAAATTATTGATTGTTGTCAAAGGTTTTCCTATAGTCACATGTATATATAGCATTAATTAATGAATATTAATGATAACTGACTAAGTCAGGACTAGCAGTTGTCTTGATCTCTGATGACTGTCAGTCTACTGGAAAAACAGTAATGAAAGTGTTTTTTTCTTGACTCCAGACAATGGCAAGGTTCCACAACCAAATTATATAGTCTGTTATCTATTGCTGAACATTAATAATGGTTCTTTTGTTGTTTAGTTTCCATCTTACTCAAACTCTACATTGTCTTTATTAAATCTTATTTAAACTCTTTAGTAATAAGATAATTCAAATAAATTTTATAAAAAACTGAAGTAGAAACTGTAAGGACATAATAAAATATAGTAATATCATATTACCTATAAAATACATTATACAAAATGAAGAGCTTCCCATTGACAACTGGTTTTTTATTTATTAAATCAAGGATATTTAACTGCATGATTTATTAGAATTAAAGTAATCTTTTTCAAGTATAATAAATGACTGAAATGTTTAGGTTGTTGCTTGAAAGTTGTGTGTTTGTTTAAAAGTATTTCTTTACAAATATTTGATCATCTTTACAAAACTACTCTAAACAATATTGTCAATATACCCTTACAATATAAGATATCATCCATTTTCAATCCTTTTCTCTCCTGATAGTTTTTGTATTGTTCATATCTATATATATCTTGATAATATGTCATATGAACATGCAAACTCTTTAAAAAAAAATGTTATCTTCTATCATGATTAAAATTTGTTGTAAGTTATACTGTAATGTGTATGACTTGCAATTGTTTTTATTCTTAAGATTTTTTGTAAAAAGAGCGACTGTACTCAATTTTCACACTCTTGTGATAATTTTTTCTTCAGATAACTATACATTGACAGGTTACCAATAGTCCTTAGTAAGAGGGTTCAGGTAAATATGTCCATTTGACAGTTGTCATATTAATGCGATCTCATTGCTAAACTCCTGTGTTCATCTAGTATGACAGACTGCACATGCTGGTCTTAACAGGTGAACATATTAGTCTTTTTTTTTTTAAATTTAGAAATATATGTAAATTTGTACAAAAAATTTCAGTCTAGAGTGGGGCGCTCATATTCGCCGTGGACACAATTTCGCCGTTTTATGATTTTGAGGTGTTAAAACTTCAAAGGATGGTTGAAATTGAAGAAATATGCCGGTAAATTATTTTTTTACAACAAATATGATAATTTTAGAAAATGAGACCAAAATTCGGCACTTACTGCAAAGGACCGAAAAACGGACAACGATTTTCAGCCAATTTCCTGAATGAAAAAAATGATTTCAAAGAAGTATTTCTTTAGTAATTCTTTGACTGATTGCCCTAAATTTCATTTTTTACACCTTTCAAAAGTCTGCTATTCATCTATAATGAAATTTTTTTGATACATATTGTTTAAAGCTGCAGTTATTTGGTTTTAAATAGATGTGTAACAACGGCGAATATGTGTCCCCTGTTGACAAAACATCAGGAAATTTCAAACACCCTTTAATCCGACATTTCAAATGATTTTTGCATTTGAAGTTATCTTCATATAGAAATATCAGTATACTTCAAAAACATAAGGACCTGAACATAAACTGAAGAAAACATGGAAAGATATGGCGAAAATGAGCACCCCACTCTAGCATTTGTCATCTGGCCATGACTTCAATTTAAATAAAGATTTCACTGATCCCACTTTTCATCTAGGTTAACCAAAACTTGTATAAATTATGTTCTTTATGATACCTGTCATCCAGTCATTACCACCTGACCTTTGCCTAAATTTCATTTCCAGTTCATTGTTAAATTTGCTTTGGCCATTATTATATTCAAGTTAGGCTTTAACACTATAGTGTACAGGTTTTGTGCAAAACGTTTTTTCACCTAACAAGACAATCTGCATAGCTACATGTATGTAGAATATGTACTGCCACTTTATAAACCATTTATTCTCTTTAATACAGGGAGAGGAGTTTGCCAGAGAAGAATATGTAAAGGGAAAACTGAAGAAAACTATGATACGATATAATTTTCTGGTATGTTGATTATAACTTATAAAAAAAAAAAAATTCAGTAGTTAATTTTATAGGCTAGTATATACATGTAGATGTAGAAATATATATTTAAGTTTTTATGGCATAATTGAAAACCATGTCAAAATACAGTTATCTCCCCTTGAAAAATTAAAAAATCTTAAATGATGAAAGAAGTCTTACAGTCTTTGAATCTAAATGTACATAAATAAAGATTGTGATTAATTCTATGAAATATTGGCTTTTTTTCATGCAATTTCTTTTGATCATATTGAATAGAATAGCTAAGAAAACATATATAGGTATTTATCCATCTATATCATATTTCTGTTTGAACATCCTGATTTAATACATATTCATGATATTGAACTGTCAGACCTTTACAGTATGTTAAGCTATATTTAATTGTACTTTTTATCAATACACTAAGCAATAAGAATGAATATGTTCAATAATTTCTCACTTACAAAAGATTATTTCGGAAGTGTATACCATTAATTCAATAATAATGACCCAATATAATCAATATGGACGTGGTAAAATTATTATGCCCTCTTTGTTGATGATCATGAAAGAATACCTTTTATAACAATATTGAATATTTCTGGTGAAAAATTAATATTTGTCTCTTGGTTATGATCCTGTGCTTTAATGTAAAGGAAACCTTATGTCCCCTTATCATCTAGTCAATAAATGTTTCAAGTTCAGTCAGTGGGATTCTTGTTGTTAAGATTCAATTTTGAAGTACATTGTACTTGAACATTTTATAAGAGTTTATTTTATTTTTTAGTTCCATTGTATTTTTCTTTGGTATATATTATTTACTATATATAGTATAATATGACATCTAGTGGCAAATACTTCATACTCAAAACACAATAAAACAATTAGAAATTGTCATTTATCTCCCCTTATAAATCCAAATCTTTTAATGATTTATCTTATCTGAAGTATAGCTGAATTTTAAAAAGTGATATAACTCTGACACTGAAATTAAAATATTAATACTTTTTTGTATAGAATTTGAGTTATAATCTAATGTGATTTAATTTTTAAACCATACTAGGGGAACCTCCAATAATATTTTCATAAAGCAAGTTTCCTGAAGAAAAAAATGTGCTTTGTAGAATCATCCTACAGGGGTTGAACTTAAGACTTTGGCAATTGTAGCCCACATAAATAGTCTTATAAAATAAAGGCAGAAATTTAAGTAGCCCACACCAAATTTTAGGGGCCATTGGCGAGTGGGCCCCTGCTAATTTCAAACCCTGATCCTTTAAATAGTAGGGCATCACATAAAGGATATGTCTAAGAAACTAGAATAATTTGACAATCAGTTCTTGACAACTTGCACAGCCATTTTTATTATGTTCTTCTTAATGCTTTGATTGTATATTCTATTGAAATATTATAAGATAGCTTTATATAAGATTGCTTATTTATTAGCCTACAGCACAAGATGAGGAAGTTTTTCCTCGGAAAAAGCGTGTGAAGTCAGCTGGGGTAATTACATTGTGTTTGTGGTGTGATGAATGAAATGCTTGAAACACAAAAGTCTTGTTTTCTAGCACCATGAGCAATATGCTTTATTCTTCCTTTGTTAGATGTATCCTCACTAATGCCTTGTGTTGTACAGGAGATAATCCCTTTCTCTGTGAAGTGCACTAATTTATTTAAATTTCTAAGCAAACACATTTTGAGCATGAACGAGGATGCTTTAAGATAACTTTAAAAAAAATTGCATGTTGCATCTGAAAAGGAATGGTGAATTAATTTTGCAGCTTCCATTGGACTGAATCAAGATTGAAATATCTGCATTAACAGCTTAATTTACTATTGCATGTCTTCAAGAAACAATGCTTATTGAAATTTATACTGTACATAGCTTAAAACATCTACCGGTGCATGTTGATAAGTGATAACTAAAATCCAGTTAAATATCAATGGTTCATTTCAAAGAAAGTCTTTATTGCTGGAGACAAAACCCTTTTGTAATGCATGTCTTTGCATTAGTATAGGCAGATTGGCTTAGTATAAAGAGATTACTTTTTCATTCAGTGAACTACTTGAACATTATCTTTTCATGACTATGGAAAACTTTGGATTGCTATAATTAACAAATGTGTGTTCTACTTTATCGAAGTTTTTTTTTTCTCTCATCGAGTATGAATTGTCTTAAGCTTCCATTTTGTCACAAGAAAAATATTTATTTTTTTTGTAAAAAGGATTACAATTTTCACTGTTTTAGCAACCTTGAAAAAGAATAAGCAAAAACATGTTAATGGTATTTATTATGGTATTTATTACAGAGTCTGACATTTCAGCATACAATATATAATGCACTGAGGTCAACATTTTAAACAAATAAATGTCATTATATGTGTCTGTTTTTTCTAAAACTAGTTTTTTTCTAAAGGGCAAAATTTTTTTATTTTTGAAATTTTGAAAGAGATCTTCTTGCTAAATGTAATATTTTGTTGTAATTATGTGATGTGAATATTGGAACTTTTGCTATTTTCAATTTAGCATTTCTACATTTTTCCAAGCGTTTCCACATAAAATATCAATATAAAATATATAATATATACATGTAGTATAATCATATTTTTTTGATTATTTTTTTTTAGAAAGTTCAGTGAACTAAAACGGTTTTTGATGCTTAAAAAAAGTATTATTTTCATAAACATATTTTACTATTTATGTCATTCAAAAATATAAGTATGAAACAGTATATTTAGCATATGTATAGAAAAAAAAAGGATTTATTCTCTTCAATTTAAAATTTTAATGATAGTCATGTTTGTTCTTCTTTAGCCGTCTACCTTACCTGAATACTGTTACATAGATACTAAAGATGGGAGGAGACTGAAGAAAGAAATGATAGAATTTCAATCCTGGTATAAAGATCAACAGAGAAATAAGTATGTCAACTTTCTATCTATTGATGAGAAAGCTATTGTTGAAAATAATTTTACTGTGATAGCTATGTGGTAAATGAACCTAGTTCATGGATTTCGTGTATCATTTATGCCTTGAAATCAAAATTGGAAGCTATGAAAGTAAAAGGTACTTTCACAGAATGAACTTCAAAAGAGATTTTTTTTAAAGCAAATCCATCAAAAAAGTTTCTCATGATAAAACTGACTGAAATATGCCTCTTTCAATAATATTTTCTGTTTCCCCTTTATTTTGGGGGAGGGAAAATTATAAGTCTTTTTTTGTCAGTTTTTTTATTGTCTTTTTTCATCAAAAAGGTTGGTGAATTCAAAACATCCTACATTGAATAAAACTTGACAGAATTACTTTTTACAATGTGCTGCTATAGACAAATCATAGTTATGTGTAAATGTGTGATCTCCTATGAGGCCATAGGTAGTTCACAGTGTAGATACTATTCTGTACGCTATCCGGAAGTCGCGATTTTCGAAGCGAGGATTTCAAACTGGCTAACAGAACGGTTTTGTTTTGGTGCTTTTTTTCATCATTTGTTTACTCCTATATCTATTAAGTGCTTTGCACATCTTAAAAGTATGTATAGCATCATAAATATGAGTAACTGTAACAAAAACATGCAGTAGAATATGAAATATACGTGTGCATCACGCCAACTTCATAGAAAAAAGTGAAATCGATTGACAATTTTGCTCTTGTAGTACAAAGCAACTAATCTTTTATTGCAAATATTTGCATCAGTTTACAGTTAAATATATACTGTTTCAATATTCTTACCGTATTTAAGTAGAATGTTCGTATTTCAAATAAAAAATATGCTTTCCTTGAGGATTCCAAAATAAATTACTGTACGATCAGTCTAAAACTGACTGTATTCTAGAAGCGATTTCAGATTTTTTGTCTGTATGACCAGTCGTGATTTTGAAGAAGAAAAACCCGGCAATTTGAAGGTATATACGTGACTAAGTGATATTATGATTGTGTCCATGGAACTATAACGTGTAAATTCTTTCATCAGACAATTACAAATATATTTCTGATGATTTTTGTAGACGGCAAAATAATTATATTTTTTTCCCGTCAGTCTTACTTAAAATCAAATGCCTAAAAAGCAATACATGATTCGCTTGTGGACCTTTGTGTCGTTGCAGTTATCTGTTTAACGATTACATTTTTAAAGACTATTTACACCGTCTGCTGTTGACAAATTGGTGATAACATACATCAAGCCTGTCTCTTTTAAAATGACAAAAAAATAAATAGAGAAAGCTTTGTTTAAAAACTTTCGGTATTGAGGAAAGAATTAACGAAATTATACCCCGCCACTTCTATAGTCCATGTTTTGGAAAAAAAATAAACCACCAAAAAAACTAAATTATAGGGGCACAGGGGCATCATTTAATAACGAATATGAGGAAGTTTTATTAATATATGGTAAGTTTTTGAAATTTGCGTATAGTAAACGGGTACCACCCAATAAGGTAGTGGAAAAGTCCTTATCATGGAAATAGAAAACTGGTGAATTTTCGAAAAATCAAAATAAGAGGTTCACAATTGAATTTAATGATAAGGAATCTGGAAAAAAAAGATTCATTAAGTTATGACAAGTGTCTGAAAGAAGTGTAGGATATAAAATAGGTTCGCCCAATATAAGGTTATGACAAAGTCCGTATTTTAGATATAAAAATATCAAAAACATTTTTGCCAAAAATTCGAAATAGAAGGTCCATAATACGTTAATTGATTAAAAATGAAGCAATTTTACAAAAGTTTAACAGTTGGTTTTGGAGGTCAAGGTTGGAAATACCTGATGGGTGCCCCCATATAATGCAATGTTCAAGACCGTATCTTGAAAACCCATAAAAGATTTTTAATAAAATTCGAAATACATTCCGTTTTTTTATATAAATAAGACCGTTAATTTTCTCGTTTAAATTGTTTTACATTGTCATTTCGGGGCCTTTTATAGCTGACTTTGTGGTATTGGCTTTGCTTATCATGTGTTGAAGGCCATACGGTGACCTATATTTGTTAATGACTTTTCTCCTGGATTGGACCTCCTCTCTATTTAAAAATGTTTGGAAACCCCAATGTAAATTAAGTGGTTTATGAGGAGATGCGCTTACAAAACCGGCGAAACATGTTGTACCTGTCCAACGGACGAACGGAAAGACAGACTTCATTACCACTATAAACCACCGCATTACAAAGTGGTGTACAATTGAGTGTGAAAGAGACAGATCTACATCCAAAACAAAGTGAAAGAACTGTGATCAATTAAAGGCTACAGTACGGCCTCGATTGTTTGTAAATACATGCATTTTTATATAACAATTAAATAAAAATACAATTTTAAGTATAACAGAGGACATTTTTGAATTTTATATAAACAAAAAAACCTTTCTCTTATTTCAGCAACATTCAAACATCCTTATACTTAATGTTGAAAGTCGAGTACACGCTATCAAGCTAAAACATGTTTGATAAGTTTTCAGGATGTGAATTAATTAAAATATATTTGTGTTATTTAGAAAAATGCCATCTTCTAATGTATCGTAAATAACTTTGAAATCACCACTAGAATACAGTGAAATAAAGACTGATCATACAGTTTCAAAATATACAAGCGAGACTGATCGTACAGTGAGAAATTCAAACAAGTGTAATTTTCTTATTTCTGGCTTCAAAGATCTGGCTGAATCTTTTACCACAACTTTAAATATACTTTATTTAGTAAATTAAGTCTGGTTCTTACGTTAATTTGTACAGTAAGGGTGCAAAAAGATTGTTTTTAGGTTCACCGACTGATTTTTCTTAGTGATGCACTTGAAAATCTCTTGATTAAGGCAAAGATACGAATAATGAATGTGCTAAATTTAATTTTAAACCATTTGTGAATATAGATGTCAGCTGAATTAATCATTAAAGGGAAACTTCGCAAAAAAATCAAAAATTGATATTATGTCCATTCTGTATAAAAAGGCTCAAATTTATAGATATTAAAGTTTTATTCCGCTAGATAAGAGATCAACATCGATTTTAAAATTTGAGTATCAATTTTCTACGCTCCGCCATCTTGTCATCTTCTACGATTATAATCACGATATGTCTATAAAACACAAAGGACCAAAACTACAGTAACCGATGTAGTCGTAATTGCGTGTCGATATCTTGTCAATCGTACGATTGTTTTATCTGACTAACTATAAACTTGATACGGAAAATGTTCTTATTTTTTTTTAAATGACCATTATTATATATCTGTTATTTTTAAACTGTTAATATTGGAATTAGTTAAAGAGTCACAGTTCAAATAATAAATAAGTGTTTCGTGAAAATTGTTTTCAAAAATCTAATTCGTTCATAATTCTTTAAAGTAATAAACTTTATTCAAATAAATTCGGATCTTTCCTCATCTGATCACCAGCATGGTTAAAGGTATTACTCCCAAAGGTATTGTGAGGGGTGTGAGGACTCAGGTGACACGTCCGGGTATTCAAGCGATTTCCTGTCGGGCTTGCAAGTTCATGCATCGTTTCACTTCTGTAGGTATTGATCAGTGTACACGGCAGACTTATAACTTTCCATTTTGAACTATCAGGTGTATAATACACATCTCTGTCTTGTGTGTCCGAAAGTGATATGATGCCAATAATTTAACTCGTAGTTTATAAATAACATTTCTGGTGTAAAGAATATTATTTATGAAAATTAAAAAAATACCACACAAAAAAAAAAGATTTGAAGAAATAAAAATCTATATACATATTTTTTCCGAGGGTTAATTTGGGAAAATGTAATTTGTCAATTATAGTAAAGGACAGACTGGTACATACCAAAAATATTGATTTAAAAAATGTACGCACTTGTCGATGTTGGCTTATACGCCTGGATAGAAAGTTACGGAACTATAGTGCAATTTAAAATATATACATGTATCAGACTATATTGTATACCAAAAGAAGAAGAAGAGAACCAGTTTGATTTAAATACAGGTCGATATATATCTTGCTTTGGTTCATCGAAGTTATGAACATAGTAAAATCCCAGTTTTATGTATCAATTAGATTGTTCTCGAATAAAGGAAGAAATTCGTCATCATCACAATTGTTCCGACATTCATGTAAAATATATGCAACTGGACGTACACTAATAATCCCAAAGGGGTGTGAGTATTTTCTAGGAAAACTATTGAGTATTAAAGTTTCAAATCAATTTCGGGATTTATTTTCTTTCTTGCCGTGATATGATAGCAATTTAAAGAATAAACTGCTTGTTCGCTTTAGCGGTATCAGAGACGTGTATATATGTCTCTGGCGGTATTCTTGCCAGTTGAACAGCCTTATAAGTTACATTCAAAAATAGGGAAAGATGACATAAAATTCGCTGTCTTTTGTTTTTGAACATCGTTGGTCAAATAGATAGAGTATTATACGTTGTGAGACGAGGACTATTTCAACAAATACTATAAATACAAGTGGAAGTTTTCGTTTTTTGCAATTTGAGAGTAAATGATGTATCAAACGTTCAAGAATACGCATGTAAAATGTGTCACTGGATATAAAAAAAAATCAATCTCAAAACCTACTTCCGTATGGAACTTCCCCTTTCAGTGACCTGCAAATTTAACAGATGATACACTTTATAAGATTTGCATGTCCAACAACGACCCACTACTCTACATGTGTTACTGACAGCCTAAGATAGTAATTCTTCTGACGTTAGGTCAATTCTCTTTCGAACAATACCAGAAAACATGGAAAATAAGTTCTTTAAATTTTGACTCTGGAATTAACACCATTTTTTCGTGCGACAAACTTTATTTCTGGCGATGAGCAGACATGGACGGAAAACAATAAACAGATAGGTTTAATATTTGTTCATTCATTTAACATGTATAATATGAATACGATTGTACTTAAAAAAAACTTATATAGTTAGTTTCAAGAACAACCGGGTTCAGACAAACTGTTATGAAATCGATGCTGTTACTTATGCATTCACCCAATTCAATATTACGATCAAAGAGAGTAAATTAGTGGCAACATAGACATTCCGTTAATAACGGCATAAGTATGCAGTTAGTACACGAACACCAATCTGTGTTTTAAAAACTAGCGATGGTTGCTAAGGATATCTTGATTTCAGGAACTTTCTGCAGCTTCCATTTTATGGAGCTCTTCTTCGGTATACCCTGGCTCTAGTGCGTACCCAATATGACCATACTCGTCAAAATCTGACTCTTTTGACTGACTGGAACCACTGTTATAGTACTATCATTCTCCGAACAAGATATTTTTATTTATGATTTTATGATAAATTTTTGGACCATATATAAACTGTTCTATAAAAACAAGCACGCAAAAATCATAAGATAGAAATATAAGTAATATGTGAGTAAAGTTGAAAAATTGAATCATTTAAGTTAATATCCTTTGGGCTCGAATGTAGTTAACTAATAAATGTGTTTTATAGGATAGCTCAAATCCTTATCCAAATAATATAATCTAGTATATGTAATAAAACCCTTCCTACTACACCGAGTTTTAATGCCAAGCGGTAGACATATTTTAGGTACCAATTAAGTAATTGAATGAGTAATAGATAACAATAATTAATCATGAATGTGCAAAGATTTAAAAACAAAAGTATTTTTCTTTGTTCGTACATATTATACTCCGCTTCGGTAGATTTATCTACTTATCTTCAGATAGTTTCAGATATACATTAATACATGGCTTTCAAAAGTCTAAATGTAAGTGTTCTCGTACATTTTTTGCCTAATAAAGAAAATCAAAATGCTTTGGTAAAGCTATTTCTAATTCCCCCTTTTTAATGAGACATACATCAAGGACAAGAGGTGTATATCATTTCATTCTGACACATGAATTAAGTTTCCCGTCTTAACCGAAAATTGTTTAAATTTTATTACTTAGTAAATTAATTTATTTGAATTGAAATAAATGATACAGCAAATATAATTAAATAATTCCACGGCGATCTATTTTTATTTGTAACAAACTTGGAATTAGTATTATAGATGTGTATATTGAATGCTCCCTTGTTTTATAATCCACTGATCCGAATAGACAGTCACACCTGGCAAGGTGTGCTCTAGAGGCGTGGTTAAATACCGAAGTGCAAATAACGATTTACCTTTCAACAAGCCATCTAAGAGTATTCAATTTGCCACAGAACCGTGAATACACACATCGTATAAATCTAGTCAAAGCAGAGATAGTAAAAGGTCAATAAGAGTACACCAACATATTGTCTTTACAGATTATTGTACTTTAATTTGTTCACCTCATATATCAGTCCGAAAATGCATTAATTAATAAATTTATAACTTTTTTGGTTGTCTACTAAAATAATTCGAATAGATACGTTTAACATAGAAAATTTATCTCATGAATGTGTACAATTGCACGTCTGTGCGTCTTATCTTCTTATTATCGGATGTTTATTAGATAAACCATAAGTCATCGGCGCGCTTACGATTACGTTTAAATATCATTAAAAACCAAGACTTTTACTGATTGTATTTTAAATCCCGGCATGCAAAAACCAGGAGAAAACGTCACGACCTACAGGAAGTAGTTAAAAAAATTTCATTAATTGTTGAATTTCTCCTTTATTACTGGACATATAGCGATAAAACTTTGTGAATATATATATTTTGTCATAATGAACATATTTAAACCATAAGTAAAAAATCGCGAATTTTCCCTTTAAGCAATGTACAGATGAACATTTTACCGTTTAATATAGCATATCAAACAAATTTAAAATGTGATCCAAAAAGTTCTCGCTTCGAAAATCTCGACTTCCGGATAGCGTACAGAATAGTATCTACACTGTGTAGTTGTATTTTAGAAATTCTTTCTATTTGTTACTAACGTTTTTAGACTCCAAATATTATACAGTTTAGGTAATAAAATGGAATGAATTTGACAGAGAATCTTTATAAATTGTTTTGTTATTTGAAAAAGTCAGAATGTTTTTAATTTTATTGAATTTAAATTTTATTCATAATTTTGTGCCAATCAGGTGATATTTTGAGAGTACCTTCCCCTTGTAACTTGAATAGATGGAAAGACTGAGACATTTTGTTCATGAAAAAAAACCCACAATTTTAGTTTAGGTTGTCTGTCATTTGGGTTGCTGACTCTTTGAAGTAAATTTATCCACATCTTAATTTATAAGTATTCCTTTTTAGTGTAAAAGGATTTAAAATTGAATGTTGTTTTTTGTAATTATAACAGACTATGTTAATTCTTGTTACGTAAAATTAAAGTAACCATGCAGCTATACAAAGGTTTATTTACACTAAAATACATTTATTTTCAGTGACACGATTAAAATCAATATTTTCCATTATGAATTAAAATTGATAGGCAGCTAGGTCATTTTTAAATCCTATACTGTTGGGAATAACACCATTAAATCTATGCAGACATATCGCATGAAATTTACAGTAACTCAAATCGTAATTAATAATTTGTTTAATAATTGATATATTGCATGTTATGATATTTAGTATTTGGATTAATTATCATTTAAGTTTATGAAGTAAAATTGTATTAATTGTTGAAATGTCAAATGGGAAATACATAAAGAATAAATGTTCAGTCCTGTGAGTAAGTTTCAGAGAATATATGGATTAAATTTGTTTAATAGTAGATGGAACCTATTAATGTTAGAGATCTTTTTAACTTAAGCATGTCTGCTTTTTGAAAATAGAAAAGTGTTTCATATTTCACTTCATGAATATTTTAGGAAGAGACCTATCAAATCTAAAAAGTTATTGATGATCAGTGGTAAAATTCAAAGTGACAATATAAAATATGATATTTTATCAATAGGACATTGAAAATTGATGAAAAAAATGGCCTTGTTCTTGTTTTGACTTTCAAGGTCAGAGATTGAATATCATAATGATGACATGAAATACTGAAATGTCCCTCTTCTGATCTATATGGAGAACAAACCTTCTTATACAAATAAATACAATATTAATGATTTGTGCTTCTGAATTCACCAGAACTTATATTTGATTATTTCATTTGCTGAATAAGTTGTCCAATGATAGGGGATTTATTTCATTGTTTTAAAGGAATAGTTAAGGTATTTTAAGCAAGTTACAATGGTGTCATTATCAATTATTTTGAAATATTTTGACATCAAGAAATGTGAAAACTGCATCTTCACCTTCTTCAAATGTAAGGCACACAAGAAGGGAAACAAACTTTTTTGAAGTCTTCTCTCATTGAGATGCTTATAACAAGAATAGACCACAATCACCACTCCGATACTATCGACTTTTGACTCCAGAGTTTTTAATTTTTCACCTGCTTTGTGATAGGACTCTGGTACTCTGTCAAGTCACAGCACACAAAAAGTAAAGTGAGGCTTACAATCAGTACATATTGTTTCATGTTTTCTTTACATGACAAAATCATCGAAAACCATTTTTTTTTTTATTGTACAAATTCTTAAGTGTATGAATAAATTGTTTAATGTTTAATTTCCTTTTATTATATGGTATATTCAAGCATAACGTTAAACAAGTTGTCATAACTTTAATAAACAAACAATAAATATTGATGTCACAGTTTGTCAATATTACTCACAACATTTTATAAGTGTTCGTACATGAGGAAAAATAAATTTATATTATTTCAAATCAGATTGTGATTTAGTAAATTATTTTAAGTATGGATTTCTTGGTTTCCAAGGGAGATAATTGATTTAATGTTACCATTATTCACTGTAGCTAATGAGAACATTTAATTAAAAAGAAAACACTGATTACAAAACGTTGAATATTATTTTAATATAGTATAAAAGTCAATATAACAAATTTATAAGGCATATTTCTAAAATATAGTAAAACTGAAGTTGTTCATACATACCATAGTGTTTTTCTTAGAGGGTTTATAAATACAGCTTATCACTGTTTGTCAGTCATTGCTTGACACCAAGAAATTCCCTAAAATTTTGACATCATAATAAAAACCTGTAATGGAGAAGTTATTGTTGTATGACGTCAATAGTTCAACTGGCACATATTTCCAAATAGAAATTAGGTGTATAGTTGTGCCCCATCTATTGACTTTCACCCACACTCATTCAAAACTTACTTGAAATTGCCTTATACTCTTCATAAGCCCATATTTTCCAAAGTTCATGTCTCCATCTTTTTAGTCCAACCTTTATCCTTTGTAATACTTCTATGGGAAGCACTGCATACAGATACCTTAGGTCTGATTTTATTTTTAAATTGCTTCAAAACTTTATGATGTAGCATCATGAAACTATAGAAGTAAATATTTAAATCTTTTTGTTCTTTCATAGGGAAATCAGTGGGCCATTAATTATCTTTATTTATGATAACTTTTGGCAGAAAGGTGAATATTGAAAATAAAACAGGTACTGGTTCAACACAGTTGATAATGTTGATTATGCTAAAATAAATGACAGTCGATTCAGTATAAATGTTATAGTTAGTAGTATGTTTTTCTCATTAATCTGTATTATCCTTAATATTAAATTATATTAACAGACAAAAAGTTAGATTATTTGTGGACTTTTGGGCTGCTTTGGGAAAAAAAATGAAGAAATTAAAAGACGGAAAACGATATATTCAATTTTGCAATAGATTCTTATATACTATATATATATAGCTAAAACAAACAGTAACATATCTCAACAGGTTATTTTTACCTGTCATAAATATTATGAATCCAGGTGAGAAAAAAATAATCAAGAAACCTTTAGAAAATCAAAGAAGAAAAGATTCTGAAGGATGAATAATTGATAAAGATAATTGATTTACATAAGACAAGATAATAATTGTCATCAGATTCATTAAATTGCATGGTTACACGTCCATAAAAACAGATATGCTTAATAACAAAGCGAATTGTTAAAAACATCTCCATATGGTCTTTAGATGTCTCCAGTTCAATGATACTGGTAACTATTTTGTTTAGATAACAATTTAAAAATACACCAAAGAATATCTATATGTTTGGTTCTATTATTTGGTTTGCACTATGCCTTTATTGTTTGATTTATACTCATCAGTGTTATCTCCAGAGCCTTATATGGCAAAGTACCAATACTTTCTTAGATATTTTACATGCACTATTTATATGTGAAATAAAAAAAAAATACTGGAATAGTTTTGTGATGCAAGTCCCTAAACACAAAATTTTCTGCTAAGGGCCAGGGCAAGTCACAACTTAAGTTATGTAGAGAGAAAAAAATACAGATGCATTAAATTTATCATGTTAGTACTCTTACAAAAAAGCAAAATTAATAGTCAAATATAGATGATTATTTTTTGTAATTGGTGATGATTTCAATCAGCTGGTAACAATTTAAATGAATCTTTGGACTCAGCAGTTCAGAAAATAACGAGTCCATCCTGATTCATATGGACTCAACAGTTCAGAAAATAATTAGACCAGCCTGAATCATATGGACGTAACAGTTAAGAAAATAATGAGTCCAACCTGAATCATATGGACTCAACACTTCAGAAAATATTGAGTCCAACCTGATTCATATGAACTCACCAATTCAGAAAATATTGAGTTCAACCTAATTCATATGGACTCGCCAATTCAGAAAATATTGAGTCCAACCTATTCCATATGGACTCGCCAGTTCATAGAATATTGATTCCAGCCTCAATCATATGGACTCGCCAATTCAGAAAATATTGAGTCCAACCTGTTTCATATGGACTCGCCAGTTCATAGAATATTGATTCCAGCCTCAATCATATGGACTCACCAGTTCAGAAAATAATGAGTTCAACCTGATTCATATGGACTCAAGTTAGTGAAAGCCCTGATTGAAACTAACCATTAATTTATCTTTGCAGACCTTTAAAGGGAGGATGGCCTATTTTGAGAAGTGTACCACCAAGAAACTTGTCAAAAGGAGAAGCTCATCGACTTGTAAATGCAGCCACCAAAATTTTAATAGCTACAGTAAGTAAAGAACAATAATTTTAGTCTTGGATACAGGAATTTTATATTAGTTGTCATTGACTATCAGCTTGCTTTCGGTAACTGCAAGTTCTCTCAGATTGTACTCTGCTTCTAAGGTCTTTTTGCTGAGTGCTTTGTACTGATCTGAAGAATCAAGTCTTTTTTCAACTGATTCTTAAACACAAAGTTTAAAAGATACTAATCAGGCAGTCAATAAAATTGAAAATGGAAATAGGTAATGTATTAAAGAGACAACAACCCAAACAATACTATTAGTTTTAGAAATACAGAAAAGACCATGGCCAAATGATAAAAAAAACATACTAACATTCAGAAAACACTACACAGAAAACTCAAGAGAAACAAAGTTATTACAACTATCTTTTGTCCTAGTTTATGCCAAAACAATGAAATATAACATGTTTGTTTAAATAACTTTTGATAAATTTTATGACTTTTCTGTTTATTTACACAACATATCATTTGAAAGAAAGTTTTATATATAACCTTGACCAAAAATTGTTTTTAAAAATATTTGCATAATTTCCTTATAGGAAGCAGTAGATGGTGTAATGCCTCCAAAATCTAAAAAGAGACCACAGTCAGCGCCAAGTCCATTTGAGGTGAGTAGGGGTACCATCTTAAAATGCAATTTTCTCATGTTACTCAAATGCCCTTAAATTAAATTGATTTTGTGTCTATTGATGCAGATCAGATGATCAAAGGTTCGAATTTAAAGAATTTTTTTTATTTTTAGTACCTGGAGCAGAAAAATTATTATTTTTAATGGTTCTTTATTCATTTGAATAGTTACATTAATTGTTATGTTGTGTCACAGCATGAAAATCTATATACCATCATTGCATGATTGGACTGTTTTGCAATATTTTATTTTCATACAAAGTTTAGTTGTTCTAGATTTTTCAAAATTAAAATCTTTTCTTGGACATGTTAGAAATGACAAGTGAAACGGAATCAATGTAGAGATATTTCTAATCTGCTGTTGTAGAAATCGTCCTTATTTTCTCTCTTTTATTTAGTTTGTTTGAGTCAACCCCCTTTTTTACTTCTACTGTAAGGAATTATTAAAGAAAAAACATACCTGTAACCAGTAAAAATAAAATTCCGTTCTGATTGCAATGTTTTGACTGACAGCTGTTGTACAAGCCAATCAGAATGTTTTATCTGTCAAACTGCACAATAAATTAGAACTCCCTCTAATAAACTAATGACATCAAACAATTTAATTTCAGTTTAATTTCAAACTGTTTTTCTTTCTTTTTCAATTTTTCTTCTTTTCTTCACTTCTTAATATCTATATACATGCATGGTGAATGTTATATCTTATTTCATTAACTGCACTCTTGTAGACCAATAAATGTTTACCGAGTTCAGAACAGCATGGCAAGAAGAAGGTACATGTGTCACAATTATATAGTACTAATAGATGTGGCTTATTCATATCCCATATAGATTTACATGTGATTGAATTGGATATACATAGTTAGAACTTGACAAAAAATTACCCATATCCAATTATGTTTTTATTTTCACCAAAACTTGATCAAAACCTAGCTTCATAGGTAAGCTCTAAAGATTTTCTAGAAGTGTAACACATTTGAAAAAAAAATATTGAAAAAATATTTTTTTAAAAACTCTAAATATTATTTTGAGGGGAAAGGATGAGTTGCTAAAATATGTTTGGCCTTAGTTCTATTGATAATTTCTGAAGTTTGAATAAAAGGAGGTGTGTTAATCTAGTTCTTGAAAGCAAGAAAGAACACAACTTATTTTGTTTGTGCAGATAGATGAATTGATTGCTTTTACTCATTACTAACAGTTTATTTCTTTATGATTTGCTTTTAACATGAAATATTCATAACTCATAACTTCTTAGGTGAAACCTGATCAAGGATATAAATCATGTAGTCTTTAAATATTTATAAGCTATTTAATACTGTTTAAAACAGATTCATTAAAGATTTATGTAAACAGCAAGACTATATATTTTCCTTGATAATATTTCCTGCTTTAAGTTTTCAGAATAATGTTTTAATTTTGGGTTTGATGTACACAGTAACCCTTGTTATAGCAACATAATTAAAACAGTAAATCAGCATCCCGTTTTATTGGCAAATAATCTTGCATTATCGTAATTGCTGAAAAATTAAGTCTGAATCAGTGACATATGCATTTAGTGAATCACAAATGTTCATGTTTCAACTGGAAAAAATAAAGATACTGGCATTAAAATTCATTATTGCTTATCTTTATAGATTCTTTCTCTGTTTTGTTCAACTGTGTTTATAATGAAACTTACAACAGATAAATTAACACAGATCATTATAGTAAACATTGATGTTTTCATATATCAAACAAACATTTAAAAAATCATCTCATTGTTGATTTCCTTTTACATTATCTATGATAATTTGAGGTTGTCTTAATTTGGCCCTGTTAAGTCTGTTTCAGAAGAATTGGCTTTAATTCATTAGAATTTTTAGAGAAGTTGGTAGCTTTAGAGTTCAGTTGAACAGAATAGTAAAAATTTATATTTTGTACTTAAAGTTAGTTTGTATACATATATAGAATTTATGCAGATTATATCAGTAAATTTATAAATATATAAAAATATAATTAACTCTGTATGATAGTTAAAACCATGCTTAGTGATTTTGTGATACAGTAAAGTTTGTTTTTTTTAAAGTTTTTTAAACACATGCTTAAGTTCATATCATGCTATTTACAAAGTTATGATAGAAATTATAGGTAAGAGCATCTTTTCAATCTGTAGGCTAAAATCACAAAATCTTTTGCCAGTTAGCAGAATTTTGTAAATTTCCACAATCACATACTTTTGAAGACAAAGGACACATAACATAAACCTCAATGAAATTATTACTAATTAGTATCTGTACATACTATTACATTCTTAGTAATGCCTTATATTGTATTATTCTCCTTGTGAGCCAATTTAATTGAAAATAAACATCTTTTACTTTTCCTTCTTCTTCCTCTTCATACTGCTATTATTCTTAGTTGTTTCTCTGATGTAAACTTGCATAAAGTAGTTTTAAACTTTATATCCTATTTAACATATAACATTTTCTTTGTTTTATTTATTAAAAAAAAATATATTGTTTTAGAACCCCCTCCAAAAAAGAGGAAAATACCACCACATGGTACTTTTGTATAATGAAACTTTTATAATTAACATGAATTGCATGGTCATTAAAATGACTTAACAAGATGTGATGAAATGATCTAAAGATTTTACTTTGATTTAAAATGCATTTTGTTTAATTTACAGTTACGTCCAACACCTGGAAAATACACATGGGATATTCATGGAAGAAGGCATCGTAATGTAAGGGTAAAGGTAGGTTTCTACTCACTGTCTATATATTACACTTTTGTCAGATGTTTGATGAAAGAATCCATAGTTTGAAAGGGGAATAAGACATTCAAAACCTGACCTTTCGACCAGAAGCCAGTGCTTTTGCATGGTTTAAATGATACAAAAAAAATAGTCCTGTACGAAAGGCTTATAGCACCTTATAACACATCAAAATACTGAAAAAATAGGAAACCTACTGGTTAAAGATGACTGTGATTTAGTAAAAGCTATTTCAATATTCACTTGATCAATAGAAACAAGAAACAAGAAACACTCTGAATGGTCTTGTTAGGTTACTGTTTCATTGAAATATACCCAATATTTCTAAATATATATCAGACAGGGGGGTCTGAACTGCACATCAAAATAAAACATCCCACTTACATTTAGCAAAACATTTTTGTAGCTTTTTATACGATCGCAAAATTTTTGTCGTATATAGCTATCACGTTGGCGTCGTCGTCTGCGTCGTCGTCGTCGTCCGAATACTTTTAGTTTTCGCACTCTAACTTTAGTAAAAGTGAATGGAAATCTATGAAATTTTAACACAAGGTTTATGACCACAAAAGGAAGGTTGGTATTGATTGTGGGAGTTTTGGTCCCAACATTTTAGGAATTAGGGGCCAAAAAGGGCCCAAATAAGCATTTTCTTGGTTTTCGCACTATAACTTTAGTTTTAAGTTAATAGAAATCTATGAAATTTTGACACAAGGTTTATGACCACAAAAGAACGGTTGGGATTGATTTTGGGAGTTCTGGTTTCAACAGTTTAGGAATTAGGGGCCAAAAAAGGGCCCAAATAAGCATTATTCTTGGTTTTCGCACAATAACTTTAGTTTAAGTAAATAGAAATCAATGAAATTTAAACACAATGTTAATGACTACAAAAGGAAGGTTGGTATTGATTTTGGGAGTATAGGTCCCAACAGTTTAGGAATTAGGGGCCAAAAAGGGACCCAAATAAGCATTTTTCTTGGTTTTTGCACCATAACGTTAGTATAAGTAAATAGAAATCTATGAAATTTAAACACAAGGTTTATGACCATAAAAGGAAGGTTGGTATTGATTTTGGGAGTTTTGGTCCCAACATAATAAGGGGCCCAAAGGGTCCAAAATTAAACTTTGTTTGATTTCATCAAAATTGAATAATTGGGGTTCTTTGATATGCCGAATCTAACTGTCATGACTGTGTATGTAGATTCTTAACTTTTGGTCCCGTTTCAAATTGGTCTACATTAAGGTCCAAAGGGTCCAAAATTAAACTTAGTTTGATTTTGACAAAAAATGAATCAGTTAGGTTCTTTGATATGCTGAATCTAAAAATGTACTTAGATTCTTGATTATTGGCCCAGTTTTCAAGTTGGTCCAAATCGGGGTCCAAAATTAAACTTTGTTTGATTTCATCAAAAATTGAATAAATGGGGTTCTTTGATATACCAAATCTAACTGTGTATGTAGATTCTTCATTTTTATGCCCCACCTACGATAGTAGAGGGGCATTATGTTTTCTGGTCTGTTCGTCCGTCTGTTCGTTCGTCCGTCTGTCCCGCTTCAGGTTAAAGTTTTTGGTCAAGGTAGTTTTTGATGAAGTTGAAGTCCAATCAACTTGAAACTTAGTATACATGTGCCCTATGATATGATCTTTCTAATTTAAATGCCAAATTAGAGTTTTGACCCCAATTTTACGGTTCACTGAACATAGAAAATGATAGTGCAAATTTCAGGTTAAAGTTTTTGGCTTCAGGTTAAAGTTTTTGGTCAAGGTAGTTTTTGATGAAGTTGAAGTCCAATCAACTTGAAACTTAGTATACATGTGCCCTATGATATGATCTTTCTAATTTAAATGCCAAATTAGAGTTTTGACCCCAATTTTACGGTTCACTGAACATAGAAAATGATAGTGCAAATTTCAGGTTAAAGTTTTTGGCTTCAGGTTAAAGTTTTTGGTCAAGGTAGTTTTTGATGAAGTTGAAGTCCAATCAACTTGAAACTTAGTATACATGTGCCCTATGATATGATCTTTCTAATTTAAATGCCAAATTAGAGTTTTGACCCCAATTTTACGGTTCACTGAACATAGAAAATGATAGTGCAAATTTCAGGTTAAAGTTTTTGGCTTCAGGTTAAAGTTTTTGGTCAAGGTAGTTTTTGATGAAGTTGAAGTCCAATCAACTTGAAACTTAGTATACATGTGCCCTATGATATGATCTTTCTAATTTTAATGCCAAATTAGATTTTTACCCTATTTCACGGTCCATGGAACATGGAAAATGATTGAGTGGGGCATCCGTGTACTTTGGACACATTCTTGTTGGTCCTGTTTTCAAATTGGTCTACACTAAAGTTTAAAGGGTCCAAAATTAAACTTAGTCTGATTTTAACAAAAATTGAAATCTTGGGGTTCTTTGATATGCTGAATCCAAAAATGTACTTAGATTTTTTATTATGGGCCCAGTTTTCAAGTTGGTCCAAATCAGGATCTAAAATTATTATATTAATTGCACAGTATTGCGCAATGGCAAGAAATATCTAATTGCACAATATTGTGAAATAGCAATTTTTTTTTTAATTAGAGTTATCTTTCTTTGTCCAGAATAGTAAGCAAGAAATATCTAATTGCAAAATATTGTGCAATAGCAAGATTTTTTTTTAATTGGAGTTATCTTTCTTTGTCCAGAATCAACTTAAATCTTTGTTATATACAATTTACAATGTATATTCACTTTTTACTACCAACTGATAAATTAAAATAATCTTTACCATTCAGTGATAACAAGCAGTTTTTTTACATCTTAATATTTTATGATGTATTTAAATGAGTAGTTATTGTTGCAAACTCCATTAGAAATTTTAATTGAGATTAGTTTTGGAATAAGGGAAAGGGGGATGTGATTAAAAAAAATGGGTTAAATTTTTCTCATTTGAAATTTCATAAATAAAAAAGAAAATGTCTTCAAACATTTTTTTGAGAGGATTAATATTCAACAGCATAGTGAATTGCTCTAAGAGAAAACAAAAATTTTAAGTTCATTAGAACACATTCATTCTGTGTCAGAAACCTATGCTGTGTCAACTATTTTATCACAATCCAAATTTAGAGCTGAATCCAGCTTGAATGTTGTGTCCATACTTGCCCCAACCGTTCAGGGTTCAACCTCTGCGGTCGTATAAAGCTACGCCCTGCGGAGCATCTGGTTTAATCTGGTCATGGTTGTTTTTAGCACCTTTTTAGCTTGTTTTGCCATAACATGTTTATGATTATTTTTTAAACAAATTTAGTTTATAGATTATGATATAGAAAAAAACATCAATTTGAAATGTTATATCTAACTATTTCTATTTTATTTCAGGGTAGAAGTCGTGATGAAAGTGGTGACAGTGCTTACACTACAAGGACAAACTCAATGTCATCTGATTATCAGAGGTAACCAATTATTATTCAGTTATCTTTTACATAATTTGTCTTTTTCTAAGCATATTCAGATTAGTTATTTTTTCTTTACTCATATTATCAGTGTCTTTAATATTTAGGTTCAGTTTGTGATGAAAGTTTGTTTAGACATATATGACTTTGTTTACTTTTTATGTTTATAAAGGCACCACATGAATCATTCAATCAAAAACAGATAATTTGTGCCTTAGGAATAAGCAATAACTAATAAATTCATAGAACCCTAAAATTTTGTGTCTTCTTTAACCATAAAATTTGTTCTGTGTTAAATAAATGCATTCATGGCCAATTTATTTAGCAAAGGACATCATGTAGTCAGGTCGCAGTTGTACATATTTTTCTATTCTATAAAATAGGAAAGTCTAGAAAAACAAAATTGCTGATGATACCATTATATTTTATACAGAAGGAAAATTGCAAGAGATGAATACAAGCCAAGACCCCCACCGCCAAAGGAAGAAAGGGAGGATCAACGAATAAATGATGTGTTTTTAACCCCTTCTGTTAAACCCCATCAGAAAAGACGAATTCATATCATAAACAGGGATGAGCCTGTTGACGATGAAGTACTAAGGAATTATGGGACACAGACTCAAGATAATGTTGGGGTACAAACAGAGAAAAGATTAATTGAAGAGTATGATCAGGTAATGACATTTATTTGATGTGAAACAGTGACAATAAAAGTAAGGAGATGTGGTATTACTGCCAATGAGACAAGGGTTTAAACTCCCACACGACAACCTACAGCTTTCAACAATGGTCAAAATCCCTCCCATATAATGATCTATAAAAGGAAGGAGAGTAACCATACGTTTGGGTTTGAATAGTAATGGCATAATTCTTTTAAAGTCTCGTCATTCATATGTTACAAATAGCTATATATTATGCAGTTCATGTAAGTTACAGACTCTACCCATTAAGAAACATCTAAACAATTCAGTGACAGGAAGTAGGTCAATGCTACTTTGTTATGAAAGGATTAAGCTGGGTCACAGAAAGTTAAAATGTTACTCAAAATCGACAGGTTGAGTTAACTACTTTGTCTGTCGTAAATTAACTTTGTCAGCTTAGGGAACAAAATTTAATTTTTTGTAGGATGAGGATGAGGTGAAACAGGGTGATTGGGGAGAATATCAAATCTACGTCAAAACTGGTGAAAACATTGGTGCTAGTACAAAGGCTGATATTAAACTAACTGTGTATGGTGATAAAGGAAGATCTAAAGAATTCTATCTGGACAGATCAAAACGACATAAAATTACATTCCAGAAAGGGAAGGTTAGTGGATATGTGTGACAATTTAATTCTTAAGGGTGAAATGAAAAAGAAAATACATTTCAAAATATTTAGATGGTTATATTATTTTTTATTCAGCATGTAATGAAGGTTCAGGAAAACAAATAGATGTAACATAAGACACTCAATGAGGAATAGAGGAGACAGGAGTGTGTACATTTCAAATCAATAAAGATGCATTTTATAATTCATAGTATGCAGTTTTACTGGTTTTTGTGAAGAGAGAATAAATTGAAACACCACACATTTATTTTTGCTGATACCCTTGCCTTAAATCATATCTTGCTTCTTAGTATTTATGAAGTGTTTCTATTTGCAGGAAGATCTATTTATGAAAGCTTTCCCACATGTTGGTAAATTAAAGAAAATCAGAATAGGACATGATAGAACTGAACTTAGTAAGTACTTAATGGAAAGCTTACAGCACTTCTATAAAAGCATGCAAAACAAATCATTGATTAACTTGCTTGCTATATTTGTTTGGATGTTTGTCTACTATTTACCGGAATTTGATTGGACAATAAACTTTAATTCATTTCATGTCAATTCCTATTGTCCAATCAAATCCCAGTATATATAAAAACTGACTGAAACTCAGCATACCTACTGTTTGCAAACAACCAAGAAAACAAAGCAGGCAAGTTGATCAATGTTTTGTTTTGCATGCTTTTTTAGAAGAACTGTAAGGAGTTTATATTCTCATCCTTTTATTTTATTAGATTCTAAACATTCTGCCAGTTTATGGTTTGTGTCTTTCCAAAACACCATTATAAAGTCATATTTAAAAGATATCTTTAAATGAACAAATAATCAAATTATACCATAAATAACGCAAATTATACAAATTTACTAATGACAAATACAGGGGTACTTCTTGAATTTGCCTTTGGCACATGTTTCTCGCTCATCACCAATGACCTTTAATAGAGTACTTTCTGTGCTGTATCAAATTCTTTACAATTTGTACATTCCACTAGCATTTATTTTATTTAATGAATGGCTATTATCTATTTTGAATTTATTGAACCATAAAACTAATTTTTGACTCTTCACATTGAATAATCCGCGAAGCGGATTATGTCAAATGTGAAGAGTCAAAAATTAGTTTTATGGTTCAATAAAATCAAAATAAATTATTGCCATTCATTATGAATAAATTTCTATCAAAAATAAGGCTAAAAGAACGTTTGATATTATTTATATAAACAATAACAACGTACACACATGTTGGCGTATGAATACACAACATCAGAGTGGGCGTGTCGCCATCAAAATTGACTACATTGAAAATAAAACTAATAATTTTAACCAATCAGAAGACAGTAAATACACCAAATTTATTTATTTTCAATTCAACATACAGTATTAAAATCTGTTGTACAGATACAATTATGAAAGTTTTGTTTGTTTTATAAGTAGTTTGTTAAAATGTTTATTTTAATTTTTAGGTTATGCCTGGTTTTTAGAGAGTGTAACAATATATGATATGAGAGACAAGAGAGTATATGATTTCCCATGTAGTCAATGGTTGTCAGGTCAGGATGGGGATAGGAGCACATACAGGGTCTTACCATTGACAAATGATAGAGCATTTATAGAAAGTAAGTAAGGTCAAATTTGCTATCTATAATCTGAATTTCTACTATTGCTTTATTATATGGTTTGTATCCTTTAATTTTGTATGTTGATTGTCTTAGAAACAAAAATTGTTTGATTGTTGAGAGCAGAATATCAAGTTACTATATAAGAAAAAAAATAAAAGGTTTTCCATGGAACATAGTTCTATTAAAATTGAACAAAATAGGCAAGTGTTAAAATATTGTACTGCACCACTGATGTTACTGTATGAATAAGATGTGATTTAGGGTTAAGATTGATTAGATTGCAACCCAACATTCATGAATATTTTTTTAAAATGTACTGAATTATTTTATAAAATTTTGAGAAAGCAATTCAATTATTTCCTTAAATTATGAAACAGCAACCCAACAGGCAACAACCATCTGTTTTAGTGATAAATGTCAATGAAAGTACATTGCATAATTTCCTGATATTATAGAATTTGAAGAGGAGAGTGATTCTGAGGATCACAGAAGACGTCATTCCAGCTCTTCATCATCGTCCTCTTCATCAAGTGACTCAGAAGAAGAACTTGATAAAAATAAAAGTACTAAAGTTAGTATACTAGTGCGACGTAGTAGCAAAACTAGAGATGGATCTGAGTCAGACTCTTCAACATCTAGTAGCTCCAGTAGCTCAACTGATACCAAGAAAAAAAGCATAGGAAGGCCACTCTCTCCTTTAAAAAAACCTGAAGAAGACGACTTTTTCGATACAAGGGGGCAAGGGCCTACAACTTTTACATTCAAAGAGCGTAATACAGAAAACAGGAAGCATGACGATTCTTCAACTACGGATACCAGCACAACACCAAAACACATTTCTGTAGACACATCATCAGAAACAGAAAGTACTTCAACAAAACCAGAACAAGAATTCATGCATGGATATAAGGTAATATATTGTTATTTATTCACTTTGATTATTATTTCAGCGTAGTGTTAATTTCCATAGTTTTACTTTTTTATGCCCAATCTACAAAGTTTTGCTTTTTATGTTCCACCTACAATATTAGAGGGACATTATGCTTTCTGGTCTGTGCGTCTGTTTTCGTTCGATTGTTCGTCAGTCTGTCCAGCTTTGAGTTAAAGTTTTTGGTCAAGTTAGTTTTTGATGAAGTTAAAGTCCAATCAACTTTAAACTAAGTACACATGTTCCCTATAACATGACCTTTCTAATTTAATGCTAGATTAGAGTTTTTACCCCAATTTGATGGTCCATTGAACATAGAAAATGAAAGTGTGGTTGGGGCATCATTGTGCTATGGACACATTCTTGGATTAATTTCCAATTCCTATGTATGAAATTATGAAAAGTTTTAAATTCTCAATTTAGTTTCAGACATTTTGAGAAATATTCAAGATGGTCACGACTGTGAAAATTGGAATAAAAAAATTCTAATACTGGTAAACCTTATTCACCATTTCACCATTACTTTTAGGTTGGTCTAGAAGCTGTACAAGAGGAGGGAAGGCAGAAAAAGGATGAAGAAAATGAAGATAGAAAGAAAGTGTTACGAGGTCCAACTATCCATAGTGCTGCAAAAATTGGAAGTTTGAAACGGGTGCAAGAACTACTGCAATATTTCCCAGAAATGATTTCGTAAGTTTTATATTTTGTGATAAATGTTTTTTTTCTATAAAGTATCTTATAACTAATTTGTATAATAATGATAATAATAATCTTTATTTCAAGAGGGTATGCTCAATTTGTATAAACACTATTCTTCCTTGAGGCCCTCAAACTCCACTCACAATGCATCACACAATTTCTTCATAACAAAGATAAACATAAGAAAACATAATCAAAATTGATACATAGTCATTTAAATAATTCCTTGATTTTCAAGTAAAAACTTAAAGCAGTTTGTTTTAAAAGTATTTATGTTTGACATTGTTTAGTAGTTTTTAAAATGTTTTTATAGTTAACTGGATTAAACCTGACAAAGTTGTATATTTGTATGGATGTATGCTTATAATTAAGTGATTTTTCATTGGATTGAAAACAATTTTTAAATTATTGCCACTAGAGATTAATCTAATTTTCAAAAGTACCAATTTTTCTTTTACACTTGAATAATCATTCATTATTTTTGTTTAACTCATGTGAGAGCTAGTTAGCAGTAATAACTTAAAGTCTGTTTATATACAGCTTTCTGATAGAATTGATGCAATTCTTTCATATGCTTTATGTTTCTAAATCAATAAATATACATTTGTAGGTCAATTCCCAGAACAAAAATCTTATTTGTCCGGTTTTTGAAACTTCAATAAAAAAATCATGATATATAAAGACCTTAATTCAGAGTTGACTGTGCTGCCATCTTTCAAGCAGGATTTACGTTCTCTCCATAGGAGTCCATTCATCTTATAGTAACTTATAAACTGCTTCAAATAAAAGATAATATAATCATTTACCTGATTATGAATTGTGTTTTAGACAACGAGATGAGAAAGGAATGACTCCTTTACATATAGCAACAAAGCATGGACAGTTAGAAGTTGTCAAATGGTTAGCAGTCAATGGATCCAGTTTGAATGAAGAGACACCTACAGGATATACACCTATACACTTAGCTGCTATGTCTGGCCATGTTAATTGTTTAATGGTTAGTATATAGGCTGCTATGTCTGGCCATGTTAATTGTTTAATGGTTAGTATATAGGCTGCTATGTCTGGCCATGTTAATTGTTTAATGGTTTGTATATAGATGTAGGAATTAAATGATCAGTATGGTGAGATATATCTGGAAGCTATGTCTGGTTTTGTTCCATATCAAATAAACCTTTTCATTTGGCTATTAAGAAATATTTCTTTTGTAGATTTTCATATTTACAGCTCAATAATTAAATGCTAACATTTGTACAATGAGAAAGAACTTGCTAGATTTGATAATAACTTTTTTGTTTTAACAGGTACTTGCAGCGCTAGGAGCAGCAATCACATGTCGATCAGCTGACAAGAAAACTCCCCTGTATCTAGCAGCAATGGAGTAAGTTCTAATAATCTTATTACCTAACAATTTAAATACCCTTTGTTGGATCATTTTTGGTTCAGATTTTTTTGAAACAGATATCTAGATAGTAAAGTGATTTTTTATTAGTTGATATTGGCTTGGAACTAGCTGCCAGTAACTGAGTACTCTCAAATCTAATTTTCTCTGAACTAGAACACATTTTTGTTTAGGGGCTAGCTGAAGCCGCCTCCAGGTGTGGGATTTTTTCAAAGTGTTGAGGACCCATTGTTGGCCTTGGGCTGTTTTCTGCTCTATAGTCGGGTTCCTTTCTCAATTTTATCTTAATGGTATATATCCTGTTGGAATGAGATTCACAATGGAAGTCTACTTGCAAACAGTTTGACAGCTAGTTATTGTTCAAAAGGAATGTAATGTAAATCAAATAATAGTCAGACCATTTGACTGTAGTTACAAGTCAATGAAAATCAGTAATAGGATATAATATGTGTACAGTACAAGCAAGACTGACCCACATTATAGATGATATCCATTGTGTAAAGTATTTGTAAATTTGGAATTTTACTTAATTATGATTTTCTACTTTTAGGGGACATTTAGAGTGTGTTAAGTGGTTAATTGCAAATAGAGCCAGACTTGATGTAAGAGATGACATGGGTCGTACACCACGTCAGGTTGCTGAGGAATATCAACACAAAGCAGTGGCAGATTTCCTTAAAGCTTGTGAGGATGAGATGAAAGATCCTAATAGTGGATTTGCTCAAATGAGAACAAATGATCATAAGTAAGAAATTGTACTAAGCAATTTAGTTATAATGTAAAACTTATACTCCACTTACAAAGCGTAATATTGTTGTACTGTTTGACTCTATATAGGAATTCTTAATTTTGTGAAAAGTTGAGGTAAATAATAAGTTTCTGATAAGGACAAATTTGAGGATTTTCGGAAACACCAAATCAATATACATGTATCTTGTTAATAGTTTAGAATGTTTGATGTGAAGCATTGCATGTAGTAATCGCTCAGTATGGATAAAAAAGATAAATATGTATTTCCAGATATAGAATGCTTCCAAAAAAGGTAATTTCTTAAATTGAATTTAAAGTTTCGGAAAGTTATTTTTATACTTTTAACCAAACATTATTATTATTAAAACCTCAATGCAATCACTTCACTTGAAACATATGGTGCTTTGATGTGAAAAGTTCACATGGAGAGTTTGTCATTGTTGATATATCAAGCACATCACACACAAAATTAAAATAAACTTATGGTTTTTATGGTAACACAATTGCACATTGTTTTTGTAAGACACAAATATAATTATTTTTGTAGTGAGAATGGAGGTTCCAGTCCCAAAGAAACCAAGGACATGTGGAAAGATGATGAGGTACCAGTGTTAGACTCAACTTATTTTCCCTAATTTTATATGAATGATCTATATTCTCTACATTGAGATCTTGAACTTATAATTATATAATAATAAAAGTCACCCCTTCTATTGGATAAATGTTAACTTTTGCCATTGTTTTGCATGGTCTGTCATTCTTAGTGTTCACTATTCAGCCTTTTAGACTTGGACCTCTATTTCGAAATTATGACTTGAGTATCTCAAAACTCAAAAGATTATGGTTACAACTACATCTTGCACATTATATGGAAAGGGCAAATAGCTCTTATAAGATACCACTGGATTGGTAAAAGGTACATGTAACCATTAAAATCACACTGATTTATTAGGTTCATAACCAAAATCATTTGCATATTTGAATGACAGAGTTAAAGCTTAAACTAATTGGATTTTGTTTTATAATACAATGTATAAGATTTAAAAAAAAATGTATGGTTTTATTTGGCTTGCAGAATTTCTATGAGGATAGTTAATAAACTTACCAGATTTGGTTAATGGTAATATTGTTTTCTGCTGTGTTTGATATGTATAGTCAGCTAGAACAAACCACACTGAAAGTTATAAACAAATTACCCTTTGATGACAACTTTTTATTCTAATTGGCATAAATAGAATGTAATTGAATGATAATTTATATTGTTAAAACACAATCTATTTATAAATGACTAGAACATCAAGTTTGATGAACATCTATATAGCTTATAACAAAAAATATGTGACAAAATTCTTATCTAAAAGAAAGAAACTTTTTATTGTATTTAGTGTGAAAGGGCCTCAAGATTAAGTTGATTTTTTGGTCATTCAATCAAAAGCAAGAAACTTTTATAACTAATTGTAGTGTATATCTACCTTTCAGTGGGGTAGTTTTTTGTCTTTTCATGTAATACTTAGCAACTTTTCTGCTTCTTTTCTTGAGTTTTGGGTGTTCTAATTTCAGGACTCCTCCAAGTTGGCAGATAGCTCGTCAGAAGATGAAAAATCACGCTCTAGTCAGAAAGAATTAGAGGTCTGAATTATTCCCCTTTATAATTATGTTACAACTCTATTTGATTTTGAAAAAAAAAGATTGCAAAACCCTCAATCATTAATGAAGAGGGGATTATTGTTCATAAATTTGAAATAAACTGTGCCTCTAAGAACATTCATATTCTAATATGACATTCTTCAAACACTTTGAGACTTTTGAGTACACACCTGTGATAAAATATGAATGTATTTTTTGGCCTGTTTCGATCATACTCTTCCCCCATATTGAACTCAGCGACCTCATTGAAAGATGATGTAAGAATAATAGCATTTTAAAGGAAAATGCAGAATGTGAAACTGAAAACCATCACAAAAAGGAAACGTAAACAAACCATTATAAAATGTTATATAAGCCATTTATATTCGTAAACGTATCATTTAAATTTGACCAAACCAATATAAATACGTTATAGTTTATAGTTTAAGCATGTCTGTAGTTCAGTTTGCTTCGTACTTTTATTTTAATATAATAGTGCGTAAATTTGCAAGAACAAGAAATTTTTGACTTCACCTAGAGAGCTTTGATCCAAAAATATTGCCTTATTTGTCCTAATAGTATAAAAATAAATAATGGGGGCTTAAATTTATACTGATTTTACCACAGGTTATGCCATGTATGCTGATATTTTACCCCTTGTCTCCACTTATGGTAAAATTTTAAGCATAAAGGGCCAACCTATTGTAAAATCAATATAAATACAAGCCCCCATGAATTATTTCTTAAATCCTGTCCATTTTCTGCTATACAACTGTACTTTTTATCTTTTTAACACACTTTTAAGATACTTTATATTATTTAATATTGTATATCAACATAATATTTTCTAGAAGAATGTTATAAAATTACTGTCTTTTGATGAGGTAAATATGAGATCTTCTACTGTGGCCTACATTTTATGCTTCAATCACTAAGTTTAAATTAAATTGTCTGGCTTGCACAATAATTGCAGAAGCAACACTGTTTCTGGCAATGGCAGCTTTAGCAGAGTCAACCTAAATGTTTGTGATTAGGTTCGCAGGCAAGACATACCTCTGAATCAAAGTTTTATGTTTTACTTCATAGCTCAGTTGCTATGTATTATAGGGTACTTATAAAATAAAGAAGGGGTTCTGGAAAAAACCTAATATATACCTGAACAGCCCCTGTAATTAACAACATGTATATAGTCAATACTAGAATATATATGCCCTCCCTACAAAATAAGATCAATAGTAAGTTTGTGCATCTCTCTATTGATATGTTATTTTTTCTCTTCCATATCAGGTAAAAGTTTTGGTTTAATAAAGGTTATCTTGGAGTATTGGTCACATCAACTTAATACTTATTACTAGATAAGAAGATGTGGTGTGAGTGCCAATAAAACAACTTTTCATCCATCCAAAATTTGTAAAAGTAAACCATTATAGATCAAAGTACGGTCTTCAACACTGAGCCTTGGCTCACACCAAATTTTTACACATGTCTATAATTTTAAATTGCTCTTTTCCTTACAAAGCTTCAAAGAATGTGTAATGATGCATAGGTTAATTAAAGGAATTAACCATTTACCTATTTTTAAAAGATAGTAATAGTGTTTTGTAATGTTTAAAGAGATGTCTTTACCTACCCAGTCTTCAGACATTGGTGGTTAATTTAACTATTGATTAAATATCATGCTTTTTAAATATATAGTTTAGATTATTGTATTTGTCTCTTATAGGAAAAGAGAAAACTGTATGAAGAACAACACAATAAAATGGAGAAGACGGGAGAATCATTTTTAGACAGTATAAGAGATGAAGTTGAATCTTAATTACTTTTATAATAGTTATTCTCTGACATTCTATCAGGTTTTGGTAAGATGTTATTATGAAGAAATGTTACGCTTTTTAATACTTTAGTAGACAAGCTTGCCAAACATGTTTGACAAAATTTATTGGAATATTATTGTTATGGTATATTGTTAAACTTTATTTTCTGACTTGATATGATTGTTAAATAGTGTGTAGCTGCTACTGCCAGTATGTTGATAAATTATATGTTACATGAGTCCGTCCATCTTACTATTTGTTAACCAGGGGCAGATTATAGGGAGGGCGTATAGCGTCCGGTAGATTGGGATATTGTTTTTGTTTTGTAAAATCCATGTAAAAAATGCCTAGAGCTATTAATTAATACATTTAATATACAACTACTTATAGATGTTTTACATAATCACAACTAAATCATGAATACTATCAGGGTCTTTATATAATTTTGTATAAAAAGAATTAAATTGTGACGAATATTAAAGTGATACAAGTTTAAAAAAGCATGAATTATATTACCCTTTTAAATATTGAAAAATAATTGGAAAAGTGTTAACAAAATTATTAATTTTGTTAATTTTGAATTTTAAAACTTATGAAATCTTTTCTGTCTTAAAACTATTTGATCCTTAGAGATTTTTATTTTATAATGAAGTTACCAACTAATGTTTTGGGCAAAAATATTTAATTCCTTATGAGATAAACTGAAGAGTTATTAAGCATCTTTAGTATTAATATTGTACCACATTTTAACGATCTACACAAAGTTTTATGTTAACCTTCTATAATCAATTTACTATCCATTCATATTTCATTTCCATCATTTGTTTTCAACGTAAAGATGAACCGAGGAAGCTCAAGCTTGATTCCTGTTCTTTGTTTGGTATTTTGGGGAGGTAATTATCTCTTTTGAAGTACCATTTTTTTGTGCCAGGGGAGATAACTATCTTATTTGAAATACCATTTGTTTGTGCCAGGGGAGATAATTATCTTATTTGCAGTACCATTTGATTTGGACAGGGGAGATAAATATCTCAATTTTAATACCATTTGTTTGTGCTCAAGGATATGAGGCCAAAATAAATTTTATTGCTAGATGTATTGCAACCAGACTTAATGTAGACATTACACTGTATATAGCAGCACTAAATCATTAATATCTAGTAAAAATTTACGGTGGCCTTAAAGCAAATCTGTGATATGAGTAATTGTATTAGTATTTATGAGTACATGTTGTACTAAGTATAAAATGTAATCAATAAGGGAAGTAAGTAACTTGAAATAAACAGAAAGGGAATTTTTACCCATAAAGTTTTTCTTGGGTTTTTGCCTGACTTTCATTTGTGTTTGTTTGTATAATTTGTGTACAAAAAGGTTTTTTTGGGAAAAAGGGTTAGACATTTTGGTGAGGGAAAAGTGCAAATAAAATAATTCTGGACTAGCATTTATTTATTTGTGTCAATATTAATTCATAGTACTTCATTTTGATGGAAGTTATAACACTTTACTGTGATCTATATTGAATGGGAGATAGAAACAGTACATTTGGTTTATTATAACACAGCCTTTTTTAAATTAAAAATATCACATATTTTATACAACGTATTAATATGGGGATGAAGTACCCTATAACAGTAGAAAAATCAATAAAAATTTTTTTTTTTTTAAATCAGGAAAATTTTCCTGAAATTTTCATTGTACTAATGAACTCAAAATCGTTCAATTTTTTTGATGTCATGTTTTGAATTCCCGCATCTGCGCAGAAATCTACAATGTACTTCCTTTTTCCGGTCTCATTTGTATGAAACTTTGAGTAAAATATATATTTATCAGTCTAGTATAAAATAGGAAGGAACGCAATACCAATTTCATTTTTATTAATTCCTTGATGTGAAAATCGTTACCTGATGATAGCATTTCTTTGTTTACATTGCATATGACATCATAACTTAAATATTGTCACAACTAAATTCCCTAACAACAGAACCAAAATCGGAAACGTTACGGTATTTCTGTTTCTTTTTCTTAACAAATATGTAAGTTACAAAAAAAAAAGTCATACAGACTTCGTCCCCATTTACAGGTAATGCCTGCCTCATATTATAGGATACCAAAATATAATTTCAATATAGAAAGTATGTATAAAAGGGATAAAATCATTTCATTTGAATCATCAGTAAATAAGTAGAACTATATTCTGTTGTTAAGAAGTGAATATATTAATGTATTTGTGTGCTGTTGTTTGTATGAAGAACACTTCAAATGTTGCAGAAGTATATTGCACTATATATGTGTAAAATAACAAACTTATAGGGTTACAACCATATAAAAGATATTTTATTGAGAGTGTTCTTCGTGGAAATTGTAGTTGAATTAGAAACAATAAGGCTAATGAATATATAAAGAAGTAAATAGTGTTTTATAGCAGAAAAATCTACTGAATTTTAGACAGTGATATATTTATCTGAGTTTTCTTTTTAAAGATTTGTTTTTGCTATATATTCTATCGAGTACATTGTTAAAATATTGATTTTTTGCTACTTATTTTATTAACCATTTATGAATTTTAAGTAAGTCTTAAGCTACCCTGAAACATATCAAAGCTATATTAATACAGACATTGCCATCTGCAGTCAAAACTGTAAATGTATATGTTTGCTGAACAAATCATGTATTACGTACATGGTACACATATGTTTAGTTTACCTCCTGAATGTTTCAGCATCACATAAGATTGAAATTTCAGTCTATGTTCTGTTTTAGCTCTACATTTTTGTATTATGTTATTTATTAATTATTCCAGCTATTCTTTCGTCTGTAGTTGAGGCATGTTAACTGTGATATGATTTCATTGTAGATATTGTTCTAAAAAAAGAGATCTGAATAAAAAAAGAAAATTTATCATGTACTTTTTGTTTTTGCCAAAACACATGTACTCCAGAATTGAAGAAAGGGTACTTATCTTAGGAATGACATAAAATAAATAAAATGACTGTGATGTCTGTTATTTTCATCTGAATACAGAAATAAGGTAAATGTATGAAACTTTATAATGACAGGGACTTCATTGCTGTTAACTGGTTTCAGTTTAATTGACACCAACATAAATGTGTTACTGAGATGGAGACATTGTGTGCTATCACCCTATGGACACATGTTTTTGTTATCTATTAGTTTTACAGTATAACTGACAGAAATCTGGCAAACAATATACAGAATGGGCTATGCACATTATTGAAGGCTGCAGTTGGTTTTCTTATTGCACATCACTCTTATTTAAATTCTTCTGTAGTCCGTGAATAAAAGGTTACAAAAACACAAATAAGCATATACCATCAAAGATAAACAGACAACACAATGGCCAAAAATGATCGTTGCCTTGAGAGCAGTTGCAAGATTTCTAACATGCAGAGAGCAAAGTACAAACTTAACATGAGACCTCATATCTCCTGGCTAAATGCAATACAAAAAAAGACCAACAACAGTCTTTAAACCAGATGCTCCGCAGGGCATAGCTTTATACGACCGCAGATGTTGAAACCTGAACGGTTGAGGCAAGTATGGACACAACATTCAAGCTGGATACAGCTCTAAATTTGGATTGTGATTAAATAGTTGACACAGCATAGGTTTCTGACACAGAATGAATGTGGTCTAATGGACTTAAAATATTTTTTTTGCCTTTGAGCAATTCACTATGCTGTTGAATATTAATCCTCTCAAAAAAATGTTTGAAGAACTTTTTATTTATGAAATCTGAAATGAGAAAAATTTAACCCCCCCCTTTTTTTTTCACATCCCCCTTTCCCTTTTTCCAAAACTGATCTCAATTCAAATATCTAATGGAGTTTGCAACAATAACTACTCATTTAAATACATCATAAAATATTAAAATGTAACAAAAGGTGCTTGTTATCACTGAATGGTAAAGATTGTTTTAATTTATCAGTTGGTAGTAAAAGTGAATATACATTGTATATTGTATAAAACAATGATTTAAGTTGACTCAACTACTATTCTGGACAAAGAAAGATAACTCCAATCAATTGAAAATTTCTTGCCATTGCACAATATTGTGCAATTAAATATTTCTGGCTATTTCGCAATACTGTGCAATTGAAAATATTTGCTATTGAACAATACTGTGCAATTGGAGATTTCTTGCTATTGCACAATACTGGGCAATTGAAAATTTCTTGCTATTGCACAATACTGTGCAATTGAAGATTTCTTGCTATTGCTGAATACTGTTCAATTGAAAATTTCTTGCTATTGCACAATACTTAATATAATAATTTTGGATCCTGATTTGAACCAACTTGAAAACTGGGCCCATAAACAAGTACATGTTTAGATTCAGCATATCAAAAAAGCCCAAGAATTCAATTTTTGTTAAAATCAAATTTTGGACCCTTTGGACTTTAATGTAGACCAATTTGAAAACGGGACCAAAAATTAAGAATCTACATACACAGTTAGATTTGGCATATCAAAGAACCCCAATTATTCAATTTTTGGACCCCATTTGGACCAACTTGAAAACTGGGCCAATAATCAAAAATCTAAGTACATTTTTAAATTCAACATTTTTGTTAAATCAAACTAAGTTTAATTTTGGACCCTTTGGACCTTAATATAGACCAATTTGAAAACGGGACCAAAAATTAAGAATCTACATACACAGTTAGATTCAGCATATCAAAGAACCCCAATTATTCAATTTTTGATGAAATCAAACAAAGTTCAATTTTGGACCCTTTGGGCCCCTTATTCCTAAACAGTTGGGACCAAAACTCCCAAAATCAAACCCAACCTTCTTTTTATGGTCATAAACCTTGTGTTTAAATTTCATAGATTTCTATTTACTTATACTTAAGTTATGGTGCGAAAACCAAGAATAATGCTTATTTGGGCCCCTTTTTGGCCCCTAATTCCTAAACTGTTGGAACCTCAACTCCCAAAATCAATCCCAACCTTCCTTTTGTGGTCATGAACCTTGTGTTTAAATTTCACTGATTTCTATTCACTTATACTAAAGTTATTGTGCGAAAACCAAGAATAATGCTTATTTGGGCCCCTAATTCCTAAACTGTTGGAACCAAAACTCCCAAAATCAATCCCAACTTTTCTTTTGTGGTCATAAACCTTGTGTCAAAATTTCAAAGTTATAGTGCGAAAACCAAGAAAATGCTTATTTGGGCCGTTTTTGGCCCCTAATTCCTAAAATGTTGGGACCAAAACTCCCAAAATCAATCCCAACCTTCCTTTTGTGGTCATAAACCTTGTGTCAAAATTTCATCGATTTCTATTCACTTTTACTAAAGTTAGAGTGCGAAAACTAAAAGTATTCGGACGACGACGACGCAAGACGACGACAACGCCAACGTGATAGCAATATACGACGAAAAAATTAAAATTTTTGCGGTCGTATAAAAACACTACATGGAAAACAAGAAAGACCCTGCCAAAATCCAGATCATGCTTTACTATTAGCATCTCAATTTTTTAGGATAAATCGAGTTCATCTTGGAATCAAGCACGGTGACATATATTTTTTATTTAAGATTTGGAGAAAGCATGACAAAATGCAGTTAATGCAGAAAAATTATGAAAATGACATTTTCAGAAACACTATTTCCACATTTTTAGGTTTAGATAAATACCACTTTGAGCATCTGGTCCATAATGCCAAGTAAGGCTTGAATAATTGTATAGTCATTCATGTAGGGATTTTTTTTTATGCCCCACCTACGATATTAGAGGGGCATAATGTTTTCTGGTTTGTGGGTCTGTTCGTTTGTTTGTCCATCCATTCATTCGTCTGTTCATCCTGCTTCAGGTTTTAAGTTTTTGGTCAAGGTAGTTTTTGATGAAGTTGAAGTCCAATCCACTTGAAACTTAGTACATGTGTTCCCTATGATATGATCTAACCCCAAATTCACGGTCCACTGAACATAGAAAATGATAGTGCGAGTTGGGCATCCATGTACTTGGGACACATTCTTGTTTTCCTTATTGTCACTTATCACAGCTTCAAGTTAATAATTTACGGTGAAGAATATCTGCTCCAATAATTTTATAACATTTGCTAACTTTTTTATAAAATTGCACAAATCCCCAATTTTCAGCCTCATTTTTCCTGATAACAAGCACGGTAACCTATGTTTTATTTTGTGTTTTATTTTATTACTTGCCAAGGCCTATATAATATTTCAAAATTGTAAAAATGTTATTATATCGAGAAACTGTATAGGATCCCCTTAGTTATATTTTAATTGTTCATTTAGTTTTTATGATAGTCACTGAACCATGAAAATGAGGTCAAGGACATTGGACATGTGCCTGACGGAAACTTCGTAACATGAGGCATCCATATACAAAGTATGAAGCATCCAGGTCTTCCACCTTCTAAAATATAAAGCTTTTAAAAAGTTAGCTAACAACGCTGCTGCCGTAGCTGCCACAGGCTCGACAAAAATTTAAAAATTGGGGTCTTTCGCCTCATTTTCTTGCAAAATTAACTTTCAAATGTTTGGTTAAATTAACACCTTACCAAAATAGTCAACAAATGCTGATATAATTTCAGAGTCAATGCTGGAACGGACACTAATTTGAACCCGAAATTTACATTTCTACTGAACAAAACATGGCTCAATCTCTTCACTGGAGTCATATCTTTCCATTAAAACCACTTACGTAGCAATATTATTTGTTTTTACTAATTTTCAACTACTTTTACCATGTTAATTTGTTTTAGAAAAAAAATCCACAGGGGCCATAATGCGAAACTAACAATCCTAACTGTGGAGTGCTAACTTAGGAGTTGATTACACAAAATTGGTACATGTATCACTATCACTGCTTTTTCAAGGGGGCTTAAAAACTGTTCAAAGATAGTATCTAACAAAATCCTATGCTACACTGCATGATCTGAAATCCAATTGGCCTTCAATTCAATTAACTTTTGTTTCCAATTTTATTAAACAAATATTTGTCAACAAGGTTAAAATGTTAAATTACAATTATGCATATGGGACATCTTTATAAAATATATATGTAGATATAAGAAATATAATTATGATTGTAATAACTTCTATATACACTGCTACCTTTATAGGTGTTTCTATACTACTACAGTATTACCTGGGTCAAATAGAATAAAGCTATAAATAAAATATCTGCATAGTGTTTTGCATTCAGTTCTAACTATAATGCAGCTCGGAAGCATTTGTCCTCGACATATTATAATACTGGTAAAATTTTCACAAATATTTTTATACATCAGCAGTGAGATACATATTATTTGACATCAATAATATTTTTTACATTCTTGAACAATTCTAGATAAATATGTGTACATTTAGCGTTTAATTAAAATCATGAAGAAGAAAAAATCTTCTTTTTAGCAATTCATTCTTAAAACTAATAAAAACAACTGCATATCATTAAATTTCAAATTGACATGTCTGTTTATTGTCTAATTTGGAAATAATTATTTTTAAACATGAAATGAGAAATCATAAATTTAATCTGTATTCTTCCTAAATGTTGAAAATGGAGTAAAATAAAAATACAATTCACAAAACCACTAAATTCCGTTTCATTTAATGTTTATACATTATTTCCCTACATTACAATGTATTCCCATAAAGTGAACACTAAAACATTACATACATAATAAAGAGTGCATTAGATAAATATTAGATCTATTTTATTGAATCACATTTTTCAGACACATAACATCCTGCTATATTGCACATGTATTGAATTATCCTTATTCATTTAAATTACATCATTTTTAGTAAATGATTGTTTAAAACTTCCCTAATGTCCTATTATAGAACAGCATGTTTCTTAGTTTTTGGGAACATTGCACAAATTTGTCAACATAAATGCCCTTATTATCATTCAACAGAAGTTCAGTACAGAATGTGGTTAATATTTCTGAAAAAAAATATCTTAATAAAATTGAGAATGGAAATGTATTTCCAAACAATGCCCAACCAATATCTGTGTTCTTACATTCAGCAGTGGATTAAGACTTCCATAAAGCCTAGTAACTTTTAAAAAGATTTGCTAAATGTATTTTCTCCTACTGTCCTGCCCTAAACTCTTTGGTAGTAGTGATGTACAGCAGGTACATAACATTTTACCATAAAAGTACTTACCTTTACATACAAACTATGATACTTGTTGATATTCATGGATCAGTTATAAAAATTTTATCGAAACATTTGGCCAAAGTTTCTACTCATAAAGTTCAAGAGAATTCCGGTTGAGCAGGAGAAATTTGCCGTTCTATGCATTGTGTAGCTGCAGATAAATCTTATCATGGCAACAAGTTTTTTAAACAGCAAAACAAGCAGGGCAAACAATGTCGGAAAGTTTATTTTATTGATATACTTAAAGGACTATTGCAAAGTCATATTATAAAAAGCAATGAAATAATCTCAAATGTTGACATTATTCTTCTCAAAGCAATAAATTAAGTTATAAGAGTTTTGATTTGCTAATATTTACAAATTAAATTGTTTGATATACATGAGTTTTAACTTATAGGGACTCTGCAAGATTTTCACCTAGCATTGTTTCATGCAAGGTAAAATTAAAATTCTAAATTTCAAGAGACAGGATATGAAAAATAAGACTTTTTCATTGTTGGAAATCTATCTGCATTAGACAACTCATCCCAGGTTTTTAGATTAATTGCTAAAATTTTGATTGAACAATTATGAAATGACAATGAAAGGTGATTATATTAAGACTATGTATAGTCTTTTGTATATGACTTTTATCATTTCACTTTATTTTTTTACTTCATGACTAAACAAGTATTCAATTGTGAAATTCCAAACCTTATACATTGTACTGCTACAAAGAATTATACAATACTTTTGTACTTTTATAATTTGTAGATAGATGGATTTCTATATTTCTCTTATTTACTGCTATTCTATTAGTATTTCTATTGATAGCTTGACACTATATGTATTAAAACATATGTATTTGGATGCCTGAGAAATAAACGGGAAAAAAAATCAGACAAATAGTACTAATGCCTCAAAAGAATTGCATAGATAATTAATTTGGCAAACCTAACAATGCCCAGATATATCTCACTACAAATTTATATACATGTACAATAAATACATAGTCTTTATAGATTTAACAATTTTAAAAGAAAATAGTAACATTAAACCAAGTGATTTTTGCTTTTGTAACATAAATAATGCTCTTTAAAATTCATAACATGCAAAAAAGAGAGCTTAACCATTGATTATAAAGCTGAACTTCCTTGAAATAAACTTAAAATGTGAAGTTACTGTTTTTTGATTTTTTTTTTAGAATAATGTTAAGCCACTTTTGTACATTGAAGTAATAATGCATGCCATATTCCCTGATACTATAATAAATAACAAATTTGAGCAAACAGCACTTTGAATTAAGCATCTGTACAGAAATACAAAATATTCATAACAAATAGTTAATTTTGGAATGGTTTTATGTAGTCATGGAATGTTAAAAGTTTGAGGTCAGAGTCTGCACTGATTCATAAATTAATAAAACTTCTATATGGCAAATACTTCAACAACAAAACATATCAATAAACTATTCACTTATTTATCAAGAATCTTCTTAATTTAACCAATTCTGGTGTGATTTGCCAACTTTATTACTCACCATCCCCCTCAATCCAAAGAAGTAAAAAAAAAAGAGCAAAGTTTATGGACCGTGCTAGACCCTCAAGGGTATTTAAGGTCGTTACACAAACCTAGTGTATTTTATGATGTGTTTTGTTTCAGGCTGCAATCTAGCTTTCTAGTGTAAAGAACAATGGTAACCAAGTAAAAATGATCGCACTTATAGTGTATAACATGATACAATTGTCTCTACCACATTTACTGTAATTTAAAAAGACAACTGTAGTACTTACAAATTTTTCAACATGTTATAATCAATTTCAATTAAAATAGTACACGTATTACAATTAAATAAAATCTAATTATTGAACTATATCATTAAATCAATTTAGAAGTTAATACACTATTATAAATATTGCTTATGGGACTCGATAAAGTTCTAATAACCCTGCATATCTTTCAGTGTAGGGTTGATAAAGGGACTATTTTTTCTGATGTCGTCTACTTCTAGGTGTACCATTTCCATTTGCTGCTAAATTTTCCATGGAGGCAGATGCAGTTTCAGCTAACTTTCTTGTGAAAATTCTTTTACCTCCTGAAAAAAGACATAAATCAGAATTAATTTTTACTGCTAACATTTAATTAGATAAAACAGTCCGACTTAATCTGAAATTTCATTAGAGAGTTTCAAGTAAAAATCAAAAAGATTGTTTTCTAGTAAAAAACATTGTTATTTGGATCTTGATTTACATTTGTTCATAATAACTCTGGAACAAAAAATGATAAAATCAAAAATATTGTAAGGCCAAACTTATTAAAATATTCAGATTTCAAAACAAATATCTCAATTTTCAGAGCTTATTACAGTCTATAAAGTTTAATTTATCTAATCAATTATACCTCTTGAAGGTTAAAATGAATACTATCCATTTATTTAAATGCCAACTCCAGTTGGTCAAATACTTTGTACAAGAATGACAGATTGAGCGGGACTTTTTCTTAACATGCTAATTCACAAGGTAACAGTCTGCAGGAAGAAGCGCCACCCTACCAGTCACATTATCCTGACTCTGGATCAACCAATCTTTAATATGGCTCTTTTAAAATGTTTTTTGCAAAAGCAGCAAATGCCAATTTTAAAGACTTTGGCTCAATTGCCCAGTCAAGGGCTTGAATCCACGATCTCCAGCACTCAAGGCAATATGGTACCTCAAGAATTTTTTTTATATTTACATTTAAGAGAATATCGAACAATTTATTTTCGAGTTGTCCTGTATAAGTTGATTGTGATAAATTTTGTTGTCAATTATTTCAACTGCTTTACAGAAGAGTTTTGCAGAATTTAATTGATATACAGTAAGACACTGGATACCATTGAAGTCAATAGATTCAAAGGCAAACAAGATAAAAATTACCATTATGGAAACAAGTGATATGTTAAGGTAGTACCTAACACTACAGGGAGATAACTCTGTAAAATCAGCTTAACGTTTTGATTATGTTGTGTTGTTAAGGGAATATCAAACTTCTCAATGATCAAAATAAGAGTTCATCAAACTGCTATATAACCAGTGTAATTTTTCTGATAAAACGGTTGGTTCAAATATTTTGAAACTTTTATATCTTTGTCAAAGGGTCAAAGTAAATACTTTGTCAAAATTTTAAGAAAATTAAACGAGCCAAATTAATTTTAGTCAACGTGTTGGGTACCACCTTAAGGTACTCAAAAATGAAAAAAATATTTCATAATTTAAAAAGTCTTTAAGGAATGTCTTGCACTCTAAATGCATATTTTGAAACAAGTGAACCAGAGTTTTCTTTATTTTGTCATGCTTTATAAATAGAATACAATAGTATTTATGTAAAGCATTGTAAAGATCATACATAAAGAAGTTTGTCAGAAATATTCACAACAGAGAGTTAGGTTATGGAATTTTCTGAAGATGTTCAAAGTTAGAAACTGGTCAACGAAAATAGACTTGAGGATATTAAAGAATATATACAAGGTAATGCATATTTTCTTTAAACTGTAACAATAACAAATTAGCTTCATAAGAACCATGCGGTATAACATCAAATAAATGGTAAACAAACAATATGTTTACTATTATGTTACCCTAACAACCAACTTCTTCTTCCTCCATTACTGAAATAAAATCATATCGATCAAATATTGGTCCACCTGAAAGCTCTTATTGTAATAGGAGACGGGGGATTAAAGTCCAGATTAGTCCCAAGAAAATCAAGTTTTTGAGAATTATTTCAAAGTTCAATGTCATGTATGAAAATGCATAAAATGCATAAAATAAATTAATATAATTACTTCAGATTGTTGATGTTATGACGTCACAATAACATCATAGTATGCATCAATTTCACCATAACAAAGAGAATTGCCAGGAATCAAATAATTTAAGAATACCGTTAGTTTTATTATAACTATTGACATAATCTCACCAAATATAAAGTTGTTGCTAGAGTGCATACATTATTTTCCAATCTAATTTATACTTATAAGTTGGTGTAAAACAAGGAAAATCAAGATCTTTTACTAATTATATCCAATTTCATTATATATAGTATTGCAATACTATCTTTCTAATTGTGAAAATTGTTCTTGGGTTTTTAGCACCTTGAATCAGAGAGTAGTTAGGACAAAGGAGTAGGTGGTAAGACCCCTTTTTGGCCCAAAAATATAGCATTTTTACAAATTCATTGAAATTGAAAACTTTTAGATATTTATTGGAAAGTAGAATCTTTTGTTACTTAAATATGGGCTAGTTTTGACAAAATAATGTACATGCATCAGGTATTAGCATCAACAACTCATGCAAAATTACTGAAATCTTCACAATTTTAGCAATCACAGTAAACTATATCCTATATCTATGGCAATTAAATACATCCACACTTTACAAAAAGCTTAAAAAATCTTTTATAAATTTCATGCAACATGCAAATTATATGTAATTAGTAGATCTCTACTTTTTGGTACTCAGTGATTTATATAATTTCAAATTCTAACTGAAACAAAACTTATAGCTTCCCTTTCATCAAAGGGAAAAGGTTCATTTTTTAAAGAGTAAAAAAAAATCCAGCTTAAATTCAAACATTAAAACATTACAGTTTTTTGCTAAAATAAAATAACATAAGATAGACAGGCACTGTAAAACTGTTATTTTGAAACAATATTTATTATACAATTCTGGCAATATCAACAAATTAGTTTCTACCTGATAAAAGCAACCACAAACAGCCAGCATCTATCTATAACCTGTCAACCTACTCATAACCACATACTTTAATGTCTATAAATTAAGTTTATTACTTCGAACTTATACACATTTTCTTTCCATTCAATTTCAGGAGCTATTTGAATAAAGAAGACATCATTGGATTTCAGAAAAATCAGCAAAATAGATATGTGTAGCAAATTCAGAATTTTAATCTCTTATTGTTGCAAATTATACTCACACTGTCACATAATACACATCAATAAAACACTCCCAATAATTTCTGAATTTATAGCATTCTAAATTCAAAGTTTGTAGGTGTATTATTGCGAAAAATAGTTACGGAATAAGTGTTGCAAAAATAAAAACTATCTTAATTTTGCTAGATTTATTTGTATGCAACATTTTGTGAAGTTGTAATATATGATCCCCCATTTTGTGAAGTTGTAATATATGATCCCCCATTTTGTAAAGTTGTAATATATGATCCCCCATTTTGTGAAGTTGTAATATATAATCCCCCATTTTGTGAAGTTGTAATATATAATCCCCCATTTTGTGAAGTTGTAATATATGATCCCTCATTTTGTGAAGTTATAATATATGATTCCCATTTTGTGAAGTTGTAATATATGATCCCCCATTTTCTGAAGTTGTAATATATGATCCCCCATTTTGTGAAGTTGTAATATATGATCCCCATTTTGTGAAGTTGTAATATATGATCCCCCATTTTGTGAAGTTGTAATATATGATCCCCCATTTTCTGAAGTTGTAATATGTGATCCCCATTTTGTGAAGTTGTAATATATGATCCCCCATTTTCTGAAGTTGTAATATGTGATCCCCAATTTTGTGAAGTTGTAATATATGATCCCCCATTTTGTGAAGTTGTAATATATGATCCCCCATATTTTGTGAAGTTGTAATATATGATCCCCCATTTTCTGAAGTTGTAATATATGATCCCCCATTTTGTGAAGTTGTAATATGTGATCCCCATTTTGTGAAGTTGTAATATATGATCCCCATTTTGTGAAGTTGTAATATATGATCTCCCATTTTCTGAAGTTGTAATATATGATCCCCCATTTTCTGAAGTTGTAATATGTGATCCCCATTTTGTGAAGTTGTAATATATGATCCCCCATTTTCTGAAGTTGTAATATATGATCCCCCATTTTGTGAAGTTGTAATATATGATTCCCCATTTTCTGAAGTTGTAATATATGATCCCAATTTTGTGAAGTTGTAATATGTGATCCCCCATTTTCTGAAGTTGTAATATATAATCCCCCATTTTCTGAAGTTGTAATATATGATCCCCCATTTTGTGAAGTTGTAATGTGTGATCCCCCATTTTGTGAAGTTGTAATGTATGATCCCCCATTTTGTGAAGTTGTAATATATGATCCCCCATTTTGTGAAGTTGTAATACTTGATCCCCAATTTTGTGCAGTTGTAATATATGATCCCCCATTTTGTGCAGTTGTAATATATGATCCCCCATTTTGTGAAGTTGTAATATATGATCCCCTATTTTGTGAAGTTGTAATATATGATCCCCTATTTTCTGAAGTTGTAATATATGATACCCCATTTTCGTACTTGTCAAGAAATAGCACCAGCAACAATTTGGGAAATTACAGTTTATCTAATGATGTCTTTTTTATTGAAAGCAGCTAGAAACCAGATTCCCCCCCTGGTTATACATCTATGAAACATAGAACATGTGGTGGAAAAGGTTTGACAGGTGGCCTATTAAGAACATACACATATATACTTTATAAGGTGTGTATACTAACAAATCTGTTATTCTAACTTATTTCTGGAATTTAGACTTGGATAAAACTAGAGAGAAGAAAGGAAAAAAGTAAAGATTTATATAAGAAAGGTATATACATATTGAAATAGTAATCACAGTGTTACTACACATATAATATATAGTATTAAGTATTGATAAAAGAATATTGTAAACGTTGAGTATCCAATGCACAAAAATCTATAAAATTTCCTGTTGTTTTTTTTAACTCAAAGCATATATTTTGGGTAATGTATCATCAAACACATTATGAGATCATATCGTATTAGGTACTTTCTCTTACAATAATATTAAAAGGAAAATAATCTATGGAATCCCTTAATGATGTGGTGAAGTCACTTATGATTGTGCTAGCATTATCCTAACTTGTGCAAAGTTCATTCATTAAAATGTGAGCTAATGCTTTTCATTTCCATAAAAACAACAAAATTCATGCACAAACTGCATTAAAATCTTGTTGGAAAATTAAAGAATCATTTTTATACAGTTGAAGAATTGATTGTTGATAGTGTTCAATTTTTCATTTATACAAGAAATATATTTTTCTAGTATTAATCAGTATTTATAAAGGTGAAAGTTTCTAAAAATGCATTTGAAAAAGTGAATTCCTAAACTTATAAATGTGTGAATACAGAGCACAATACCAACTAGGAAGAACTTAAGTATATTTAATATTGATACATGTATATTGAAAACTAGATGTGTCAAAGCGACACAAATGGCCCTGTCTCAAAATGTTGAAAAATGTGCAATTTCAATAACACATGTGGACACAAACATGATGGTAGTCTCACTTATAAAAAATCAGCTCAAAATCTGGAGGCGTATAGAAAAAAAGTCTGTATAACTGATTTTCGACAATTTTCAAAATTGTAAACCCTTAATTTTGGAAAAAATAAGTGGAGCGGAATGAAAATGAAACTTGATCTGTAACTCATCATGGTTAGCTCACATTCCCAAATTCAGCCTAATATCTGAAAGCATTTAGAAAAGAACCTCTGTATAACTGTGATTTTCAAAAATTTATCAAAGTCAATAGCCCTAAATTACAGCAAAAATTATCCAAGCAGAACGAAACTTAAACTTGATCTGTAACTCATCATGAGTAACTCACATATAAAAAAACAGCCCAATATCTGAAAGCGTTTAGAAAAAAAGTCCTTATAACAGTGATTTTCAACAATTTATCAAAGTCCATAGCCCGTAATTTTCGGCAAAAATTAGACAAGCGGAACAAAACTTAAACTTGATCTGTAACTCATCATGGTTAACTCACATACCAAAAATCATCCCAATATCTAAAAGCAATTAGAAAAAATGTCAGTATAACTTTGATTTTCAACAATTTATCAAAGTCCAAAGCCCGTAATTTCAACAAAAATTAGCGGAGCGGAACAAAACTTAAACTTGATCTGTAACTCATCATGGTTAACACACATACCAAAAATCAGCCCAATATCTGAAGGGGTTTAGAAAAAAACTCTGTATAATGGTTTGTTGCGGAATGACGGAATGACAGAATTTTGGAATGACGGACAAGGGTAAAACTATATGGCACCGACAACTTTGTTGCGGGGCCATAAAAAAGTTAAAATTATACAGCATACTGGTACATTGTAATACCAATATGAAATTTTTATACAACATCATTTTAAGACAGTCAATATGCATGTGTTGTTAAAATCTTGAATTTAATATAGTAGATGAACAAAAATACCTTGTTCTGGAGGTTCTCTTAGGCCAGCAGTCCCAGACAGTATGCGACCTGGTCCTTGTCCCAACTGGACCAATTTCTCTTTTTTCTTTGATCTTACTTTTTGTAGTTTCCTTAGTAAATATGCTTTATCTTTCCCTTCCTGAAATTTCATAACCCTCAAAATAAACAATTGCAATTGTACATGAATTTTAGAAACAAAAATGAGAATGCTTCACTGATAAATGAAGAATGATGATGCCCCCACTTGCATATAATGTTATAAAGGGGCACAACTCAAGAATGATGATGCTTCGACTTGCATATAATGTTATAAAGGGGCATAACTCAATAAAAGAAAAGTGATGCCACCCAAATTGAACTTCATCTGTGTTTTATGGCATCAAATCATTATGTGTATCAGTTTCATAACATTTGGCTGAGGCAAAAAAAATTTTTGGATGTACAGAAGTATGGATGAACAAAGGTAACACTTAAGGACCCCATCCAGTGACCATGGTGGTATAAAAAATCTACTAATGTTAATACCCATCGATCAAATAATTAAATCCATTAGATTTTTGTGGGTTACATATGTTTAAAACCAAAACTGGATGATAGCTATTATTGTGGTACATTGTAGTATTAGAACTTCAACATGACTAAGAAAATTTGATTAACATATACGATATACCACTGGAACTAATGTAAAACACACTATTGATTGTAAGGGATAGGTTTAGTCTAAGTACTCACCATAGTTAGTTGATGTCTAAGTAATGTAACCATTTCTTTATGTCCCACCATAACAATTCTCATGTAGTATGTACCAACACTGAAATACATAAATATAATACATATTTTTATCATGAAAATATGACTGCACATTATTTCAGCATATTTCATAAAATAAGATATATCTAACAGTTCATTTTAACATCTTCATTAACAATTTTTGTATCTTTTTTATATATTGTTGTTAACTGTTTACATCTTTATAAAAAAACCAAAAAAAAATTGTTTCTTAATCTGTTTCCTTTATCTAGATCTATTCTATCTGCATGCTTAACACATTCTTTAGTTAGTAGTGGCTTCAAACATCTGTGTACTGTAAATTTTGAAGTTATTGCATGCATTTATAATTGGGATTTTTGAAGAATGAACAAAAATGCAAGTATAATTATTGCCATTTCAGGAATAAGTATAAGATATCAGAATGTGAGATTATATTATTACAATAATCACCAAGTTGCATTATTCACATCAATAAAAACCTTGCAATAATTTCTGAATTTGTAGTATATATCATAGTCATGTCCTCAATCATTATGATCTTATTTATCATAAAAAAAAGAATTTTGTTAAACATAAATTATATTATACCATAGTATGACTAAAACTCCTGCTATAACTCCAGGTGATGATATAACTTTAACAATCTCATGTAACACTTTGTAATCACCACTCCAACTATCTACCAAGTTTGTTACTACATCATATGCTTTATCCTCGCCTCGAAATGGTCCACACTCTTCACTTGGTCTAATTCTGTAAAAAGAATATCTTAAAACATTATCAAATTAACAGATTTATAGTGACATTTTCAGTGGGGATCTCTTGAAAAAATGGCATTACTTAAAAAATTTATCTTTTCAAGTAACATACTGAGATCAAAGAATCTCTGCACAGCCTAATAAAGGTGTATTATTTAGTACAAAATCATTTCCATTGTAACAATGAGAAGGATATTGTGAAAGAAAATATTTATGCTTCAAATGCATAAATGTATACTTAAACTTTCTTGATTAAATCTTCTCTTCAGAATCTCCAATCTAACATGTACATACTAAAGCCTGTATTTCATCTTGTGTTTTTTCAGTACATATATATCAATGACTTTTTCAGTTTAGATAAAAGTATTTATTGAGATAAACTTTTGTATACTTACGTAATTATGCTCACTGCAACAGCAACAGTTGTTAATAAAAAGAAGAAAAACAAAAATCCCAGAAATATTGTATGTGTTCTGGAAGCCCTCCATGCCTTAGATGATGGTCTACAGTTTTGTAGGCAACTAACCTAAACAAACAATATATATATCCATTACATTGTACTATCTTTAAGTAAATGTTCCTGTTCAAGCTTTTGTAAATACTTTAACAATAGATATCTTTTTAATTTTCAATGACAAGAACCTTTCAGCTTTGGAACATAAAATGTCAATAGTTTTAGATAAGTCAGATTAACAATCAGTTTAAAATAGCAATCTGTCAACTTTTCATACTAAACAACTACCGGTAATTGGTACAGACACATGACTATCGTTGAACACCAAATGTTGACCTCTTGATGACTGGATAATTTTTTTGTTTTTTTTTTAGATTGCTTTCTCAAGACATATACCCGAAAAATGGCCTTTTACCCACAATAGATAGGTTTCAATGACGTCATGTGAGTTTGAGTTATTTCTCTTGGCTGCCACATATGATATGAAGGAATTTATTGAATGATTAAAATTCCATGCAGTCTTCAAGATTATAATTGTCCATATCACAGACTTTTACAACAAATTGAATGTTTAAAAGTACTTACAACTTTGACATAAAACAATATGAACAATTTGACAATCATCATAACAGACAATAGCGGTGAATAAAATGTACCAAACCTGAAACAAAAAAAAAACTATATCAAAGAACAAAATATGCATTTTTAATTCTTTAGTTGTAGAGATTTTAATTAGATTTTGTGTTTCTTGAGACAGCAAATTTATAAAATTAAATTTGAAACATTAAATATGTAATTAACTTTACGTATACATGTAAGTCAACACTTATCATGAATTTTATGCTAAATTTTAATGTTAAGATAAGAAATTTAAAAGTACAGTAAATTGATAATTAGATAGTCATTACAAATCGTTGACTGACTGATATGTTATGGACTTCATAGATTTCATAGGAAAAGGGTTGAGATTTCACATAACATTTTTAACCCCGCCACATTTTTGTTCCACTATCAAGACAGGAGTCTCTGGCCTTTGTTAATCTTGTATGTTTTTTTTTAATTTTGGTTCTTTTATATGTTTCAGAGTTTAGTAAGATGTCTGTTTTCTCTGAACTAGTACTCATTTTTGTTTAGGGGCCAACTGAAGCTCACCTACGAGTGCAGGATTTTCTCGTTGTGTTGAAGACCCATTGGTAGCCTTAGACTGTTTTCTGCTCTCTTGTCCAATTGTTGTCTCTTTGACACATTACCTAGTTCCATTCTCAATTGTATTGGTATTTCATAACAAGTATATTTGCAAAAGTACTTAATTTTATGGTTAAGAATTTTTTCTACTTAAATCTTTTTTTTTTCTATTTTCTAAGACTTACCAACATAATGCTTGTGAATATATCAGATCTAGTGTATTCCTACCAATATCAAACTCAGGTTCTTTTAATTTCTCTGTACAACAATAGTTTGCCATAACTCTGAAATATAAATAAAGTCAGTTTAGTGCAAGAAGACACTTCAAAACATATTCATATATTAAGTATTAAATGTTGTGTACATATCAAACAGTGCAGTTTCACTTCTAGTAACATTCAGGAACACAGTCACAACATCTTTTTATTCATATGTTACATAGTTCATTTAAAGTTTTCAAGATATGTAATGTTGTTTTTCATTCAAAATGTCTAAATGTATGTACTAAATCATCACATAAGCATATTTTCCCCAACAATTACACAATATAAATTAAGTTCTACAAACAGTTTGGATGGAAGAGTATGCTTCAACTTTCTTCCAAATCTTTCCTTTCCATTTTTTCACCCATCTGCTTTTCTTTTTTGTGAATACCCCTCTTCTTATCTACCTATCTCTTTCTTCTTTCGACTGACCCTTTCACACCATTTTTGTCTTTTTTCCTATCTCTTTAACTCTTCATAACCCTGTTTCCCCCATCTTGAATACTTCAATAATTTTGAATTTTGATTATATCTCTGAATATTCAGCCTCAAAATTCTATCTTTAATTTGCTAAATCCATTTATGAACTTACTTATGGATAAATTCCAGGAAGAAGGTAGCACCAAGTATAAATATAAAATCTATCAATACAAGTCTATACAACTCATTGCCAACTTTAGTTTCCCAGCACTGAAAATAAATAAAAGTATTATAGGTAAACAATTGTGTATACATAGATTTCTTGTGGCTCTTTATTCTATGTAACTGCATTTTGGGCATGTTAACCTCTTGTCTAGATACCAGGGACTCTTCAGGGAGCCATTTTGTCAACATATACTCAAAATCTCCTTTTTACATATCCCATTTTGTAAAATATTCTTTAAAGTATTTTTGAACTGATTGTTTATCTTGAAATATTGATATTAATTGTAGAATATTTGTTCAATAGTATATATTTTTAAAATGGATATTCTTTGAGTACTATTTTACATATTTTGCTGTCTTAATGATTGTCAAGTTTGAGTCTTTATTTCATTGGTTGCAGTGGTATTGAACATGCATGAAATATTTGCAACTGGAAGTTTTTAAAGCAGTTGGCAATCAATTATTGGTCATAAAAAGACAAAATTAGAAAATAGAAATAGGCCAATGAATTGTTTCAAATTCTATCAAACATGTTTTATTCTGAATATCTATTTTTTCATTATGTCCATAAATATATATACATGCATATACATGTGTAATAAAATAATGGGAATCATTACATTACAAATAAATTAATGCTACCATGAATGAAAACATATGATAACTTTAAGAAGTGTACTCACGTTAACTTCACCAGGAAGTTCTCTGAACCAGTATGATACCAATATACCAAGTAATGCCCCTTTCAACAACATGGTTCTGAAAATACAAATATCTTTTATTTTTGAAACTTGTGTATTAGAATTGTAAATGAAATTAAAGCTCTGTTAAAATATTAAATATGCATTAAATAAAGGTTTACTGGATTTACAAATCTTTACACACATGATTAAAGATAAACAGACATTAAGCAATTATCAATCAATCTATGATTAAGTTCTTATCATCTGAAACTATTCTAATAATATTTCTATAAGAAACTTATGTGACAACTTTTGTTATAAGCTCTTAATCTTAATTAATATTGTTATAGTTACCTAAACATTCCAACATATAATTCATGCTTTGGCTTTTCATAATTCTCCAGTGAACCAATTCTGGCAAAGATAAATGGGAAGACCAAATGTATGGAGGAAATTACCAATGGCATGGTCAGTTCACCAATAATATGTACATCACTCTAGAAACATAAAAACACAAACATTGATGATCATTTTATATAAGATAAATCAATGTAACATACAATGCAATTCAAAGAAAAATGCAGAAATTAGTCTTGTCACAATCTTTATGATAAATTCAATTCCATAAAACATTCTAAATTAAGAATATGATAATATGTTTTTCCATATCAGAATTTCTTTTAAAAATTTGTTTAGTTTTAAAAAAAAATCACAATCTTTACACCTTATAATTACTTTTATACAATAGAAATTCTCTTGTAAAAATTATACAAGGGAAGTAACTTAGAGTAGAATACCAAAGCATATGGAAAAAAGTCGCAAAATCCTTAGCCTGCTATCTATGACGAGATTAATCTTTCTATCTGTCAAATAAACGTGCCTTTTATAATTTCTTTATTCTGGATTTAAATTTTGAAATTGAAGAACTTATTTTATTGTTAGTGTTAGTTTCTATTCTGGTTTTGGTTTGTAAAAACTTTGTTACTTTTGTAACACAAAGGATTACCTACCTCTGACAATTTTTTGTCCAGGATGTAATATATTAGATATCCAGCACCACCTATCATACCAAGCACTATTAAATTAGTCAAAACTCGAATAAAGAACCATTTACAACTGTCGGATAATTCTTTTTCCTTTGTCTTTTTCCTTTTTCCAGCTAAATATTCCTAAAAAAATTAAACAGTTCATTAATTTTTTTTTTATCAATAATTATAGTTTATTGTTGGTCATTTCAACGAGATTGATTTTCTTGCTTGAGTGGTATGAATAAAGTTAGACTAGGCAATCGAGTTGAGATGACCAATGATAATTTGTTTATCGATATTTAGAACGACTCTGGCCGACTACATTGATTTATTTAAAGGCTTATATATTTGGTTGAAACTGAATGTTTTTGTAGTCGAATTGACAATACAAGACAGATTTATCCTGATTTAGTGGATAGAAAATAGTTGTACATGTATATAAAAAGACAAAAAAAAAATAAATTTCATCATGTTCATTAATTGAAATTCTCCCATGAAAGCAAATATCACTAGAGTTTCAATAAATTATCTATCTTATAGATTTACAATGTATTTAATTATTCCTCTATTCTAGAAAGCATGTTTCCTTATACAATTACAAAGTCTGATTGAGGTATTTATTTTGACCGGTGATATAAGAAGATATATATATTTGTGTCACACACAAGTATCCTTCTTATTATCTTATATAGGTTTTACTTGCGACAGTTTTCATTTAGGCATACCTTCATTTCATTATAAAAACTCTTATGTTTAAGATCACTGGCTTGTTTTGAGGTGATGTTATAATCCCAGCCACATAGTACCCGTGTGACATTGTAAAAGCTTGTTGTACTGCTGCCTTCCACATAATTCTTCTTGTACGATTTAGATATACTAAAAGAAGGCATATCAAATCAATATAATTATGGTATAGTCATACAGAAATTATACAATTAATACGGCAATGAAAATACAATGGTAAAGTGCTCATTTACTGCACAAAGATGTGTTTTTCTGTGAGAAGATGTGTTTTTCTGCACAGAGATGTTTTTTTCTGTGCTTAGGTCATGTGTGTAAGAATATGTGCACTATAACTATTATTTGCCTTTCTTGAAGTCATAATTATCTATATTTGAAGCATTAAACTGTCAATCATATCCAAACACTTTTATACTTTCCAAATGATGAAGATCCTCCTTATGCAGCAACAAACTACATGAATACAAAAAATAGAAGAGTTACCATACAGATAAAATTGGGCGATCAAAGATGAAAGAGTGTGCAAGATAAGAAAATAAGTTACACTTACCTAAAAGCTAATATAAATAGACAAAGTATATAATAGCCTCCACAGGTAAACAGGTATGCATACTTCATGTCATATTTAATACTGTTACTTAAAGGCACTGCTACTTGTAGATCGGTGTAGTATCCATAGTATAATTCTGTGTCATTAAACCAACCCTGAAATAAAATGTATATTACTTATTACTTAAAAGAATAAAAATAAATGGAGAATTTCATGGGCACAAATGATGCCCTCGCTTGCAGATTCCAACTTGATTTGTGCTTTATGACAACATTTGGTTGAGGCAAAATTAAGTTAGAGAACTAAACAAATTTAAGAATGTACATACTGATAATGGTAAAACTTATTGCCCCCTTCACCTAGCAGAGGGGACATACAATCTCATTGCATATCTGGTTTTTTTACCTAAAATTTGCACTTAGATCAAAAACCTTGAGTATTTAATGATCTAGAATTTATACAAGATTTTTATTCCATTAAAATCTGCCTCAATTACTGTACAATTCCTTCAGTGAATTCAATACAGCTAGTAAAGTATATTTCATATTTTTTTAAATACCTTGTCATAAAATATGAAAATAAAAAGAGAAGTAATTATACACTTACACCTCCAGTTAGAAGTTCTTCCCCAGAGAATGACACATGATATGATGTGACATTGGTATTAGTACTATTAGTTACTGGTTGGTTGTAGCGGAATAAAATCTGTGGTAACACTACAAATCCAAAGGTCAATATGAACACAGGTATATTCAGGAGAAAGATCCACTTTAGAAACAGGAAGTAAGATGTTACACCTGTGCCGAAATGTCCTTCTACCTTCTTCAATAAACTTTTCCATAATTCTAATGAATATCCAAATTCTTTCAGGTTGTTCTTGAAATGTATACAAGTCTACAAAAAATAAAAAGGCAAAATTTGACATAACATACATATCCAACATTGAGCATATGATCTGATATGACATCCGACAGAATATTTTCATGACTTAGCAATTCCTTCAAAAGGAGTAAGATATGATCGATTCATTATAAAAATATTTTGTTGTTGTCTAGATTTTAAATTTTCTTAATTTGTAGAAGTAGATGAAGCCTAGACAAAAAGAAAAATAGCAGATCTGTTTTTTTTGTTAACACATAGTTGTCAATATCATGGAATTTCATGCGACTGTCATACAAGTGTGAGGTTAAGCTAGCTTTAAAACCAGGTTAAATCCACCATTTTCTACATAAGAAAACGCCTGTACCAAGTCAGGAATATGACAGTTGTTATCCATACGTTTTATGTGTTTGAGATTTTGATTTTGCCATTTGATTAAGGACTTTCTGTTTTTATTTTTCCTCGGAGGTCAGTATTTTTGTGATTTTACTTTTGTTTTCCAATCACCATGGCCAAGGGTGACAAGCCCCTGGACATGCCTTCAAAACTCCTTAGAGAGATCCCTGAATCTTGTTAACAGACATGTACAATTACTTAATTGCATACTTCTTTAGGACAAACACATAAAAGTAAAAACTAATTAGTAATAACCTACCATGCCAACTCTGTATTTCATATGTTTCCATGTGCCTAATTTTTCTTGGTGTTTTTTCCTGCTTAATGTTCTTTCTTTTCTCTTTTCTGATACATCATGTCTAGAGAAGGAAATTGAAGAAACAAATCTTTTTACTAAACCATAATCAAGTAAAAGCAAAAACATTTTTTCAAATAATCTGCATTCATTCATTTTATTTTCCCCATATAATGTGCTGTTTCATTTCTTTGTTCAAGTTAATCCAGGTATTTATTGTTTGCTGTGTATTTGACTTTCATGACATATCTTCTAAATAGGCAATGGAGTAGGTTGTGTACACACAAAAATAAGTTTAACCTTACCAGCATTAGGTGGTTGGTGTGGTTTGTTAGACTATATTTTTGGTAAATTTTGTTGTACTTTTAACGTATCATGAATCGTGAAACTTTTTCTCAAAACCGGCCAACCGTCAGACAACAGTGGTGGCCAGTTTGTAGTACTAATAAAGAAATGTAGATTTACTTAATCTGTCTTTTGTCTGTGAGATGGTGTGATGACATTCCCCTGAGGACCTCGTTTGTTCTGATATCTCCATCCAATTCATCCATCAGTTCTTCATTCCTTGCCATGGAATTGGTCAGATCATTTGTTGGTCTATGGGTATGGGGGAATCCACGTAGAGATCCATGTAATGCTGTCTTTTGACTCTTCCTCCTTGCCCTGATAGATTTACCTGTGTCACTAACCAGTCGATCTTTAAAAAGAACAATATTTAAATTAAATACAATTATATGTATTGCAGTCATTCAAAAGGTCCTTTGTCATGATTGTAAACATACATTTGTAGTTTGGTCTGGTAATGTAGTCACTGTTAATCAGTCGCAAAAAGAGTTGTCCCATTGGCAATCATATCACATCTTCTTTTTTTCATAATATACAAATAACTTGGGCATGTTAAAGAAAGAATATACAACATAAACTCTTTTTCTTATTAATCAAATAGTCAGTAAAAGTCTAAAGAACTTAAGAACAACTGTAATATTGAATCTAATTTGGCAGTTAACAACACAATATCTTCTTCAGCCTTTTATAAAGAAATTTTCATAATACAGAACTTAAATTTCTTTAAATCAAATCAATAATCATATACTGACTAAGAGCCTGAGGCTGATAATCTTAATTTGAATATTCAAATAATGTAAAAGATATTTTCCTTTAAATAGCTTTTTATGAAAATGAAATACACAAAATAAACAAATAAGAGAGGGGTAAATACCGAAATGAATGAAGAAGACTTCACACAAGTATGATTTACATATATCTTATCTATTTTGCTCTAATTCAGCAAATAAAATATGTTCAAACTAAACTGAAATGAATGATTTTATAGTCATAATCATTCAAATAATTCCTACCAAGTTGCCTGCTAGGTAATTCACTAATCAGCTCAGCAGCATCTCTTGCTGATCCATATCTTGCCCAGCTATGCCCACTCCCAGTACCCTCATCAGAGTATCGCCTATCTAACGGAATTCTCCCATCCATATTTATTACTTGATGATTAGGATCTCTTCCTATGCTGTCATCTAAGTATCCTGGGTTAACTGAGGAAGACATAATATTGTTTGTATTAAGTTACAATTATTCTCATCAGAATACCATTATTCACAATATATTCTTACAACATACTCTTAACATTACATCTGAATGTTTATATCAAATGTTGAAACCTTACAACCTGTTAAACGAGTTTCTTTTATCTAAAGTAAAATTAAAAAGAAATAAAGTTACCAAGGAACAACTACAAAATTTACATTACCTTTAATATTATTTCTAATAATAACCTTCTTGAGCTCTATAGATATACTTTGATTGACATTTTCAAAATAAATAAAAGATTAAAGTTTATATCAATTTTCACCTGACCACAATAAGTACCCTTTGTCATTATCTTCAACTTGGATTCATTCAGGATATGTATAGAACATCTGCTCTTTGGTCAGGTTGTTGTCTCTTTGACAAATTCCTCATTTTCATTCTCAATTTAACATCTGCTATCAAAGGGAAAATATGTTCTCTTTCTTTGACTGGCGGGATCATCAGTACACATGCAATAACTATAGGACATCATCATAATATCATTCAAGAAAAAAGCAAGAGATTTCTTTACACTTATGGGTGGCATGCAATAGTTGAATGGGAAGTGAACAGTGGACATGATCTGGTACATGTCTCTAGATCTAAAAAGATTATGTCTGACTGGTATCAATGTTATTTGGGGTATAGAGAAGTGTTACAATGTGTTGTAGTGGTAACATGACAGTTTCATTTAAATGTACGTTGTACCTATATCAAGAGGTACCCACAATGCAACAACTTCATATGTTGTGACATTGGATCCAGTATGAAATATCAAGGTTAGAGGTTTATACAAATATTCTACTTACTTTGAGACATTTCCACGGCTTCATCTCGCCTTCTCCAGGATGGATCACCACGTGGGTCTCGTGACATTTTGTCTTTTACTCAGAACTTAATCACATGGCCTTATCTGTGGAAGAATATGCTTTATTATTTACACATTATACATTCTGTAAACTTGATAAAGGGTTATATTTTCAAGCAAAGTGTCTCCAAGACAAGAGAAGATTTACATACCTTAAAATTACCCTTTAAATATTTGAACGGAATCATATATCATCGTGATAACACACTGTTAATCAATACATATATCAATTACAATGCACTAAGGAAATAAAAAAGAGGAGATCAAGATCTCAAATCATTTACAATTTATTTGATCATGTTCAGCCTTTAAATTAATGAGTACATGTGTTCTTACAATAAGCTGTACAAATATGCATGACAAGAGTGCACACACTGAAATGTCTCGCCTTCTATACTAATCATTGATATTATGTTGATAGTCCTAAGTATAAAGCTAAGCTTTATTACAACTGTCACATAAACTTAACATTAACCAAGATAACTAAACAAAGACCAATGAACCTTGAAAATGAGGTCAAGGTCAGATGAACCAAGCCAGGCAGACATGTACAGCTAACAATGCTTCTATACAACATATATAGTTGACCCATTACTTATAGTTTAAGAAAAATATACCAAAACACAAAAACTTAACACTGTGCAATGAACCGTAAAAATGAGGTCACGGTCAAATAAAACCTGCGCAACTGACATAAAGATCATAAAATATTTCCATACACCAAATATAGTTGACCTATGGCATACAGTATTAGATAAAAAGACCGAAACTCAAAAACTTAACTTTGACCACTGAACCATGAAAATGAGGTCAACGTCACATGACATCTGCCCGCTAGATATGTACACCTTACAATCATTCCATACAACAAATATAGTAGACCTATTGCATATAGTATGAGAAAAATAGACCAAAACACAAAAATTGAACTATAACCACTGAACCATGAAAATGAGGTCAAGGTCAGATGACACCTGCCAGTTGGACATGTACACCTTACAGTCCTTCCATACACCCAATATACTAGCCCTATTGCTTATAGTATCTGAGATATGGACTTGACCACGAAAACTTAACCTTGTTCACTGATCCATGAAATGAGGTCGAGGTCAAGTGAAAACTGTCTGACAGACATGAGGACCTTGCAAGGTACGCACATATTAAATATAATTATCCTATTACTTATAATAAGAGAGAATTCAACATTACAAAAAATTTGAACTTTTTTTTCAAGTGGTCACTGAACCATGAAAATGAGGTCAAGGACATTGGACATGTGACTGACGGAAACTTCGTAACATGAAGCATCTATATACAAAGTATGAAGCATCCAGGTCTTCCACCTTCTAAAATATAAAGCTTTTAAGAAGTGAGCTAACACCGCTGCCGCCGCCGCCGGATCACTATCCCTATGTCGAGCTTTCTGCAACAAAAGTTGCAGGCTCGACAAAAATGGTGAATGTAATTTGATAACATGGTTAGAATGAGAGAGGGGCATAGTTCAATTTCCTGCAAACAATGTTTTCCATGTGTTAAGGTACACGTCGGAGAGGGTTCCAGATAAAACTTTCAAGTACAAATGTAATAAAGTGGGATCAACAACAAAAAATCAAAACTGATTTATGAATCATAATAAACCATACAAAAACCTCCTTAAAATTGTAACAAACTTTATATTTGTATTATATGTTTTTATTGTGATCTACATAATCTTACCCACTTTAGTAAAGACTATAAAACTATCCACAATCATATTACACTAAGGATATATTCCATAAATTCCCAAATATGTTAATTTTGTAAACATCCATAACAATAATAATAATGGACACTTCTTTCTTCTTATCGTTCGCCTTTACACTTGAATACCAGTCTCCTCAACAAATCTGGTGGTCTTCTGTAGGGAATCCACTGGTCCGTATAGCTTCTCTTCGAGTGATGTTACTGAGTGCCATATCTTATCTCTCAATGCCTGATGGAGATTGCATGACTGTAGGAGGTGTGCTGTATCCTGCTCTGCTTCTCCACAAGGACACATAGGAGATGGAACAACTTTCATGACTTTGTGTAGATGTAGGTTGAGTCTGTTGTGTCCTGTCCTCAGTCTAAAGATGGTGGTTTGTTCAGATCTTGTTAGCTGGTGGTAACTATCTTGTTGCTGTGGAGTGTTGAACAGAGATTTTATGATAGTCTTCATCTCTGAAAAGCAGACTGGATTTTCTTCCTGTTGTTGTTCAGCACCATACTTTGCCAATCTGTCGGCTTGTTCATTACCCCAAACTCCGCAGTGTGAAGGGATCCACTGAATAACTGTTGTCAGACTTTTGATGTTGTATAAAGCTTGTTGGAGTTGAGGCAGCTTGTAGTTCTTCAAAGCTTGTAGAACAGAGAGGGCATCAGTCAGGAATACTACTTGAGATGTATCATCGATTTTGTTTAAGATGGAATGTGCAGCATGAGTAATGGCTTCTTCTTCAGCTTTGTAGTTTGAACAATGTAGGCCTGTTGGTATTGCCTCTGATTGTTGATCTCCATTGGGGTACTTAATGTATATACCAGCCCCTCCATTTGTTGTGGCATTTGTGGCTGACCCATCTGTATATACTCTTACCCAAGTTTCTGAAGGATACTGTTCTTCAAGCATACTCATTGTAAGTATTTTCTTTACATTACTAGTCTGTTCATCTCTGGTGGTAATGAGCGGAACTGAGGTCTGGATGGTGACATTTCCAAGTTTTTCTTCACAAGGGGTATTATTCATTGTGAAAACTATGGGTTCTATATATTTTGGTAGGGCTTCCTGGTGTTTTCTTTGCAATGCTCTTGTCTCTAATGTAAAGCTGGATCTTTTCAGTCTGCCTGATGAGAGTTGTTTTAGTCTGGTATTCATTGGGTGGTCTTGTGAACACTGATATTTGGTGGCCTGTATCATGGCTTTGCACTCCCTTCTCTTTCCTAATGGGGGTATGTTTGTTATATCCTCCATACTTTTTATTGGTGTTGATTTCATAGCACCTGTGATGATACGTAGTGCCTGATTCTGAACTTTGTCTAAAGTCTGATGGTGAGACTTGGCTGCAGTCATCCAAGCGCTAGATCCGTATTCAAGGTGTGGTCGTACATTTCCTTGGTAGACAGATTTCAAGATTTTTTCATTTGCACCCCATTTTGTTCCTGCAAGTTTCCTCATGATGTTCAATTTTCTCCTAGCTTTAGCTTCAGCTGATGTTATATGTTGCTTCCAGGTCATTCTTTTGTCAAAAGTTACCCCAAGGTATGTTTGTTGGTCTTCCATTTTAAGTGGGGTATCATCCAAAGTCAGTTTGACAGATTGTGTTTTTGGAGAGAGTGTGAAGAGTGTTCCTGTTGTTTTTTCTCTGTTGATGGTAACACACCACTGCTTTGCCCATGTGACTATAATATCTAAAGCTGTTTGTATTCTATATTTAGCTGTAGATGCATACTCTTCTGAGCACCAGAGAACAAGATCGTCTGCATAAAGTGCTGATTGTACCCCTTTTGGTAGCTCTGGTACTAGGTCGTTCATAAAGAGTATGAATAGAGTTGGTGGTAATACTCCTCCTTGTGGGACCCCTTGTTTTAAGAGTACTTTCTGTCCACATTGCCCATCTACCAGCACTCTTGCTCTTCTATTATACAAGTAAGATTTGGTCCATTTGTACATTCTTCCACTGATGCCATATCTAAGCATTTTTGCAAGGAGTCCATCTTTCCATACCTTATCAAATGCTCTTTGAAGATCTACAAAGACAGCCAACGTTACTTTTTTGGATTGGAAGGCATCTTCTACCACCTGGGATAGATGTGTAGTCTGGTCTTCTGTGCTTTTGTATTGTCTAAAACCAGCTTGTTCATTTCCAATGATGTTCTCTGATTCTAAGTACATGTGCATGCGCTTGTTTATTATGCGCTCCAACAATTTACAACAGCTGCTTGTTAGGCTTATAGGACGGTAACTTGAGGCTTTTGACTTGTTCTTTCCTTTCTTTAGTATTGGCATCATTATTGCGTCCTTCCAGCGTTGTGGGACTTGCCCTTGTCTCCAGCTAAGATTGAATATGTCCAGCAAAGTATTTAGTGATGAGTTCCCTAGGTGTTGTAGCATCTCATTTGTGATGTTATCTGGACCTGGAGACTTTTTCTTCTTAAGCTTTCTTATAGATTGTTTCATCTCAGACATTGTGATGTCAGTCTGCATGATATCATGTGCTGGTGTTTCCTTTCTTTCTCTAATTTCGGTTCTTATCTCTTTTTTATGTGAGGTTGGGATGTTAGTATTGCTTACTTCTTCATAACCTTTTGCAAATGTATTTGCAGCATCTTTTCCTGTGATTGTTTTTCCTTCATCTTCTAGTGTTATCTTTTGGCCTTTACTTCCCTCATCATTTAGAGCTTTTGTCAAGTTCCACAGTTTTGTTGTATCCTTCTCCATGTTCAGAGATGATGTTTTTTCTCTCCATCCTCTTCTCTGGCATTCAAGTTTTGTTTTGAGGTGTTTTGCCTTGCTTTGTTGAAGTTTGATGTTATTCTCCTGGCTGGGGTTTGATTCAGCCTCTTCTCTTGCTCTTGTGAGTGCATCATGTGTTTCTTGAATTTGATTGGACCAGTATGGCTTGTAGTCCTTTCTCACACCCCTTGGTATACTTTCTTTTGCCGCTCTTACTATGCTTGTATTGAAAATCTTGACAACATTGTTGATGTTCTTTCCTTCAATAACTATGTCCTTTGTAAGTTCATTTGCTCTTGTTTCAAATTTTCCCCAGTTTGCCTTCTTGTAATTCCATCTTGGTAATTGAGCATCAATAGTAGTTTTTGTTCCTCTGATGGATAGTATGACTGGGCGATGGTCACTGCCCCCTAGCTGGTCACATACCTTTCTACTGATATTCTGGTGTATATCGTCAGTACAGAAAGCTAGGTCTGGTGTAGTTGTTGTGTGCCAGCGGCGAGAATAGAAGGTTGGTGTATCAGTTGGATCATTGACAAGGATAAGATGGTGTTCATCTTGCCAATCTTCTATGGTTTCTCCTCTTTTGTCTATTGTGGTGTATCCCCAGCTATGAGATTGGCTGTTAAAATCTCCTACCATGAGAAAGTTACTGTCTGATGTCTGTATGGTATCTAGGGAGAGTTTTTTATCATTTGGACAATAGAAGTTGACAATGTTGTAAGAGCTTTGCCCGATGGTGACTTTGCTTTCAAGATATTCTGCTTCCTCCATATATGTTTTAATCTCCATGGCATTTATGTTGTTTCTTACTAGTGTCATAACACCTCCTTTCTTTCTTTCTTTTCTGTCACTCCTGAAAACTTGGTATCCTCTGACTTTAAAAGGTTTTCCTTCTTGCAAGTGTGTTTCCTGAATACAGCAGATGTTAATGTTATTTTCATGTAGAAAATGCTGCAGTTCATCTCTTTTGTTGGATGCCCCTTCTGCATTCCAGTGCATGATGTTAATGACTGGTTGTTCTTTCAACTTTGGCTTGGTGTTTTTCCGGCCAGTAGCTCTTCTTGTTCGTCCCCTGACTCCACAGGACGAAACAAAGGTACCTCCAGTAGCATTTGATGGGTTCCTTCGAGACAGGGAACCCGGCACTGCACCTGCCTGGTGGGTCCTCACAGGGCGAGCACCATATCGATTGGTTGTGATTTCAAGTGTCATTATGGCTGTTTGTGCGTGGTATTGTGGTCTCTTAAGAGTGCGCTATATAGCCCAACACCGCCGTCTTCAGCACTCTAGGTTTTCTGTAGGGGTTACCTCACCCTTAACTTCTGAACAAGTGATCTGATCCTGGAAGTACAGGAAGGATGTTGCAGATTCCTAAATCTGGATTTTCCTCGAGGTTGTCTCCTGAAGCCTTTCCCTGGCGTACGGGTATGGCCGCAAGGCAGCGGAGGTTTTGAGTCAGAGTTTTCCTTCTCCTAGATGGGCTACCCTCCAAGGTTGACGAACCCCATCTGCCCGAGGCTATCTGGTTTTGAGGCGCCAGTGGCTCGCCTTCGCCCCTTCTCCAGTCAGTTGAAACAGTTCCACCAGGTTTACAGATAATAAACCACTCGTGAAGGTTGGAGTTGGACTTTGGTTGTCAGAGGCTGTATTAGACGCATGCCGAAAGGAGCATTTTCATGGAATTGAGAGCCTATTTCTCAACTCCACCCCTTGGCTTAACAACTTTTTGGAACCATAATGGACACTATAACAATCTATTATGCCTCTAGGTCGGGTGTTATAAAAATTTATAAATCTTTAGTTACACAATACATTTGTACACATATACTGAACCTGTGACATTTTTTACAATACATCATCAACTTATATTACATGAGGACATTACATTGAATTGTGTCCAGTCACTTTTAATAATCGGTAGTTTATTAAATTGTCACGATTTAACTCCACATTTAAACCTGGGTTGTGTCAATACACAAAATCACTTCCTTGATGTTTTTTAAATACCTGTGATTTCTTTCAAATCTTCAGATAGCACAATTTTTATTTGGATAAAATTGTATCAAGGAGTTGATTTTATTAGTATGAATTTTTTAGAATTGTCTCTTTTTTTTTCATTTGTTGTTTGATTATACATGTAAACTTGTATGTATGGTTAAAACTGAAATGTCAAAAAAGTTTAACCATGCAAACATGTACTCTACATGATAAAAAAAATCTTATATTTCAATCTTTCATTTTAATTTAAACAATTTTGTTTAAAAAAAAACACATTTAATTATAATGAAAATGATAAATCTACATTAATTTCATTACCTTTCAAACAAATTAGACTAATTAATTTGTCATAATTAATCAGTCCATTAAAAATTCATGTCATTTTCCTGATTTCCAATCAAAAATGAAATGGAACAGTAATCAAAACTATTGAGTGTATGTACATTGTAAATACTAAGTAACCAACTAGTTTCTTTCATGTCACTGTAGACTTTATCAGAGTGTAGATTAGACAACTTCATGTTAGTACATCTGTTGGTTTTGGTGAAAAATCAATTGAAAGAATGAATTTTTTTGTAAGTAGTTTTTCATTTGAATCATTATATGTTCTATTTTTAGTTGATGATTTGCACATTTTACAATTATGAATTCTTGAAGAACAAGCTGAAATGTATGATAAAAGCTAACCCAATTACAGAGGGTAAGCCATGCATTCTTGGCTAAGGGACTTAGTTAGTTCATAAACTTTATACTGAAATATCATTTCTTTAATATCAATTTTCCAAAATTCAAAATTATTCCTGATTGAAATTGTAAATTTTTGTTTAGTTTAATATTATTAATTTTATTTTGGTTTTTTTTCGTGGATGATTGTCAATCATACCAACTCTTCTTATTTTCATATTAAAAAGACAAATTTACATTTACAAAATGAAAATTTCCACAGTCACTGAATCATGAGTAAAATAGCATGGCCTCACTTCTCCCTAAAACTGACCAGCTACATGGACATTGTGACATGATGGATGCTAAATATCAGCATTGCTGAAAAGTGATCAGCAAAAATGAAATTATTTTATTACAAATGATTTGAAACAGAATAGTTTCGACAAGGACCCTTGCCCCAATATTATATACTTACATTGTATTTTGTTCAAGGGCAATAACTCCAATATTTTTTTAGTTCTGTTAAACATTTTATAAAAAATTGAGAAGAATTGAAGTGCCAGGAAGCACATGCACTTAAACATTTTTTTATTTCCTTGGCATAACTAGTGTGAAAATAGGTCAAAGTCTTAAATAGCTATAGCTAGGCTGCACTACGGTATTTGTATCATGAATGAAGAATGTTTACATTATGTAGTTTCAATTACATGAAGGGGAAGAATGATTTTTCTTATAAAATATGTCTAACAAGATAACAAGTTGCTTTCTTTAAAAAAAGAAATGCAATCGTAAACCCAAATGCTTGTTTGGCATTATATATATATTAGATAATTGTTTAATAAAGATGTATTGTCTTATATTACTTTTGTTGTGCATAAGAATTAGAAACTGACATTGCCTGTTTAGTGGTTTAAATAATGTAATACCGGCTTCACACATCAACGTATAGATCCGACGTACGTCGGCCGAGGTACAAAAAATCATGCACGCTACCAAAACGCTAGTAATTTTGATGCATTCAACCTGTCAATCATATCTGTATCGTGTGCACAACGAGCTTAAAGCGTGTATTGGGTGTGCGTAAAGCGTACCTTAGCGTTTCTCCTGGTCTTCCTACATTCCCAACTGCAGGTCTGTCTATATGTGAATGTTTGTCAATAAGTCTGTCACATTCGCCCGTCTGTTTACATGTTTACCAGTCTGTCTATGTCCACTGGTTCGTCTACATGTTCACTAGCTTTGAAATAGCTTTCGGTAAGTGCGATTATTTCAGTGATTTGTGTCTATTGTTTTTATGTAAGTGATTATTGTGCACCGTACCCATAATTTTAGGGACGCGAATTGCAACTGATATTTTACAGTTTTTTCTTGCGATGTGTTGTCCTTAAGGTTTGGTTCATTTAGGAGGGTTGGGTTTATGGCCACCACATTGTTTATGTGCCAATGTCCATTCTAAAGCCAGAAACATGTAGTACAGTGGTTGTTGTTCATAATTCATGTCGGTGAAGTTGTTTTCGTAAATTATTTTGTTATCAATAAGGCTGTTTAGTTTTGCTTGATTTTTGTTTTTAAATCTTAATGGTCGGGGCATTTAATAGCCGACTAAATAGTAGTTTTTTTTCATTTTTGGAGGCCGCTCGGTGGCCTTTAAAGACTTACTACCACGTCATTGTAACTCTGGTTGGTATTTGTATCATTAGTGCTGGACCATGGTCGATCCTATATGCACCTTTGAGGCAGGCGGGATATTTTTGTAGATCTTGTACAGCTCAAACTAATGTGAGTAGTTCCTGTACTTCTATGTCTAGTCCCATGTTGCATGGTTAGAGAGGGTGTAATATCTTCTGTAGGTTTGATGAAGTTTCACCCGCCGTATCGGACTTCTTTTCCTAAATGAAAGCTTTAAGGCGACGAGTATTTTTGTATGCAATGTGCCCTTAACGTGTCTAAAACTTATCTGTAGCGTTTTCAAAGCTCGTGTAGCGTGTACGTATATTATGTGCGTGCAGTTTACAGGTACATGTATATACGTTTGACAAACGCTTGAGCTGAATGATTTTTTTTATGTTCCATTAAAATTTTCCTGAAGTAAAAGCGTTCACCAAGCGTATACCTTTGCATTTCGACGTACTTCAAACTTATGGAACGCGTGTGTAAAGTTCCTCTGGTGAGCAACTAAGTTACGCATACGATGATACGGACTTTGTTAATTTTCTTTTTTGACTGATTGTTTTACATTGTCATTTCGGGGCCTTTTATAGCCGACTATGCGGTACGTGCTTTGCCTGTTGTTGAAGGCCGTACGGTGACCCATAGTTTGTATTTCTGTGTTATTTTGGTTTCTTGCAGACAGTTGTCTCATTGACACCAAACCCGATATCTTCTTTTTTTATATTCGATATCTTATCGCCGACCAGGTTAAGTCTGCTAAAAATGCATGCATGATTCATTTTTAGGTTATCAGTCGTAATTAAAGTGGCACATTTAATTCGTTGTTTCATTGCTTGAAGTATCATTTCTTACATCTGCATGGTCAAATGTGTATTTTTTTAAAATAAATTTTAGATTTAGATTTCAGTCACGGTTATTTTTTCCCCCTCCATATTGAATATCTATACTTATCAGTCGCATTTTAATGACGAAAAGGATTCCGAGGTTATTAAAAAAAGTAAATAATGTTGCAATATTTAAACAAAGAAAATAACTTTAAATTTGCAATATTAATGAAAATAAATACGGACATAACTTTCATAATTAATTTTAACGTTATTTTCAATAAACGATTATTTTTTTTAATCCTCGTTTTCACACCTATTTGAGGCACGTATTTATGATTATATTTCCATGTCCTTGGTCTATCCTAGACGTAAAATTTCAAAAAGTGCTAATACTTTTTTTAAAGAAATTTTTTTTTAATTGTTCTCGTTCAAAATATTTTATTTTTTCATATTCAATATCTATTTAATTTTATTTTTAATAACCATTTTTTTTTTATTAAAGTTGCAATATTTAACCAAAAAAAAATAACTGTAATTTAATCATATGCAAGAAAGACTTCCCTTTAATTTCAGTATAAAAAAATAAATAGCTTGCTTTTTACCACATGTACATCTTCACTAAACGTAAAATCTAAAATAAAATGCTACTAAAACTCTTTCTAAAGATTTTATTTTTAATTATTCTCGTTCAGAATATAAAGCGCATTGTTTACATGAAATCTTATCTCATATCTAAACACAGCTGGTTACATCGTTTGACTAATTAAAATACTACGCATGTAGGTTAATATTAGCAGCTTGTAATCGTGTGCAAGAAAATATTATATCATAATAAATTTAAGATCATACGTAAAATATCTCTATAGCAACTTAAGATGCTAATGCATATTCAACAGATTTGTAAGCTATTGCGCATGCATTTCAAAAGTGGTCATAGCTATTGCGAATGTATTTGAAAGGTGGTCATAGAAAGACCAGAAATGTTCCGACTAACATCCGGTGTTCCGAAAGACTACATCACTCGTCCAATATATACTGCGTAAACCCTCAGGGGTTTACGCAAAAAAGAAAAAAAGCAGGAAGAATGCTTTAAATTTGATTATATAGGGAATCACTGAAGCATGTCTGGATCCACCACTGTTAATAGTAGAGATACACAACTCCAAGATATGTTCAATCTGTGAAAATGCCAATGGGATAGCAAGTTTTGCAACCCAACAACACAAAAGTTAAATGTCATCATGAAACAGTAAACACCATATTGTCATGATTGACATGTACATGTATCATGATGATCTACATGTATATCATGATTTATACTCCAAAATTTAGAATAAATCTTGGGATTTACAATTTACGATGCATGTTCTTTATAATATATATCAGCATTTAATGTGTATTTCAGACTTGACAGGACCTTATGAACCGTTGAGGTGACCTCCGAAAACCGTCTCGTTTATATAACCTGACACAAACAAATATAGATATAAATAAATAGATAGCAAAAACATGCAATTGGATTTTTCTAGGTCTGTTTAATTTCATATTATGTCATAATAATAGGTTGAAAAATATGTTAATCATCATTTTTACTTCTTATAGACAAATGAGTTTTTATGGATTGAATCTCAATCAGTTAACCAAATGGTTTACCCTTGATCTGGGAATAGTCTATCTCTATGGAACTGTATCTTATAGACTTTTCAGTATAAAATTGATAAGACGCTGAACTTCACAAGACTTTTGCGAGATTTATTGATTTTGGAATAAATAAATAAAACTTAATAGGGCTCTTCTCGGTTAGTTCGGCCATATTGGATAGGGGCAGATTTTCATAATGGAGGTAAAAATAGTGTGAAAAATACGGGAAAACATCATTAAAACAAAGCAGTTGCTTGGAAACACACATCTTTTATACTATTTCCACCTCTTTAGAAAAAATCTGCCCCTATCCAATATGGTCGAACTAACCGTTAAGAGCCCTATTTTTTATAGTGACTTTACCTGGACTTATGTAGTGGTTGCATTGACGTTCTTACTATTATATTGTACTTCCAGTCGGGACACTTCCTTTGGTCCCAAGCCCGGTCGGGTCTTTTAGTGGGTACACTAACAGCTGTGTATGGACATCAATAGTTTAATAAATCATCAGAACTTATATAAGGAATTAATTATTATCTGACTAATAATATCTCAGAACCAGGGAAATAGGAAACAAGACGGGAAACTATATAGACAATAATAGTGCATTGACTTGACATATCAACGATATAAGGATGAGGCTTAGAAACTGGGAAATGCGAGGCTGTGCCGAGCTATTTCCCTGTTTCGAGCCGAATCCTTATATCGTTGATATGTCAAGTCAATGCACTATTATTGTCTTTATACTGCAATCTAAAAAACATTTTCAATTGTTGTTTAATGCGTTAAGGTTATTTATTTGATTTAAATATTTGGGGAAACCCCCTTTAAAAAGGCCTCATATCATGCTCAGGGAGAAATTTGAAATGTACATTTACCTGTTGAAACCATCACTCAATGATGAACGAAATCATTTGAGTATGGACTAAAATATCAACCATAAGCATAACAAATTAATGATTTATAGGTTGCAAACAAAAAATGTTAATAAATGAAATATGTTTTTCCAATAATTGCAAAAGAAACATGATTGAGTCGTTCCACGCATCGTTGTATGCATTGGAAACAAGAACAGGCTGAAAAGGTCGTATGAATAATTAAATGTTATTTCGGCAACTTCTATTTAAATATTCATAAGGAAAAGTGATATCAGGTCAGTGAATGAATATGACATAGAAATATACAGTCAACGCATTTTGACTGCTTAAATAGAACGAGTGCAGTATAAATAGTTTTATATATATAGCTACGAACTAAACATCGCAACTTTCACTCCCGTTACATTTGGGGCTCGTCCGAGGGATATTTGAGGACAATAACTAAAACAAACGTTTGTTTGTACCTTATTTCCGCAATATGGCTGGAATAAAAGGGATTTTTGTATCCCTAGGACTGCTAGGAGTTAAAATTGAACAGTTTATTGTTCGTCTTCTCATCATTTCCGTTGTTTGTGCCGGTCCGACGATGACCAGTACTGCATTCAATATCGTTTTATACAATATAAATATAGTTAAAGGTGACTTACCTTCAAAAATTGAAATTAGAAATCAAGGAGAAAAAATCCAAATTGGAGCTTAAGGTGGACATTTTGTTAACGTTCCAGAGGAAATATGTTGTTCTTGCATAAAAGGAAAACAAACACAACATTTTTGTGTACACCACCACATCTAAATAAAATATTTAGCTGCATTTTATCGTGGTAGAAAGCTTATTATGGCTTTTCAATTTTCAGGAAGTTGGCGATTTATCACGCCATGTTTACAAAATGACGTCATATTTTCGACGTCAAAGCACCTGATATCTAAGGAATGTTTGTATGGAGGTACCAATGGGGAGTACTCATTGTCGTTCTAACCATGGAAAGGTGGTTTAATTTGTTGGTTCTGTTTAATTTATACGTTTTTATATTTGTTGTCATAATTGGATTTGGAAAGTCAAATTATTTGTTTGATTATACATTTTTGTACTTGAAATGGTTTTGGATTAAAAAGTACATTAAGTCATTTAATTTGTACTTGCATTTCTGTCAGTGTTGATGTAATAGCAATTATTTAGCTTTCTTGCATGGAAAGGAGGGAATTAACAATACACATAACTTCAAAGTTGTACCGAAAGTCATAGGCTATATTGTGCCATCATGGATTATATACTGGAAATTGTCCGGTTCATTTTAATATTGTTAAAAGGATTAAAAGTACAGTTTATGTACTCGGTTATATTTATAACATCATCATGATGTTTATTTTTACGTTGGTCTTTTGGAAATTAACTGAGTTAATTTCATTTTGGTGTAATGATTACGTGGAGGAAATTAATACTGAATCTTTTCAGTTGCTAAGCAATGTGGCTTTAGTAAATGTAAAATTGTGGATATAGCCAGGATTTGGATTAAAATGACATTTTTGTCATACAGCTGGAATAGGGTTGTCTTGTATGAGCTGTGACTAAAATAGGAATAATAGAAGAACGTACACTCATTATCTTAGCTATTGTTAGAAGCTGCTTTCGGTGGTGTATACAGAGGCAATTTTGGAAATACCTTAGGTGCTAGAATGGCGCGAGAATAGGTATATATTTTGGGTATACATTTTTATTGTACACCATGGGTATGTTGTCCACATGGCTAAGGATATTGTTTGGGGATTACTGGAATGCAAGGAATGATTTATTATTACAGTCCAATTGTTTTATATGACTTTCTAATTTTTGATTAGATTTGATAAAACAAACAATCAGTTTGTATGAATTCCAGTATAGAAATGTCACTTTTTTTGTGTGTTTTATGGTTAAAGTAATTCCATGGGCTATATATGCTTTTGGTGACTTATAAAATTACATATTGGGGCACCCAATCAAGTGGTGCAGTGCTCGTGTATATAGACTTTTATAGACTCTTGGTGAGTCAGGATTTTATAAGAAGAATGTGCTTCTTAATTTATTCCAGTGTCTGACAGAATATGGGAGATTATACTGAAATTGTTTTAGTGTGTGGATAGCTGGCCACAATGATGAAACATATTGGATTTTATATTGGCCTTTATGCCGATAAGTTTAACGTAACTAAACCACTTGGAATTATAAATCTTGGGGAACACTTAGTTGGACTACTTTACAGATTTTGAAACTCTACTAGATGAATTTTACCATATTTATCATTTACCTACCTGGAACCTTGGACACGATGTATGCCTGGATGCTCCACTCAAACTTTATAATTGGATTCCTTACTCCGTGATGATGTCTCGTGATGTATTTGTGACTTTTGGACATTAAGTGAATTACAATTGAATATCTTGAACTATTTTTTAAATTATTTATTGACATTAACAGTAAATTAATTGTTATTGAGTATTATATGTGTCTGTATTCAACATTTTGGTAAGTATACCTCAGGCCACACCAAATTAATAGTTCTTTGAGATTTTACCCAAAAAAAATTGGGCGAGCGAGCGAAATTTGAATTTATATTTTTAAATTCTTCGCCTCAAATTTTGAAGAAATATGGAGCGAGCGATATTTTTTTTCTCTCAATTTTTATATCTTTTACCTAAAAGAAGCAACTGAATTTTCAACTCACTTAATTGAAAGGGGACATAATTTGATATAATTAAATTATCTCCCTTTTTATATGTATTTCAACTTTCTGCATTCTTTTTCATTTTGTTTTGTTGTTTGTATAATTAACACTGCACAAATATACACTTTTGAACATATTTTTTTATGCATGAACTTTATATGGCTATCTGCTTTTAATATGCACTGCTTTCATCTGTAGTATATGCACCTTCTGGTCCTTAGACACCCTCTGTAGTATGCTAGCTAGCTTCTTGTAACATAACTGCATGGTGTGTGTTTTGTGTTTATGCATATGGATCACTAACCAGTCAATCCAAGCACAGTTGAAACTGGGGGTTCTAGCTAGTGCTACTTTACAATTAAATATTAGAAAATAAATTACACCAAAACATACCAACATGGAAATACCTACATAACCTACATTTATAAGCCTATGTTATAACTAAGATTTCAACTCGACTTACTTATTTGTATGGTTTTAATATTAAAAATCTCACTTTGTGCATCGCTACATCTGACATTCAATGGCTTCTTGATATAGTTCCCTGAATGTCCGACATTTTGTTTGTGTTGCCGTATTTTTTAATATGTATGCCTTGTTGTTATTTTTGTCTGAATGTTTCACCACAGAAACAATCAGCACTTTTTCCATCTTAGCAACTTTTTTTATCAGAATCAAAAATATGCTTGACAAATGACAAACACTGCATATTTTCAAACGCTTAATTGATAAAGATTTTTTTTTAATACCGGAATCGAGTTCGTCGAATATGCGGATTTATTTTCGACGTGCAGGAATTTTATTTTTATTTTTATTTTTTGGTTTTGGCAGGTGAGGTGCGGGAAATTTATTTTTATTTTTTTATTTTAATTTCGGCAATTTAGGTGCGGGTTTTCCAAAGAACTACTAATTAATTTGGTGTGGCCTCACCGATCTTTGGACTAATGTGTGAGCACATTATGTCTTAAGAGAGGGGGAGTGTAATGGTGGTCACTTTGTTTACTTGTCTATTTTATCTATTTGGGGAAATTGGTTAACTTTAGTATTACTTATAGTTTCGTAACTCTTTCTTCCGAGACCGGCCATGAAATTTTGTTTATTGGGACTTCCTGCTTCTTTCACATGCCCGACATCCGGCCTGGCCAGGCTTGTTGTCCCTAGGAACTATAAGTATGACGTCACTCAATAGGTACGGGGCAGTCTACACTAAGGATTTGAAATGAGCAGATGCTCATATCGTTTGGCTTGGAAAGATGGACCTTTATAAGGACAAGTAGACTAGCCACCACCGTATTGTAGTATATTTATTCATGTAATCGTATGTTCAACCATATATATTTCTTTAAAATAAACATCTTGTTTATATTTAAGTAGTTTTACGTACTTTGTCCAATATCCCAGAACTTGGGTAGACAACAGGAAAACGAAGCCAATTGCAAACTACTTAACGTAAACAAAAGTTCATGTTGGATAAAAATTACCGCAACAGCTGACATTGTGCGCTTTTTCACAGTTTCTGTGAAATTTATGTACGAAGTTTTTTACCACCAGTTTTGTGGGGTTTTTCGACCCCAGAAAAACGTGTTTATCCCATAAACTTGGGATCACCCCATGTTTCATGACTTGAGCCCAACCTGTTAAAAAAAACGTAAACTTATACGGGTTTATATGGGGACGAAGTCCCCTATTACAGTAGAAAATTCAATAATAAAAAATAAAAAAATCGGGAAAATTTCCCGAATTTTTCATTGTACTAATGAACTCAAAATCGTTCAATTTTTTTTTGTCGCGTTTTTTAATTTCCGGATCTGCGCAGAACAAATAACTCTACTTCCTTCTTCCGGTCTTGTTGTCGTGAGACTTTGATTAGTCTAGTAAAATATAGGAACTCAAGGAACACAATATATTTCATTTTTAATCATTCTTTGTCTTTGGTATGAATAAACGTTACCTGATGCATCGCGTTTCTTTGATTACATTAAACATGATGTCATAACTTAAATAACGTCACAAGTAAAATCACTAACAACAGAACCAAAATCGGAAACGTTACGGTATCCGTTTCTATTTTTTAACAAATATTTAAGTTTCAAAAAAAAATAATTTAATTAAACAAACTTCGTCCCCATTCACAGGTAATGCCTGCCTCATATGCTCATATTAGGATTTCAAAGACTTTGACAGTCTTCACGACGAACTTTAAAATCTACAGGCCCGGAGCTCAATTTTTGAAATTTTTTAGTTAGTTTCTGTTGGCCTGTAGATATGATTTTTACAGGCCCGAGACCAATTTTACTAGCCTGGGCTGCCTGGGCTGCCACTCAGCGTGAAGACTGCAGTTTGTTGTCACTTTTAAAACTTTAAAATAACTTTTATTTATTTATAACTTAAAAATAGTTACCTGTAATCAACAGAAATATAGTTCTCAGTTTGCGACACTTTTGGCAAAAAAATGTCAACAATGAACAAATCCACTTCCGGATAATATAACAAGGGAGACAATCCATTATAAAATTCCAAACATGTCCTAACCAGTGTCAGAGCTTTTGTTTACATTTGTACATATATATAAACTGGTATTTGTATCTACAACGAACGAAGATAGTTAAATTTGGTAATGTTAGTACTTTCTTTAAAATAATGGTTCAAAGAGAATGTAAATGATCGATACAAATCAGCACAAATTCAATATACTTCTGTAAAAAAGGGGGATCAAACAGTTTGAGATAATATGAGGCAGGCATTACCTGTAAATGGGGACGAAGTCTGTATGAATTATTTTTTTGTAACTTAATTATTTGTCAAAAAAAAAAGAAACGGAAATACCGTAACGTTTCCGATTTTGGTTCTGTTGTTAGGGATTTTAGTTGTGACGTTATTTAAATTATGACGTCATATGCAATGTAAACAAAGAAACGCTATCATTAGGTAACGTTTTTTCATATCAAGGAATTATTAAAAATGAAATTGGTATTGCACGTTCCTTCCTATTTTATACTAGACTGATAAATATATATTTTACTCAAAGTTCCATACAAACGAGAACGGAAAAAGGAAGTATATTGTACATTTCTGCGCAGGTCCGGGATTTCAAAACATGACATAAAAAAAATTGAACGATTTTGAGTTCATTAGTACAATGAAAAATTCGGGAAATTTTCCCGAATTTTTTTTTTTATTGAATTTTCTACTGTTATTGGGGACTTCGTCCCCATATTATATGCAAAATGGGATCTTAAATCATATACTTAATCATTTTTATGATATTTAGCAGTTTAGTCTTAAAATAGCATTTTAATTCTTTTTAAAAAAGTGCGTGATGGGTCTTAGACCCTTTGCATTTCAACGATATAGATGTAGATGTTTACATTAATGCATGGTGTTGTAAGTGTTCAATATAAATAGAATAACCATGCATTGTCTTGAAATATCAATGTTATTTGTACAAGGCTTTGAAACAGGTAGAAAGCGAGGCTGTGCCGAGCATTTCTACCTGTTTCGAGCCCAGTACAAATAACATTGATATTTCAAGACAATGTGTGGTTATTCTTTATATACTGCAACTCTTATATTAACTGTTCTAAATGAAGCATTTAGGGTAAAAAACATCATTTCTTAATTTTCAACGGAAGACGTAAAATTTCCACGAACCTGTATGTTTTATTGACGTCATAAATAAAACTCTACGGAAACATATTGTCAACGTCATAAACAAGGTGATATACGGTCAGTGACTGTATATCACATATGAATATGCGGTCAATGCAATTTGACTGCTCAAATAGCACAGCTGCAGTATATAAATGATTAATCATCAGTGTCTGCTCCAGGTCCACATTATCTGTATTTATGCTTCAAGACTATGCTCTACAGATGTAATATACTACTAGTCTCTTTGATAAATTCCCCATTTCAATTCTCAATTTTATTATCTCAGATATACATGTATACAGAACAGAACAGAACAGAATATATTTTATTTCCAATTAAGGGCCCACAAGGGGCATACAGAGTATACATGAATAAGGCAAAAGAATATTGATTTGCATAGATACATAGATACAAACAAATTTTTTTTTTTTTACATACAGTTACAATACAATTACTAACTCATATTCACTTTAATAAATTTACCAACAGCATTAAGGACCTGATTGTCTTCACAGTTTAATAAATAAATAAATTTATGCTGATTATCAAGTATAGAAAAATTTGGAATTCTTTGACAAACAAAGTCAAAGAGAGCATCTCTATCTGATTTAAAATTTTCACAGTTAGTTAAAAAATGGATTTCATCTTCAACACAGCCAGAGGAGCATTTTTTGTAAATTCTTTCATTTCGTGGAATATTTGAAAAACGACCAACTTCAATTTGAAGCTTATTGCAGAAATACGTAATTTGCATATAGATCTTCTAAAATCAAAGTTCTTAATTAAAGAAAGATAATTTTCATAACCAAAATTCTGCTTAAATTTCACATAATTAAACAGTTTTCCATCAGAAGCTTTATTTTGGCTAGCATACCAATTGCTAATATATTTAGTGTGAATTAATTTACTAGATATGTTCAAAAATTTATATTGGCCGAAATTTTTTACTTCTTGTTTAATTTCAAAAACTTCTAATACTTTTTTAACAAATGAGAACCAAGAAGTTATGTTAGATTTGTGAAGCTCTTGGCTGCATTTATATGATTCAATTCATAGATTTTTTTGTTCAAATCAATTATATTTTAACAAACAATATATGATACAATGTACTTTAATCACTGACAAATGTAAGATTTGGGTACATCTAGTTTTTATTTTAAGATGAAATGAAATGCACCATGTTTTAAATTTAAAAAAAAACTCTCTTGAAGACATTCGATTCCTACCATCTCCAAGTAATACATACACTAATTTATATGATAGGGGGTGGGGTTATAACTAACCTGTGTTATTTTTGCCAAGCAACCAGGCCAGCAATGAAATCTTGTTGGAAAGTTAAATTTCTTTGAGTAAATTCACTATTGCTTATTGGTATTTGAGATAATAAATAAGACTTAACACAATACATGTGTATGTAACTTTTAGTACATGTATAATTGAAAGGATTAGAAATTGATTACTGGTTCTCATGTTTAAAAGACCTCCGTTTGTAGCTAGTTACAGCTATAATACATGTAGAAGTATTAGAGTAAAGTTTTTATTATACTGTTATAGAAAATGCCTCTAAACTTGTTTGGAAACAAGTTTTCTCCAAAGAAGACTCCACCAAGGAGAGCACAGTCTTTATCTAACATCAACTTAGATGCAGATCAGGCCAGAGAAGAGTTTGGACCAAATATTGGACCTGTGAAATTAAGGCTAGGGGGCAATGAGGTTAATTTTGAGAATGGAATGTGGATTCAAGGTAAATTGTTATAAAGTCTGTAGTGAAAAATGTACGGTATACAAGTAAGGAGATATGGTATGATTATAAATGGTCATTAGAAAAGGATAAGGATATAAAGTTGATGTAAACAACAACAATTAAAAAACCATACTACAATGTATATAATAAGCTATTCCTTAAAGGTCCTAGCATAACAAACTGTGAAACAGTTTAAAAGATAAAAGATACTACCATGACTATCCAATTTATGCTTAAAAGATAAAAGATACTACCATGACTATCCAATTTATGCTTAAAAGATAAAAGATACTACCATGACTATCCAATTTATGCTTAAAAGATAAAAAGATACTACCATGACTATCCAATTTATGCTTAAAAGAAAATAAGGGAAAAATCGTAAACAGCAACCAACAAAAACTACTAGATTACAGGCTTAGTACAGGCACATGTTTTATTGTCTTAACTGTGATCTTAAATTACTTCCTGTTTAATTTAGAACTTTCAAATTTTCTCTTGATTTTTAAAAACATATGAACATATTTATTTATAAATTTGATAAAAAATCATTTACTTTTGTATAATGCTTTCATTTGATTTGATTTGCATATGTATATATTAGAAAAGTTTATTTACTTTAGAAACTGGAGGTGGTGGTGGAGCAAGTCATAAAGAAGTCATGAAACTTAGAAAAGAAAATCAACAAGTATCAGAAGAAAACAACCTACTCAAACTGAAAATTGATATATTGTTGGATATGGTAAGTCCGGATAATTTCAACAGTTTGCACATTATTTTGACTCTGGTAGATATTTGTCTCATTGGTTATTATACAACATCATATTTTTAATAAGAAATGAAGAATGAGTCTTTTCATATGATACAGTAATTGTGGATCATTAGGAAAAAAGGGTGGTCCAGCGTTGGAACCCCTGCTTTATTGGACAAACAATGCATTTCAATGAGTAAAAAAAAAATTTAAAACCCACCTCCTTTTAAAAATGGCTGGATCAGTCTCTGTACAGTTCACAGAAAAATAATTTATAAACCAAATGGAGATTGATCAATCAATCTTTAAACTTGATCCATCCAAAAAATTTCAACAAAACTTTTTTGTATTATTGTTAGAATAATTTGAAGAGGCAATCATATGTGTAGAAATAAGGTCACTCACGTAAAAAAACTTTGGGCAGCATTTGACAGATGGGTTTGACCATGGTTTAATCTTATGCAAATGATAAAAAGGCAGCAATGTAATGGATGTTTAACCTGATAGTCCTCTCTGTAAATGACAATACACTGTATAATGGTATTTTGCAAAGAGAAGGCCAGCATTCTACCTTTATTAATGAAAATATACATAATTTAATTTTTATGCCCCACAAAGGAACATTATTTCTTACGGTCTGTGCATTCGTTGGTTCTTCTGTTCATCCATTATGATTGTCTGTCTGTCAGTTTGTTTATCTGTACTGCTTCAGGTTAAAGTTTTTGGTCAAGATAGTTTTTTGATGAAGTTGAAGTCCAATCAACTTAAAAGTTAGTGCACATGTTTCCTATGATATGATCTTTCAAATTAGAGTTTTGACCACAATTTCAGGGTCCACTGAACATAAAAAATGATAGTGCGAGTGTGGCATCCATGTAGATCCATGTACTGTGAACACATTCTTGTTGTTTTAATATCCAAACAATCATTTAATGGTAAGGTTCTTACGTTTACTTTATTTTGTTTTCAGCTTGCAGAAGCTTCAGCAGTGTCACATTATCATGAAACTGAACTTAAACAAATGAGAGCACAGGTTGGAAAGAAGCGGTGATGAAAATATGTTATTTAGAGAAAACATTTTTGGCAGAGAAATGCACATTTATAGCATTGTAGGACCTTTAATTGAACAGTTTGCCTAAGAAACATTATGTTATTACATAGAGAATCATAATTAGGCAATTATAACGTATACCACTTCTTCAACTTCAATTTTTAGATTCTTCAAATGTTATTACATCTGTTTAGAGAGTATTTAATAATCTGAATCTGCTATTCTAGGCTGTTAAATTATTTTTTGTTTGTTTAAGTTACTATATCATTCATAGTGGAAGTTGAAACTGAAGTAGTGCTTGAATTTTGGATCTCAGTCACTGAAAATTTTGATACGCCTTTTGAAGTTACTAAAAAGTTACAATGTTTTCTTGTTGTAAAGAACAAACATACATTTTATTTCCAACTTAATTTTTGTACATTATTTTGAACATTTGAAGTACATTTGTATATAATGAAATAACAAGTCCGTCCATCATCATATGGTTATCTCAGTTGCAATTTTTTTGGTTCAAGAGGATGTACATATTGTTTTATTTTACAACTGTGATATTTTATTATGTTTTGTAAACTCTGTTAAAATCATATGGAAAACTTTAATTTTAAAATTAGTGTTCTCATTTAAACACCTCATTTAAGAAACCATTGCTGTACATGTGAAGTATCTGATTTTAAAGATCGGCTTAAGTAGATTGTTTTCTCGGCGGTTCAGTCACATGGTTAGGGGAACAAGTTCTAGTATGTCTGATTATTTAGCTTGACACAACAGATGTAGCGAGAAAATTCATTTCAATAAATTGTACCAATTCCTTCTTTTAAAAGGTGTTACTATTACATGAACATTGTATTTGTTGCTAGACAGACACTATTTTGTATTTTTGGGAAAGGTTTTATTAAACACTACATCAAATGTTAGATGATTTAAACAAGAGTTACTGCATGTATATATTTATTTATGTATTTATGTATTGTTAACATTGTAGTGCTTTGATGATGAATTATAGTATGTAAAAATACCTGTTGTTATTTTTTAATTGAAATATTGGATAAAGAAAGAGAATAGATGTGTTATTGGATTTACATAGCAGTTTTTATATGACCCCAACATTTCCAGACAATTACTGTTAGTATAAGTAAATAGAAATCTATGAAATTTAAATACAAGGTTTATGACCACAAAAGGAAAATTGGGATTGATTTTGAGGGCTATTGTCCCCACAGTATAGGAATTGGGGGCCAAATAAGGGGCCCAAATAACGATTTTCTAGTTTCCAGACAAGAACTTGTGGAATGGTGTATGCATCTCTTTGAAATTATACCACAAGTGTCCATACCACAAAGGAATGGTAAGAATAGGGGGGGGGGGGGGGGGGTTATGGCTTAAACCATTAAGGAATAAGGGGCAAAACAAGGGGAAAACAAGGCTGTCCTTGTTAATTGACAATTACTTAAGGATGCTCGCGGGTATAAAATTTTCAGAAAAATAATTAAACATTAATTTTTCATAACAAATTTTATTTATTACCTTTGGTAGTTGTTACTTTACAATATGGTACAAAAACCATTCCAAAAAATCAATTCGTGTTGACCCCAGGTGACTTTTAAAATGTAGATATCATTGAAAAAGCTCCAAATTATCTCCCTTTGGTGCAAAAATGCCATTTTTTGCATTAAAATTGATATATCTTTTTTAAATAATCGATGACCTATATTTTTTATTGTTATTTTTGAATAAGCTGTACATAAACTAAAAAATTGTTAAAGTTTAGCAATTTCTGTAATTAAGTTCTTTTTTTATTTCGATATTACCGCTATTTCTCCTATTAGTGCAACAGAAAAAAAGGACATTAACAAAAATGTATGTTTTTTTGAAGGCAGATTGTGAGCGTAAATGAACGGTGACCCCATTATTTTATTTCATTTTTCTATTAAGTATGAGATAAAGTTCATTTATAGAAAAATATAGAGAAATCCTATATTAAATAAAAAATTTGATTAAGACCCGTGAGCCCCCTTAAGTATGATTTAAAAGCAGTGTAAGGGAGGTAATTCAAACACAACATGGTCATATTGTCATGTCTGATATAAGGTCAACTTTTCATAATCCCCTTGTCACAAAGTTTGGGGAAGCAATATAGGAACATCTAATTACCTGGTCCATATTGTAGTTGCTTCGTATAGTGATGATTCACTTGCTTCTAATCTTCATCAAATGTTGTGCAAGGAGTCATGATGTAAGGATGAACTATGTTTAAAATCAATGCAAAGATTACCTGATAGTGTGATATAATTTGCTTCGTATTTGTTAACATAGGTACATAGTTTCCTGAGAGAAGTAGGCAAAGCCAAGATTAGGGTTGTCTGATATAGCATTTTGAGGTACACTAGTTGTCACAGCATAGCTTGCTCCTTGTTTTCTTTATCAACCAAACTCACTACACTGGTTTCTAAAGATATTTAAATGGAGCCCTTCATAAAATAAAGCTTGAATCTCTATCTATTAAATGCCAGTTGATGTCAAAAGCTTTACTAAAAGTGAAGGTTATGAAAGATATTATATTGCTTTATTTATAAATGATGGCTATACACCAATGAGACAGCTACACAAACACTATAAAACTAAACCATACCTAGAGGCTAACATAAATGATCATAGGCTATACAATATATGAAAAACTAAATCATATAGGAAGTTGTGATTTGTTTTAACAACAACAAAAATAAATATCCCTAAATGACAAAAAAACAAAACAAGATAAAACACTTGGCAACCATTGATGAGAATCTTGACTTGTGCATATGTGGATGAGTTTTTTTCTTCAGATTTTGACTTCCTCTCTCAACCATGACCAATGGAATAATGAAAGGTTCAATAAAATCATTAATGAAAACATACATTGCTCTATAATACCAAGATAATAAAAGCATATGTGTCCAGGTCAGTTGCAGATTCAGAATTTGAAAAAGAGGGAGCATGGGGCCCCAATATGAATACATGTCAACTCGTACTTTCGGCAACTCGTACTCAGCCAACTCGTACTTTCGGCAACTCGTACTTCTACCAACTCGTACTTCTACTAAGTCGTACCCAATATTTTTTTAGCATTATAATATAAGTTTTCTACGTTTATATCAGTAGATACATGGATATTTTAACTCCCTGAAGTATCCCAGTGCACCCTGGGGTAGATCCATAGAATATGAAAAGGATATTTTTTACTGAACATTGCATTGAACATGTCTTAGTTTTTTCGTGTTAGTAGAAAATATTTTTAACATTATAATGCTTCATATTTTATTATTTACTTAGTACTGATGTCTTATTTCGTATATTTTATGTATATAATGAATGCATTTCTAATAGTTTTGAAACCATAAAGCACATGCATGTATAAAGCAAATTGCAAAAGATTTATATATTTTTTATTAGATACTATAATCAATAACAGATAAAAATAACAATTCATTAAATAATTTGATTTATCTGAATCAAATTCATTTCATATAACTGTTCATCTCAAAAAGTTTACATTTCAATAAATGTTCAATACTGTTCAATCACATAATTAACCACTGAGCGGTTTTCATTCAGAAAACGAAATGTCTTTTAATCCGCAGACGAAGGTCTTTCAGGCGCCTGAAAGCTGGTCTGATGTGATCTGCTGGCAGGAAAGGCAACGCTGAGGGATGCTGGATTCTTCTGCTGGCAAACCACATTCTTTGCAATAGAAGTCTATCTCTTCTTCCTGTTGTACTAGCTGATTATACAACTCTTTAGAAATGCCTGTAAGAAATAAAATGTATTGGTTTAATTTTTTATAATTTTATTTCATAATTTTATTTCATAATTTTATTTCATAATTTTATTTCATAATTCAATTTTACTAACAATTCTATGCTTACTTACTGTGCCATTGAATTGAATAGAAAAAAAAGGACTTTGTGGCAAATAAATCAAGATTTTTATAGAAAATCCACAGCCTTAAAACATAAACCTTAATACACAAATTATTTATTGCAGTTCGTGTGCCGGTGATTAATTGATCATTGATCATTGTTTCACACCTGAAGCATGTCGATTACCAGTTAATCGGCCCTTATTCACACACGAAGCGTGCCATTAATTAACCGTTATCAAAACAACTTCACACCTGATCTAATCTTTCTGCATGTACGTTTGCACTGACGTTACGCACGGTATTGGTGCCACTCAGCGTTACATTTTATTGTTATATTTTAAAATGTATAAGCTTGGTTTTTACAACGTTTAAGCCATGCATTTTCTTTTCGGTGAGGATGGTGATTGTTTAAGTATCACTCAACGGCCTTTGATGTTCATAGTGCCGCACTTATACCGATTTTTTGTTTTCATTTACTTCTCTCTGTTTATTCTACTTTTAACAAATCCATTCTATTTTTGTAGGTATGTTATCCACTAATGACCACTGATTAGCATATTGTGTACTTATAATTATTTTAATGTGCATATCAAATAAATTGCCGTGCAAACAATTTCAAACAATCAATTCTAAGGAATACTAATGATTATAACGATTAGCATTTTATAAGCTTATTTAAAACAATTATGATTGAATTTTATTAACAATGAAAGTTGTTTTTTTATTTGAATTTTGCTATATAATGATATATGAAAGAAAGTTGCAATAACTATGCATATAAACTTGATAAATAATATCAAATAAAACATGGTTACGAGTTGGTAAAAATAGGGTACGAGTTGGTTGAGTACGACTTGCCGAAAGTACGAGTTGTCGTGTACCCCCCCAATATAGGCACAGTTTGTGGAGTATGACATGGGAAAAGTCTATGGTAAACCATATATGTAGTTCCATGAGGAGGTGCAGGCACCCTGTTCCCTCTCCAAATTCCCCTCTGCCAGTACATCAATATTTAACAATGCCATATATCAAAGAATATTTACAGTACAGAAAGTAGGCTCAAAATACATTTTAAAAAGTTGATATATCATATTTTTGTTTTACACTGTCAGGCTAAAATTAGAGCACAGATTTTAAACAGCTGAAAATTATCCAAATTTAAAATTATCCAAATTTTCATATGATCCCATCCTTAAAGAATATCCTAATAAAAAATGATAGAGAATATATCAGGAGTGTATTAATTTTTGCAAGCTGAAATGTTGAAAGTATTTAATAATGAAGTTATATTACAAGCATCACCGGATAGTCATGTACACCTTACACTTCATACACTAAATATAATGGTCCTCATGCTGATAGTATCTGATAACCTGACAAAACCACACAAACAACAAATGTCATACCTGTCAACTGACCCGTATTCTGCGGGTGTAACCCGAGATTTTCACTCTGAGGGATCACCCGGAACACCCGCCGGGTCATTGAAATAACCCGGGAATTCCGAATATGACCCGAATTTACCCGTATTTCTTAGCCTTGAGATTGATTTCATAAGTAATACTAGAACACACCCGTGATATCACGGATCCGTGACTGAATTAATTAAAGTATATAACTATGCGCAAGCCTTATTTTAGTATTAATATTGTCATCTGATAAAGTCATGTCGATTATAAGATACACAGTTTTTCTCTGCTTTCAAGTCTTTCTGTCAAGTTGAACCCGTTGAACTGGAACTTATCAGTTATTGGTAATATTAATTATTTGGAAAACAAAAGGTCCCGGAATGGAGTATTTTTTAATCAACAGCATTGTCCTATATAAGTTATAAATAAAGTTGAATTCTTTGCTTTGCTGTTTTACGTCATCACGGCCCACTAACAAATTGAAAACTGTACCTATACGCCTTATTTTTAGTCCAGATTTTTAGTATTCGTATTGTTATCTTAGAAAGTATTACTGATTAAAATGCTATAATAGGTAACAATTTGACAATTTAGTAGTGTCAATCCTGTGGTTATGACCCGTGTATATAGCATATTAGTCCTGGATACAACGTTTGGTGGTGCGCCTATCAGATGCGGAACGTACAGATAAGGTAATAGGTAACAGGTGAATATACTATTGGTATCGGTAGCAGACTCGACCCGGAACTTCTTAATTATTGGCAATATTAATTACGTGGAAAACAAAAGGGCCTGGAGTGGTGTAATTTTTAATCTACACCTTTGTACTATACGCCTTATTTTTAGTCCAGATTTTTAGTATTCGTATTGTTATCTTAGAAAGTCTTACTGATTAAAATACTACAATAGGTAACAATTTTACAATTTAGTAGTGTCAAATTAACCCTGTGGTTATGACCCGTGTATGTAGAATATTAGTCCTGAATACAACGTTTGGTGGTGCGCCTGTCAGATGCGGAACGTACAGATAAGGTAATAGGTAACAGGTGAATATACTATTGGTATCGGTAGCGGACTCGACCCGGAACTTCTTAATTATTGGCAATATTAATTACGTGGAAAACAAAAGGGCCTGGAGTGGTGTAATTTTTAATCTACACCTTAGTACTATATTAGTTATATATAAAGTTGAATTCTGTGATTCGTCGTTTTTACGTGATGACGGCTGACAAATTGGACCTCGTAATTTTAGTATTATAGATTCCTTTGAAATACCGGCAAATTCGTAATTCTTCCATGAACAGGAAGTTCATCTAGCTATGTAAACTGTCAAATTAAGTGACCCATTAAGTGCATGGCTTCTATTGACAGCTTTGGTGTCAAACACACTGTTAATTAACACCAATTACCTTAGCTTTAGGTCGTAAATAAATTGCACCATAATTTGGTTTACAAACTGAACTAGAGTTACTTCCCCTTATTTGTCACCATTCAAAATGGTTCCTTATATTTACCTTTTATGGGTGAAAAAGATTAAATCATATAAATATAAAATTCAAATACATATTGAAAAATAACTTTTCATTATTTTTATACCTTTACACAATTTTTTAAAAAAAGTTGAAAATTATTTTTTACATTTATACTTCCTTTAACTGTATTACTATATTTTATCATAGTCTAATTTCCTTATAAATGAAAAATATAGTGGTTAAAGGCTACATAGTCAATAGTCTTAAACAATAAACATTAAATTCTACTGTTTGATGATTTTAGTATTTTTTTCTCAAAAGTAAAGCACATAAGACAGAGATACACAATTTATAAAAATCATTAAAAGTTAATGAAATAATATTTTATTAGATTTAAAATGACTTAACAAAGTGAACATGCATTGATGTTTTGGTATCTTTGATATTCATTATAAGACAATGTACCATAAATACTGAAATTCAGCTCGAAAAAGTTCGTACGCGTTATGACCTGAGATTTGATTCTTCAATGCAGGTCATGACCTGCATTTTCATCGTCACAGGTTGACAGGTATGCAACATTAACCAATAAAACCATGAAAATGAGGTCATGGTCATATGAACCTTGCCATATGACAGACAGACAAGCATACTTTATATCCTATATACTTATATAAGTATCTGGTATCTGTGATGTGTTTACTGACTTTACTGATAGTCATTCCATACACCAAATATGATTGACACTAAATAGATCAAAATTGAGAGGTCCTATTGCCTATAGTATCTGAAAAAAAGACGAAACCACAAACACTAAACATTGTCCACTGAACTGTGAAAATAAGGTCAAGGTCATTAAATACGGTGGTTCCATTGCTTAATTAAAACATCTGATACAACAAACATTAAATTGAGAATGGAAATGGGGAATGTGTCAAAGAGACAACAACCCGACCATAGAAGATCATAGAACAGACAACAGCAGAAGGTCACCAGAAGGTATACTAGTTAAGTGATAATGGACGTCATACAAAACTCCGAATTCTACACAAGAAACTAAAATTAAAAATGATAACAAGACTAACAAAGGCCAGAGGCTCCTGACTTGGGACAGGCGCAAAAATGCGGCGGGGTTAAACATGTTTTTGAAATCTCTACCCTCCCCCTAAAGCTCTAGCCAATGTAGAAAAGTAAACGCTTAACAATAAGCACAGTAAAATTCAGTTCAAGAATAGTCCGAGTCCGATGTCAGAAGAGGTTACAATACAATACAATATTTTTATTTTCCAAATTAAAGGGCCCATAGCATAACGTTAATTACAACATGACATAAACATTACAGAGTGATTAAAGAAACATAAAATAATAATTCAAATGCATGAGGAAAGAATCAGTGGTCAAGGGGAGATAATTTTGATATCTTTTAGAGCATTTAAGCCTAATTTTCTGATTTTCTAAGTTGCAGGCCTTTATCGAGGTATGCACATAAAATAGATCAAAATCTGCTATCTTCATTAATCATGATCCATGAAAAAAGATCTTTTCTGTTTGAATTATCTAAACTGGGGTATTTTTTGATATAATCAGTCGCATCTCTTCTGAGGTTATTGTAAAGAGGGCATTCCAGAAGAAAGTGCATTTCATTAACAAAAGAAAATAAACAAAATGACAATAATACATAAAATAACAACAGACTACTAGCAGTTACTGACATGCCAGCTGTAGACCTCAATTGTCCTCAATTAAACTGATTGAAGGATTATGTCTTCATCATATGAATATCAGGCACACTCCCTCCCGTTAGGGGTTTAGTATTATACCATCATAAAATATATGAGAACATAACTACTAAAGCTAAACACTCGTCAAATTAACCATGAACACGATGTCAAGGTCGAATGAAATCTGTCAGTCGGACATGTACACCATACAATCAATCCATACACCAAATAGAGATGTCATAGTGTCATAGCAGCTGAAAAAGACGACACCACACAAATCAACATTGTCCAATGAACCATAAAAATGAGGCGAAGGTCATCTGACAACTGCCTGTCGGATTTTTTCAACGTACAATCATTCAATAATTGACCAATTGCTTGTTGTATCTCAGATACAGACATGACCACATAAATTTAACATTGATCACTGATCTGACAGACATGTGGACCTTACAAAGAAGCCCTATACCAAATATTCTAAATCCTATAGCTATGGTGACCGTCGGCCATGTTGACTTACTTGCAGATCTTGTTTTGATGGTCATTGTTACTGACTTTTTATAGTTTATCTATAACTCCTACAGTTTGACAAAAGTGCAAACAAAAAAGGAATACACATAAAAGTTGGTTGACATTTTTTTACCATAAAGAATGACTCGTTTTTGTATCTCAAGCTGCTCTTTTCCGGTTCCTATCTATCATAGTGGGGTTTTTTTTAAAAGCGGCAAAAATGTTTAAACATATGTATTGTCGAGGGCATTATATCTGTACATTTTCTTATTAGAAAACTGATAAAGTTTATTCTTGTCGAAATCTATGTTCCTATTTAATTTTGTAAAAGTCAACATCTTGCCCAATCTAATTAAAATATTGATATCTAATTTCGTTATAGCTCATAGGTAGTACAACGAAATCAGAGATCTCGCCCATTCGAGATAACTTAAAAATGTCGGGAAATTCTAAGAACCTCAGTGTTTTAGACCATATATTTTCATGATGCAAATTTTGTTTTAAATTATTTCTTACTTAATTAACTCTTATAGTGTTTTTTTTTAGATACAATAGCCCTACCCCTAAAAAAACTATTAAAAAATGGGACCGTTGAAACGTCTTTTAATAATTCAATTCGTTTAAAGTTAATCTGCATCTACCATATACGTTTTGCCAAAAACTCTAAATTGGATTGGTAAAAACCTTCATTCATATGCAAATACTCCTATGAAAAGGAGACTTAAAATTTCGGCTTTTTTTACCTATTGTTTATTCTTGTTTTGCTGAATATCTGTATTGATGAACCCGTGTCTCTTTATTAATCTATAGGCTTTGCCCAAAGAAAAAAAAACCGGATAAAATGTTAATTAAGCTCCCCCATTGGGTCTATTCCTGAACATTCATGAAATATTTGCCACTTGACAATAGGGAAATAACTCTTATAAGGAAACATCACTGGTTAGCATAGTTAACCTAATAATGATTTCATTATGCAGCTAACAAGCAAACTAGTTAAAGATATTACCTTTACCTACACACTCATGACATTTTGCTGTAACCGTAAGACTTATACATATACAGTATATAATATGCAAGATAACATGTTAAAACTGCAAATTTTACGGGACGATCACGCAAACGGGTTGTTGGATTTATTATCGAACCAGGAAATATAGGTATTGTTGTGTTTATCATGTTTCAATTAGTTCTGTGATAGCTCCTACAATTTTCAACAAACAGCAAAATCCTAGGAAAATAAAGTTTACACAAATCTGGGACATAATAGGCCCTATATTCACACTGAGACTACTATAACCTCGGACTATAACAGTGTTTTAGTAGTCTGAAATTGACATACCCAAATATTAGTCTTACTTTTTCAGGGTAAATACTCCAAACATTTTCCAAATAATGTTAACGTTGGGAAATTAGACTTGCCAATTATATATATATTAAGTTGATTATTTTTGAATTTTCCACAATTACCTGGCTAGTTTCCCGTAAACAATGTATTAATTCAAGCCTGCAAAATAGCCTTCTTTTTTTTTTTTTTTTTTTAAGAAATGGCTTTTTTTATCGGCACTAGCAATAGAGTGAAACTGTTGTCAGCTTTGGAAAAATTGAAAATATGTTATTTCGCTGGCATGAGGTAAGCATGGTTAGCGGAAGCCAAGTTAAAAACTATTTTGTTTACACATATGCATTTCAAATAACAGACTATCAATTTAAAAGCAAGTTTAATTTAAACTTTTTTTTTGAAGCTATGTGATTGACTTTGTTATAGTGTATGTTTTATCAAAAAGATACAATGAGAGTCATGAGATCATTTTAACCAGGTTTTTGTTGTTGTTTTTTTATATGACATACACAGTTAAAAAGGTCACTCTGAGATGCTATTCTTATGCACACACATTGTAGCATTAGACTGACCGTCTGATTTCAGAAATTATTTCAACTACATGTTTAGACTGATATGTTTTCATTGCAAACAAAAGAATGCTCAATGTCATGTTATATTTTTTTTCTAGTTATAAATTCATAATAAACGAGTGACTGGTGAAAAATAATGTTTTTCCAATTCTTGAACCAATGCATACAAACATCATAAACTTAGTCTTCTGTGCACAATTTTTTATCGCATAAATTTCGTATAATCGTCAATTTTTTTTTCAATCGGTCAGTGTTGTTGTGAAATATGGCAGGTAAAGTTCGTGTTTTGAAACCGAAGTTTAACGATTGTCACCTGTTTGTCAACAAACAACAAAAAGCATGGATATTGAGCACGTGTTTAATATTTGCAATCAGATAATAGTTTATGTTAAGGACATCCATGCGTATTGCGATTACCGGATTTTTACGAGATGGGTCACACCAAGGGTCACACTGAGGTCACTTTGCACTGATACGGAAAATATGTCGGGAAATTGTTACCTGGAAGGAAGCCGGCAATTTAAATAAAGTAAACTTTTTCTAAATATGAACAAATTAAAGAATTTTCTTCAGAAAAAAGTATATGTACATAAGTGAGGGAGGATAGGACCCAATATCGGGACTCCGGGATCGGGTGTTTTTAAGCTCGGGATTTCGGGATTGACCCTTTCGGGATCCGGGAATTCTTTTTTCGGATTTCGGGATTTCGGGTTATACTTTATTTAAATTCGAGACCTCGGGATTTCGTGTTTTTAAGCCCGGGATTTCGGGATCAGGACCCCTCCTATCCCCCCACCCCCTCATAAGTTTTATAATGAAAACTATCCATTAAGTTATACAAAAACATTTTTTTTTCAATTTGAGGTTTCTTATGACTTTAAAATTACACTTTGACTGATAAAGTAAAGTAAAGTAAAGTAATCTTTATTTAAAGTCGGGTTGCATATATATACATGATAACAATGAACATGAGCTCTTAAGAGCTCTTTAACCGACTGATATTAATAAACAAAACATACATGTAATAACATCAGATACACATACAACACAAACATACAGACATCACATATATATATATTAATACATAGATAGCACATGCAGAATAAAAGCTAAGCAAGATAGATTAAAACAAATGTCTAATATCAGCACATATACAGTAGCACATAGTATTTATATAACAGTAGCACATGCAAACTTAAACACTTTAAGCACAAACAAAAGACTGCATGCAGCTATAGCAAAGGTAATGCATAAGCAAAAGAAATAAATGGCTGAATAAAAAATAAAAATAACTGCAAAAAAATAAAACATAAAAAAAACCAAACAAACAGCAGGCTTCGAGATCAAGTTATGGGGCAGCAAGTAAGTACATTATTTACAAGAACTGCATGTACATTTTTCTGAAAAACACCAGGTGGAGATAAAATTTTTGAACTGGCCAAAAGTTGATAAGCTCCTTGCCTCATTTGGCAAGGAGTTCCAGAGTTTTGCTGCCTCATAACTAAAGCTTTTCTTACCATACCTTGTTGTTTTTGGCCGTGGTATATCTGCTATGCCTTTGTACCTGAAGTTATATGAATTTTCTTTAATATTTACTAAATTATGTAGAAATTCTGGACTTGATTTATTTATTATTTTATATGTCTCTAATGCCATGGTTCTCAATCTTCTGATTTTTAGTGCTGGTAGCTTAGATTGTTCAAGAAGTGTATTGTAAGAATTTGTGTAGTCGTCATAAATAAATCTGAGTGCTCTTTCTTGTATTTTTTCTATTTTCTTTGTGTTTTGTTCACTGCAGAAGTGCCATGTAAGAGGACAGTAGCTGAGGTTTGACATGATAAATGAGTGGTATATTGTAAGTTTTGAAAGTCTGGTGAGATGAGTGCCAATTCTTTTTAGAACGTTTAGTTGTCGTGCAGCTTTTTTGCAAATATTTGAGATGTGAGTGTTAAAATCCAGTTTAAAGTCTATTGTTACACCGAGAAGTTTCACTTCGTCGTCACATTTTATGTTGAATCCATTTAGGTTGAAAGTAATATTTTGAGTGTGTGTTTTTTTACCTATGGAAATTGCCTGGAATTTTTCTGGGTTTGCCTGCATTTTGTTGAAAGAGAACCATGAGATTAGGGAATTACTGTCTTCCTCTAAGGGTTTAATAACTGATTCCAAAGTAGTACCTGTTTTTGAGAGGGTGTTATCATCAGCATAGTTGTATAAATCACAGTGTTTGACAAAAAGAAAAATATCATTTATAAAAACATTAAATAATACAGGGCCTAGTATAGATCCCTGAGGAACACCTTTATATATATCTTGCATTTGACTGATACTCTGGCCTATTTTTACACACTGTTTTCTTGCAGTCAGATAGCTTTTGAGTAATTCCAGAGCAGATGGACTAAGGCCATATTTTTCCAATTTCAAAAGAAGTAAATCATGTGGAAGACAGTCAAAGGCTTTACTTAGGTCCATTAATATAGCCGCTAAATATTTATTGTTATCCAGTGCCTTTTTCCAATCTTCCAAAATTTTGAGTAATGTTGACTGGCAGCCATAACCAGCTCGAAATGCCGCAAGAAAATGGTCGAAAATATCATCAAAGTATTTAGTGAGTTGATTTTCTATGGCTGTTTCAAAATTTTTAGATATAGCAGGTAAAACACTAACTGGTCTATAATTACCCTTTTCAAGAACACTGTTTTTTTTTGTGAACAGGTGCCACTTGGGCAATTTTTAATGAGTCTGGAAAAATGGAAGTGGATAATGATAAATTTACAAGCTGTGTGATAGGTTTAATCACTACAGGTTTAGCAGCGTGTAAAATTTTTGGTGATATACCATCTATACCAGTAGCCTTTTTAACATTTATTTTACCAATTCTTTTAGAAACAAATTCCTCATTTATAGGCTGAAAAATAAGTTTATACTGATGAATGTGTTAAACGATTATATGTGTCTCAAATATTGTTAGCTGTTTTCTAATTTAACTACTGATATATCAGTAACTATTTGATTCTTTTATGTTGGCAGTGCCTGGGACTAGTATAATAATCACAGGCAGTGCACATTTTCATTATGTACTTTTGAAAGTGAATTTTAATTTATCTCTTTACAAAGAACTGGCAACCGTGACTGAATTTCACTACATTTCTAGCCATAGAAATATGCCATTTTGCCGGTAAGAATGCAGATGTCTTTAATCAGAGCCGGCAAAATAGCCACTGCCTAAAAAAACCATTTGACCAGGTGAGCCAATAAAACGATTATCCCGGATAACCCGTTCGATTTCGGAATCGATTTTTGGTATTCTAATGTATCGACTGGTATCTTCTTTGTGCAAGGAACCAGCTTGCAACAGAATCAGCTGGCCAGGGTATCCAGCCAAACCCGGCGAATAATCTGAAATCTGGGTCAGTCTGTTGAAAGAAAATGTGCTAGATGAAAGGAATAGTGTTGAGGAAGATAACATTTAGTCAAACAGGAAAGTGAGGGGAAGAGGTAATTCAGACTATTTGTCGCAAAATGATACGCAGTTTGTTTTTGTGACCCTGAACTCAACCGGCAGCAAATTGGGCTTGCATGTATACCGTCTGCATTTATTTAAAACAAAATGAGAACATAAACTGCATATATTAAAATGATCCTTGTAAAGACATTTAATTGAAATAACACACCCTTTGCATCTTCAGTAAGTTTGGAAAATATTGATTTCTTTGAAATACATAGGCGGATCCAAAAGGGGGGCTGGGGGGCCTTGAACCCAGTGTGGGGAAAATTTGGTTGATTACATAGGGAATTACTGAAGCATGACAGGAGTTGAAGCCTCTTTAGGTTAGTCAGTAGGTTCCCGTTATGAAAAGTTCTGGATCCACCACTGAAATATATGAATTTTACTGAAAATATGATGTAGAAGTCAATACACCTTATATTTTTTTATCGCTATTTGGAAATCTGTCTCAGTTGATTAGAGAATCTGCCCGGCTTGAACAATTGACATCATACAACAATCACTTTTCCTTTGTGGCGTCAGATATTATATATCATGACTTCAAAATTTTACGGGAACCTTTGTGATGTCCAGTAATGGCGGATGAATAGCGATAAGGTGTATATTATTGTAACCGGAGAGCACGTATCTACTCTACAAGTTCATATCGTCACCACCGGGATTTGAACCCCGGTCGTCTGCATGACAGTCAGTGTGTTCACCCACTGAGCCAAAGAATCGATTCCCTAGCTCAGTTGATTAAGACTGGCTTTATATGTTCTACCTGTACTGAGGGGAACCGCTACACTATAGAGGATCTAAAACCCATCACCAAAGTACTAAGTTACTTATTCAATATGGTGCCCATTAAAGATGTGAGGATGTTTTTGAATACCACTGCATCTAGTCCAAGATTGCTCTGACATCCAACATCTATTTTGCCAGACAAGCTTGGGACATCAGAGCTTGTCCCACAAAAAAGTGGATATTTGCCCACCATGAAGTGTTGTGCTGCTTCTTTGCTGCTGGATCTGACTAACTGACAGCCTTAATTTGATCATAAATCTGGCCCCAAAATTTGTTCATTTTTAATTGACATCTCTTCATTTATGTATGTTTCATCTACATTGTTGTACCTGGCACCCTTTATTTTCTCAAATTTGGAAGGTTTGCACAGTGACCCATTGATACTGGCATATGAAATTAATTTCATTTTCAAATGGATGTCAAGTAACAAGAGACTTTGCGGCCTTGAGCCTTCCTAGCCAAACATGATAACAATCAGAACACACTCAGCAATTCAGCTTATTTGTGATGTAAATGAATGATTTGTTAGATTATGTATTCATAATGACTCAGGGTCATTTGATTAATTCGCTCCCATGATTTATTGCACCTTACTTTTTCTTATTGGTCACATGACAAACTTTCAAAGTGACAGTTCAAATGCTGGAATCAATGGGCAACAATGCCAAAGTAAGATCTGCAAATTAGTTCATATGACCATAATTGTCAATGCCTTAAGGAGTTATTGCCTTTTAAGAAAAAAAGGAGTAATTTGTTCATCTAGTTAGCTTACATTAAAAAAAACTTCTCTTTTGAAATTGCTGATTTAATTTCATGCATTGTTTGCAATAATGATTATTAAAGAATGATTAAAAAAATATGATGAAATTGACCACATCATCAGTTTATCCTTATGGGAGAATTTTTAAAGATGTATTTTTGAGCAACAAATTTGTAAAAGGAAGCCAATGAATTATAAACCATGGCCAATGCATTTAGATCAGCTGTTTGTCATGTAAAGATTGAGGGCAAGGATGGTTACAAGAACAGGTCATTGTATTACCTTCAACAGTGAGAAAAACCCATACTCTAATATGTTTGTTATGAGAGTGGTACACAGATTTGGTTGATTCTTTATCGACAATAGTTCTACAATGGTACTCATCTAAAATCAATTTGTACTGGAAATTTCAGAAGCGATAAGCTGAAGTAGCCACCCTTGAATGTATTCCAGTGAGAACCCTGTTCCACCTTTGTATTTGAATTGTCATGTGGGATTTCTCTAATACATGTATGTTTGTTATTTAATTTAAAATGGAAAAAGTAGACTTACTTTCTTTGCTAGCTTTTGAGCAGCTCTGGATGTATATTTCTTCAAAGAAATTCTTTCTTTTTCATCCTTTGCATTATGTATATTTCAGGTGAGACAGCAGAAATATGCCCAGAACAAGAAATGGGAAAAAGGGTGTTGTTAAAAGGAAAGAAATTGAGGAGGACCATCTTAAAATCTTCAAAAAGACAGTGCCATGTGGGAGATACAAGGTAAAATACAATATTAATAATGTAGTACATGTATCTCTTTGTATTGGATATCCATGTGTTCATTTTCATTGTTTTTTAGATTAGAGTTAGACAATCGTTTTATCCGTTTGAATGGTTTTAAATTACTAATTTTTGGGCCCTTTTTAGCTTGCTGTTCGGTGTGAGCCAAGGCTCCGTGTTGAAGGCCGTACCTTGACCTATAATGGTTTACTTTTATAAATTGTTATTTGGATGGAGAGTGAATGTCTCATTGGCACTCATACCACATCTTCCTATATCTATAAACCCATATCTCAAGAACATTAAAAGAAAACTTATCTTGTTTAACCTGTATATGTATCTTGTCAAATGCTTGTGATGGAATTGCATACAATTTTAAATTATCAACATGACATGTGTTTCATGCTTGAAGGACTTGAAGATAATCTTTTGAAATCAGATTCACATCTATAAAACACTGTACTATATTAAAGTTAAAGACTTATCTAATGTTCATGCATTCAGACAAAGATACAAAATATGCATGTTTTTTACCTGCTATTTATCATTAATAAAATTGTAAATGTTCAATGAATGTTTTGGATTATCATGTAACTTCAAATATTACATGCATTTTAGTGAAATGAACAAGGTTAGTATCTTAAAAGTATATTTGTAGGACATGTATAGTTGACTGACTTTAACTATATATTGAATATTATATTTGTGTAACATATTTTATTGATATGTGATATATATTAATACACAGATATAAAATTCAAAACAAACTTTTTGATATATTCTTGTTATTTTTGTATATTTGTATACACAGTTTTTGAGTGTTTGGTTATTTTATTGACGGTTCCTGAGACACAAGGGGCCAGATGGGATGAATCCCTGAGATATATCTAATATTTATATTTTTGTTCAAATTAATACATTCTTTAATAAGAATTCTTCAAGAAAAATCATGCCTGCATTTTTCAAGCAAATTTGTGGTTTGTTTGAATAAGATTTTTTCATTGATTTCTTTTCCTAAAGAACTTTATTATATATCTTTAACACATTCAACCATGGTTTCTAAGTTATAGAGAGTCCAATAAGGTTCATCCCTAATATAGAATGTCAAAAATAGAGAGTATTCATCAAATTATGGTTCATTATGTTTCTTTGACATTACTGTGTACATGTTTCAGTAATATATTATATTGTTATGATAAGATAAGATAAGATAAATTTTATTTTCCAAATTAGGTCCCCAGGGGGGCATATACACATAACATATATGATTGATACAACATACAGTATTTTACATATAACATTGTAAAATAAACTATTGAAATAGTCATACAGGTATTATTTGTTAAATAAAAAAGTATTTGAGAGTTGCTACTCCAGAGATGTGACAAACCCCATTTATTTATTTACTTTTTTTTTCTCACTTGATTTTATAATATTTTGCTGAAAATGTATAAATATAAAATATAAAAAAAAAATGATTGTTTAGCTGCAACAGACACCAAGGGACGATGCTCTAGGATTGTGATCTTAAAAGCTCTAACAATCCTCCTCGTATCTGATGCAGAAAAACAAACACAAATGAAAAAAGTTTATGTTTATTCACAGCAAATAACATATACTGCAGTAGAGAGGTATTGAGAATAGTGTAGGTTTCCCTACTGCAACAGACACCAAGGGGCGGTACTCAAGGAGCTGTGGTATTTACACAGTCCTCCTCGTGTCTGAAGCAGACAAGAAAGCCACATAATTAACAATTTTTCGAAATAAATTTACATGCAGCAGTGAGAATAGACTTTTCTTCTGTGTTCATAAGCCATATCAGTTTATCTCTTGCGTTAAGAGTTAAAAAGTTGGGGCAACTTTTAGTTATCTCTTGAAATAGATGATTGCGGTCATCATTAAATTTAACACATTGGAATAAAAAATGATATTCATCCTCCACATCTCCGGAGTTACAACGAGTACAAGTTCTGTCATTTAGGAGAGTACCCCGATACCTTCCAGACTCAATTCTTAAGTGGGTTGATGAAATTCTGAGCTTTGTTAAGCTTCGTCTCTGTTCAAAATTCCCAATAATGGAAAGATATTTTTCTCTTCCAAAAACTGATTTAAATGTAACATAAGTTCTAAGTTTACCATCTGAATGCTTTACCAATGTTATGAATTCATAGCTGCGTATTATCACACCATAATTTCATCAATGTGTTGACCAGCTGAAACTTGTAGCCCTCTTCATACAGAGTTCTCTAAAACATGTGGTCTGAAGGTTTTGACTACCAAAATTTCGAAAATTGTTGCACCCACAATTTTGGTATTTTGCAATAGAATTAACAGTGAGTGCCAGCAGAATTTCAACAAAGGACCACCTGGAAGAACTCTACATTGACCTATAGATGTCTTGATTTTTTGTTGTTGGGTTTCTGTCTTATTTGGGTATTATAATACTTATTTTCGAACAGTTTGAGATTTATAATGTTCATTTTCTATTTGCACACAAAATGCATTTAAAAATGTTCAATATTTTGTAGACTACAAACTTAGGAATTTTTGAAGACTTAGAGAAGACTGAAAAACGTCTACAGTACATACATGCTAGAAATGAGAGACGACTCTGCTCAGATGAAGGTATCAAAGTATAATAAAAACTAATGATATCTGATAAAATTATTTTAAGTCTGTTAACATAACTAACTTAGTTGATATTTAGGACTTTTTAAGGAGTTAGAACCTGTATTTTCACTAGTAAGATCTTGTTATTCTTTTCACAGCTCTTAAACATGTTAAATGCTAGCTATTACAGTGACTTGACTGTTAGTGTTGCTATCTGACTATTGCAACTCATTCAAAATTCTGACCAAATTGCAATTTGTTTTATAAAATCAAACTGTTCAACTGGTCAGAATTTTGAACAAACTGTTCAGTCAAATTGTGAAAGTGCATGGTGATAAAATAAAATATACTTACAATCCTATAAGACTTTAACTCCACTTTGATGTTGATGTGACAAAATCAGTCTAACAGTTTGTATAGATATATTATAGTCATTACCATGCAAGAGGTGAAATGTAATTTTGAATTGCTATAAAAATGTCCAAACTGAGCTTTCATATAATTTTTCTTTTGAAAAGTCTTCTATGTTCATAAGAATAAGACATTATTTGAATTAAAACATCATATATTTGGTAAAATATGTGTGAAATAACAATACTTTATTGATAAGTTTCCATGGGGAGATAACCTTAAATATTATTCTTTTGAATACAGATTTTTTTAAAGAAAAAATGATTATCTCCCCTTGGAAACTTCCTACAAACATATTGTAATTTCACACATATTTTACTGAATATGAAATGTTTTAATTCACATAATGTCTAATTCTTGTGAATATAAAAGAAATTTTGAAAGAAAAACTATACGAAAGCTTAGTTTGGACATTTTTATAGCAATTCAAAATTACATTTCACCTTTAGCATGAAAATGACTATAAAATATCTATACAAACTGATAGACTAAATTTTCACATCAACACTAATGTGGAGTTAAAGTCTTAAAGGATTGTAAGTATGTTTTATTTTACCACCTTGCACTTTCACGACTTGACTCTGATTTTTTACAGCAGTATGTTCAAATTTCTGACCAGTTGAACAGTTTGGTTTTATAAAACAAATTGCAATTTGGTCAAATTTTTGAATGAATTGCAATAGTCGGATAGCAACACTAACAATCAAGTCACTGTTATATTGTCTCATTTCATGAAATGCTAATTTTATTTTCTCTTTTTGGAAATTTTATTGGTAGTGAGGTATTTACACTTGGAAACTCATATTTGGTGTTCTAGACTACATGGGAAAGCATATTTCTATCCTGTGTCTTATTGTCTGTGAATTGCTTGTTTCCAATGTATAAACTTTCTTTGTTTTCTCTAGTCTAAGTACATGTACTATAAGTTTTTTTTGTTTGTTTGTTTCCTTGGTTTTTAATTATAGGAGTCATGTTTACTAAAAGAAACATACACCCTTAACAAACAAATATTGATTAAAAAGTAGCTTGAACAAGCAGATTTAGTTGACATTACACAATAGATATTATTCAATGTTACCATTTTCAATAATTAATGAAACCGAGTTGACATGGTTTTTTCTCTCTTAGATAATCAACAAGAGAACTCAACAAACAAGATAGCAGAATTGAAACAAGAGAAACAACAAATGAAAGAAGAAATAGCATTGTTGAAATTAAAGATTGATGTTCTGTTAAATACGGTTTGTATTCTAGAAAGTTTAAATTGATTTTTGACATGTTTGAAGGAGTGTTTCAATGTGCAAAGAGGGCTGTTCAATAACAAGCTGAATTAAGTCAGAAAATTGATTACCACACTGAATGAGTGAAAAGTAAAAACACAAAAATACTGAACTCTGAGGAAAATTCAAAAAGGAAAGTCCCAAATCAAATGGCAAAATCAAAAGTTCAAACTCATCAAACGAATGGATAACAACTGTCATATTCCTGATTTGGTACAGGCATTTTCTTATGTAGAAAATGGTGGATTGAACCATGTTTTATAGCTAGCTAAACCTCTCACTTGTATGACAGTCGCATCAAATTCCATTATATTGTCAACGATGCGTGAACAAAACAAACAGACACAATAGGTAAAAATGTCAAAAATAGGGGTACAGCAGTCAACATTGTGTTATCATCTTAATCACTATAAAAACAACAAATGTAACGAAGAAGCACAAAAAGGCATACATCAAATTTAACATCCTCATTTTGTGAAGTTCAAAGGAATTTATGTATTTGTTGTGAATGAAATAACAACCAAAAAAAAACCTTCAAAATTGTATTTAATCAAAAACCTCAACTTCAAAACAATGAAGCAAAATGAAAATGGATGCCGCTATGTTGAACCCAGCCACTTTTTTGTGTCTGTCCCAAGCCTGAGGTCTTTGTTAGTATGATTTTTTATTTAAGTCATTTAGTACAATACCAGTACTCAAATTGTGAATATTTGTTACCAATAATAAATAACATATAACCGATGTCAGTTGATGGTTACTGGCTGCTCTAATTCTCAAATGTAAAGAATATATCACATATTTTTAAAATTGCCTGATTCTTGTGAGAATTATTGCTTAAACCAGTGTTTTTGTACTTTTAGTTGGCACAGGCTACCGCTGTCACCAATTACCAAAATGATGAGCTGAAAAGACTCAGAGCTCAAATTGGAAACACATAGGAAGACCACAGAATAAAGACCTATAGATCTGATTGTTCAGTTATAGTTCATGGATGAACTGTTTTGATGATTCTGTTCAATTGCAATTGTATTTTATCTGAATTTTTTTAGAAGTTTAAATTTTTTTATGAGATTTTGATTTTTCTTCTTCTTTTTATCAACTTTAAATCAAATGGAACTTGAAATTTGAACCATTGTATTTTTTTTATATTAGAATTTTGTTAGATAAGATATTAAGATAAAAACTTTAAATTTTAACATATTAGTGAATTAAACTTTTGATAACATTGCAAATTTTCATATTGACTTGGTTATTTGTTTAGATTAGGCAGAAGCCATACACAACTCAATGAAACTAAAAACCAAGACAATATAGAAATACAAAATATATATCGTTTAGCACAAATGTATTTATGTATACATTGTAATTGAAGATATATGTACAGATTAGCCAAGTTTGTGTGAATTTTACCATTGGCACTAAATACTGTGTAAAATTCATATCATAGTGGTTTCAATATACAGTATAAAAAGTTTTGTTTAAAATATTTGCAAGTTTACGACCTCAAATGACAAGGTTTTTTTTATTTTGTGAATTTGAGCTATGATTTATGGCACTGAAAATTTAAAAGAAGTTAGCAGAGCCATTTATATATTTGTCATGGGGATTTTGTACTATTTTTCTCTAAACCCATCACTTTTTTTTAAGGATATATTTGCTATATTGATAGCTTTAAATAACATATGAAATAGGCTTTAAAATTGTTAATTTTTGTTAAAACTGTCAAAAGTTTGAAGTACTTATATTGGTTAAAGGTTTATACTGTTCTGTGATATTTTAAGAATATTGTTAATTGACAGCAATTATTGTTACACAGTCAATATTTTTTTATAAGAACTTAAATTTTTTTAAATGAATCTGTTTATCATCCTTTTATTGTTGTTCTACTTGACATAATTGACCTAATAAAATTAGCACATAAAACTTGCATATAACTTTTAAAGTAGTTATTAAATGAGATTAGAAATATAGAAAACCAAAGTTATATTATATTTATTGCGAAAACATAAATTAATCAATGATTGATAGATTTCTCTTAGAAGAAATTTAAAGGTGTGAGTGAATAAACTACACCGTTATATTTTTTCAATTGGACAAATGAACTGCCAAAAGTTTAAATGGACAGGTAACTATCAGGTGAATCTATGGAAAGGTATAATTTGGTTCGCAATAACATGTGTTTATTCTCAGAAAAAAGACACCCACACAGAACAATTTAGGAATTTAGGATATCAAAATCTTCATACTTTCATTTATAAAAAAATGAAAAATAAGGAAGATTTATTATTTGGTAGATAAACCATTTTATTTGAACATCTTTTTGGGGCAAGTTTAATGTACATGTGTTTAATATGGACAAGTTTAATGTACATGTGAAAAATAATGTGTTAAACATGGGCAAGTTTAATGTACATGTATTTAACATTGGCAAGTTTAATGTACATGTGTTTAACATGTACAAGTTTAATGTACATGTGTTTAACATGTACAAGTTTAATTTAAATGTGTTTAACATGTACAAGTTTAATGTACACATGTTCAACATGCACAAGTTTAATGTACATGTGAAAAATGATGGTGTTAAACATGGGCAAGTTTAATGTAGATCTGTTTCTATATGGACAAGTTTAATGCACATGTGTTTAACTTTGGCAAATTTAATGTACATGTGTTAAACATTGGCAAATTTAATCTAGATCTGTTAGATATGGACAAGATAAATGTACATGTGTTTGATATAAACATGTACATGTATGTGTTCAGCATATCTTTGTTGAATATACATATGTAGAGACTTTTGAGATTATAAGAAGAGCAAAGGAATCTTCAGCTAGTTAATTGTTATGTACAGTGTATAGGATTAATTAATTAAAAATTTTGATAACTTTTAGTTAAGTCATGTTTAAAAGAATGAAAAAAAAAAAAGGCAAAATATCATTTATATTTTCTTGAATGAAGGTGTTTTCCCATGTATTGCAAGGCAGCATTCTAAGCTTCAATGACAGGGATATATTGTTCAAAACAATAAAATGTGCATTTTACTCACAGCTTATTTGTTTATTAACATTTATGTTGCAAAATATAGGATCATATTTCCTTGTTTAGAAAATACTAATGTTTACAACTAAAGTTCTGTATTTTGACCTCATGAAAACTGTTGTTTAATGATATTTTATGAATAGACAAGGTATATGTTTAAGAGTTTAAGATACAAAATTTTACCAAAGCCACAAATACAATTCTGGTACAATATTTGCTGTTTCCATTACTTGGTGTGAAACTTTCAAGCAGTTAGTACCCGTAATGATATTTCCTGCTTTTCGCTTAAGTATATGGTGATGTTTTTTCCTATTCATAAATATAGCCATGACTTGATGCTCTTTATATAAAAAAAATCTTCTGCTTGTTTTTGTGTAAAATTGACAATAATAATATAATTAAAACATATAATATTATACCTTTTATACGACCGCAAATTTTGAAAAAATTTTCGTCGTATATTGCTATCACGTTGGCGTCTGCGTCGTCGTCGTCGTCGTCGTCGTCGTCGTCGTCGTCGTCGTCGTCGTCGTCGTCGTCCGCCGTCCGAATACTTTTAGTTTTCGCACTCTAACTTTAGTAAAAGTGAATAGAAATCTATGAAATTTTAACACAAGGTTTATGACCATAAAAGGAAGGTTGGTATTGATTTTGGGAGTTTTGGTCCCAACATTTTAGGAATAAGGGGCCAAAAAGGGCCCAAATAAGCATTTTCTTGGTTTTCGCACCATAACTTTAGTTTAAGTTAATAGAAATCTATGAAATTTTGACACAAGGTTTATGACCACAAAAGAAAGATTGGGATTGATTTTGGGAGTTTTGGTTTCAATAGTTTAGGAATAAGGGGCCAATAAAGGGCCCAAATAAGCATTTTTCTTGGTTTTTGCACAATAACCTTAGGTTAAGTAAATGGAAATCTATGAAATTTAAACACAATGTTTATGACCACAAAAGGAAGGTTGGTATTTATTTTGGGAGTTTAGGACCCAACAGATTAGGAATTAGGGGCCAAAAAGGGACCCAAATAAGCATTTTTCTTGGTTTTCGCACTATAATGTTAGTATAAGTAAATACAAATCTATGAAATTTAAACACAAGGCTTATGACCATAAAAGGAAGGTTGGTATTGATTTTGGGAGTTTTGGTCCCAACAGTTTAGGAAAAAGGGGCCCAAAGGGTCCAAAATTAAACTTTGTTTGATTTCATCAAAATTGAATAATTGGGGTTCTTTGATATGCCGAATCTAACTGTATATGTAGATTCTCAACTTTTGGTCCCGTTTTCAAATTGGTCTACATTAAGGTCCAAAGGGTCCAAAATTAAACTTAGTTTGATTTTGACAAAAAATGAATCGGTTGGGTTTTTTGATATGTTGAATCTAAAAATGTACTTAGATTCTTGATTATTGAAGTTTTTTTGGTCCAGTTTTCAAATTGGTCTACATTAAGGTCCAAAGGGTCCAAAATTAAACTTTGTTTGATTTCATCAAAAATTGAATCCTTGGGGTTCTTTGATATGCCAAATCTAACTGTGTATGTAGATTCTTCATTTTTGGTCCTGTTTTCAAATTTCAAATTCTACATTAAAGTCCAAAGGGTCCAAAATTAAACTAAGTTTGATTTTAACAAAAATTGAATTCTTGGGCCTCTTTGATATGCTGAATCTAAACATGTACTTAGATTTTTGATTATGGGCCCAGTTTTCAAGTTGGTCCAAATCAGGATCTAAAATTATTATATTAAGTATTGTGCAATAGCAAGTCTTTTCAATTGCACAGTATTGTGCAATGGCAAGAAATATCTAATTGCACAATATTGTGAAATAGAAATTTTTTTTTTAATTAGAGTTATCTTTCTTTGTCCAGAATAGTAAGCAAGAAATATCCTATTTGTGCAATAGCAAGAATTTTTTTTAATTGGAGTTATCTTTCTTTGTCCAGAATCAACTTAAATCTTTGTTATATACAATATACAATGTATATACACTTTTTACTACCAACTGATAAATTTAAATAATCTTTACCATTCAGTGATAACAAGCAGTTTTTTTACATCTTAATATTTTATGATGTATTTAAATGAGTAGTTATTGTTGCAAACTCCATTAGAAATTTGAATTGATATCAGTTTTGAAAAAGGGAAACGGGGATGTGAAAAAAAGGGGGGGGGGGTTAAATTTTTCTCATTTCAGATTTCATAAATAAAAAGAAAATTTCTTCAAACATTTTTTTGAGAGGATTAATATTCAACAGCATAGTGATTTGCTCAAAGGCAAAAAAAACCTTTTAAGTTCATTAGACCACATTCATTCTGTGTCAGAAACCTATGCTGTGTCAACTATTTAATTTTAGATTTAAAAAGTTTGAAGAAGAAATCTTTAATTGATTTGTAAAATCTTGGCATTTGTTTTGTGTAAAAAAAACCCATGTAATGTCAAAAATTTGATCACAATCCAAATTCAGAGCTGTATCATGCTTGAATGTTTTGTCCATACTTGCCCCAACTGTTCAGGGTTCGACCTCTGCGGTCGTATAAAGCTGCGCCCTGCGGAGCACCTGGTTGTATAATGTAATTAGATGATATAAGATGTAGAACAGTAGGGTTTTTCTTCTGCATTATTGTTCCCAGTAAATTAGGATTTTCTTATAAATTTATAGAAAATTTGTAATTACTATAAAAGCATTTTTGTTTGTGAGTACTAATTTTTGTGGTTTGTAAAATCAATGGTTTGAATCTAATGTTTAAAGATGAATACATTTGGACTAATGGAAAATATGTTATTGCATTAGGTACTAATTTTTTTTGATGAAGGAAACCTAGAAAGCCACGAAATTGTACACCATAAACAATTATACTTTCACAGTAATCACTGATTTTATGTCTGCTTGTTGTTTGTGTTTTTCAAAGATATGTTCAGGGATTATTATATACTGTGCCATTATTTCAATTATAGGAATATTTCATCTTTCTATAAATAGTCTGGAAAATCATGTTACTGCTCATAATTTATTAAATCACAAAGAATATTTTGTAATTTGGAATACTTTTTTTTTTAATGTTAATGGTATATGAGCAGAAAACTCTTATTAAAGCTGAGAAAATAATAATTATATTTAATTGATTCAAATTTCAGTACAGTGTACAAGAAAGAATATTTGAAAATAAGTATACATACATGTACTCCTCGTGTTTGAAAGATTTAAATGTTTGTTTTAGAGGATCTTGTAATGTATATTTTTGTCTGTTGTTTTGTTCTTGTGCTTCTTTGTTCATGCATGTTTAAAAGATTTCTTAGGTTTCATAGGTACATCTAATTTCAAAGTGAAAATTATAAGATCATTTTCATGGTATAGATTGTCATGGGTATTTAGGATTTTCTCTTTTGTATTAATTATGAGCTTTCATTTTTTGTTAGAACTTATATTTTGAACACAGCACAGCCTGCATATTTTAACAGATATAGAAAGGATTTTCATTAGCATGTCACTTGATGTTGTCATGCCAGATATAAAAATTGCATTTTATTCCCTTTAAAATTAAATCTTATTTTTATAGTCTGATATACAAGTTAGTTATTTAAATTACTTTACACCATGTTGGAAATTTGCAGAGGGTACTGTGTATAAGAAATTTATAAAAATGAGACCACAACACATTTGCTGAAAAAACAATTTATTTGAAGAAATAAATATCAAAAGTTGAATATTTATATACAGATGGTGATTTGATCATTACACAATGTGACATTGTATGCAGATAGTGAAAGCTTTTCCACACAATGTGACAATGTGTAAAGATAAGGTATTAGGAAGCATAATGCGTGACATTGTACACAAATCGTGACAGTCAATCCACACAATGTGGTAATGTGTACAGACAAGGTATTGGGCAGGCATAAATTGTGACAATGTTTGCAAGTCACCTGATTTAATCGTCAATGTTAATTATTATACAGCTAAAAATAAATATTGTTTTGTATTTTGATACTCTTGTTACTCAGTTCTTTAAATACTAAAAGTTGTTGTTGTATCTTCAAAATTAAAGTCATTAAAGTATAGAAAACATATGGTCTAGTTTGTTATTTTTAATGTGTTTTATATAGGTAAAAAAGAAGTACTTTTACTACCTTCAAAACCACACATCCAGAAATTAATTTGATCACAAAACCTCAGGAGTCTAAAATTTCAGGAAATGTAACAAAACTTGAGAACAACAAAAAACAAGAGTTTACATGATGAAATGTCTCGCCTTCTTTACTAACCATTAATATTATGTTGAAAGTCTAAAAGATAAAGGTTTTACTACGAGTATCACATCAACTTTACTTTTATAAAGATCCATCACAATGAGCCCAAGGTCAGATAAATCCTGTCAGACAGACATGTACACCTCACAATTATTTCATACATCAAATATTGTTGACCCATTGCATACAGTAATTGAAGAAAAAAGACCAAAACACAAAAAAATAATATTGAAACATGAAAATTAATTCAAGGTTAATTTATATCTGCCAAACAGACATGTATATCTTACAATAATTCCATACACCAAATAGAATTAAGCTACTGCTTATAAAGATAATTGAAAACAGACTACTACAAAAAATAAGAATGTGTCCCCAGTACACGGATGCCCCATCCGCACTATCATTTTCTATGTTCGGTAGACCGAGAAAATGGGGGAAAATCTCTAATTTGGCATTAAAATCAGAAACATCATATCATAGGGAACTTGTACTAAGTTTCAAGTTGATTGGACTTCAACTTCATCAAAAACTACCTCGACCAAAAACCTTAACCAAAACTTTAACCTGAAGCGGGATGGACGGACAGACGAACAGACCAGAAAAAATCATGCCTATAAATGGGGCATAAAACTTTTACACTGATCAATGAACCATGAAAATAAGGTAAAGGTCAGATGATATCAGCCAGACAGACATCTACACCTTACTATCATTCCATACACCAAATGTTTGACAGATTGCAAATAGTACTTAAACAGACCAAAACACAAACTTAACATTGACCAATGGAGCATGAAAATTAGGTCAAGGTCAAATGAAACCTGACAGACTGACATTTCCCTTACAATCATTCCAGAAACAACATTTGACCTAATGCTTATAGTATCTGAGAAGTGGACCAAATCAACAGACTTTAAACGTGATCACTCATCCATCAAATGAGGTTGATGTCAGATGAATCCTGTATACTTTGCAAGGAAGCTATTTACCAAATATAATTAACCTATTACTCAGAAGTTGAGAAATTTATCACAAAAAACAGGCAGTAGTTGAACCATGGAAATGAAATCAAGGACAATGAACAATTGACAGATAGAAATTTCATTACTTGAAGTTCATTTTATCTGTATACAAGGTATGAAGCATCCATGTATTCTACCTTCTGAAATATAAAGCTTTATACAAAAGGTTTACATCACCGCTACCATATAGTGGCAGCTGAGACAAAAATTCACATGGAAAGCTAATGGCAGGTATTTTGAAAAGAGAAGAAATTAAAACCTGAATAAAAAGTAATACAATAATTGAAACAATGGAAATGTATATATATATTAACATACATAATAGTTTCTAAGGAAATAAAACTGGAGGTGTCAATAAGGAAAGTGTCTTCTGCTATGCATATTTTCGGGGTTTTAATGCACAAATTTGGTATATTTTAAGTAATATCAACCTTGAACTAGTTTTGCCCTAAAACAAATAACTATCTCCCTCTAATACTATTTAACCATATATCCAACTTGAATAAACCAAGTACAACTGCATTCTTCTATCACTCAATAGAGTCAGCATCTGGAAATCACTTTTTTAACAAATTACCACCTATTTCTAGTAACTTGACCTTTGATGAATTAACCTTTTAATATCAACAGGTATCTATCCATCCTTATATGTAAAAATATATCAAAGCTTGGTTGTACTCTGATAAAAAATATTTGATTTAGCAGTTGGAAACAAAATGACTAAAGGAATGACTGATGGACTGGTCAAAAACTCTATATCCCAGAGAAACTTAAAAGCCTTTTGTATAAAATCACATTGTTTGAGTTTCATATAAATGAGTGTATATTAGTAAATACTCATCAATTAAATCAGAAAACATGAATGTGTACAAACAATAAAAAAAAAAGTATATTTTTACGTATACAAATTTATGTATAAATTACAGGTATTTGTTTTAATGCAATCATCAATCATTGATTAAAAATTTGATGATTAAGTTAATGGCATCTTATGGATAAAACTTGAAATATAGGATACCACAAATACAGATAGATCTGTGTCCAGCTGTCTGTGTCCTTGACTTGGACCTTGAAATCCACAGAAGCTTCAAGGGCTTTGGTCTCAACTTTTAAACTTACAACTAAAGACAAAACTTCAATTTTCCCCATCATGAACATTCCATTTGTATGTAGTTACATTGTGGAATAGCACCCACATGGATTATATAGGCTGTTCCAGAGCTTGTGTTCCTATCAGTATTTACTTGATGGACAGTTTCTGCTAACAAGGAAGCTACAAAATGGATTTTCACTCCACATATGGTCAAAGTTGAATTGATATCTTAAAATTTTTTATGCACACAATCTATGATTGATGGTTTCAGAATGTCTAGTCACAGATGTCCCTTAAAATGGTCCCTTATGTTAGTCACAATCCTGGCCTGCTTTCCATGTTAATGACTTTTTACTAGTTTTGGACTTATTATGAGCGACATGATATGTGCCGTAAGTGGAGCATGATCTGCTTACACACCAGTGGTCCCTAGTATTCTACATGTCTTTGTTAAGTTTGTGCTGTACCATTTTTTTTTGTTATACATGTTTTATGTTCATATGCCTGGTACTTTATTATTCTCCATTTTTTTAGTTGGGTTTTTGGTTGTACCTCTCTGGTTTTTATGTGTTTTCTTGACTGCTGTTTGTATTTTCAACATTTTATTTAAACAATAACCTCCATAATTTTTTATCATCTCCTTGATATTTTCTTACTTTCTTTCTTAATACAAGACAAGTTAGTTGAATCTGAACTTCAATCATGGAACACTGTATACTTTAGTGTATATAAATAGGAATAACAAAGCATGAGGTGTTATGATTTTATATAAAAACAATAATAAAACAAATTGTCTTCTATCACAGTCATTGTTCTATTTGTGTGGACAGGTCTTCTTTGTATGTCCTAAAAAAATAACAGGATAATCATAAGGTTCTACTATCTCGTATCAGATTATTTTTTTTTATCAATGTAGTGTCATAACAGGGATAAGAAATAATACAGAAAATTATTATAAAGTCTATAGTACATTATACACATGCCAAGAGTACTCAAATAATCTCTCTCAACTCTATTGAGGAAAACTAAAAATAGACAAGAATGTGTCCATAGTACACGGATGCCCCAATCGCATTATCCTTTTCTATGTTCAGTGGACTGAGAAATTGGGGTAAAAACTCTAATTTGACATTAAAATTAGAAAGATCATATCACAAGGTACATGTGTACGAAGCTACAAGTTGATTGGTCCTCAACTTCATTAAAAACTACCTTGACCAAATATTTTAACCTGAAGCAGGACAGACGGACGGACAAACGGCCGAATAGACAGACGAGCGGACAGACAGACCAGAAAACATAATGCCAATAAAAGGGACAGAAAAAGAAATAGAACTCACTTACAAACCAACTTCCTAAACCCTAATCCGGACAATGTTAAGCATGGTAGAAAGTTGACCCTTTCTGGTTAAATATTTTAAAATTCTTTATTTTGTTTTACTATATTTTTCATAGTTAAAATTTAAATACTTTTACCGGTATCAAAGCAGATGACACTGTTCTAACACTGAAATTCATTATCATGACAATTAACAACTCACCTTCCACACCACACAGTCCACATTTCCTGGCTCTCTTAGCACCTGGTTCATTGGAAGTAGAACTTGCTCCTCGTTTCTTTACCCCTCCTCCTCTATTACTCCCTGCACCCCAACCATCATTACCTCCCCCTCCACCACTCCCCCAGTTTCCACTGGTACCTGTGGAATAAAATGATATCAGTATAAATAAATGGAAATGTGAGTAATCTGTTAAAGAGACAGCAATCAAAGAACAAAATTAACAAAAAGACATTCAAAAGGCAACAATAGACATATGTCTATGTAAGAATATGCCAAGCACTAAATCATCCAGAGTCTTACTGTCTATAAGAGATGTGAAATATAGATATAGAAAGAATCAAATATCTGCCATCAACACCAAAGGAGCTGGTTCACTAACTCATTATTTTGGACCTATAAAATCTGATTTTTTTCCCTATGAAAAGGTAGAAAAAGCTTGATTAAATCATATGTTAAAATGTCCAAATTGTATCCTATAAAACATATTTTCACCAATTGTGTCATAAGTGACATTATTTTAACATGATAATGAAGGGAAATTCAGTAAAAATCTGATTTTTTTGCAGAATTATGCAAACTTTATGATAATTTTCTGAAAAATGAACAGTGGTTCCACCTTTTGCTGACAGAAATAAGATTATCACCTGAATTTTCATCTGCCCATTGAAAAAAGTTACATCCTTCACCTCTAGGTTTAGAACAGCCAAAGAATTGTTTCCCTTTGTTTGGTCCCTCTTTCTGGACTGTTAAACTAAAAAGTCGTGATTAATATGTCAATATTGCAAAATAGAGTCACAATTCATACAATAATATTGCATAAAAAAATGACAGATGCAAAACATGTTATCAGGCAATATAAACATGTATAAATATGTGAATGACATTTCATCCTTCAGAGAAAATTTACATCTTAAATATGTTACTGTAAGTTCAGTAAATTTTGAGTGCATTCATTATTGCAATTGTGGATGAAGGACAAAATGTGAGATTAATTATTACTACTTCAGGAAAATTTGCCTAAAGATACTGCAACCAAAATATAAAATACAATTTTTAATTTTGAGACTCCTATCACATGTATATTTTACCAAATACAAATACAAACATTACAAAATTTTCTAAATTCAAAGCATTTTCAGTTAATGTAAATTTAATGAGAACTTAGAAGGTTGCTTTATTTACCTTTTGCCAGGATTGCCACATTTACAGCAAGGATCGCCACTATCATTTGTTGTAGGAGGATAACTTCTTTGTGTTGATGAAAAACCTGAATCATTTCCTCTGAAGAAGAAAAAAATATGAACAGTACTTCACAAGAGTCATAAAAATATTGACCAGTCCAGTAAAATTTTGACCAGTCCAGTAAAATATTGACCAGTCCAGTAAAATTTTGACCAGTCCAGTAAAATATTGACCAGTCCAGTAAAATATTGACCAGCCCAGTAAAATTTTGCCTTTGATTACGTTTAATTTGATTAGTATTTCTCTCAATTTGGAAATTCATATTTACATGGTCTTTTTTTTTCAATCTTTATATATTGCCAAGGTTTTACCCAAAGAGAAGTTTTGATGGATAATGTCTTATAAGATGTTAATATAGGCAAAATATATAATGGGTTAGTCTGTGGCTCATATCTGAATATCAATGATAAGATCTCAAAATGATGTTTTTTATTACCATAAGAAAATGTGTAAGACACAATTCAAAAATATAAATACTGACATACGAGATACTTATGTCTTGTGAACATCTGAATAACTTCATTTGATCTATTAATTTAAAAATTCACATTATCAATAAAGATTTTATATAACATTCAAGTGCAATAGTCAAATGTTATGGATCCAGAATAAGACATACATTAAAAAATCTTATAATGCAAGAAAACTTATTAAAATCTCTTACCTATATGAATTACCTCCCCTTCCTCCATACCCACTACTTGAGCCAGGGGTATCATTTCTACTTTCCCCAGCCTCATCAGCCCAAAGGAAAAATTGACACTTAGAGCCACCACATTTATAAAACTGTCTTCCTGTAATGAATTAAAATATTTGAGAATTAAAGTAATGACAAGTCTGCTTTCTATGAGTTCAGAGCATGTTCAATGCAAGAAGTTCAATTATATGCCCATATCATGTAGTGAAATATTTGAAGGGTCTGTCATTATATTTCAAACACTTTTTCATGTACTTGCAAGATTTTCTCATTTTAATCATATTATCTGTTTTAATGTTTCATTAACATGCCTTTTAAAATAAACCTTTTTTTAAATTTAGAAGTAAAATATCAGTGTGCATGCTGAAATGCCTTCCTTGATTTCTTGATCATTCATGAATTTACACCTCAACTTATAATCCCTGAAAAAGATATCTGCCAGACCCATTATAATTATTCCTTTCTTCAAATATATTATAGTTTACCTACTGCTTATAAAATCTATATAGTTTACCAACTGCTTATAAAATCTATATAGTTTACCTACTGCTTATAAAATCTATATAGTTTACCTACTGCTTATAAAATCTATATAGTTTACCTACTGCTTATAAAATCTATATAGTTTACCTACTGCTTATAAAATCTATATAGTTTACCTACTGCTTATAAAATCTATATAGTTTACCTACTGCTTATAAAATCTATATAGTTTACCTACTGCTTATAAAATCTATATAGTTTACCTACTGCTTATAAAATCTATATAGTTTACCTACTGCTTATAAAATCTGACAACAAACCTGATAGAGAAATTAACTTTCATCATGAAATTAGGTCAACCCTCTTTGGAAAATTACATACAGATTATTTAAACATTTGCTGAACCATGAAAATGAGGTCAAGGACAATGGAGACATGAAAGACAGAAATGTCTTCTACCATCTGACATGTGAAGCTTGATACAAATGGTTTACACTATCCATCCCTATAGGGTTAGCATCTCCATGTCCTGAATTCTGCAACTGCATTGCAAACAAGACAAAAAATGCTGTTAATAGTTTTCTAAGTTTACACTAAGATGGTTGCTATTTTACCTAATTATCATTCAATGTGCTTTCACTCTTCAACATATCCTACTTTCTATGTGTACTTTTCAAAAAATAAATGTAGAGCAATTTTGCCAAGAATTTTCATATGATACATTATATGATATAACATACCTGTATTTGGCCCTTCTTTTCTGACTGTTAATAAAACACCATCTTCACCACAATTACATACAACAGAATTAGAACCATCAGACTGTCCACTGGCAGCACTTCTGTTAAATGGCTGTACTGGCAGGAGAGGCACTCGTGGGTTATCTCCCCTATTTTGATTTTCACTTCCTCTGGGATTATTAATTGATGGGCTACTGAATCTATTAGGCACCGAAGAGCTATCATTTTTGTTCTGATTTTGTCCTCTTTGAAAGGGACTATTATTCTGTTGAAATGGTTGTCTTTGATTTGTGTTTCTTTGATAAGAATTTTGTGTTTGAAGTGATGAACTCTGGGTAGAAAATGAACGAGAAGGTCCTGAACTACCATATCCACTATCTGGTATAGATGTATTCAGTGAAGTGTTGTTACTAGGTCTTTGTATTGAAACATTTGATGGTCGTACTGGTCGATTTGCTGTATGAAAAAAACATGTATAAAACAAACAAGAGTGCACACGCTGAAATGTCTCGCCTTCTATACTAATCATTGATATTATGTTGATAGTCCTAAGTATAAAGCTAAGCTTTAATACAACTGTCACATAAACTTAACATTAACCAAGATAACTAAACAAAGACCAATGAACCTTGAAAATGAGGTCAAGGTCAGATGAACCATGCCAGGCAGACATGTACAGCTAACAATGCTTCTATACAACATATATAGTTGACCTATTACTTATAGTTTAAGAAAAATAGACCAAAACACAGAAACTTAACACTGTGCAATGAACCGTGAAAATGAGGTCACGGTCAAATAAAACCTGCGCGACTGACATAAAGATCATAAAATATTTCCATACACCAAATATAACCTACGGCATATAGTATTAGATAAAAAGACCAAAACTCAAAAACTTAACTTTGACCACTGAACCATGAAAATGAGGTCAAGGTCACATGACATCTGCCCACTAGATAGGTACACCTTACAATCATTCCATACAACAAATATAGTAGACCTATTGCATATAGTATGAGAAAAACAGACCAAAACACAAAAATTTAACTATAACCACTGAACCATGAAAATGAGGTCAAGGTCAGATGACACCTGCCAGTTGGACATGTACACCTTACAGTCCTTCCATACACCGAATATACTAGCCCTATTGCTTGTAGTATCTGAGATATGGACTTGACCACCAAAACTTAACCTTGTTCACTGATCCATGAAATGAGGTCGAGGTCAAGTGAAAACTGTCTGACAGACATGAGGACCTTTCAAGGTACGCACATATCAAATATAGTTATCCTATTACTTATAATAAGAGAATATTCAACATTACAAAAAATCTTAACTTTTTTTTCAAGTGGTCACTGAACCATGAAAATGAGGTCAAGGACATTGGACATGTGACTGACGGAAAGTTCGTAACATGAGGTATCTATATACAAAGTATGAAGCATCCAGGTCTTCCACCTTCTAAAATATAAAGCTTTTAAGAAGTTAGCTAACACCGCCGCCGCCGCCGTAGCCGCCGCCGCCGTAGCCGCCGCCGGATCACTATCCCTATGTCGAGCTTTCTGCAACAAAAGTTGCAGGCTCGACAAAAACTATATTAAAACTTTTCAGATGATCATTCATTTACATAACATGTAATAAAAATCAGTTTTATTTAAAGAATTGCTGGATATCTAATCAAACTATTTTTTGAACTTAATTTCTACTGTTCCTTTAGTGCTGAACTACACAATACATGATTCCAGTTCAGCACAGAAGAGCAACACTTTGTTACGTTTGAACAGTATGGTTTCAGGATAAAATTATAGATGAGGTTTTCATTGATGTTACCTTACATCACCTTTTAATCATAAAACTTGGTCATTGAATCAAAGTGACTGCTTTTGTCACATTTTTTTTCTTTTTCTTTTACCTTAGTTGTTTAAAGAAGACCATTATATATATATATATCGTCTTTAAAATTGTCTTGATTGATAGATTATAAAGAAATTCAGGGGTTGCATTCTGTGAATGATTTTAATCCCCTAGTCCTTGAATGTTATAAAGGTAGGGGAGTAGTTATTTTTTAACCTTTTTAATTCCTTTGTAATATTTATTGAAACTGAATGCACACGATTGGTCAGTTAAAAATGAGGAATTAGATATGGGGTGAAAATTTCAAAGAAAAAACCCCAAAAAGGAGTTAGATCAAGTGGAACAGATTATTAATTTGTATGAGTAAAGAAAAATTACAAGTAATCCCTTAATAAGAAAATGTCAATATAATTTCACCTGATAAATTTAGTGCTTCGTTTAACATTTCATCACATCCTCCAATACAACCAGTATACCTACAAAATATAGAACAACAGTTTTGTATACAAGATACAAAATCCTGAGAAAGGATTTTTTTTTCAATAATCATTACAATTTTTACAGTAATTGCTATTAAATAGATCCATCAATTCAAACACAGCACCCCGTGTATATTTGACTATAAAAAAGTAGATGAATTTCAATGACTGGCTAACAAAGATTATATGTGAGAAAATATAACTTGTCTCCTGAGAGCAGTTTTGATATAAAAGATGAAGATTGGCTATGAAGTTTTAGAGAATTTCAGAGAGATAATAAATCCTATTTGGCATCATTTCTGCTTATATATATATAAGAAGATGTGGTATGATTGCAAGCTTGTATGCTTTCAAATAAAAATGAAATGAGGATTTTTTTAAGTCTTTTAATGGATATTCTACAAAAACATTTCTGATTAACTACTGTCCAGAATGTTCAAAATAAAAACAAAATATAAGTTTTTAATTTAAAATTACATGTAACAAAAATATGGTAATATTTGAATGTGTTGATATAGTATTTTCTTGTTTATTTTTTTTTAGACAAGTGACAATCCACTTTCTGACTATACAACTTACTCTGTTGGAACCATTGGAGGAACTGATCCTCTTTTAAACTTAAACTTGATATTCTTTACTTCATTCGGTAAACACTACAAAGGAAACAGTAAATGAAAATCTTTACACAAGTGTGTATAAAATCCAATAGGTATAAAACAAATATGTTGTTCATATGTAGCTATAAATTTTAACTTTTTTTGTTAAAGCTCTGTAATATATTTGCTGTGACAAAATACAGTCATAGCCCATAGTTCTATAAAATACAAAATATTTTTTTTCTGTTATGATTGGATTGATTCAATCATTATGCAGATGAAATGAAAAATGACTTGTGAATCAGCATGTTAAAATCATTTCGAAAAATTGTTTTCAAAATGGCTTCTTATCAAATCTCTTGATTATCTTTCATTATCGCAACCTTTAGAAAATTGTAAACTGTGATTTGAAAAGTACTCTTTCTGGTTTATAAACCCAGTTAAACATTGTGAAATCTCATCTTAATATTTTATATAAAAATAACAAGCAAATGAAAATCTTATGGTAATAATTCTTTTTTAAATATGAGTATGTATACCATTATATAAACAAAGTAGTTTTATAAAATATACAATGAACTAACCCTCTGACAAACTGTGTCTTCTACTGTTGCTTCTAGTACAAAGTCAGGTAACCATATAGCACTCTTACATCCAGGATAACCCATACAACCTATGTAATGTCTGAAACAGGAGAATTAACAAATACTTTAACATGTACAGGATAACCCATACAACCTATGTAATATCTGAAACAGGAGAATCAACAAATACTTCAACATGTATAGGATAACCCATACAACCTGTGTAATGTTTGAAACAGGAGAATCAATAAATACTTCAACATGTATAGGATAAGACATACAACCTGTGTAATGTCTGAAACAGGAGAAATAACAAATACTTCAACATGTAAAGATTAACCCAACCAACCTATGTAATGTCTGAAACAGGAGAAATAACAAATACTTCAACATGTATAGGATAACCCATACAACCTGTGTAATGTCTGAAACAGGAGAATCAACAAATTCTTTAACATGTACAGGATAACCCATACAACCTGTGTAATGTCTGAAACAGGAGAAATAACAAATACTTCAACATGTACAGGATAACCCATACAACCTGTGTAATGTCTGAAACAGGAGAAATAACAAATACTTCAACATGTATAGGATAACCCATACAACCTGTGTAATGTCTGAAACAGGAGAATCAACAAATTATTCAACATGTATAGGATAACCCATACAACCTGTGTAATGTCTGAAACAGGAGAATCAACAAATTCTTTAACATGTACAGGATAACCCATACAACCTGTGTAATGTCTGAAACAGGAGAAATAACAAATACTTCAACATGTACAGGATAACCCATACAACCTGTGTAATGTCTGAAACATGAGAAATAACAAATACTTCAACATGTATAGGATAACCCATACAACCTGTGTAATGTCTGAAACAGGAGAATCAACAAATTATTCAACATGTATAGGATAACCCATACAACCTGTGTATTGTCTGAAACAGGAGAATCAACAAATTCTTTAACATGTACAGGATAAGACATACAACCTGTGTAATGTCTGAAACAGGAGAAATAACAAATACTTCAACATGTAAAGATTAACCCAACCAACCTATGTAATGTCTGAAACAGGAGAAATAACAAATACTTCAACATGTATAGGATAACCCATACAACCTGTGTAATGTCTGAAACAGGAGAATCAACAAATTCTTTAACATGTACAGGATAACCCATACAACCTGTGTAATGTCTGAAACAGGAGAAATAACAAATACTTCAACATGTACAGGATAACCCATACAACCTGTGTAATGTCTGAAACAGGAGAAATAACAAATACTTCAACATGTATAGGATAACCCATACAACCTGTGTAATGTCTGAAACAGGAGAATCAACAAATTATTCAACATGTATAGGATAACCCATACAACCTGTGTAATGTCTGAAACAGGAGAATCAACAAATTCTTTAACATGTACAGGATAACCCATACAACCTGTGTAATGTCTGAAACAGGAGAAATAACAAATACTTCAACATGTACAGGATAACCCATACAACCTGTGTAATGTCTGAAACATGAGAAATAACAAATACTTCAACATGTATAGGATAACCCATACAACCTGTGTAATGTCTGAAACAGGAGAATCAACAAATTATTCAACATGTATAGGATAACCCATACAACCTGTGTATTGTCTGAAACAGGAGAATCAACAAATTCTTTAACATGTACAGGATAAGACATACAACCTGTGTAATGTCTGAAACAGGTAAAATAACAAATACTTTTCTGTAAAATTAACATTCTTAAAAGATGTAAAATTTAGAGCAGGATTAATAGTTAATAGTTCTATGGACTGTTGCTTGCTTGTTCTTACAAATCTATCTATTTATCCCTTAATTAAATAGTGCCACATTATCAAGATAATATAAAATGACACTGATTCAGTATAACTATTTTCAATTATCATCTTTAGTCACATTTTTCATTTTAAATATTTCAAATCCTCACCCTTTTCCATCTTTCTTTGTTTTCAATGTCATATCTTGACCACAATTTGGACATTTCTTCACAGGTAAAGAGGCCATAATATTCAGTACTAAAAAGGCAAGAAAACATTTAATAACAGCTTCATTTCTATTGAAGGCTAACTTTATTTTCATAACAGATATCAATATTCATATTAACTTTTAACATGTTTAATGTTATATTCTATTTTTTTTAAATTGTTATCAGTGAAAATAACTTGCAGTGTTTTGTTTTTGTTGACTGTTTTTTTTGCCATGGTTTTCTGTTTTTATTGGACTATGATTTTTGATTACTGCTTTGGTAGAATCAAGTCCTTTGAGATGGAATTCATCAAATTTTACAAATAAAAAAGTCAATGAAAATTTTTTTTTTTTTCACAAGTTGACAATCATAAAAAAAAATTTTTTTTTTTTTTTTATCATTTTATTAATATTGAACAAGAATGTGTCCCCAGTACACGGATGCCCCACTCGCACTGTCATTTTCTATGTTCAGTGGACCGTGAAATTGGGGTCAGAACTCTAATTAGACATTAAAATTAGAAAGATCATATAATAAGGAACATATATACTAAGTTTCAAGTTGATTAGACTTCAACTTCATCAAAAACTACCTCGACCAAAAACTTTAACCTGAAGCGGGACGAACGGACGAACGAACGAACAGAGCCACAGACCAGAAAACATAATGCCCCTCTACTATCGTAGGTGGGGCATAAAAATATTTAGGTCACACATCCTCCACTCAAATCACTTTTATATGATAAAAAAAATAATGTGATAGGACTAACGTAAATAAATTACCATCTTCAACAGGCAAATCCTTAGCTTCACCCAAATATGTTGACAATGCTGTATCTAATTTGATGGCCTTGAATAAACAAAAATACCTACACTAGAAATAATCTTCAAAGAAAATTATAATTTCTAAAACTGTTTTCTACGAATTTGAAATTTCAATAATTGTTCTAATCTTAAAAAACATTGCCACAAGAAATATCAATATATTTTTTCGAGCATAAATTCCTCATGCTTGGAGATTATCATTGATCATCTCAACAAAATTAATTTTCTCGCTTGAGACAGTATGGCGAAAGTGAGAAAAGCAATCGAGTTGAGATGACCACCAATGATAACCTGTTCATTGCTATTTTACCTATACGTTGTTAATTTCGTTGACAAAAGGCACATGCACCTTTAGTTTCAAGCGATAATTTTTCATATCACTCTACTGGGCTGAGAAAGGAAATTATCAGTCTTTTAGATCAATGGAAAATTTCTTAAATAGAATAAATAAAAATATTAATAAAACAGCATAATAAATGAAATAAAAATCAGATTAATATACCTGCTTACAGGCTTCCACAAACACTTCTTTGTATTTTGCTACCTGCTGCTGTAAAACATCTGTAAATAAAAATAAATTTTTCAACTAAGAGATTTCTCATTTCCTATAATAGAATTTAGAATTTTGTAGATCTGTAATTTCTATAGAATTTGTCAACAACATTTCTTTCTTGTTAAATTTGTCTACATATAATACAATTATCAAAATAAAAATATTGTGTCTGAGGACAAAAATGCCCCTGCTCAAGCTTTAACAATTTAAACAGACAAATGGAAGATCCGAAAGTGAAGTGTAACACTGAATGCCCCTGTTGCCTACTGCAGGGGCATAAATAAAAGGTCTACCATCAACCAAGTCCTTGTTTACATAGTCTTCATTGTTATGTTTGTAGATGTCTTCTATAATGCAGACAAATAATCTCAGTTAAATATCCATTAAGACAGCCTCCATATACATGTATATGACGAATTGAATTCTTAGTTTATCAATGTCCATCCACCTTAATAAATTCACTTTCAATTAAGATTCTTGTTTATCATACCAGTGTTATTCTTCTTTCCTTCACAAATCCTGAAAAATAAATACTTGTATTCAACTACATGTATCATGTATGAAGATTTTGCATGTTCTTGAACATAAAAATTGCATTATAAATACAGTAAATTGTAAATGAAATGCAGTTCCTTTACAAAATGTCAGAAAAATGGCTGAATGCTGAAAATATAGAATTTTTTAGTATTACAATCTATCTACTTGTTTTTTCTACAAATTAATCATCTTTCATCTGTATATTCTGCATGTACCTTTTAAGATCAGCCTCCAGTTCTGCCCGTAAATTTGGTTTGGACATCTGATATCCCATGGAATCATAACCTACAAAGAAGATTTTTTTTTTATAACAGAACCTAAAATATATATTAAGTTACTAATCACAATCATTTCATTACTTTTAAAATCAAATTTTTAGAAATAGTCTGAAATTTTAAAATTTTGAATGTTTGGGTTCAAAATAGGTCCACTAAGCCCTTAAAAAAAAACTAAGATCAGTTTCAGGGCTTTAAAACTATGTGAAATTTTCTATACTTCAATACCTTTTAAAAAAATAAAATTCATGAAGTATACACCTTTTAAAAGGTTGAACCAAGTAACGCTGCACCAAGTGTTATTGTTTGTATTTGTCTTTGTTTACTTTTTTCTAATGAGTCAGGTGTTAGTGATTGGTGTAATCTGTTGAACTGTCAAATATTTTTTAATACCTGTTATCTTTTGACATATTATTTCAAGGATTTTCAGACAATTTCAGAATTAAGGTGTTCTTAGCAGAATTTTGTAATATTTTTTCCCCTAAGTTTTATTGAAAATGTAAATACCTTCAACAAGTCCCATTCCTAACTGTCCTGGAACAAATTTCCCATCAGGCTTCACACCAACATACATTCTACTTTTAATGGTTTCAATGTGATCAGCATGTGTTGCATCTGTTCCTGTAATTAAAAATAAGCATGAACTTTCGATAATTATAAACTAAAGGCTCCATGGAAATGCTGCTCACCTGGTATTTATACATAAAACTGATACAATGCAATGATCAAATTTCCATTTGGTTCCAAAAAAAAAAACAATATTTGTTTATATCGTTCATTGCCAATGGCTCATATCTGATTCAACTGATGATATCATGATTGTTAACTTCTTTGTAGATCTTGTCCCGATGATAAGTTTTGCTGTTTATAGTTTCTCTATTTTCTTAAAAAAAACACACATTTTTTTTTTACAAAATTGATGGGTTCCTGTTGATGGTTTTTGGAGTTTACAGTTTCCCTCAATCAACATAATTTTATAAATGATAGCCAAACTACAATCAGAAGCAACCGTCCTGGTTAAAATCAAGCTAAAACCAATTATGCAAGATATTATTTTTTTTGGTGAAGACTAAAATTTGCTCACAATTTATGTCTAATGATGTAAAAGAAAATTTGTTTCCTGTTATTCCAGTGTTTTGATGGCTGTTGGTACTTTGACTTTTTAGCAAGTGATTTCAAAATATACAGGATTTGTTTTCATCCAAAGGTGTATTATCCACCAAAGACTGGTAAAGATCTAATTTATTGCTCAAAAGATAAAAGCTGGAAACAAAACTTCTCAAAGCAATTCAGTCTTTTTAAATGCACTGTGACCTTGACCTTGGATCCAAAAATCTATAGGAGCCTTCTTGTTCCAAGGTACATTTTAGGGCTTTGTTGAAGAAGGTTGTTGGATAAATAGTTAAAAACTTGCATTAGGAAACAAACATTTTGCCCTAAATTCATTCTAATAGTCTCTATTGTGACCTTGAGTTTTGAAACCAAGTGACCTCAAAATAAATAGGTAACAATTAACCCATTATTTTAAGCTTACACTCATAATCAATGGACTCGTACATTAAATCTATATTTTTATTTATATAATAATCTAACCTACCTATCCCATGTTTATCCATCAATGCTATAAGGTCTGCTTCTGTCAGTAAAGATGGAGGACTTGTTTCACTGGCAACCATCTGTTACAAAATTATGTACAATTAAAACAATCTACATGGAGCTAAATCTATCCTTAATAAAGTCAATTTCCAAACATTTATTCAATTGAAACTCTATTTGAAATACATCATTGTTCATTCTTGAATGTTTCCAAAGTATAAATTAAACATTTATTTATATGTCAATTGTGTATGTACCCTAATGTTAATTTCAATATTATTATAACTATCTGAATAGTGACTACAAATAAATAATGTAAATTGAGACTACAAGTTCATCAAAAAAATTCTTAAAATAACATATTGATAGTTGTGTTTCTGCTGGTATTAAGAAAAGATTTGTACTGTTACACAGCCGACACTCGGCTAACCGAGAGTTTGGTCGGTTAATCTATATTGAGTATGCGGCTATATCGGCGGTTGGTCTGTTAATCGGGTTGGTTATACGTCTGTTAAGAGTAAAACTCACAATTTAATGTTAAACTCTGTTAAATATACAGATTTTTGCCATATTATGAGAACCACATCAAAAAAAGAAAAGTGTCTGACAAAATGATATCTATCATAGAACATTTTCCACCAGTAAAAAAAATGCATAGCCTGCGCAGTTTTAAGTAAAACGAAAAGGCGTCTTGCAAGTATGTGGTTTTTATGCTTGTACGCATAGCAATATTTTGGATAAAAGGCTAAAAAACATTTTTGTATATGATTTAAAGGACACAAAATAGTACTTTGGTTCTAAAAAAATAATTGTCATTGATAAATATTTCATAATTGTTATATAAGTTGAGTAATACCACATTTTAATGAATATTAGGGGAATACAGTCTGTTAATGGGTTGGACAATTTAAATCGTGTCAGTTAAGAGTTATTTAGCCACGACTATAGTCTTACTACCTTTAGTTTATATTTTCACATTGAAAAAAATGAGATGCACTTGTGACGAAAAAATTACAATACGGTGCAACAGTTTCCTTATAGAAAGAGAACTTTTATTTTAATTTTATTTCTTTGCATTTCATTGAAGGGTGTGTCACTTCAATATAGCGTTATATGGACTGATTGGCCGCTCGAATTCGCACGAATTTATTATTTACGCCAAGTTATCAATCAGCCTTTTTTTTTGTCTGTTCAAAGTCTGAAACATCTATGAATCTGTCATGTGTTGCAATGCAGCTGGTTAAATTCCATGCGTTTTATTTGAAATACTAAGGCTTTTCTACCTCAGGAATAGATTACCTTATGCCGGCGTCACACATTGACGTATAGACCGGCGTGCACCAAACGTACAGAGAAAATTGACAAAGTCGGTATACGTTAGTTGCATGCCATAGGAATGCTTAGCAATCGTTCAAAGCGCGTTGCATAAATTTGTAGTACGTCGAAATATAAAGGTAAAGTTAAGAAAGAAAATGGGGAATGTTTCAAAGCGACAACAACCCGACCATGGAGCAGGCCAAGGCCACCAATGGGTCTTCAATGTAGAGAGAAACTCCCGCACCCGTAGGTGTCCTTCAGCTGGCCCCTTAATAAATATGTATACTATATCACACAAGACTAAAAAAGGCCAGAGGCTCCTGACTTGGGACAGGCGCAAAATTGCGGCGGGGATAAACATGTTTATGAGATATCAACCCTCCCCCTATTCCTCTAGCCAATGAAGGAAAGTAAATACGCTTGATGAACGCTACAATCCCAGGAAATTTGTATGCAGCATAAAAAACATACAACATACGCCAACATACGTTTCTAGTACGCCAGATACACGCTTAAAGCTCGTTTTGCACATGTTACAAATATGAATGACAGGTTAAATGCATCCAAAATTACTAGCTTATTGGCAGCGTAAATGATTTTGAACACGCCAGTGCTATACGCTGATGTGTGACGCCGGTATTAGTTGTGTTTCCTCAATGCTTTTCAACTTCGTATTTTATTTGGCCTTTTAAACATTTTTTCGTCACTGATGAGTTTTTCGTAGACGAAACGCGTGTCTGGCGTAAATATAAGGCGTAAATATAAAATTTCAATTGTCTTTTGAAATTAATATTACTTTGATATTACACTTTTTGAAACCATTTCTATCAATTTTCAGATTCCATTGTCTAACTTATGTTTCATTGTTCATGTGTTGTTTTCATATATTCTAGCCACTAATCTTGAGTCTATCCCTTTATTCAGATAACACCCCATATAGCAATTAAATTATTCTTGTAATGTCATTCATAACTCTTAACAGACCAATTAACAGACCGAGTTTTATACATCCGACCCATTAACATACCACATTTTTATCAAAAATTGATTTATGACACCAAAATACATTTTTTCGTGTAGATTTTTCACATATTGATGTTAATATGGTAAACAAACATAATGTCTGTCTTTTTTCGATGTTCAAAATATTGCATGCAAATAAACTCAACCAACTTGTCATTTTTGTGTACATTTGGTGTGTGTAAAATGTGTATAAATTTACTGATGAGTAACTCGCCTTTTCATTTTATAGATCGTTTATTAAAGCTAGAAAAAAAATAATTACACCACTGGATTCAGTACTTCAAATCGTTTTGTCAGACATGAATAGTTTTTATGATATAAATATAATTAAAAAGTTATACAATGAAACATACTGACCTTGCAATGATTTTCTCGATAACACCTGATTAACAGACTTTAGCCAACCCGATTAACAGACCAACCGCCGATATAGCCGCATACTCAATATAGATTAACCGACCAAACTCTCGGTTAGCCGAGTGTCGGCCGTGTGTTAATGCCATCATAATATTTTTTTTAACTTTACCTCAATGGAGTTTGGTTGAAATGCATCTCCTTTGTTATAAACAGGGATAACCTGAAATAATAAGAACCACTACTAATAAAAAGAGAAATAAAAAAACTTCTATAATTAATGCAAAATTAATTTTCTATGTTACTGTATATCATGAATTGATTAACAATTATGGGATAAAATTTTCATAGATTTCATAAGATAATGAAAACCATAATTAAATTTGTAAATTTGATAGTAGAAAACGATAAAACCATGAAATTAAAATCCATTAATATAGCCCTTTTCCCTTAAACCATGAAAATTAATACTGACTGAAAAAAAACATTTTAATCAAAAATATCTTCATTCAAGAAATCAGTTTAACATAATATACTGAGTGCCAATGAAAACGCAACACTTTTGTTTTTCAAAAAAATCTTATAATTTTTATTTTATTTATATTAGAACTTTGTATAGTTAGTTGAAAATGACTTTTAAGACAATTGTCGACAATTTTACGGTTGAGTGATTTTTGGAACAAATGCGAAGTATGGGTTATTTTAAACGGACATAAACCGAGTTCACCGCTTTTCAACATACCCACCATTTTCACGATTTTGTCATTTAAAGCTTGGCTAATGTCATGAATTTTCCCGCCCTTATTCTTAACAAACTGCAATAAACATCTGAGTAAATGCCAGGACTTTCTGACAACCAGCGACATGCAGTTTTGGGCATGATCCAATGAAGCCTTTCACAGTATACAATTACGAGAAGACTGAAGTTGTAGCCTCTACAATAACCCAAATCATCCACAAATTCAACCAAAATGAATCATTTAATGATAAGCCACATCCCGGAATACAAAAAGCAAGAAACGGTCAGCAAGACCGATACATTTGGTCTTTAACATATCCGATATCGACTCTGATGGCTGTTCAAAGGTCACGAGAGTTCAATGGTGGTCACGGTAGAACCTTTGGAGAAATTTCGGTAAGGCACCATTTGCGCGGAAATTGTTAAAGAGCACCACAGTCTTTCCTTAGTGACATCTAAACGGCCGTCTGGCGTAAACATCGAATTCTGTAGACCAAAAAAACATTCATTATGTACCAAAAAACATTAGTGGTGGTTACATAGACATTTGGCACGCGCCTTGGCCAAAAGTCTTGCTTTTCGCCGGATTTTGGTCCAATCGAGCAAATTTTGCATCAGATTTAACATGGTTTAGACGATGAAAACCACCACCAATATCATAAAGTCAGCTTGAGTTTGCTTTGCGGGACAAGTGGAATAAAATTCCTCGGGATCACATTAAACGTCCGGGATGATCAACTCCACGGCACTGTGGAGATTGCACTGCACCACGGGGCTGTAACATTTTGTGTTAGGACTGTGAGTTGATGATTCGACATTGGATGTTTCGTTTACCTATTGCGCACGAAAGATGACAAGGAAACAGTTTTTGTTTGATATCGATCTATTGTTAAAATTGTTAATTTTCAAGAACAATTTATTTTGAAAGATTATCATTTCTAGTATAAATTTTATTCTTGAAAAACCAAGTGTTGCGTTTTCATTGGCACTCAGTATAGTATTTTATAGTTTTGTTTAGATAGGTTTCACAGTACTTGAGATTTTAAAATGATTCAATCTTAAGGATGGTAAGATTCTGTTCTATCTACCAAACCTTCCAACTTCCAATGTGTTTACCTTGGCATTCCATTTGTCATAAACATAAACTTCCAGATAATTCTTGGCTGTAATCATTAATCCCTGGGCTGTGAACTGTAAACAAATGTGTTGTAAATATATATTTATGAAAATTTTAATAAACCATGTTAATTTATGTAACTTTCAAAAACATTATCAATTAAATACAGCACCAGTAAAATCTTCAAGATATAAATTGCAGCAACTGAGATTTCCTAAAGTATAAAATTCCTTTAAAAAATACCACTCATGGTATCAAAACATGCTTCAAGAAAAATTTCTACTTTTAAACTTAATTGTTATTCCTATCAAGTGGTAGATGTATAAAATCAAACTTACCTTTTCATTAGCTATATCAATTTCAACAGTTGTCTCAAACCCCTGTGCATCCTGGGAAACGCATGCCAAGAAATGTCGAACCACAAATTCATATACTTTCTTTTCATTTCCCTGAAAACGCCATATCAACATTAATTTTGTTTTTACATTTTTGAGAGATTCATTAACACTTTTCTTTATTAGAAAAGCCACATTTACAGAAAATGGAAAATCTTCAACAAGGAAATTACAGTTTAATTTGTCTTTTATGCTTCTATTCTCTAATTAAGATGAACTTATTTATAGACTGCCGGTTTATTTTTTTGTGATCACTTCTTCCTGTTGCCATTGATAGACTAAGTATTATTATGTAGACAAGAACAATGCATACTGCTGTTTCAGTAAATATTTGGAGCTTAGTTAACATGTGTCTAACTCTTACAGGTCATGAAATTATAAAAAAAAAAACCAATAACTTTAAAATTACCTTAATTTATCAACACAAGACGTCTGTGTAATAAATACCTGTAAATTATCTGTATACTTTGTTGGATGTATAGGAGGATGGGCCTGGTCAGTTTTATTACCATTCCTTGGATTAGGACCATTTTCTAAAACTCTCCTGGCAAAATCTAGGGACATAAAACACATAAACATAATTGTAAAAAATAAATCAGCTTTCGTTTGCATCCTGCATCATATTTCTGGTTCATAAAACTTCACATTAATTGTGTAAGCAATTATGTACAGTATACCTGCTAAATAATACAAGAAATTTTAATGTTCAGAGTGAGTTTTATTTTCAATTTATCCTTTTTGGGGGGTTATTGTTAGGCAAGAAATGGATAATACACCTCCCTCCCAAGTTATTATCCCTGGTTTGATCTTCGACTAATTTCTGTAAATCTGAGCATTAAATGGACCTTACACCTACCTCCCCAGTTATTATCCCTTGTTTGATCCTCTACTAATTTCTGTAAATCTGATTATTAAATGGACCTTACACCTACCTCCCCAGTTATTATCCCTTGTCTGATCCTCTACTTATTTCTGTAAATCTGAGCATTAAATGGACCTTACACACGAACCTCCCCAGTTATTATCCCTTGTCTGATCCTCTACTAATTTCTGTAAATCTGAGCATTAAATGGACCTTACACCTACCTCCCCAGTTATTATCCCTTGTCTGATCTTCTACTTATTTCTGTAAATCTGAGCATTAAATGGACCTTACACCTACCTCCCCAGTTATTATCCCTTGTCTGATCCTCTACTTATTTCTGTAAATCTGATTATTAAATGGACCTTACACCTACCTCCCCAGTTATTATCCCTTGTCTGATCTTCTACTTATTTCTGTAAATCTGAGCATTAAATGGACCTTACACCTACCTCCCCAGTTATTATCCCTTGTCTGATCTTCTACTTATTTCTGTAAATCTGAGCATTAAATGGACCTTACACCTACCTCCCCAGTTATTATCCCTGGTTTGGTCTTCTACTAATTTCTATAAAGCTGAGCATTAAATGGACCTTACACCTACCTCCTCAGTTATTATCCCTTGTCTGATCCTGTACTAATTTCTGTAAATCTGAGTATTAAATGGACCTTAAGCATTAAATGGCCAATACACCTACCTCCCCAGTTATTATCCCTTGTCTGATCCTGTACTAATTTCTGTAAATCTGAGTATTAAATGGACCTTAAGCATTAAATGGCCAATACAGTGAATACACCTACCTCCCCAGTTATTATCCATTGTCTGATCCTGTACTAATTTCTGTAAATCTGAGCATTAAATAGCCAATACACCTACTTCCCCAGTTATTATCCCTTGTCTGATCCTGTACTAATTTCTGTAAATCTGAGTATTAAATGGACCTTAAGCATTAAATGGCCAATACACCTACCTCCCCAGTTATTATCCCTTGTCTGATCCTGTACTAATTTCTGTAAATCTGAGTATTAAATGGACCTTAAGCATTAAATGGCCAATACACCTACCTCCCCAGTTATTATCCATTGTCTGATCCTCTACTAATTTCTGTAAATCTGAGCATTAAATAGCCAATACACCTACCTCCCCAGTTATTATCCCTTGTCTGATCCTCTACTAATTTCTGTAAATCTGAGCATTAAATAGCCAATACACCTACCTCCCCAGTTATTATCCCTTGTCTGATCCTGTACTAATTTCTGTAAATCTGAGTATTAAATGGACCTTAAGCATTAAATGGCCAATACACCTACCTCCCCAGTTATTATCCCTTGTCTGATCCTGTACTAATTTCTGTAAATCTAAGTATTAAATGGACCTTAAGCATTAAATGGCCAATACACCTACCTCCCCAGTTATTATCCATTGTCTGATCCTCTACTAATTTCTGTAAATCTGAGCATTAAATAGCCAATACACCTACCTCCCCAATTATTATCCCTTGTCTAATCCTCTACTTATTTCTGTAAATCTGAGCATTAAATGGCCAATACACCTACCTCCCCAGTTATTATCCCTTGTCTGATCCTGTACTAATTTCTGTAAATCTGAGTATTAAATGGACCTTAAGCATTAAATGGTCAATACACCTACCTCCCCAGTTATTATCCCTTGTCTGATCCTCTACTTATTTCTGTAAATCTGAGCATTAAATGGTCAATACACCTACCTCCCCAGTTATTATCCATTGTCTGATCCTCTACTAATTTCTGTAAATCTGAGCATTAAATAGCCAATACACCTACCTCCCCAGTTATTATCCCTTGTCTGATCCTCTACTTATTTCTGTAAATCTGAACATTAAATGGTCAATACACCTACCTCCCCAGTTATTATCCATTGTCTGATCCTCTACTAATTTCTGTAAATCTGAGCATTAAATGCACCTTACACACCAACCTCCCCAGTTATTATCCCTTGTTTGATCCTCTTCTAATTTCTGTAAATCTGAGCATTAAATGGACCTTACACCTACCTCCCCAGTTATTATCCCTTGTTTGATCCTCTACTAATTTCTGTAAATCTGAGCATTAAATGGACCTTACACCTACCTCCCCAGTTATTATCCCTTGTTTGATCCTCTACTAATTTCTGTAAATCTGAGCATTAATTGACCAATACACCTACCTCCCCAATTATTATCCCTTGTTTGATCCTCTACTAATTTCTGTAAATCTAATTCTTTAGGAAACATATTGGTTTCTGTACGAGGATAACTTATAAATCCCTGTGTATACAACTTCTCTGCAATCTTCATTGTTTCTTTGGCATTAATCCTCAATTTTCTCGATGCTAACTTTTCCATTTCCTAAAATATTTGATAATGATAGAAAATGGAATGCTACTGACAGTATTGTGTTGAACTACTTTGGCCATCAGGATAAAAAACACTTTATGGAAAGGACATTATAGGTATATCAATGACCTTATTTGGTCTACAAGATGGGGCATCACAAAAATTTATGATTTTTTGTTGTTCAAGAATTCCATATACCTGTGCTGCCTTAGCTGAAAGTTCTTACATCTATTTGAATTTTCACTAGGCCAATAGAAGAGACAAACTCAATCATCTTAATAGCATGATCAAATTAATTGGTTCTGATTTATCATTGTCACATACATACATACATGTACATATACTCTTAAGGGAATGGTATTAAGGTAAGACGTATAACATAAGACACAGATTAAGGGAGGGTTGAGAACTCACAAAACATGTTAGAACCCAGCTGCATGTTTGTGCCTGTCCCAAGACAGGAGTCTCTGGCCTTTGTAAGTATTGAATGTTTTTTAATTGTAGTTCAAGTATATAGTGATGTTCATTTTCATTGAACTAGTACACAGTTTTGTTTCAGGGCCAGCTGACGCCTGCCTCTGGGTACTGGATTTTTTTTCTGTGTTGAAGATCCATTGTTATCCCTTGTTTGATCCTCTACTAATTTCCGTAAATCTGAGCATTAAATGGCCAATACAATCCAGTGCCTATTGGTTGTTTTCTGCTCTTTGGTTAGGTCGTTGTCTCTTTGACACATTCCCCATTTCAAATCTCAATTTTATATGTGGTCCAAGGACACAGTTATCATTCTTTGGTTTTCTTTGTCTAAGAATATAGTCCCTAGTGTGAACAGTGTTTAACTTTTTTTAATACTTTCCCAATTTATTTCTTGATATTTAATGCATGAAACATTTAAAAGTAGGGGGATGAAATTACATGTTAGAAAAATTGGGGTGTGACTCTGTATGTTAAGTAGTGATTTTGTCCAGTTAAAAAAGGTAAAAAATTAGTATGTCTGAAGCTGTCAAACTGAATTTTAGCCCCCCTTAACACAGAATTGTCAATATTTTGAGTTAGAGCTGGTAGAAGTTTCTATAATTTTGATATTATTTGTCCCAATAGTAGTACACTAAACTGTAAAAAAAACTTTTTGAGATAGAGCAGGTGCAATTTTTTAATTTGAATATTTTGTCTAAAAGAAATGCACTAAGAAATAAGTGTGTTCTCGGGACATATGTTGCCAGTACAAGTCAAACAAGTGAAACTGCGAGCTACTGCTCACTGATGATACCCCCGCCGCAAGTGGATAATATTAATAGTGTAAAAATATGCAAGTGTTTGGTAAACAGGAAGTTGTTGAGTGATGAATCTGAAAACGCATCACACGGTATAGCTGACTTATAAAAATCCTTGAAACCAAATTTCAGAAATCCTTGTATTGTAGTTCGTGAGAAAAATGTGACGAAAATTTTTAACTTGGTTATCATGTGTAAAATCATACAAGTGTTCGGTAAACAGGAAGTTGTCGAGTGATGAATCTGAAAACGCATCACACGGTATAGCTGACTTATATAAATCCTGAAACCAAATTTCAGAAATCCTTGTATTGCAGTTCCTGAGAAAAATGTGACGAAAGTTTCATGGGACGGACTGACTGACGGACGGAGGAACTGATGGACGGACGGACTGACAGACAGAGGTAAAACAGTATACCCCGCTTTAGCGGACTGACAGACAGAGGTAAAACAGTATACCCCCCCTTTTTTTAAAGCGGGGTATAATTTTTAAGGGGGGGTATAATGAATATCCAATGTTTTTAAATACATTCTTTATTTCAAGGGACTTTATCTTTTAATCTATGCCTGCACATTAGTATATCTAAAAGGGGTGGTTAACTTTTAAAATAGACTAATCAATTAAATCACACTTACAACTGTATCTAAAGCTGTTGGTCTCCATTTACTTTTTGTTTTAGATTTGACATCCACTACTTTAGCGACTGGATTCTGAAAATAGACATATCTAATACAATTATCTATTCCTAAAACATATAGCCTACAGACTAAACTTACAATACCATTTTCACAAACTTACATAATTGGTAACTAAATCCCTGTGCCTTTAATGGATTTGTACATGTTTATTAATTATTTTTTTTATCAAGTCACTATTTTTCGTTAATTTGTTAAAATGTTTGCCTATTTTTTTCTTCAAAGTTATATAAACTGTAAACCTCCCCTAGGAAGTTATGGTAAGAAAGGTAACAATTCAAAGTCTTGTAACATTGATTTCTGATACTTTGAACATAAACATGTCTTACCTCAATGCAATGTGTGTACAGCACCAGGCAAGCAAGGTGGTCAAACAGACGATTTCTATAAAAGAAACACGATTAGGCATTTCATTTAACAAAAGTTCAGATAGTCTCTGTTCATTATGCAATAACAAACAAACCTTTCAAAGTCTTTTAAAACTATTATTCAATTCTTGTACAAGATTACCTTAACCAGTCCTTTTTATTCCTAAATTATGAACACCTATGGTAGTATAGCAGCAGTATAATCACAATGTATGTTGAAGTTTGTGGGTATGATTGGTCAAACTAAAGACCTGGAAGATGCAAGACCTAGGACCAACACTAAGATAACCCAAGACAAAAAATGTGTAATGATGGGTTAGAAAACATGTTAAAAAAAGTTACAGAGTACAGCTAAGGTTAAAACTAGGCTCATTGTTTTATCACATATTATTGTCTTTTTATAGGAACATGAAAGGAGAGCCTGCTTGACTTATCAAATAAATTTTTCTGCATTTTGATAGATATAAATGTTGAAAACAAATAACAGCTTACTTACCTTTTCCATGTAAATTCACAATCTCCATCTTCATGACTATGAGAAACTAAAATAAAATTAAAAATATCAGTAATATGAAACCAAAAGCAAAAGATTAAAACTAATATATATTTCAGGGGCAATAACTCAAAAACCAGTTGAAAGATTTGTAGGCTAATAGACTTTGAACTGTTGATTATTTTTGCATGTTCTCTTTTGACATACCATCCATATTTTCAGCCGAAAACTGCAAAATGTGTATATTTCAGGGGCAATAAGTATTGTTTGACCCCTTGTGTTCTATTTCTAGACATGGCATTCATGTTGGTAATCCATCTGGACGAAAATCACAGACTTTATATTTAATATACCACAAATGCTGCATACATGAAAACTTTGCTTTCAGCCGATTAATCCTTTCACCGATTGCTGCCCAGACAGAAGCTACTCTGAGAAGATGGCTTCCCTGGCTACTATTACTCAAGTGGGAGATCTTCATAATAAATGTCAATAAAAACTTGTTTGTAGTTATTTGTGTATTTATTTCATTCACTAACACCCTGTTCACAGTTTTGTTTATGTTTTGATAATTTTTTCCTCATAAAATATTCAAATTTTCAGCATTATCTAGGTGAAATTCTCAAAATTCTGCTCTTTGACCCCAAATCGTAATTTTTTTAACCCAAAACGGCAAAATTTTTAAAATTTTTATGAGGCTGTACAAATTCCTCACACTGAACGATGTCCATTCCAAGTGTTTTGTACATAAAACGACATTTTATGTCAAAAAAGTATACTAGTTTGGCTTCAATTCTTCCATATTCTTTCAAAAAAAATGTTCCCTCATTTCAAATTCTCGTAAATTCCGTAAATTTTCTCTGATTTTGACACGGTTTTCATCAAACGGAAGCGCCATGTTTACACTTTCATCCGGTATTCATCAAAGAAAGATAACTCATGTTTGCACTGTTTTGAGCGGGAAACATAAAACAGGTATTCCGATCCCGGTAAAACGGGACTCATTGTCAGCTGTCTGAAGCGTGAATCCCGGTAAACCGGGACTCATCGGCGAAAGGGTTAAGCAGTTTGAACGGAGAAGATTTTTTAAGAAAATTTTAATGGAAGACAGGGACAGATGAGCTGAAAACAGGGTTCAGAACATGTTATATCTTACTTAATCTTCACACCTTTTAATTTCCAGAATGGTTCTGGTATAAAAGCCTGAACTTGCTTATATCTCTCCACAACAAAGCCCATAGTTGGAAACTGACAACTACCATAACTTATCAGCTGGTCTGCTAAAACATCAGGAAAAATTTTCTGTAGACGTAAAGTCTGGAATCGGGTAAAAGAAGCACCTGTAAAGGTAAAAAACAACGCTATTCAGTTTTCAACATTAACTTAAATATATCTGTGCAAAATGCTATTGTTTTTTGCAATAAAATCACTACAAGTAGAAGTATTCTATTTGTCGTTTGTCTTTGTGGTAAAATTTAAAGTCTACTTCATGTTCAAAGAAAATGCTGGCTTAGTTAATCACATGTACCAGATTTTCTCATCTGATCTTGAGAAAGACTTTATTTATATGTTTGTCTTAATGTATTTGTTTCATACCAAGTATGCAGTGAAGACTATTGGTATTATATATTATAACATTTTACAATCCACATCTACATAGTACTGTGTTTTCTATTTTGATGAAAATTAAACATCTAGAATGCATCAACATCCATGTTTTGACTTGTAGTCGTGAAGTATATATATCTCACCTATTCTCAAGTCAAGCTCTTGTCTAACATCAACTGCATCACTAACATTTTTATCTGGTCTAATTAAATTACTACAGGCTCTTGCTATTGCTCTGAAAACATAAATAAGATTATTGAATCTTTAAATTTTTGTCATCAGTTTTAATAAAAAGAGGCAAAAGTATACATTCAATTAAACTCAGCAGAGTCAACCTATGCTCCCCAAACCATTGTTCCTTATAAAATAGTAGTTGCTATAAAAAAACATTAATTTTAAAACACAAACAGATAATCAGTGGAATAGAAATGTAGGAATTATTGTATTTAAATTGCAAACCTTACAAACAACCTTTCACCAAATCAATGAGCTAAAATATTGTACTAGTTGATGGATTTAAACTAAAACTGGGTAAAAAAAAATAACAGCTTGTAATTAATCCTTCAAAATATGTACATTAATAAACTCAATTGTAACTTACTGTGGTGTTATTTCTGAAAATTTGGCTCTGTAAACTGGAATATTAGGCTTAACTGAAAAAAAGAGAAAATCTAATGGTGAAAAGGAACTTGTATTTTTTTTATGAATAACTCTAACTTATAAATGTAGCAAGAACAGCTGTTTCTTCACCGTAATCATCCAACAGAATTCTGAAGAAAAAAATCTCCAAGGTACCTTTTTAGAAACATTTGTCCAGTTGTTAAAGTAGATTGTTTAATAAAGACTTTAAGTTAACATTGGACTTTAGGGATCAAAACTTTATAAGATCAAGCTCAAGTTAATACACAAACATTTTTTTCGTTTCATTGAGTTTTTTAGAATTTTACTTGCAATACAATATAATCTATTCAAAAAATAAAAGAAGAATGTTTCTAAGGCCATGAATGCCAATGCTCAAGCTTTGTAATTTGGAACTGCTAACTTCAAACTCTGTCTGCTTGGTGTGGTTCTTAGCATTGTATATGATTTTCATAAACTTTGCATCAGGCAAACGCAAATTACAGTGCAAAATCGAAAAAAAGCGACAATTTTCCACATTATTATAAAGGGCATAACTCTAGAACGATAAGTGACTCACCATCCAAAAAAAAAATTCTAAGTGTCTGCAAGTTTTGTTTCTAAGCATTGTGTATGAGTTTCATAACATTGGCATGATGCAAAGTTAAGTTAGAGGGTAGAAAAGAAAATGGGACCTATCAAAGGTAAAAGCTAAGACTGACGGTCAAGGGTAACACTTAATTAATACATTTTAAAACGATAAGCCATGTCTGAAGGACAAAGTTTATGTTACATATGTATTTTGATAATAAAGCTTTTAAATATCTAAGTACCTGCTTTACAGACTTGGATTGCTTCAAAACCAATGTTTTCTCCCTCTCTGTCACAATCTGTCCATATAATTAAATGCTGGCAACCTCTAATTTCACGTTCTAATGTTCTCTAGTTGACAAAAATTCTGTTTTATTATGGATTTGTTATAAACTTCAGAATTTAAAGAAATTGTAGATAAAATGTATTAGAATATTTCATGTATTACATTAAAAACATAATTAAAAGGATTTAAATAAAATAATTCATTACAAACAAACAAAGGTCTGAATATGTTCCATACTTTCTTTTTTTAAGATCTTTCAGGATCCTCTGGTTTTGATATAATAAGGCTGAAATTTAATTAGCTAATGTTATAATACCAGAACAATTTCTTTTTTTATAAAATGTATTGATTAATAGGCATCATTGAATATACGTTTTTTATATGATTAACTGATAACTGCAAGAGTTGGCAAAGCCATAGTGAGCAGTATGAGTTTAACATGTTTAATACGTTTTGAACTAACAGGTTTTTACAAATCAGTGAATATCCTAATTACTCAATACATCTTCAGAAGTATTATTGAAAATATGGCTACCATGCATATAATTCTTTCAGAATAAAGCAGATAAAAAAGCTTACATGTTCCTAAATATAATATCTCACCTTAATGTCGACCATGTTTGGGTGACAATGTTTTTCTACTGGAACATCAAATAAAGTAACAGGACTGCAGCTATACCTGTAAAATCATTCAATACCATATTATTAATTTACAACTATAAAGTTACTTTGAAAATTTTATTTTAAAATAAAACAGACATAAATTCCAACCATGTTTTGTTTTGGTTTATATAATCCATTATTTTGTGTTATTTACCATGTTTACAAAGGATTTACTTATCATTGACATTATACAGTTGCTCATATTCAGGATGCTGCATTCCATTTCATATATTTCTTTTTTGAATTCAGATTTTGGGTTGATGTATGTGTGTGTGCATGTCTCATTAATGTACACTCTTTTTTTTTTAAGTTGCCTTTTTTTTCTTTTTATTAATATCTAGGGTGGATATCAGTAATCACCATGACATTTTTCATATAAGTTGGATATCATATTATACATTATTTCTTGAGGGTGAGAAAACTGATATAAGTATATGTGAAATTTTTGTAAAATCAAACTCTCCTTTCAAAGAATAAATTATTCTTATCGTTGTTACAGTTAATTACTGATTCAAATCAAAGAGGGATATTATTTCCAAAAATTAAATGTCTAAAACGAGTAAGCTAGTTGTCATCTATTATTTCTAACATAAATTGGAGATACAATATCTACCAATAGTTGTTCTTTGTCAGGATCTACCATGGCAACTAGTCTTTTGACTGACAGCATCCTTGAATGTTTTCTGTCAGGATTTGTCACAGAAAGAGAGTAGAATACTTCAATGCAAGAATTTGCACCTTTTATCCTAATGAGCATTTTTTTCTCTTGTGTTCTAATCTGAACTATCACTGGGGTAAAGCTGATGACCGTAACTGCATTCACGGTCATCCCAAGATGTCGGATGAAAAATTAGGTCAGTTTCTGTATTGTCTGTTAAAGTGTTTCTATATCATTTTCTTTACAAATCATACATTGAAACGATGAAAATTTATAAAAGAATCACTCGAAAATCACTAATTACTTCCGAGAAATGTGCATGAAACGGGAAATTTGATTTGAAAAAATCGTTAAGATGACCGTAAATCATAATCAAAATATTTCCAAGATGACCGTAACATAAAACAAGGATGACCGTGGTTGGTAAAAAGATGACCGTAACTTGTAAAGGATGACCGTAATTTGTAAAGACTGACTGTAATTTATATAGGACGACCGTAACTTTTATAGGATGACCATCAATTCTAAGAAATATCCGTATTGTATTCAAAGCTTTTTTGTTGAGTTTGTCGATCTCAATAGGGGCTCAGTTAGCGGATATAAATATGTTTCATATATTTCTTTTTTTAAACTATAATATAATTGGCCAAATTTAGGATTTATAACAATGATAGTAAATTGCATATTTCTCGTAAACAATGAAATATTTATTGATATCGACGTTAAAATTTTAACACAAATTGACAGCGATACGACGAAAATTTGAAGAAACATGAATGTGTCCCTAGTACACGGATGCCTCATCCAAACTATCATTTTCTATGTTTAGTGGACTATGAAAATGGGATAAAACTGTAATTTGGCATTAGAATTGAAAAGATCATATCATAGGGAAAATGTGTACTAAGTTTTAATTTTATTTAACTTGAAGCTGGACAAACGGACAAACAAACAGACGAACGGACGAACGTACGCACAGACCAGAAAAACATAATGCCAATAAATGGAGCATTAAAAACATTGATAATACGTACGAATATTTGGTAATCGAGCCCATGTGTATGGGTCCAGAGGAAGCAGATTAAAATCTTAATTTGTCTTGATCTATGCAGGCGGAAATACTTTTGAAATAGAACAAAAGAGTTTATCGAGAAAGCGATTAAAGTTAACTGTAATGTTTGATATAGTAACAAAATTTTAAAAGTTAATAGAAACAAATAAAACGACAATTTTCTTATTTTAAAAACACCATTTGCATAAGTTTTCAATGTATCTATTACATAGTAATGCAAAACAATAAGATATCAAGTCGACGACATGGTTCTTATCGGGGCCTTTTATAGCTGACTATGCGGTATGGGCTTTGCTCATTGTTGAAGGCCTTACGGTTACCTATAGTTGTTAATGTTTGTGTCATTTTGGTCTTTTCTGGATAGCTGTCTCATTGGCAATAATACCACATCTTTTTTTTTTATATATAGTATCTATAAGTTGGATGTAGAAAATGCATAACCTCCGATTTTTTTTTATCACGGACGGAGAACATATCAATCTTTTAGTTCAGAAATTTTCGTGTCTGCCCTTCCATTATGTGAATCAAGAAAAAATTCCCCAAAACAGGTAACGATTGTATCGAAAAGAGAAAAATCGAGTGCACCTTTTTATGTTAGGGCATGTTTGGGGTGTATATTTTGTCTTTAAAACGTACAAAGCAAGAGTATTTTATATAGCATCTCGCTTCAGATTCTATCATTATTATATATCAAAGCTACAGGTTGACTTTATAACGTAAAAAAATGACAGTACGAAAAGATGAAATATATGGGTCAATTGAGATACCTATCTAATGAATCACAAAAACAGAGTAGGTGTGTTCGAATAGCTATTTTTTCTAAAAGTACTTGACGACAGTCTTTTAATTTGGATGATGAAAATGGATATCTTCGAAAAAAATATGATTTTCTTGTGTGTGACAACTAGGGTTTATAATCTTCAACCACTGAAAATGTTTAGTCTGCCCTTCCACGAAATATTTAATTAGAATTTTTTTAAATGCTTAAGAATTTTCAAAAATTCCATCTGACATCCAAACAGACAATATTTTTAAGTTGAATCAATGCAGACAAGATCATTAACTAATGCTCATTAGCTAGTAGATACATTTGTCTTTTGAAATATAACTGACATATAACGATCGATCGTAATGGTGCTATGTGGATAAATTTATCAGTTTTCAAGAGCAAAATTGGCAGAGCGTCATCCCTACAACGGCTTCCATTTCTACGATTGTGAGCATGAACTGGCGTAATGGGGAGATAATTTTGAAGAAGTAGAATCCTGACTGTATGAATAACAATTCTTTATATATACAAATTGACAACGTTCCGCCTTGTGATACGCTTTTCGTACAATACTATTTTAAGGATCTACTTTGCTGGAGCTCACCTTCACTAGTTTATTCGAATGATATTTTCAAAATATTTCTGTTATTTTATTTGCACGACAAAATGAAAGACGATATAATATCAATGGGTGTACATGCAATTTTTTGGCATTTTTAAAAATGTGCATTTATTATATGTCATTAAAAGGAATCCCAGAAACAAACAAAAATCTTTTGTCGAGCAGTTGAAGGCTGTGCACCGCATTTTTTTCATTATGCTTGTAAGGTGTCATTTTATCGCACTTTTGTAGCATGTTTTCCCTTCCTGTTCATTTGCATGTCTTTTGGCAAATTCATTTTAAAAATTGAACCTTCTACTGTAAAAAAGATACACGTCTTATTTTCTTCTACCTATAGGATAAAACTCTCATATTAATATGTGTATACCAACACGATTAATCATTTGATACAAAAATATAGTTATATAAATACGGATATTTCTTAGAATTGAGGGCATCTTTGCATTTGAAGCACGTCTTATTTTCTTCTACCTATAGGATAAAACTCTCATATTAATATGTGTATACCAACACGATTAATCATTTGATACAAAAATATAGTTATATAAATACGGATATTTCTTAGAATTGAGGGTCATCCTTTAAAAGTTACGGTCATCATTTATAAATTACGGTCAGCCTTGTTATGAATCGCTGATTCTGTTACGGTCATCTCGATTGTGATTTACGGTCATCTTGGCGATTTTTTCAAATCGAATTTCCCGTTTCATGCACATTTTTCAGAAGTAATTAGTGATTTCCGAGTGATTCTTTTATAAATTTACATCGTTTCAATGTATGATTTGTAAAGAAAATGATATAGAAACACTTTAACAGACAATACAGAAACGGACCTAATTTTTCATCCGACATCTTGGGATGACCGTGAATGCAGTTACGGTCATCAGCTTTACCCCAGTGAACTATGACCAATATGGATAATACAAAATGTAAGGGGCTATTCCTCTAAAATTTGACTGACCATTTTCTGTATTGGCCTATGAAATCCATTTCCAACAAATGTCCTGATAAACTGGTCATCGACATTGTACAGTTGTTCATATTCAGAATGTTGTATTCAAATTCATATATTTTGTTGAATTTTGAAAATCCTTCACGCTGAAAAACAGAAATATTTGTTCATTAACTGCAGAATGGAATTAGAACTAAAGAAAGTAGATTTAGAAACAAAATGCAAGTGAAACTTTTAAATAATGATTTTTTTTTCATTTCTTGTACATTTTTATTTTAACAACTACTGTATAGTTTCACTACCTACCCATTACAGCCGATTTCCTTGAGTGTGAAGCCAAAGGTAATATCTTTGGTTAGCTTGCTTGTTAGCTGAACCGTGAAGTCATTGTTCATGTTGTTAGGTCAGGTAAACTACTCTCCTTTAAGAGTAGACTAGTCCAGCAGATAACCAATCAATATGTCAGTTGGACTAGGCTACACACTCAATGAAATAGGCTGAAAATGGGTCAACATTTGAAATTCATTACAGCAGTGCCAGCTGAATGCCAATAGTTATCTTTTCGATTGCATATACATGTATCAAATAATTTTATATGCGTTTTGACTCATTCTTTTAAATGAAATATGTTCACCCCATTTTGTATGTCGTTCAATTTTCAGGATACAGTTTGAAATTTTCAAGATTGCATTTTGTGTGCCAGAAAATACAACTGTTCTACGTCCAACAATGATGTCATTCCATAAATGACGCCATGCTATGATGACTGTTACATTTGGGACCATTAAAGAAAATATAACACTGTTTAATCTTTGGTCTTTTATTTGAAAAAAGATACAGCAATGAGGAGCTTGCATAAATTATATCGCGGACATATGTGTCCCTCCGCCAGCAAGAGGGTAAAATAATATACCCTGTTCAAAAATAAACATTACGAAACTAGACCCCAATAAAAAAAAAATAATAATCAGGGTGAATGGACCCTGGGCGAACAGGTTTAAGGCGAACATAAATCAAGGCAAACGGACTCGTACTCACATGTCATTTGGCTATGGTGAAAGATAATTTAACATTTAAGTGGGCCTTCATTAAACAGTTCAATGAGATCTCATGATTAGATGTACCTTCCTGGAACTTCCTCTTGACAGAACATTTGCAATTGATTTTGCAGCATCATTTTTCTCAGCAACATTTAGGATTCTAACCATACTTTTTCCATTTACTTCAGAACAGAAATGGCGTTTAATTATTTTTAGGGCATACATTCATATTTCATAAAATATATAAATGTCTGTTTTGATATGATGCAAACTTGTTAAACATCTGTATATTTAAGTTCACCGCCAGTAACTTGATGAATGGGTATCATATTAACGTAGAGATAAGGAGATCGGCATAAATGACTAAACCAGTAGAACCAGACTTTCGTGTCAAGGTCATAATTGTGTGTCGTAAAATGAAGTGCTCGGTTTCGATTTTGAGGGGAAATACTTCTTAAGTGATAATAAGATACAAATTATACAATAAATATGATTTTATGAAAAAGTACTTAAAATTATTATTTTTATTTCATCATATGTTTATTTTGCAACAAACAATTCGCAGGTCGTGATCATTATTGCGTTTTTTTTTTACAATTTTATCAGTTGATATTCATGTAGAATAATGACGTTGACTGTTACGAAATCGTTTCGTAATAATGTGACCGGTGAAGAACATTGCTAAAAAACGATAACCTTGCGTCTTTCATTTGAATCATGTCGTTTTCAAGAAGAACAAGTGTGAGGGTCTTCAACTGTGTACGAAAATTAACAAATGGAGGGTAAATATTGCAGTACAATGAACTTTTTTAAATTAAATAAATAAAAAAACCCACAATAATAAAATTTAAAATGGAAATGGGGAATGTGCCAAAGAGACAACAACCCGACCATAGAAAAAAACAACAGCAGAAGGTCACCAACAGGTCTGCAAAGTAGCGAGAAATTCCCGCACCTGGAGGCGTCCTTCAACTGGCCCCTAAACAAATATATACTAGTTCAGTGATAATGAACGCCATACTAAATTTATAAACCTACATTTGTTTTGTAGCTGCATAAATAAAAAAAAAAATATTATGGACCTTAGTGGTACGGTTCTGGTTCTTAAAAACAAACTCAAATGCATGTATGATACAGATTGTGCATATAAAAAATTTTTAAATTTAAGGTAGAAGAAGATTATTTTATGATATGAGGCAATACATGCTAGATTATCGTTGTGTCATATGTTTTTCGTACATTTATGGCATGTTTTCTTAATATGAGGCAGGCATAACCTGTGAATGGGGACGAAGTCTGTATGTATTATTTTTTTTAATTCAATCACGTTGATAAAAGATTCCGAAATACCGTACGTAACGTTCCCGATTTTGATTCTGTTGTTAGGGAATTAGCTGTGACATTCTTTAAGTTATGACGTCATATTCGATGTAAACAAAAGAAACGCTTTCATCAGGTAATGTTTTTTCATATCAAACAATTATTAAAATTGAATTTGTATTGAGATCCAATCTTATATTTACTAGACTGATAAATATAAATTTTTTCAAAGTCTCATGCAAACAAGACAGATATCTGCGCAAAAGCGTAGAAAACCGGAACAGGAAGTAGATCTGAAAAAAAAGTTAACGATTTTGAGTTCATTAGTAGAATGAAAAATTTAGGAAATTTTCCCGATTTTTTTTTTTTTTTTTTTTTTTTTTTATTGATTTTTCTACCGTAATTGGGGACTTCGTCCCCATATTATCCATATTTCATTGGTTTCGATTTTACACGTGTATATTGTGGCAGGTTTTTCAGTTTCTATATTTGGAACAATAACAACACTACAACTTGATAACTTTAAAACATATTCAAAGTCGTTTTAAAAGATGCTAGAACAAATTTAATAAAACTGACCAGATTAGCCATTTTTATTTAATGCCAAAAATATGCCTCACTATAATAGTTATTGACCAATATTCTGAGGGGTTACATGAAGTATAGCTATATAGCCTGCCTGCTCGACATCGGATCTTCAAGACATGTGACTGACATGTGTTTTTTTGTCATTTTTATTACAAACGAGCAGGTTAAAATTATCATGGTTCTTTTATAAAATGGCTGTTCAAAATCCATATATTCAATATTTTATTGACAATTTTTTTTATACACGAAGATGAAATCAGTCTTAACTTTTTACATTCAAACCCTAAGTTTTAAAAACTGCATTTTGTTTTAAAAAAAAAATAATGGCCTTTGCAGAAACCAAGTGTCAATCGGAAATAAAAATGTAACAATTTCAGCACATGAAACACCAACCTAAAACTATTTACTATTTATTTCTAGTACTGAAAAGTATGAATAGCCCTTAATGTGATTCAACCGATCATCAGAACCACTACTTTCGTGAACTGATCCAATTTTTAATTCATACGAAAACATATGACACCGTTTTTGTGACATACGAAAATCACAAAGTAATTGGAAACGGTTAAAAATTGTAGAAAGCCTTGACAAAAAACTAGATACCTAAAATCATTCAATAGAACATGCTTTTCAAATTTGAGTATACACCTGAATAAAAACTCAACAGTGAAAACTGTAAGCAGTGAAAATTGTTATTAGTACGAAAACTCATCATATGATAATGCATGCATTTTCACACTCTCACCATAGAAATAGGGTCTGTTCGCGCTCATTCAAGTTCGCACCCAATCACGTTTGCCCCCTTTCACTTTCGCACCCTACACGTTCGCCCCTACATGTTCATTCTCAATTTTTATTGGTTTTGTGTGTAATAACTTTGTAATCAAGTTTTGGCAAGTATATATCTATATGTATATTTCTTGTCATTGTCTCAAAATAAAGTGAGACAACGTTTTTTTTTGTGTTCAAAAAATCTTAATCATTTCTTGATAGCATGGGACAGTGTTGTGTTACAGCATTTCATAAGAACCAACTTTGAAAATCAGTTGAAATAGGTATAAACTTAATCACTTTTAATGAATTTTTTGCAGGTGTTGTTGTAGAGGAAGTAATGCCAGATACATCCATCATTCTGCTACCTTATTAGCAGAGGAAAAAATCATTGAAGAACCGATTAAGTTCTCAACAAGTAAAGCTGCAAATGTGACTCCTTCATTCATCAAAGAAGGAAATGAAGATCCACCACCAGCAGCTCAGCCACTTATAGTTGCTGTCAGTTTGGCTGCATTTTTAATTTATTTTGGTATTTTAAGAGAAGAAAATGATCTTGATGAACAAATGGGCATGACTTTATATGAAAGAGTGGAAGGATTGGAAGAACAGCATTTAGAAAATTATATAGAACATTGTAATAAAAAAAAATTACCATCAGAAAAGTATGTAAAAAGACTAGAAATGCTACATAAAGAAAAAGAAGCAAGAAAGCAAAAAAATAATGCAAGTGGACAAGATTAACACAAATATACGTTGTATCTATATGTCTGCTTGTTTTGGTATGAACAGTTTTGTCCATTTTGAGTATTAACACTTGCCAAATATAATGATTTACTTTAGTGTCATGAATATTTTTCATGTTTACAAATTATGTTGATATACAAATTTATACATCTTCCCTTTCTAAGGGTTAAGAAAAGAAGGGAATCTAAACCCTTGTCTAGCGAAGATAATACTTATAGAATATCATTGTTTTAAACAATAAATTAAGGATTTTTAAAACCATGTAGTCAATAAGTTTTATTGTGAGCCTGCTCACCATATTGAGTCTTGTTACATGCATTCACTATTTGTTAAGTACTGAGTCTAAATGACATGTATGGTGATAATTTTAAAATTAATCTAAATAGTGTGCAGTCTACTATAACTTGATGCTCTGGTAGATGGTTGTCTCATAGGCAGTCATTCTACATTTCTTTATTAGTCCCCTACCGATGAAGTAGAAGGGGTTTAATGTTGCACTCTGTCCCTCTTGTCTGTCCATCCATCAGACTGGCAAATCAGTTTTCCAGACTTTTTTTCTTCATGCTTGAAGATATTGGTTTGATATTTGTCATATTGTTTTCATCATGACAAGTTACAGGTTCGAGTTCGTTTTTCATGATTTAAGCTTTTCTCCTTGTTCAGTTAAATCTCTTTCCCTGGAATTAAAATTTTGATGAAATACTTATTAATTACTAGATTTCTGTTCAAAAGGAAAAAACTAATTTTTAACTTTCCCTAGAAATAAATTTTTAATGAAATAGTTATTTATTACTAGATTTCTGTTCAAAGGGAAATAACTCATTTTTGTCAAGCCTGCTACTTTTGCGGCAGAAAGCTTGACATAGGGATAGTGATCCAGCGGCGACATTACCTTACTTCTTAAAAGCTTAATATTTTAGAAGATAGAAGACCTGGATGCTTCATTCTTTTTATATAGATGCCTGATGGTACGAAGTTTCCGTCAGTCACATGTCCAATGTCCTTGACCTCATTTTCATGTTTCAGTGACTACTTGAAAAAAAAGATTTTTTTTAATGTTAAATTATCTCTTAATGTAAGTAATAGTATAACTACATTTGGTATGTGCGTACCTTGCAAGGTCCTTGTGTCTGTCAAACAGTTTTCACTTGACCTCAACCTAATTTCATGGATCAGTGAACAAGGTTAATTTTTGGTGGTCAAGTCCATATCTCAGATACTATGAGCAATAGGTCAAGTATATTCAGTGTATGGAAGGACTGCAAGGTGTACATGTCCAACTGGCAGGTGTCATCTGACCTATACCTCATTTTCATGGTTCAGTGGTTATAGTTAAGTTTTTAACTGGATTTTTGTGACTTTTACCGTTCAGGAGTTATGGTTCTTGAAAGATTGAAAAATGGCTTTTCCAGTCGTGTCCGTGCATTTACGCATGAACTGTTCAACCAAAGCTTCCCAAATTTTAATATGTTGTTACTGATGACAAAATGAAGGTCAAGTTCAATAATGACGCTTTTGACTTTTACCGTTCAGGAGTTATGGTTCTTGAAAGATTGATAAATGGCTTTTCCAGTCGTGTCCGTGCATTTACTCATGAACTGTTCAACCAAAGCTTTTCAAATTTTAATATGTTGTTACTGATGACTAAATGGAGGTCAAGTTCAATAATGACGCTTTTGACTTTTACCGTTCAGGAGTTATGGTTCTTGAAAGATTGATAAAAGGCTTTTCCAGTCGTGTCCGTGCATTTACTCATGTACCATTCAACCTAAGCTTTTCAAATTTTAATATGTTGATACTGATGACAAAATGGAGGTCTAATTTGATATTGACGATTTTCAGTTTCACCGTTCATCAGTTATGGTTCTTGTGATATTGGCAGGATACAAATAAATGTTAATAAATCCAGTTTGCTGTCGTTGTGACAGCCTCTTGTTATGTTTTGGTCTGTTTTTCCTTTACTGTATGCAATAGGTCTACTATATTTGGTGTTTGGAATGATTATGAGGTGTATATGTCTAGCTGGCTGGTGTCCTCTGACCTTGATTAAGTGGTCAAAGTTTAGTTTTTGAGTTTTGACTAATTGGTCTTTTTTTCTAATACTATATGCAATCAGTCATCTCAATTTTGTGTATGGAAATATATTATGCTCTACATGTCATTCATGCAGGTTTTATTTGACCTTGCTCAGTGTTAAGATTTTGTGTTTTGGTCTGTTTACGAAACTATAAGCAATAGGTCAACTATATTTGTTGTATGAAAGAATTGTAAACTGTACATGTCTACCTCATTTTCGTGGTTCATTGGCCAATGTTTAGTTTTCTTGATTAATGTTAATTGATGCAACAGTTTTAATAAAGCTTTATATTTAGGACTATCAACATAATATCAATGATTAGTAAAGAAGGCAAGACATTTCAGCGTGTGCACTCTTGTTTAAAAGACATTGTAATAAGATAAATGACATTTTGGATTTTTTTCCTTTTCCTTAGGTAATTGTTTGAAGAATTTATTGGTAGGTTTGTTTGTTATTTAATGTAGCTTACACCTTGACAATTGTTAGATCAAGTTAGAATTTCATTCCATTACAATGAATTTTTAACCGGTTAGGGGCCAAGCAATACTCCCAGAATGCTTGTTTTAATAGTGATTGCAGGCTTTGTTGCTCCTCTATAGTGAATGCAGGAGAATGTGTGTCCCAGTGCTTATATTTTATATTTCACAGTTATATATATATAATTGGGTTTTCTGCCTGCCAGAAGGATGTCTACCATTTTTATATGCCCGTTTACGGGATGTTTTATGGTATACCTTGTGCGTCTGTTCGTCTGCCCGTCGTCAGACATTAACTCAAAAACAATTTAACCAATTTGCATAAAACTTTGGTTAGTAGTTTATATCTATTGACATGAGCTCCCTTTCATTTTTTATAAATTTTAGATTTTACGTTTCCAAGTTCAGGGGTTTTAATTATTAAACTAGAGGCTCTAAAGAGCCTGTGTCGCTCACCTTGGTCTATGTGAATATTAAACAAAGGACGCAGATGGATTCATGACAAAATTGTGTTTTGATGATGGTGATGTGTTTGTACATCTTACTTTACTGAACATTCTTGCTGCTTACAATTATCTCTATCTATAATAAACTTGGCCCAGTAGTTTCATTGGAAAATGATAGTAAAAATTCACAAATTTTATGAAAATTGTTAAATATTGACTATAAAGGACTATAACTCCTTAGGGGGTCAATTGACCATTTCAGTCATGTTGACTTATTTGTAAATCTTACTTTGCTGAATATTATTGCTGTTTGCAGTTTATCTCTATCTATAATAATTTTCAAGATAATAACCAAAAACAGCAAAATTTCCTTAAAATTACCAATTCAGGCGCAGCAACCCAACAACGGGTTGTCCGATTCATCTCAAAATTTCAGGGCAGATAGATCTTGACCTGATGAACAATTTTACCCATTGTCAGATTTGCTCTTTACGCTTTGGTTTTTGAGTTATAAGCCAAAAGCTGCATTTTTTCCCCTATGTTCTATTTTTAGCCATGGCGGACATCTTTGTTGGTTGGCCAGGTCACCGGACACATTTTTTATACTAGATACCCCAATGATGATTGTGGCCAATTTTGGTTTGATTTGGCCCAGTAGTTTCAGAGGAGAAGATTTTTGTAAAAGTTAACGATAACGGACGCAAAGTGATGAGAAAAGCTCACTTGGTCCTTTGGGCCAGGTGAGCCTAAAAGGGGGGATTTTCCAGTTTTCAGACAATACCTCAAGAATACTTTCTCCAACTTGTAAGACATTTTAGTAAATTGTTTTTATCCTGCAATTGGGTGTTCTACTATACAGGAATCATACAGATAGTATCATACCAGAGGCGGATTTAGAGGGGTCAGGGGGCCCGGCCCCCCCCCCCCTTTTTGGGAAAAAAATGGTTGCTTATATATGGAATCACTGAAGCATGACTGGAGCGGGCCCCCTCTTAGCGCAGTCAGTGGGCCCCCACTTATGAAAATTTCTAGATCCGCCAGTGCATACAGCCCTACAGATATCGCTATGCTGTATCTGTATACTATATAGACAGGATATCGCTTTAATGCTCCGCCCACTGCCGGACTGAGTATTGTATGCACCTGCGTGACCTCAGAATGTGTATTGCAGTCGCATTCCAATGACGTATTAATTGCGAATTAACGATTACTTTTATACGTTCTGTTTGTCTTCAAACATTTCTTTAAAGCAAAAAGAATCACACCAATTTTTTGATAACATACACACATGACTCGACTCGAAACTGGTGTAGTAGCTCACTTAAAGCTGGCATACACCTTGTTTCCTAGCCTCGTACAAATACAGCTGATATTTAAAGACAGTAAACAGTTATTGTATTATATATCTATTGATGTAAGCTCCCTTTTGAATTTTATAAATTAAGATTTTACATATCTGAGGTATTAAAAAACGGGTGATTTTCGAGTTTTGGGACAATTACTAAAAAATGCTTTCAGCAATTCTCATGAAACCTTGTTTGTTTGTAGTCTGAAAACAGATTTACTTAGTATTGCGCAACAGCACAGTGTATTGTACAACAGCAAAAAATCTTTAATTGAATTTAGATTCAATTCATATAACCAGTTTCAAGTTCTTTGACTACTGGCATTTATTCAGAAACCTAAAATATGTCAAATATTTAATTACAATCCAAATTCAGACCTGTTACAAGCTTGAATATTGTGTCCATTTTTGCCCGGCAACTTTCAGGTTTGGACCTCTGCAGGGGTATCCAGCTGCGCTCAGCAAAGCAGTTTATTACTCAGGGTAAAAGTTGCCTCATGACAATCTTAGTCAACTATATAGTATGAGTTTTTATAAGAAAGCATTTTTTTTTGTGTTCTTTTAATGTTATGATGTTGCGAGAGTCAAAAGAATTTCGTTTCCAGACAATAACTTGAGTATTAGTAAATGAAAATGTACTAGGTTTTCGCACAATAACTTTAGTATAAGTAAACAGAAATCTATGAAATTTTAACATAACGTTTATGACCACAAAAGGAAGGTTGGGATTGATTTGAAGTTTTTGGCCCAACAGTTTAGGAATTAGGGGGCCAAAAGGAACCAAAATTAAACTTTGTTTGATTTCATCAAAAAAATGAATTATTGGGGTTCTTTGATATGCTGAATCCAAACATGTACTTAGATTTTTGATTATGGGCCCAGTTTTCAAGTTGGTCCAAAGCGGGGTCCAAAATTAAACTTTGTTTGATTTCAACAAAAATTGAATATGTGGGGTTCTTCAATATGCTGAATCTAACCATGTATTTAGATTTTTATACGACCGCAAAAATTTTAATTTTTTGGTCGTATATTGCTATCACGTTGGCGTCGTCGTCTGCGTCGTCGTCGTCGTCGTCGTCGTCGTCGTCGTCGTCCGAATACTTTTAGTTTTCGCACTCTAACTTTAGTAAAAGTGAATAGAAATCAATGAAATTTTAACACAAGGTTTATGACCACAAAAGGAAGGTTGGGATTGATTTTAGGAGTTTTGGTCCCAACATTTTAGGAATTAGGGGCCAAAAAGGGCCCAAATAAGCATTTTCTTGGTTTTCGCACTATAACTTTAGTTTAAGTGAATAGAAATCTATGAAATTTTGACACAAGGTTTATGACCACAAAAGGTTGGGATTGATTTTGGGAGTTTTGGTTCCAACAGTTTAGGAATTAAGGGCCAAAAAAGGGCCCAAATAAGCATTATTCTTGGTTTTTGCACCATAACTTTAGTATAAGTAAATAGAAATCTATGAAATTTAAACACAAGGTTTATGACCATAAAAGGAAGGTTGGGTTTGATTTTGGGAGTTTTGGTCCTAACAGTTTAGGAATAAGGGGCCCAAAGGGTCCAAAATTGAACTTTGTGTGATTTCATCAAAAAATAAATAATTGGGGTTCTTTGATATGCCGAATCTAACTATGTATGTAGATTCTTAATTTTTGGTCTCGTTTTCAAATTGGTCTACATTAAGGTCCAAAGGGTCCAAAATTAAACTTAGTTTGATTTTAACAAAAATTGAATCCTTGGGGTTCTTTGATATGCTGAATTTAAAAATGTACTTAGATTTTTAATTATTGGCCTAGTTTTCAAGTTGGTCCAAATGGGGGTCCAAAATTAAACTTTGTTTGATTTCATCAAAAATTGAATAAATGGGTTCTTTGATATTCCAAATCTAACTGTGTATGTAGATTCTTAATTTTTGGTCCAGTTTTCAAATTGGTCTACATTAAGGTCCAAAGGGTCCAAAATTAAACTAAGTTTGATTTTAACAAAAATTAAATTCTTGGGCTTATTTGATATGCTTTATCTAAATATGTACTTTGATTTTTGATTATGGGCCCAGTTTTCAAGTTGGTCCAAATCAGGATTCCATATCAAGTATTGTGCAATAGCAAGAAATTTTCAATTGCACAGTATTGCACAATAGCAAGAAATATCTAATTGCACAATATTGTGCAATAGCAATTAATTTTCAATTGGAGTTATCTTTCTTTGTATAGAATAGTAGTTGATAATATATGTTGGAAATTTGCCAGACATGACTATGATGTCATTTTCTATTTTTATTTGCCAATAACTTTATGTAAATAACTTCATTGGAAATTTGCCAATATAAAATGTTGCTGATGAAGCTTTTTTTCCTTATCTTATCTAAAATGTTTTTAGATAATGTATGTTGGACATTTGCCAGACATGACTATGATGTCATTTTCTATTTTTATTTGCCAATAACTTTATGTAAATAACTTCATTGGAAATTTGCCAATATAAAATGTTGCTGATGAAGTTTTTTTTATTGTTTTATACAATAAACAATGTATATTCACTTTTACTACCAACCAATCTTTACCATTCAGTGATAACAAGCACTTTATTTTACATTTTAATATTTTATGATGTATTTAAAAGAGTAGTTATTGTTGTAAACTCCATTAGAAATTTGAATTGATATCAGTTTTGGAAAAAGGGAAACGGGGATGTGAAAAAAAAAGGGGGCGGGGGTTAAATTTTTCTCATTTCAGATTTCATAAATAAAAAGAAAATTTCTTCAAACATTTTTTTGAGAGGATTAATATTCAACAGCATAGTGAATTGCTCAAAGGCAAAAAAAAACTTTTAAGTTCATTAGACCACATTCATTCTGTGTCAGAAACCTATGCTGTGTCAACTATTTAATTTTAGATTTAAAAAGTTTGAAGAAGAAATCTTTAATTGATTTGTAAAATCTTGACATTTGTTTTGTGTAAAAAAAAAACATGTAATGTCAAAAATTTGATCACAATCCAAATTCAGAGCTGTATCACGCTTGAATGTTTTGTCCATACTTGCCCCAACTGTTCAGGGTTCGACCTCTGCGGTCGTATAAAGCTGCGCCCTGCGGAGCACCTGGTTAATATTTGGGCCCGGTTATCAAATTGGTCCACATTGAGGTCTAAAGGGTCTAAAATTGAACACTATTTGATTTCATCAAACATTGAATTCTTGGGGTTCTATGATATGCTGAATCTAACCATGTATTTAGATTTTGGATATTGGACCATAATAGGTTGATGTCCAATTTAAAAAAAAAAAATAAGTTTAAGTTCCTAGACCACATTCATTCTGTGTCAGAAACCTATGTTGTGTCAACTATTTAATCAGAATCCAAACTCAGAGCTGTATCAAGCTTAAATGTCGTGTCCATACTTGCCCAAACTGTTCAGGGTTCGCGGACCTCTGCGGTCGTATAAAGCTGCGCATATGCGGAGCATATGGTTATTCATATGGTTTCATAATATATATTTGTTCATTTTCAAAGTCTCATAAAGTTCATGCAATAAAAACACAGAAATATGCTTATACTTAAACATCAAATATATTATTTTTTATTTCTTAACTTTTGACTATATATAGTTCTAGCATTCCACTGCAAATGCAGTGATTTATACAATTCTGGTAACTTTTATTCACAATATTTCCAAAACTTTTCATGTGATTGGTTGAAAAGTTAACTTATTATGGACACACTTTGAGGATACAGGAACCCTATAGTTTTCATTTTGTCCTTCAGTTCTGCAAATTTTTAACTCCCCGTTCCAACGGAACTGTGAGCTTTAGCCATCACTTTGCGTCCGTCGTCGTCGGCGTCCGTCGTTGTCGTCCGTCGTCGTCGTCGTCTGTCGTCGTCCGTCTGGTGTAAACTATTTCAAACATCTTCTCCACTGAAACTACTGAACTAATTCCAACCAAACTTAAGCTGAAGGATCCTTAGGGTATCTAGAACAAAGTTTGTGTTTTATTTTCTGTTTCGTCAAAAAACATGGCCGCCATGGCTAAAAATAGAACATAGGGGTAAAATGCAGTTTTTGGCTTTTATATATCTCAAAAACCAAAGCAGTTTTGTTAGAGCAAATCTGACATGGGTTTAAAGTGTTCATAAGGTAAGTTTTATCAGCCCTGAAATTTTCAGATGAATCTAATTACCCGTTGTTGGGTTGCTGCCACTAAATTTGTAATTTTAAGGAAATTTTGCAGTTTTTGGTTATTATCTTGAATAGTATTAATGATAAAGATAAACTGTAAAGAGCAAATATGTTCAGCAAAGTAAGATCTACAAATAAGTTTATGTGACCAAAATTGTCGATTGACCCCTTAAAGAGTTGTTGCGCTTTAAGACAATTTTACACAATTTGTTTATCATGTTTTCTAACTTGAAAAAATCTTCTTCTCTGAAACCACTGAACCAATTCCAACTAAACTTAAGCTGATTGATCCTCAGGGTGTCTAGAACAAAGTTTGTGTTTAATTTTCTTTTCGTCAAAAAATGGCCGCCATGGCTAAAAATAGAACATAGGGGTAAAATGCAGTTTTTGTCTTATATTTCAAAAACTAAAGCAGTTAGAGCAAATCTGACATGGGGTAAAAGTGTTTATAAGGTAAAGTTCTATCTGCCCTGAAATTTTCAGATGAATCTTATAACCCATTGTTGGGTTGCTGCCACTAAATTGGTTATTTTTAGGATAATTTGCAGTTTTTGGTTATTATCTTGAAAAGTGTTAATGATAAAGATAAGCTGTTAACAGCAAATATGTTCAGCAAAGTAAGATCTACAAATAAGTTCATATTACATAAGTTGTCAATTTACCTCTTAAAGAGTTATTGCCCTTTAAGGACAATTTTACACAATTTGTTTATCATGTTTTCTAACCCTTAAACGAAAGATAAATGCCCAAAAAATCAAGGTGAGCGATCCAGTCTATTGAGAGCCTCTTGTTTTGTTAATGCAAAAACTGTAAAAATTTAGGTGAACTAGGCTCATCAGTCGTAGAAAAAAATCAGTTGTGGTAACACAAATCACAAATTTTGATAAATATCTTCCTTTTGTGCGATTTAACATAATCTGATACAGGTATATTTATTCAGTTATTTCACTGATTAACAAATTAAAAATACGGTAAATCTGATCATTTGTTAAAAAAAAATTACACTTTCGGTTCATAGTGGTCTAAGTTTCATTTTTTTATATAAACAATTTTAAGGCCACAAGTTTTATCGTTTGAATTGTTTTAAATTGTCATATCGGGGCCTTTTATAGCTGACTATGCGGTATGGGCTTTGTTCATTGTTGAAGGCCATACGGTGACCTATATTTGTTAATGTCTGTGTCATTTCAGTCTCTTGTGGACAGTTGTCTCATTGGCAATCATACCACATCTTCTTTTTTATAAGTAGTTACTACTGTAATCACTTACCAGTCAACATTGAGGTTGTGAGTTTGAATCCGTCTCGAGCGGATACACTCGACTCCAATCTTAATTGACTAGGGTTGCCAGTTTCCTATCGAAGGTCGGTGGTTTTCTACGGGCACTCCACTAATAAAACTTGACTGGCCGCTATGAAATAGCCTAAATGCGGTGCTTAAAAGTGGCGTTAAAACACCAAAAATCAAAAATCAAACCAATCTTTATTCGGGTAGTTTTGTCCTGAAAATGCATGAAATATTTGCCACTGAACATGCATTCAATATTTGCCCCTGAACATAAAGCAACCATTAATCAATCAATCTTGTGGTATGATATCATCGGGAATAAATATATACAATATAACCTATAGATAAGGCATGGGTTTCCTCATTGTATCTCCTTATTTTTATTATATGCATTCAAAATTGTTTGGGAATTCCTAGAGTCGAAATTGTGTTAAGATAACTTTTTAAACTGATAATTTTTTTGCTCGGATTTTTACGAAAAAGGTCTGGTTTGCTGTTACGAAATGAGTGTCAAATTAAACGGTTGCACACCATTTACGGAATCGCCAATCAAAATGCATAGTGCTTGGATTTTCACATAACAAACTGTGAACACTAAATTAGCTTCGTCAATTAATTATATTGTTGCTTTATATATATCAATCCTTTTGCCTCACTTAAACATATACAAGAGGGGTCCTTGCTGTCATGTCATGTCAGTTTTCTAGTATTAACTGAAGTTAATTACAGTTAGTATTTACATGTGAAAGCTGAGATACGATATATGATTTGCCATTCTTATATATATAACACCAGATCACCTAAGAAAATAAATTCTTTTGTGTGTCCATTAACGAAATTGCCCATAAAAAAGAGCAGAAGATAGATATAGTCAAAATAATGATTAATATTTGACGTATAGAATGAATGTAAGGTGTACATGCCCAACAGTCAGTAAGCATCTTCATCTTACAGTCATGGGTGCCTGTCAGGTATCATTTGACTTTATCCTGGTTTAGTTAGCTAGGTTTAATCCATCATTTTCTTCATATGGAAATTGCCTGTCACAAGATCGGAATATGGCAGTTTCTTTTCATAGCTTTCCATTTTAATTATTTCTTAGGAGTACGTTTTTTTTACAGTTCATTTGTCAATGTTTGCTTTTTTTCCCTTTTGGTCAGTATATCTAATGTTTAAGCAACAGAGCCAATATATTTGTTGTATGCAATGAAAATAAGTTAGGTGTATATGGCTTCCTGACAGGTAAGTCTGTCTGTCTGATCCTAACTTGGCCTCATTTTCATCATTGTTCATTTGTCAATGTTAACAGTCTTAACATGGTTATGTGTGTCTTCAATATTACAAGTCATAGTTGTCCTGTGAAACAAAACTAATTTCAACAAGAACTATCTTTAAAAAAGACATCCGACGTATTCAAATTTGAGTATATGTTTAAAACTATCATTTCGATAACCTTCAGAAGCACAAAGATACCATTTAAATAACGTTTCTCTGTTTGTGTTCAGTATTCTCGGTCCTCGTATCTTTCCGTTTACATTCACCAAAACCCCGCGGAAATCTCACATGCGTAGCGGGCGCGTTCTAAAAGTCATGTACGTTCGTACAACAAAGTTTTATACATTAAAAATTATATAATTGTCCCGAATACATAGCTGTCATGGATGCAAAGAGCTATTGGAGAAACAATTATTTTGATAAAACTATAAATCTTTGTAAGATCTAGTTCAAAGATTTATAGTTTTTCACTTGCTTTCCATCACGATACGTTTTTTCAAACACAACCAAATCACCCAGCATGACAGCATTTTGTCCAATCACAGAAAGGATTTTCGAGCATGCGTATTCTGTTGCCATAGTTAAGCATCCTTAAGTTCAAAGGGCACAAACCGAAACTATACCGACTACGTCGTAAACATTGAACTTTGACTAATGAACCATGAAAGAGGGACGAAAGATACCAAAGGGACAGTCAAACTCATAAATCTAAAACAAACTGACAACGCCATGGCAAAAAATGAAAAGGACAAACAAACAAGAGCACACACGACACAACATAGAAAACTAAAGAATAAACAACACAAACCCCACCAAAAAACTAGGGGTGATCTCAGGTGCTCCGAAAGGGTAAGCAGATCATGCATCATAAACATAAGATCTGAACAATTGTGCTAGACAACATGTGTACACAATGCAATTATGCCATACACTCAATATCGGTCATCTATGACTAATAATATATTGAAGACGCACACAGATTTAACCTGTCAGAAAGCCATGTACACTTCAATCTGACAGACTACAGGTCAGGTTAGGTTTTTCTCATCACTTGGCGTCCGTCGTCCCTCGTCGTCGATCGTCTGTTAACTTTTACAAAAATCTTCTCCTCTGAAACTACTGGACCAAATTTAACCAAACTTGGCCACAATCATCAGTAGGATCTCTAGTTTAAGAAAATGTCCGATGACTAACCCCCCACCCGGGCCTACCAACCAAGATGGCCGACATGGCTAAAAACAGAACATGGGGTAAAATGCAGTTTTTGGCTTATATCTCTGAAACTAAAGAGCAAATCTGACATGGGGTAAAAATTTCATCAGAATAAGATCTATCCGTCCTGAAATTTCCAGACGAATTTGACAACCGGTTATTGGGTTGCTGTCCCTGAATTTGTAATTTTAAGGAAATTTTGCAGTTTTGTGTTATTATCTTGAAAATTATTATAGATGAAGATAAACTGTAAACAGTAATAATGTTGAACGAAGTAAGATCTACAAATAAGTCAACATGAGAAAAATTGTCAGTCGACCCCTTCAGGAGTAATCGCCCTTTATAGTCATTTTTTAACAATTTTTCGTAAATTTTTGTAATCTTTTTAAAAAATCGTCTTCTCTGAAACTACTTAGACAAATTAATCTAAACTTGGCCACAATCATCACTAGGGGATGTAGTTTAAAAAATGTGTCCGATGACCACGCCTGCCAACCAAGATGGCCGACATGGCTTAAAATAGAACATAGGGGTAAAATGCAGTTTTTGACTTATATCTCTGAAACTAAAGCATTTAGAGCAAATCTGACATGGGGTGAAATTGTTCATCAGCTTATAAGTTCCATCTTCCCTGAAATTTTTAAACAAACCAGACAAACCGTTGTTGGACTGCTGCCCCGGCCTGAATTGGTGATTTTTAGGAAATTATAGTTTTTGGTTAATATTAGCTAATAGTATTAATTATGATTTTACCCGTATTTCACATTATTTCCAAAGCATCAGTAAATACAGGTGAGCGACACAGGCTCTTGAGAGAGCTTGAGAGCCTCTAGGTTTTTTTATGTAACTGGCTCTTTTTCCATCCTTCGTTTTATAGTTTCCATTTGATAGTCGAGACTTACAAAGTCTTTACCCTTTAATATGTCAACGGGATTACACTACATAATTTTACAATTTTCACTAATGGGCCGAATGGTTAAAAGGGTCGAAAGGTTACCAATAGCTTCAGTAATCCCAATTCATATGTTTCTCTCCCCGTTCACTAAGAGCCCGAATTCTAGTTTCGTAATGCGTGTTGACAAAATTTATACTTAAATCTGACAACAATTCAGCCGCACTATGTCTTTTTCCAGTAGGGTATCTAGCATTAAACCCTTCAAGTGTTTGCAGCTCATTCCAAGGTAAAGTATGATACTTTTTGTGTAATATCCGCCGGTGGCAACATCAAATGTCACATGTACAACAAACAAGGTCATAAATTATCGTCATTATGCATACTAAGCACCTTATATTTACACTAAAGATTAATAATTAATGGTTTCACAATTATTGAGTGCTAGGGATCAAGCCCCATCACAATATATAAGATTATCCACCCATATGTAAATTATAGCTATTTGTCATTTGAGTATTTCTATACATTATAATTTTAACAATGATTTGTATAGGGCGTTATGTGTATTTTATTATGTTGGGATCATGTGTATTTAATTATGTTTATAACACATTGTGGCTAGAACATGCTCTCATGCTTAAAACCACATGTTATGATTAAAATCCTAATGAAGATACAAGGGGAAACAATCTTGTACAATGCATTATCAATTAGATACAATGAGAGTTATCTCCCATTGTACACAATATGGATATTAAAATACATCTTTTCACCATTTGCCCATCACTACTGGACATCAGGAAGGTTCTTGTAACATTTTGACATCACAGGAAAACAGGTTGATGCGACAAAGAAAAAGTGATAATTGTATGATGTCAATATTTAGTGTCTTAAATTCTCAAGTCCTTGTCAACATTTACAGTCATCTACAACTGCTATTGGTTTTCAAAAATAGTTTCTAATGGTTTACTTTTATAAATTGTGACTTGGATGGAGAGTTGTCTCATAACCACATCTTCTTATATCTATCTCCTAACTCAGACATGTGCAAATTAAGATTAAATAATTCTTTTTCAGAGTTATTTGCAGAGGAAGTGCTATTCACAGTTCAGCTAATCAAGTTTTACGAAGACAGAAATTTGATCCAGTAAAATTCTGCAAAAGAAATGCATCAACACAGAGTAGTGTATTGGAAACAGTAAATTACCTGATTTGGACCCCTGTTTATCAACCATTAAGTGTTTTGTTGAGCTGTGCTGCATACATTATTTATTTCTATTATCTTAAAGAAGACCTTTCAAATGTTGAATCTAATTTCAGAAAGATAATCTATGAACAAATTGATCCAGGAAATGAAGAGTATCAGGAAGAGATTCATTTACGGAATTATATAAGATTACGTATCTATAACAACCTCCCAACAGATGATTACGAGAAAAGATTAACACAACTTGTAAGGGAAAGGAAAGCCAAACAAAATAAAAGATTTGAAAGCCAGTAAATTGGGCCAATGACCTGGAAATATTATACATGTATATTTAATGACTTTTTGACAAATCTTTTTCTTTACCATTTTGTAGTACTGATGTTTTTTGGGAATTTCAGCATGCACATAATAAATTTATCAATTGTGAGTACTATAAATGTACTGTAATTTTTATGTAAAATATAGATGTTTGAAAGAAAATGAAGTAGTTGACAACTAGTATATTTAATTATACCTGCCACAGCAAACTCCAAAGGGCCTATATTTCTTCTTGAATTCCCTTCAAATTTGAATAAAAGTTTACCTACATTACAATGTTGCATGAAATTCAACTATGAGAACAACTTGATTTGGGAATAATTCTAAGGAGTTAGGACTTCTGTTTATTCATTGGTGTTGGACAGTTTATAACAAAATAAGATGTGTTATAATAGCCAATGAGACAACTCTATACCTGGCACCAAATGACAAAGATTGATTGTTGTTTTACACCACTTTCAACACTATCGGTTATTTGCTATTTTGTGGTGGTCAGTTTTTGCATCTTCGCTAGCCAAGGGTTACGATCCACTCCCGCTCTCTTCACGATTGAAGAGCGGGAGTGGATTGTAACCCTTGGCTAGCGAAGATGAGTTTTTGTTGGTGAAGAAAGCCAGAAGGCCCAGATAAAACCACTGAAAATGAAAAACATGTAAACAACTATATGTCACTGTGTCGCCTTCAACAATGAACAAGTTAATCTCATCCTAAAATGTTGTGACAATTATTTATTGCTGATCTGATATTAAAGGGTTAGAAGTAATTATGCCACCTATGATAGTTGCACGGCATTATGTTTTCTGGTCTGTGCTTCCTTTCATTCGTTTGTCTGTCCTGTCTCAGGTTTAAGTTTTGAAACTTAGTACTACACACGTTCCCTATGATCTTTCTAATTTTAATGATTAATAAGAGTTTTTATCCCAATTTCACAGTCTACTGAACATGAAAGTTTTATTTCAGTCCCTTGAAACCTTAAATATGGACTAATGTGAAAACAGGGCCCTAAATAAAAAAAAATCTAAATGCACAATAATAGTCATTGTACTATAGAGACCCAATAGTTCAGTTTTTTTCTGAAATCAAAACAAAGTTTAATTTTGTCTTTAATACAAACACTTTGACAGGATGTTTAGGTGGTAGTGTTCAGAATCGAAAGAAACTTAAGCGATGACTGAGAAAATTTCGATTTTGAGTCATTAAAATCATTTTATTCTAAAACTGTTGCCTTCCCTTAATTACTCTTGATTGATTTTAGGAAAATGGTAGGACATATCATGAAGTAAACGTGATGCATCAGTTAAAGAAGTTCGTTGATTCTTCGAGTAGGAGCATACTCGGACTTCTCTTGAACTGAATTTTAATGTGCGTATTGTTATGCGTTTACTTTTCTACATTGGTTAGAGGTATAGGGGGAGGGTTGAGATCTCACAAACATGTTTAACCCCGCCGCATTTTTGCGCCTGTCCCAAGTCAGGAGCCTCTGGCCTTTGTTAGTCTTGTATTATTTTTATTTTAGTTTCTTGTGTACAATTTGGAAATTAGTATGGCGTTCATTATCACTGGACTAGTATATATTTGTTTAGGGGCCAGCTGAGGGACGCCTCCGGGTGCTGGAATTTCTTGCTAAATTGAAGACCTGTTGGTGACCCTCTGCTGTTGTTTTTTATTTGGTCGGGTTGTTGTCTCTTTGACACATTCCCCATTTCCATTCTCAATTTTAATGCAGTCATGAGATTTTGACAATCTGTTGAAAAGGGGCACCAACTTTTAAGTTATATGAAAATGACCGAAATTAGGTGAAACAAGAATGTGTACCCAGTACACGGATGCCCCATCCGCACTATCATTTTCTATGTTCAGTGGACCGTGAAAATGGGGTTAAATCTCTAATTTGGAATTAAAATTAGAAAGATCATATCATACAGAACATATATACTAAGTTTCAAGTTGATTGGACTTCAACTTCATCAAAAACTACCTCGACCAAAAACTTTAACCTGACATGGGACAGACGGACGAACGAACGAACAGACGGACGCACAGACCAGAAAACATAATGCCCATAAATGGGGCATAAATATTTCCGGATCCTTGGGTGGCATAGTAGTATTTCCTGGCCCATTGGGGATAATGATAGCCTTTTTAGAATTTTCACCCATTTCTAACACTGAGAAAAATTCTATTCACAGTTAACTGAAGTACTTTTATTTTACTATTCAAAATGAATTTGAATGTGTATCATGACCGTTTACTTTTTTGGCTATTTTTAAAAACATAAGCCACTAGTGCTTATAGGTCTTTCATCGTGCAGCGAATACAAAATTAAAAAAAAATCTCAAATTCATTTTGATCTGTATGTTAAATTATTTTCATATTTTTCTACACCCGATTCATCCCTCAGTTTGGGAAAGTATGTTCAGTTGATACTGTATTTTTGGTCCAATCGCACTGTTCAGATACAATGACTTAGGTAGGGCACACAAAATAGCAACCTAAATTCTGGAATGCAAATACTACCATGCCACGTTAAATGGATATCACATAAAACAATCCAACAGTAAAAGTAATATTAATAATAGAACAAAGACAAATAAAAGAACAATGAAACTTCAAAGACCCTATTCATCTTGTGTGCTTGCATCAACTTATCCAAATGGATATTTATTTAAAGCCTAAACATTTTGACATATTGTTTACATTTATAAATTTTGGAATTCTAATTGTGTCACAAATTCCGGTAAAGATTTGACTAAATACCAATATCCTGACATCGTCAGATAAATATGCTACATATCCCCCAAATTAAATCACAATCGTCCTTTTGTGGTATTGAACCTTCTGGTTCGATTTTATAGATCCATTCACTTAAACTGGTCCTGGAAAACATAGCTTTGTCCTAAATGAAAGGTCAGCTATAGATAGTTTTCATTACTTTCCACTCAGAGTTTACATTTAGATGGTGTTTTTTATAGAATGGGAAAAAAAAAATTGTCCTGGTAAAGTTCACTACACAGGGTAATTTCAGGTTGTGTTTCATCTTTTTCTCAATGGCACTGTTTTTCATCTAGTACTTTGTCATTGTCAGATGGGGTGTGTATGTGTATGTAATTTTGAGAGTACTTTTTATAATTGCAATGATAGAAGATAACTAGGATAGTATTAAACTGTGCAAAACTTGGAACAAGATCATCTGATCCTTCCAAACATTAAAACTTTTCAATATCACCTCTTATTTCAAATCAATTAACAATGATTAAAAGTGCAGGGCCATATTATTTCTGTGAAAATAAAAAATTGACAATACTGCCATATTAAACAGATACAACTGCATACTTAAGCCCATTGACCATAATAAATAATTTGCTTTCAACTGAAAAACATGTGAACTATTCAAAAATGTCCAATATACTCCGCAGTCAGAAACAGAAAGCACAAGTTTCAACATCACAACTTTTTTCCAATAAAACACAGTACACCACAAGTTCAAATAAACTTTCCTGGAATTCACATCATACTATGTTAATACTGAACTGTTTGTGGGCTGCAGTCTTTCAATACATAAGAAACAGATTAGAGACTACATTTATTCATAATTTATTACAACATGAATGAGAGATGTCTTTTTGGAACTTTGTACATGAACAGTTAGAATGGAAAGAGTGAGAATATGTCTTTAATGTCTATATTGTTTGTCCAAAAAGTCAACTAAATAATGCACACATACAGAAATGAAGAAATAAAAGTTAAAATGTCACACTGTCAACAGACAGGCATCATGATTTTCTTATTAAAATATTACTTCAAAACTATGATTGTAAAAAATAACTTTAAAAAACATGTCCAATGTCACAATGTTAAAACATATGATATGTTTGAGATGAAGCTTATGCTCTCTCTCCTCGAATTCTTCTGGCCAGCTGAATGTCTTTAGGCATAATGGTTACTCTTTTAGCATGAATGGCACACAAGTTAGTGTCTTCAAACAAACCTACAAGGTATGCTTCACTGGCTTCCTGAAAGAATTTATATATTTCATTATTATTTGACCAAATGTTAAGCATGTTACAAATTTAAATGACATCTTCCTGAATCTTGTATACAAAATATTCCCTTAAAATACATACGGAGAATTAATTACAACCTTACCACTAACACATGTAAATATGTTAACTCATTTAGATCATTTTCATCAACATAAATAAAATGTAATGTGTACTCACTACAAATATGAATCTCACTGATTTTGAAGCTATTTAATAAATATGGTGTCATTGTCAATTGTCAAGGGTTCACCAAATGATAAGCCCATTAATTTTACCCACAATGCACCAATAGTATAATACTTAGTTAAATGACTTGTTAAGTAGACCTGGTCAAGAATAGACAAAAGAGCCTGTAAATCAGTGGTTGTCGTTCGTTATGTGGTACATGCATGTTTTTGGTTCATTTTTAGACATAAATAAGGCCTTTAATTTTCTCCTTTGAATTGTTTTGTCTGTCATTAAGGGACCTTTCAAACAGCCATGCAGTATCAGTTTTGCTCATTGGTAAAGCCCATACAGTGACATATAGTGGTTAATTTCTGTGTCATTGGTCTCTATAGGAGAGTTTTTTCGTTGGCAATCCTTCCACATGTTTTTTTAATAATTATGTTGTATTAATAATTTAAAGTTGTTATACCTGTAATGCTCCAATAGCTGCACTTTGAAATCTCAAATCGGTTTTAAAGTCTTGAGCAATTTCTCTCACTAATCGCTGAAATGGCAATTTCCTGATCAACAATTCTGTGGATTTTTGGTATCTTCTGATTTCTCTCAAGGCAACAGTTCCTGGTCTGTAACGATGAGGTTTCTTTACACCACCAGTAGATGGAGCACTTTTTCTGGCTGCCTTTGTGGCCAACTGTTTCCTAGGAGCTTTTCCTCCTGTAGACTTTCTAGCTGTCTGCTTTGTTCTTGCCATTGCTTATAACTGAAATTAAATGTTTTATATTACATGTATTTCATGGCCATGATAGTAATACTGATGAGTTATGTTTACTATTTATTACAAATAATTACAAGTATTTACTTTAACTATCAAGATGCTTCCTTGTAAAAGACCTTCTCAAAAGTAGGCAGATTTATCTGCTACTCCGAAGTACTAACAAAAATACTTATTAATAGCCCGCAAAATATTGCATCATTATTTGAAACATTTTGATAATGTGAAGCTATTGTTGCATGGTCATCATGATTTGTTTAGTCTTAAGAAAAGAATTCAATGTACTGGTTCATTCCAGTTGTAAACAAACAATGGCGGGATATCCCAGTTCTAAATATAGAACTACGCGGTTCATTGTTTTATTTCATTCAAGTTACAAAGCTTACGTTCTTAATATTTGTGTTTTAGACTTAACAATATAGTCAACATAAGTAATAATTTACAAGTCTGAACTCATCTGAAAATTTCGTTACAACAAATGACAACCCGGTAACTTTACCCAATAGACAATCATAACAAATAAAATGGCGCCCAGAAACACATTTTACATTCATAACGCTTTTTCTTGAAGATGTCTTCAAATAAATAGAGAAATATATAGCTAGACCAATGCTTTATTTCTTATTCTACTTGTTAAAACAGTCAAAGGTTTTACACTTCTCTTACCTTCGAGGTAGTTTTGCAATTTGCCGCAATTTTTTTCAACTAAACAAATTTGGAATACGTAATGATGTATATTGAGTACAACGTCATTGTGAGAACTTTGATATCATTGGATAAGACGGTTTTTAGAGAAGGATATTCATTGGTCAGTAAATACAATATATCATTGGTCAAATTTTATTACTTTCTACATTTTGATTGGATTAAAAGCTCACATTTTCATTGGGTCAATTTTGTACAACTTCAATCCGCTTTAGGATTTAGCAGTTACTTTATTTACAAATTACAAAAATTGAATTAACCGATTTTTTTTCACTCAACATTATACCCTTAGGTATAAATCAATTATGAAATTTAAAAAAAATGCGTAATTAAGCCAGCACCCCCTTCCCTAGTCATCAAACCGCATTTTAATCATTGGAAATAAGTTGCAAAACTTTTGTCACGGCACAATAATTTGACTTGAAACGTGTCACGCTTACTAAAAATCGTCAATCCCGTCACGCTTAGACCCCAATAGAGACTCACTTGTACCTTGGCCTTTTTAATGGGCTTATATCATTTCTATTTTGAAATATTGCGCAAAGTATAATAGAAATCATTTATAAGAGCAACAGTTTATTAGCTAAATGCTTTCATGCTCAACTTAAATGACAATTTTAATTCTTGCCCAAGAAGTTTGATTGATCTATTAATATGATACGTCAAAACTTATTCAATAAATGATATGAAAAATCCGTACATGTTCGAGTATATGACAGGATACATTTACAACAAAACATTTGCCTTCACAACAGACCACCGGAATTATGGAAAAAGGAGGGGCGCAAAAACAAGAAACGAAGTGGAAGAAAGAAGCCATAAGACACATGCAGGCATAAAAGTCTTATATATATATATATATATATATATATATATATATATATTATAATATATAGAACAAGAATGTGTCCCCAGTACACGGATGACGCATCTGCACTATCATTTCATATGTTCAGTGGACAGTGAAAATGAAGTAAAAACTATAATTGGGCATTAAAATTAGAAAGATCATATCATATAGGGAACATGTGTACTGAGTTTCAAGTTAATTGAACTTCAACTTCATCAAAAACTACCTCGACCACAAAATTTAACCTGAAGCGGGACGAATGGACGAACGGACGCACAGACCAGAAAACATAATGCCCATAAATGGGCCATAAAAAAGCAGAAATATCAATTTAGTAAAACCGAAAATATCATAAAATTTAAGCGCCGTGAAATGTCTCTTCAGGTTGGAAAATATCCTATCAAAAGGCGCAAACGTCCCACGTGACGTCGTTGCTTTACCCTCGATTCAATATATGTATACATACATAACAAATAGCGAAATTGAGAACTTGAATGAAACTAAAAAATGAAACGTTGTTCTTGATATTTAATCATTACAATTAAATCTTTAAAAAAGGGGAGAGCAATCTGATTTTTAGTTGAAAAAAAAAATTCAAGCGCTGTTCCCATAAAGTTCGGGTTTTTTTTTTCTCGCGCATGTACATATACCGATTTTGTGCAAGGATTGATACTTCATATCCTTTGATTTTCTAATACATGAACACTTGTGTTTTTGTTGAGTCATTATCTAGCATAATGCTCAGTCAAAACAACTGACGAATATGTATGCTAAAGACATCGGTAAATGATTCATAAATACGGCCACGGTGCCGGCTATTTATATGTATTGACTGTCTCTATCTCTAAGACATGACGGTTGTTTTTGTAAATTTGCATATAAAAAGACAATAATGATAAAATTAGTTATTTGGACACGTATATTTTCATATTTGAAATCCGACTATGCTCGGCTAAATTTTTCTCCCAATGTCTGCTCTATTTTTCTTTTCTTGCACTATTCTGACTGTATGCGAGAATGGTAACTATTTTAACTATGAAGAAAAAGACTTTATGGCGTAAATTTAACATGTATTAGGCCCCTACATGGTTGAATATGAAAATTGATAATTGATTTAGAAAAAAAATTATATCAGAAAAACTCAGTCTTACCTCGTTATCCTGTTGACTCTATATTCAATGAGGACTCTGGCTTTTCCTTTATTTATAGTGGCATTGAAGTGAAAAGCCGGAATACCCTTAGGCCTATCCAATGATATGCCTATTTAGATTTAATCTTTTACTGTTTTTCAAAATAGAGGATGACAATTGACGCCTCGAGAATTTTCCAATTGTTCTATTTATTTTCACGAATAATCATATATACAAGAACTTGTTTGTTTTTTGTCATAATCTGTTTGATAATTGTACACTTTTCCTGGAAGCCATGCACTGTTCAATTTAAATAAAATAGCCAGAAGCAGGCAATGCGTTCAAGGAAAATCTTCTATAATGCTAGCACGACTTATGACGTATACTCGAGCCAAGTTACGAGATATAAAGATTTGTAAGACTACGTACAGTATGTTCTATACCTCTCCACTTTTTTTTTGCACGTGTATTCCTCTAGCTCAGTTTAACTCAAAGATAGCTGGAAGAATTAGACCAACAATAATTTTCCAAAAAAAAAAGGATAATAGAAACCTTGATTATATAGAAAGGACAAATAATATGTATATAGTTTTAAACAAAAGCAAGACAAAAACACCTTTATATAGTCAAACAAAACATTCTCTCAAACTTGAATCACCACAAGATGGTTTAACTTTATTTTTATATTTTTTATGTTAGGGGAAAGTGTTTTTCAACAAAACGTTGGCATTTCGATATATTAGAACCAACTTTTGTTCTACTGTCGCCGATTTGTTTCTTTGTTCGTTTGAGACAGACTTTCATACAGGGATGTCTCAAGTATCTAGCAGTATCCGATAATTTCACGTTTTGAGATCGAAGATGTAGTCCCTCATTTAACGATAAAAGAATAGTACAAACTATTTGCATTTATACCATTTGATTTGGAATAAAGGGTGATAGTCACACATATGCATTTCGGTCTGCTTCTTAAGTAGAATCACGTCTATCATTACTGCATGTTACTTTAGAATCGGTTTGCAATGGTAATGCTTCCATTGTGAAATTTCCACTCAGAATATGAAGCGTTTGAATAGAACTTATTTTGCTTTTCGTTTTTTTTTTTTCTATTTCTTTCCATCTAAAATAGTTTCTGCAAAAACGATTAAAAAATAAAACATTCGTTCAAAGGCAAATACTACTCAATTTCGCAAAACTGATAATTTTGGGCTTTCTCTCTGACTATTATGATTTTAGTATAGCTAGTCTTTCTAAGGAAATTGTTCCTATAAAGAGACATTTGACGATTTCTGGCTAACTGCCTTTTTTGTAAATCATATCATATTATATATAATTAAGTTATTCGGGTCATTATACTGTTGAAACTCTCTCTATCGATAGTTTTCAAGATAATAACAAAAAAATGTACCCCCCCTCCCCCATAAAATTATGACATTTGTAACTTTTTACTGAAAATACCAGCGGTGGCAGTCATTGATCTGCTGATCATTAAAAATACCAGCGGTGGCAGTCATTGATCTGCTGATCATTAAAAATACCAGCGGTGGCAGTCATTGATCTGCTGATCATTAAAAATACCAGCGGTGGCAGTCATTGATCTGCTGATCATTTTTATCTAGGTTTGCTGCTTTAGTTTTGAGATATAGGTCAAATACTACAATTAACCCCTTATGATAGCTTTTTATCAACAGAAGCCATGTTTGTTGATGGACCAAGCACAAAAGTAAATTTTAAACAAGATACAATAAAGAACATTCTGGTTAATTTCGGTTACATTTTTGGCAGAAAAGTTTTTTTTACGTTTACAATGACAGACAGATGACAATGACACCAAATGATGGCAAAAGGTCACATGGCCTGCCCATGCAGGTGAGGAGAAACGGTTGTTGATTTTAATTGTTATAAATCTTGCATCCTTAGGAAATAGTAATCAGCAAACACAAATAAACAAATGTTCAAATACAGTATTAGAATGATATTGAGAAAAAAACCAACTGCATTTTAGAATTTTTAAGGGCCATAGGGAAAGCTGTTTTGAAAGAAGAAAAAATAGTAATACCTATGGTATTATGGCCCGCCAATATGGACTGTGCAATTAAATTAGTTTTTAAATGAAATTTTATTCATTCAATTGTTTAATGTTTATTCATGTTTTGCATTTATTTTATTATTCTGGACTTTGTCGTTAATTTAGGCATAAGTGTTTTACGCGGATAATGTGTCATAATCTTAGACAAAGTACTTAACTTATTTAATCCATTCATTTAATTATTTATGCTCTGTGACAATTTGACAATAATTTACATATACGTGTCGAACACCAATTACTCTTAATCTATTGTTATTTCTATTTGACATCTGTTAATCTTCTTAATTCTTTAATTGCTTGTGCTTATATATATATATATATATATATATATATATATGAGTCTGAAAGATTGTGTAACAATACCGATAAATAGATGGAAAACAAAACACTAAAAAGTGTTGAATATCATTGCACAAAGATGGAAAAACTGAACAGATGATATAAATTATACAATAATTGCAAATATTTCGGCTCAACAAATGGCCTTCTTCGGTGACAAAAGTTTTAACAATAATGAGATATAATGTATAAGGTGTAAACATAGATCACTAATAATACAGGTAAGTTTTGGTCGATTGATTTTAATCCAAAATCCTGAATATAATAATATTAACACTAGACTGTAAATTTAATTATTTCTTTCTATTGATTCCATCTGGATGGAGGACACCCAGTGTTTTTATCCAAAACCTCTCCCGATTTTCTCTTTGCCTATTTTGCCATGTACAATCCTGTTCGATCACAAGTATCTTCATGTGATCAAAATCTTTCAGGTTGTGATCTGGTAACCTGAAATGTTGGCTGACAGGAATGTACGGTTTTTTTGTGAGGTCACTCCTGTGGCCATTGAGGCGTTTGTGAAATGGCTGCATAGATTCACCAACATATTGGAGACCACATCTAGGACACTCAAGAACGTAAATCACGTTTGAGCTTTTGCAGTTGACATTGCAAAAGATCTTGTATGTCTTTTCTGTGGTCTTACTGTGAAATGTTGATGAATGCTGCAATTGGTTGCAACATTTGCAGCGCTTGTCCCCACAAGGCTGACAATTACCTACAGTATGGTTAGGTTTGGAAAGGTCAGCACGGACAAGTATATTTCTCAGGCTGTTAGGTTGTTTGAAGGCAATCATGGGAGGCTCAGGAAAGATTTTGGATAACTTCGAATGTTTCTCGATTGCTGTCCAATGATCACGAATGGTCTTGAAACTATTTCTCAGGCATGGATGGTAGGTGAGCACACATGGGATTCTTTTACTTTTCTGTTTATCTTTGTAAGTTAGCAGACTGCTTCTGGGGATGGATTCCGCTTTTCGAAAACTATTTTTGATGTTTTTGTGTTTATATCCCCTTCTTTTTAAATGTCCTTTAAGCTGCCCCAGACGTTGTTTTGCAGTGTCTTCAGAGGAGCAGATTCGCCTTATTCTGAGAGCTTGTAGGGATATATATATATTGCTATCGTTTGTATGTTAAATAACATTTACTTTGGAGTTTGTTGTTCAGTCTTGCCGACTGCTAACATCAAAGATTTTGGAGTGAAATATTCCTTCTTGATTTTTATATAATCGGAACGCCAATTTCCCCGACTGTAGTATTTTAAATTCCTATTTTGTTTGAGGCCCCTAAATATTAAACTGAATGGGGAATGTGTCCAAGCGACACAGATGATGTCACCGCGTGTTAAGCCAATTTATAACGCAATTATATGCGGCTGTCATATTGAAGTGAGAGGTTTAGCGCTATAAAACCAGGTTCAATAATCCACAATTTTCTATATTTGAAAATGCCTGTACGAAGTCAGGAATATGACAGGTGTTGTCCATTCGTTTGATGTGTTTTGCCATTTGATTTTGCCATTTGATAAGGGACTTTACGATTGAAGTTCAGTATTTTTGTGGTTTTACTTTTTGCATATCATATAAAGTAATAAAGGGACAAAACTGAAGAATATTAATCAAAGTGCTTGCAAGCACCGAAGGGTAAAGATTGTTTAATTTTTTTCAGTGAGCAGTGCATTGTATGAAGCATTGGTTGTTGATTTTATTACAATTATGGACAAAGGAAGATAACTCCAATTAAAAAGAAATAATTTTTCAATACATCATTGATAATTTTAGAACAGATATTAGATTCCTATTCTTCCATTTGTAAAGGAGCATAACTCTAGAACAGTTGAAGTTACACCACAAAAATTCAAACTTGAACTAAAGTTAGAGAATGGAAACCAACTTTGGACGTAGGTACAGACGGACAAGGGTAAAACTTAATGCTCCCTCCGCTACGACAGGGGCATAGACATCTGTGCATGGCTTATAACCCAATACAAACTAATGAACATTATGTCTACCCTTAAGGCAATGCTTCCTCAACTTTCATTTACTGGTATCATGGTATGTTTGGTTTAGATTTCTTATATGTGTACCAAATCGATGTTCAGGACATTTTCCAGATAGTATCATATTTTTTCCACAACATCCTTAATGAATGGACAACGGTCTAAATTAATATGAACTCTATTTTCAAATTTCAGAGCAACATGGATGGCTGTCAAAATAGTATCTATTATTTCTAATGAGATTTGTTTCTTTCAAAGCTGACCCTAAGGGTGACTGGGAATAGAAATATGATTGGTTTTGTTCTTTCCAGGCTTTCTTTTGGTTACTGGTAAGTGGATGTAAATACACAGTGACATTGTGCCAGAATGGCAACAATCAATTTGATGCCAAAGAGTAGAATCATTGCCATTCTCTCTACACGCTGATATCATTGCAACAACACTTTTAAGGGTCAGCAGATTGTCTGTTGCAAGGCTCTATCTTTGTCCCTGTCCAATAAACCCTTATTTTCCAGTGGCAGTCAAAATTTACCAACCATTTCAAAACCTGTAAAAGTCACTGTGATGATGGAATAAAATATTGTGTATCTGTTTTGTTTAATGTAATTGTTGATATTTTCAGCCTGTGCCTCAGAGGTGTTGAGATTCCTTATAAAATATTAATTACATGTATATAACATTATTTCTTTTACTGCTGGACATTGGTTTGAACCAATTAAGTTCCAGTAATCTGCTAATTTTCTTGTAAAATATTTAAAATTAAAGAAGAATGTGTCTGACGACACAATTGCCCTAGCTGAAGTTTTGCAATTATTCAAGTTCAAAAGAGGCACAACTCTCAGTAATAGACTTAATGCGCAATTTTGTTCTGCTTGTTGTGGCTCTTACCATTGTGTATGAGTTTCATAAAATTTGGATGAGACAAACTAAAGTTAAAGCACTTAAATGAAAATGAGGGACATATTTTCTCATTATAGATGCAATGTTACTAACCAGTACTAGTTCCAAAAACTGAAAAGATGATGTTACGAATTCTGGAGAATTCGTAAAAAGGGCTCTGTTGGGGCATTTCTCCATAAATCTGTTAATGTCAAAAGTTTTTATGTTCTAATATTGAAGCTACAAAGTACAAATCTGAAATGTGTAATAATCATGTGACACTTTTGTTCAATACATAACAACTCTTGTATTTCAAAGAGTCCTGGAATATGTTGATATTTAAGTGTGCCATTAATTGACCAAGTCCAAGTTTTACCTTGAAAGTAGAACCTAATATTTAAATAAATTGGGTATGTTTTCATGAGACACAGATGATGCGATGCCGCTGCTTGCATACAATCTTTTAAGAGACACAACTCAAGAACAGTAAAACTAAGTTACCCAAATTTATACTTGATAATAATTTTGTGGTAATAAGCATTGTGTTTCATAACATTTAGTTAAGGCAAACACAAGTAAGAGAGTGGAAACAAAATTTTGTAAAGGAGCATTACTCTAGAACAGCAAAAGTGATGCCACCAAAATACAAACTTGTGCTGTGTGGTTATAAGCAGTATGTATAAGTTTCATAACATTTTGTGGAGGCAAACTAAAGTTGGAAAACAGAAACCAATTTCAGGACATAGACAGACAAGTGTAAAACTTAACGCCCTTTCCACGACGGCAGGGGCATGAAAATCTATATTTATAATATATGTATCTCTCTTCTTTAATCTATACCAGTAGACCCCAATTACATAGTATTTGGAAGTAATACATGATCTACATAGAATAACTGCAATATGTTTTTGGAAAACAAGTGCTCTCTGCATCATAGAGCTGTTTTTAGACTTCTGAAGGTTTTGGAGAAAGAAAACAAACACAGGATACAAAATGATACTCGCAAGTGAGTATGTAATTTTTAATTTAAGATAATGTACATCACTTCAAAAATTCAGTTTGATCTACAATTACAATAATGTAGATTTGTTTATAAAACAGTGTATTTTTCAAAATCTACAGTGAATTCTTTTCACCAAACATCTAAATATAATAAATCATACATAAGTTTTGGATCATCTATAACACTTCATGTCTGCCTACTACATTTCTCAGTATGATGACCTTGAGGTGATTAGGTCTGGATTTGGACATGAAATGTTTTACATCTACTGAAAACTAGTATTATACTTAAACATTTTGTTTCACATGTTTTTAAAGCATATCCTTAATTGGAAATGAAAAGTAATCATCTTTTAAGAGGTTTACCCAATAAAAAGGTTCATTTATAAAGCTCCCTTAAATATCATTTTCTACATTTTCAACCCCTTTAAAACAAATTTGCCTGTCATGAAATCAGTTATCATGTATACCAAAAAATGTCTTGTAAAATAAGTTTAACAGTATCTATCTAGAAACAAAAACTGAGTTGTTTTTTGTTCATTACATATATAACTGATATTAAAACTACTTCATTTATAGATGGTTTGCTGCATTTAGTTACCACAATTAAGTGAAGTCTGAGTTTTCAACTCAAATGCTTTTAGAACGGTTGTTTCATAAATATTTGTGTAAAACCCAGTTTTCCCCGAGTCCTTCACCCTAATACTAGTATATCAATAAAGGTAATACATTTCATGTCCAGTTTAGTTGTATATTCAGCACTTATGACTTGCAACATAAAAAATATAGCACTTAGAATGGATTAAACATAACCATTAGTTAATCCTATAAAATTCTGTACATTCCCAACCTCTTAGACATGTGGGTTAGTTACCAAGAATTGCCAGCAATTCTTTATATTAACCCAACTAGAGCACTCTCTCTCACTCACCCTTAGTAAAATCATCATCAAAAATATTTCACAAAATAAATCCCAAGTACTATATTGCTTCGAGATCTAAACTTGGCATTTGAAATAACCAGAAAATAAACAAAATACTACAAGCCAGACAGTGTTATAGTAAAAGTAATGGCAGCTAAAAATGAACATGGAATTCTTATTACCAACAATGACAAAAGGTTTAAGGGTGCTGAAATTCTGATAATACTAACACTTGTAACATTTGATTGATAATAATAATTGAAATATTTAAATAATTGACTTCAAAACATAATTTTTTCTTTTTAATCAACATATTATAAAGTTTTTTTTTTTAAAAAGAGCAAAAAATAAATAAATCCCTTTTTGGTGCTTAAACCAAAATCCAATAAAATGAAAGTGAGAATGAATTTTATGATATCAGATGGTTACACACAAAGATTATATTAACTCTGTTGTATACACTAATATGGTGATATACAATGAATGTTAGAAATTATCATTAAAATTTAAATCTTGTTGTACAAATCCATAAGTTTGTGACAGTTAACCCAGCACTTGTTTGATATCTAACAATTTTATAGCATTGAACTAAATATAATTGATGTGAAACTTTATTTTTGACTCCAAAAAGAGAAATACCAGTGTTTTTTAACATGTAAATCATTTGTTTATTATTGAAGCATTTCCAATTGCTTTAGTTACTGATATGGAAAAATTCTTGTTAATAGTATTAAGCTCTCAACTGGTTTTGAATGTCTTGCTTGACTGATGACAGAAGTAAACAGTAAAACACAATGTTCAAGGTCAATCAATGACGCACCAATACATTTTGTACTTTCTATGGTACATAACACAATTACAACTTACATAGTTCTTACATTGGGGTTGTATAAATCAAATGAACCAATCCAAGACTACAGCCAAAGCATGATGGCTTGGACACCAACAAATCTATGGTAACAAAATGTTATACTTGAAACAATAATTTAGAAAAGAACTATTTTTATTTTTACTTTACAATTTTTTTGAGATTTTATTAAGGAATTCCAATCTTTGATAATGCTTAATATTTGATTGTCTACATAACATGCTGCTGACTGCAAAAAGGGAAAACATAAGAAATTTGGTGAAAATTATCACAAATTCAATTGCAATTTTCTTTCTTACCAAAATCACAAAAAAAACCAACAAAATCATAAATATTCACAACACTAAAAATGGTATAACTCTCTATACAAAGTATGAGTACATTCTCCTAAAAAAATGTCTAATTATAACAAGGTACAGGATATTTTGTATAGTTTTGTATGAAAACATGAGTCTTTGCCTCCCTTCAACAATCTTTCCCCCACAGTTATCAATATCAACTATAAATGTAAATTAGTCAAACCCAATGATATTATTATTTTCTGTCAGTTTAATTATATAGAAACACATTGAACGAACAAAATTAAAAGGAATCCCATTAAGTTAATCCTTACTGCATGGAAAGTGTATTAAACAAAGCATATTGATGATATATGTTGATAGAGACTATCATTATAAGAAAGCCTCTAAAACTATTACAAGAAAGTCCATATATAGATAGCCTGAATTTTTACATGTGAACATGATATGAAAAATTTACAATACAAGGGAATTGCACTTCTAAAAACAACTTGAAAAAGGTCTTGAATATACATAGAATGCACTAATCACAGAAGTTGTACATGTACTATGGAAGTTTCTGTGCTTAAACCAAAATCCAATAAAATGAAAGTGAGAATAAATATTTTGTGATAATTTTTCAATTTGCAAAGTCTGTATCGTTTTATAAAAAATAAAACGATACAGACTTTGCAAATTGAAAAATTATCACAAAATATTTATTGATGATAAATTGTACAACAGTAAAATGTTATAAATTAGTGACAAGTATTAGAAAAAAAACTTAAAAATGAAACATTATGTTTTCTAGCATTATTTCAAACTGAATTTCCAATTGTGCAATTTGTAATTAATTACTTACAATGAAACAATACAACTTGGTGTCTTTTAAAGCCTATTATGTACTATGGGTTATACTCATTGTTGAAGGCCATATAAATGTTAGCTTTTATGTCATTTGGGGCAGAGTTGTCTCATTGGTAATCATACCACATTGTTTTTTATTTATATTAAGAAATCTAGCTTATATATCTCAACAGATTTTTATCATTGGAGGTACCAATATTTTCTGTTCTCACAATTATGCAATTCTGACCTTTATTATGAAACTATTTGTACATAGAAAACAAACTCTGATAGTATCATACAAATCGTCTTTAAAATTATTAAAGGCATTAGTAGTTTTCTTCTTGGAAGTCAAAATAAAATTCATATAATTTAATTCGCCTTCAAACAATTCTTAGGACTATGGGTAATGTTACTGTCCATACATCTTAATTAAATTAATGTTAGACCATTGGCTGCTTTATTATTGTTGAGGACAACACTAACCGATCAGAATGTTTTGGAAATAATACAATGTATTACTTGGATTCTGAAACTGCAAATTATCAAACTGCTTAACAAAATATATAACATGTGCCTTTTACATATTTATCAATTCCCTGAATTTTACAATTTGATTTTCAAGAAGGCACTCTTGTGGTAATAATTTAATATGTTTCTCAGTCACTAAATACCATTATGTGACTGAAAAGAAGGCTGATCCTCAACATCGTTCCAATATTTCAATACATTAAAGCTAACAAAGTAGAAGTTTCAAAAGTGTCAATCTAAAATATACTGTAATAAAATATAAATGAGGAAAATGTGACTGGTATCTCTCATACTTTATAATCATAATTACATAAAGCATCAGAATGAATAATGTTGATCACGTTACAGAAAATGAAATGAAAAAAAATGTAATTACATTAAAAAGAATTGGTATGGAATGCAAGTACTTTATCGAAAATTGTGAGAAGACAAAAACTAGTTTACTATAATATACAATGCACACTCCTTAATGCTTTCAAAGGTGATATAAACAAAAGAATTAAATGTAACTATGTTAAAAAATAACTAAACAGTTTCTAACTGAACTAACTTGAATACAAACTTTGAAACTTAACAAAAAAATATATTTTATTTAAATCATAAAACAATAAATTTCAATATTTAGCACTAAATCTTTTTCATTTGATTAAATTTGTCAAGAAATGTAAATGGCACACACTGTGATAACTACAAACAGATTGCAAGAGTTCTTACTTAAAATAACTGTACAAATATATTAAATGAATCAACTGGCAGTCCCTGTATATATCTATGACAGAATTTACACTACAAATGTCATGGCCTATGTAGTTACTTTAGACGTTCCTGTATATATCCATGACAGAAAATATGCTACAAAGGTCATGGCCTATGTAGTAACCTTTAAATATTTTCTGTTGTATAATTATAACTTTTTTAAATAATTCTAGCCATTTCTTTTTTTAATTTCTTTCTTTGGACATAATACAGGGATAAACAGTTGTATTGATATTTCTTAGAATAAGTTTTTCATTATAATTTAAATACTTTGTTCAAGAACAATTCTTAGAAACTAATCTGCTAGAGAGAAAATACACATGTAGCTTGGAAATTCTCCCCCTTCATTTTTTAATAAAGGTTTATCAAATAATAAATAATCTTGCAAGTTAACTAAATAAGACTCTTAACAACCTTAAACACTGTATAATCAATAATAATTGGATGCAATTTTGCCATTTCTATACAAAATACCACTTTCACATTTTCTTGTAATAATCACAATTGGCTCAAATTGCAAAATATAAAGTTTTTAAATATCTAACATGAATTTGAAGATCCTAGACACACCTATATTACAACCGGTATCCGCCAACACTTAAAGATCGTGAAATCTGTGTGTGACATATAGGACAGTTCATTGCTTTGGACGAACATGTATCACATAACACTCGATGACTACACGGTAGGGGGGAACTACTTTTCATCTTGTCCTGACATAAAGCACACCGGACACTCTGCTGATAAAGGATCATCTAAAATCATAAATATATACATTCAAACTGAGAACTACTGTAGGAAAATAAAACAATGTATTTAATATTAAACTACATTGTGTAAGAATCCATTAAATGGTGAATTGTTTTTTTCATGTCATACCCTTTCAAGCCTTTAATTTATTTTCATGGTTTTGTAACTTTTAAGGTGTATTCATATCAGAGAAGACCATAGTTTGAAAAATTTGTGACGGTTTATATCCAAATTATTTATAGATTCACGAAAGTTCTGTAAATAAATCATTCAAAAAAATAAGTTTTTTACAGCATTTCATATATTTTTTTGTATTTGTGGTTGCCACTTTAAATGGCAGTTATCGTGATAAAGATTTGTATATCAAACATTTTTTACCCCCATTAGCTAGCTTTATTTGTCTTGACAGGAATTTCTTATTGAATTTCATATATTTATTTTATCACTATATGTTCTTTTTACAGGAATGCAAGCTATTCAAGTAAGTAGGCAGGTAAATTAGACATTTATTTAAACAGCAAGGTTTTTTTTCTCCATTACATTTTGGTAAGCACAGTAAGATAACTTTTTCCTTTTAAACAAGACCATTTCTTACTTATAAAAAATGTTTATTAACATAAAAACATCCCATTTCAATTCAGATCTCACAAGCTCCTTTAAATTTTTGTAGGCTGAGAGACAAACTGAGTTTTGAATTCAATCTAATGATTCTTAAGCTATAGACAAATGTCTAGGTTGTGTTCATTTTATTAATGAGTTCCACATGTTGACCAGAGGTTGATTGGCATAAATGATATCATTGAAAAATCTTAAACAATCGGTTCTTATTGTGACATATTGATATATTGTGATATAGGAAATGTACAGAGAATTTGAAGGCTGACAATACACTACCTTTTCCATTCTTTCCAAATCCATTTTAAGTTGCTGTTGTACTTGTCTCATCTGTGTCAGAGATAAGGAATCCAACTCATTTATACGTGTTAAACACCTGATACTGTTACTGCTCACTATCTCCAGCTGTTGTTGAATAAGTTTACATCTTTGTATTGCCTGCAAATAAAAATGTGTAAAGATTAAAAAGCTAAAACATACCTAGGGGCCAGTTGAAGGACACCTCCGGGTGAGGGAATTTCTCACTACATTGAAGACCTGTTGGTGACCTTCTGCTGTTATTTTTTTCTATGGTCGGGTTGTTGTCTCTTTGGCACATTTCCCATTTCCATTCTCAATTTTACTATTCATAAATTTAGATTTAAATTTTAATGTTTAATTTTGTATTTTGACAATTTTAATGTTAAAACATATAGAATTTGACCTTATTTTAATCCATATGTATACAACCTGTGATGAGACTGCAGTTGGAGATCTTTTTAGCACGTGTTCAGTATGTTTAGATATTGAAAAGAATTTAATCTAACGAGGTAAAACAATGTTCGTTGGCATCAATGAAAGATTAAGCTTGCAAAAAAATATCATTCTCAAACAGGTATAACAATGATTTACACAACAGTTTATCCTTGGTATATATAGCAGGCTTATACTAATAAACCTTCAACGGAAGCATTTGTAAAATCAAATATGCAAAGAGAATTGTGTTATGTTAAATAATGCACTCTCAAAAGAATAATTTGATGTCTACATGTAAGCTTTGTCAAGTTTCTTTGGTACAGACCAATTGTAAAGCTTTGGAGTAAAAATATAAATTACCTCATCTCTCTGTTTTATTGCATGATTTTTTTCATCATCAGAATTCCTGGTCTTTCTCATAGATTCTTCTGCTTCTTTCTTCCAAGCTTCACAAGCCTAAAATCAAATTATACTAACAATTCATACAAGTATATAAATGCATTTAATATCTTTCTAAGGTAGATAGGGTTTCTTCCTCCATCTAGGATTTAGAAATCCCAGAAAACAAGGTGTAGATCTTTAATAGAATGTGCAAATTTTGAGACTAGGAAATTCATGTGTAATAAAGTTCATCTAAAGAAAATAACATGTTTTATCATATTTATGGTTGTATTTTACAAAAAACAGAAAACTTTTCTTTGATTATTTTTTTCCAATTTTACCACATTAGGGGAGGCAACTCAGATGCAAGGGCAGATAATTCAGATAACGGTACTTTTACAATAGAATGTGTTAGGAATTTACATATTTTATTATGTAGCAAGAAAACAGGTCCAGTGACCCCATTTTTTTCTTTTTCTTAACTGAAAGCTATCTTCTCATAAGTTATCTCAAAATTCTATGGTGTAGTTTACGCTTTATTGCAGAAAATTGGGTTTTCCATGCATAATCTATACAAAATCTGTCAATTTTGAACACTGTGTAGCGTGAAAATAAGCCCTGTGACCTATTCTTTATATTTTTTTTTTTAAAAGCATGATATTTACTACATTTTGGCAAAATATTAAAAAAATTCTATCGATTATAATTTAGACACCCCTTAATTCTAAGTTTTTTAAAAAGTATATTTGCTTGTGCAATCATATGTTCAGAAACGGTAGACAGACTGTTGTCTCAATTTTTTTTAATTTTAATTTTTTTTATTTTGTAACTTCTCCTATATATGCTATGTTATAAGTCTTTGAATGTATACATTCATATGCATTTTAAGTGTGTTATTTTGAGTTCAAGCATCACTTTTTGGTCATACAGTTATGATAGATGTTCTTGTATGGTTGCAATCTTGATTGTTGGCTGTTTTTTAATGTTTCAGACATTTTACCCATATCTCTTTGAGTCTAATTCATGGCAGATTAATAGATACTATCAAACTTACACATTTAGCTTGTAAATAAGCATGTTCCCAGTGATCAACTTTAGCTTTGTGTGTTGCCGACTCTTCTCTAAGCTTGTGTAATTCAGCAGCAGGGGTACTATTTGATATACTAGAAGAATAAAGAGGCGAGTGAGGTCCAAGAGGTCCACTTCTCGGAGACATTGAATTCACATCTGAATGTAACGTAGAATATTTACTGTTGTTATAATTTAATAAAGATGATATCTGAAAAAGAAGTAGAAATTATAATCTCAATCATCTAATCAAAGCATCATCAGTGCTGTGAGCCAGCCAAAAAGAAAGTATAAATTATTAATCCTCAATTATCAAGTCAAAGCATTGCAAGTGCTGTGAGCCAGCCAATCTGACTTGAACATTCATTCAGGCATATTGTTACATTTAAAAAGTCATTTCTGTATAAATGTTTTGTTCAAAGCAATAAATAGAAGCTCTTCCTTCAATTACTGAAAGGGATATACACTGTACCTGCCATTGGATAAGATTTCAATTGATCTTAACCAGCAGGTAAGAAAACTTTTGTGGATGGTTGTCAATCATACACCATCATGACCATATTCTCATTTTAAAATCGTAAATGTCAAATGTTTTTTTATTTTGTCAAATGTTCAGACATGTCTACCAGAATATTTTCATAATTCTTTTACATTGCATATATTTATATATACTATACCTGAAATTTTTTCAATATAAGTAGTTACAATATCTTCAAGTATATTTTGTAATTAAAATGTATGAGATTTGAATACAAATGCTGTAGATACATACATGATCATCATTCTTTTGTTGATTTGTCAACAGCTGATGAGGAAAGCTGCCAAAAGGAGAGGGTGGAGACTGTGAAAGACTTCCTACACTACCCCGCGGTAGGCCTCCTGGTATACCAATGGGTAAAGATGAGTTTCCACAACCATAACCTACAATACAATAAATTGTCATAATTTTTTATTTCATTTTTTTTCCCATGTTATCTGATAATAAATTGACATGAAAAAATCAATAATTGCATAAAAATTTGTGGCTGCATTTTATCTTGGGGACAAACAATTTCATAGTTGAGGAATTTATTATCTGATCTTAATCAAATAACTGTTTAAGATTTACATCACATTGCAAAGATGACTCATTTCAATATCTTAATTATTAAAATACTAATTACATCAACAAAAGCACCACAAACTCTGCAATTCCCCCTATATTCTAATATTTTTTTTATTATGCAGTTAGATGAACTTATCTTCTGACCTTAATATGAATAAATTCATCAAATGCAGAGTTCCAAGTTTCATCTAGTATTGTAGGAAATTATTGAATTCACAAACAATATACAATTTAATGCCCGTTAACAGAGACAATAACGAAGTATGTGTGTATATATCAATTAGGTTTTACCCTTATTTTGTAACATATTTCAACATTTGTACATTTATCAAATAATTTTACCTGAGGAGATACCAGCACTAATAGAACTGCTTAATGAATTTGTATCGTCACGATCTAATTCTTTGTCTAAACTATTCAAATCAATATCATCTAAACATAGATCTTCTAATGCATGGCCTATAAAATAAACAAAATTGTGTTCCACATTGTAATAATTTCTTGTGTTTAATTCGGAGTTTAGTATGATGTCCATTATCACTGTACTAGTATACATTTTTTTAAGGGGCCAGCTGAAGGACGCCTCCAGGCGCGGGAGTTTCTCGCTACATTGAAGACCCATTGGTGGCCTTCGGCTGTTGTCTTCTCTATAGTCAGATTGTTGTCCCTTTGACACATTCCCCATTTCCTTTTTAAATTTTATATATCATGGGTCAAAATACTGAAATGTCTCACTTTCCCTACTAATTACAATTGCATTCTGTGTTAAAAGTCTTTAAGATTGAGGTCTTACTATCTTAAATTCACCAATGATCCATGAAATTAAAGTCAAGGTCAAATATACCTGACTGATATCTACATTTTACAATCAATCTAATAACTCTATTTCATCAATTAAAATATCTTGTGTTCAAAGCAATATTCAGATACATAATTTTATTCTTTTCTTTTCTATACATTGTATTTTTTTAAACCAATACAGGGTTCTCACTAGGAGTTTTTCATAGTGAGTCCTGGCCTCCTGGGACTCATCACTTTTAGAAATGGTGAGTCTCAATAGATTTTGATGAGTCCAGGATGCATGTAATTTTATGATATACAGCAACAATTAACAAATTACTGGGTCCTCAATATGGACAGGCACAAACTCTCCCCTTACATGGGACAGTGTACAGTATGTGCATAATCGCAGATATTAAATATTAAAAAATTTAATTAGACATAATTTTTGAAAGTGGCAGGATTGGATAGTGAAAACTTTAGGGTGCAAACATTATTCAATACTTGAGATTTTTTTACATCGACTTCCTGTTTAGTTTCTTGTCAAAACAATGGCTCAAAACAATGTCGAATCATAAATTTTCTAGGCAAAACGATGTTTCTGGGATTCCGGGATTCAATCAGGACGCGTCCCAGGGACTCAGGGGTTTCTAAAATGATGCGTCCAGGACGTGTATACGTGTCTAAACAAGAACCCTGCTAATATATCATTGTTTATGCAACAGTTATAAATAACCCATATTCACCTATAACTGATCCTACTGTATCCGCTGGTGGGTAAAAGGCTGGTGCTAATGGAGACATATTTGATGAGGACATTCCCGTAACACTTGCATATGAAGATGTATTAACTGCACAATTGACTGCACTGACTAATATTAAATTCTGTTTCCGTTTTGCCTTTTCTACAGTGTCTATTGTATGGTCACCATCTATAGCTGCTAATTGTTGTTTTAATCTAAACTGCTACAGAAAGAAATTAGACACATTATTCAGTATTACATATTATATATTAAAAGCATGAAATTGTTATAACTTTTCTTTTCATGTTGTCAATGTTGTTAAGATAAAAAATAGAAAACTCTACAACGATTTATTTTCACAGATACTTTATTTCATGTTAAGTACTTTTAAGCTGTTAACTTTCAATATTTTGAAATTCGTCTTGGTGTGTTTTCTTAGGAAAGAATCAGATGTGAAGAAATATTGTAATTCATGAGCAAAAGGAGGTGAAATTTAGTTTCCCCAATATTTTTTGAAGTCTCTCTAGGGTATGATAGCAAATCTTGACAGATTTGATGTATACAAGTTTTTGTCTTCTGTCACTGACTATGATACTCTGGATGTATTATAGGGTTATTGCATGAATATTGGGGAATATTGTCCAGAGTAGAATTTTATATTGCACGAGCTTGCGAGTGCAATATATGTTCTACGAGGGACAATATTCCCCAATATTCATGCAATAACCCTTTTATTGTATAGCAATATAATATTTAAAAGTAAAAATTGGTTTAAACTAAGATTTTGTCGTTAATGAGGTCATGAATTTTGAAGATTTATTGCACTAGTGCAATATTAGAATTTATTGCACGCTAACTTTGGTTACTTTCTGTGGGAAATATTATATTGCTATACAATAAAAGACTTTACTGCTTACCTGTGAATCTTCTCTCTCTGACCCAGGTGCTCTTGGATAAAATCCTAGTCCTAGTCCAGAATCTGATGTTATGCTGCTTGATGTACTACTAGATCTACCTTTACCTATAGGTTCAGGTAATGGACTACTTGTATGGCTAGGTATACTGCTTGATATACTACTGTTATTCTGTAAATCAAAGGAGTAACTTCGATAAGTTCCTAAAATGGCCATTTCTGGCTAAAATTTGAAATTATGATTAATTTACCAAAGCAAAATAGATCAAATCATCAAGCTACATAAATTTCTGAAGAAACAGTTTTTGAGAAAATGCACAAATTTAACCATATAACATGTTTTTCTTGATGATGTCAATAAAAGCACAAATCACCAAAACAAAACGTCTTTCCCACATTTCATGTTGGAATGAGGAAAATCTCAAATCCAATTACTTTGCCAAATGTATTTAATGATACAATTTTTATCATTGACATTTAAATTGATAGATTTTAACTTACACAATTATATGGTACACTATTAGCTCTTTCCTTTCCAATAGGATCTGGAAACTTCCACTGGCTTGAACCATTGAGATCCTATAAATAATTAAATATTCTTCAGTGTGCATTATGTTACTTCTGTTTAAAGGGATAATTCGCGATTTTTCACTTTTCATCTTATTATGTTCATAATACCATAAAAAAACATATTCACCAAGTTTTATTTCGATATGAAAAGTAATAAAGAAGAAAATTGGGAATTATTAATTTTATTTTATCAAACTTCCTGACTTATGTGACGTAGTTTAAGTCTTTGAGCATGCCGGGAGTGAAATTAATCTCATTTAAGTCTTGTTCGTTAACCATCTAATAACGCTATTTAAAGCGCATCGACGACTTTTGGTGTAGCTATTAACCAGGCATGGGGTAATCGTAATCAGCTGTAATCGATTACATTTTGCAGTGTAATCCTATGTAATCAGTAATCATGCCGTTTCTGATTACAAGTCATCATAATGTAATCGATTACATGGCAAAAAACAGGTGTAATCATGATTACTTTTAGATTACTTTAAGATTACATTCATAAGATTACTTGATGATTACAAATCTTGTATAAATATGACAATAGTTTTGGATAGACAAGATGAAAATAAGAAAATGTAAAGCTTGAATGAAAAATCATGAAACTAGTAATCACAATGATGGGACCTTGTTTAATGTGATCATCTATATAACAAATTTGTTTCACCTAGTGTTTTATTTTGTTTTAACAGTTTACAAAAAGAAATTTACTGTCCAATATTTCTTTGTGAAATTTAGCTCTTTTGATACAAGAATATGCCTTGAAGGCATTTGTTTATCTGGATTGAAGGGCGCATTACGTTTGCGCGCATTTGGGGATTAAAATATTTTACGTTTGCGCGCAGCTTTTGATTACATTTGCGCGCATTCATTTTACAGGTAAATTCAGGTAAAATTTAAATTGAATTACAATTGACTATATATATTTTTCATTTTCATAATAAACATGACTATCAATTATTAATTTTGAAAATATTTCTTAATTCAAATTGTAATTTGTTCATATAAAATTGTAAAACAAATTTTAAAGTGAGCATTATAAACTCCGTAGTAAAGCTTAAGACATACATGTAACTTCATTGCGAATGTTTCAGAATAAAAAGTGTTTCAATGAATAGTGATCGTTTTTAAAATTAGTAAATAATTTAAGTTATTTTTTTAAAGTTACACCAAGGCACAAACATGGAGTTTCGGCATGTAACAACATGTGAAGTAATGAATTTATCAATTATACCTTTACCTTTTTTAAGATTAGCTATGTTTAAGCATTTTAACAATTTTATCTGTATAGATTTCTAGGATTTAGTGCTTGTGCAAAATAAAACAGAATTATCTTGCTCGAAATCCCATTTCCACCTCATCGTTGGTGAGCAGGGTAAATAATTGAACAAATTATAAATAAATAAGTATTATTACCTGTATTTTACCTGGGTTTACCTGTCAAAAAAATGCGCGCAATTGTAATCAAAAGCTGCGCGCAAACGTAATGATTTATGCGCGCAAATGTAGTGGTAATGCGCGCAAACGTAATGCACCGGGATTGAAAACTTCTGATATTAACTCCAATTTCATATTAGTTTACCCAATATTTTTACCAAAATACATTGAAATTCAAATGCAGAAAACATTTAGTTCCTATTTGACTTTGATTGTCAGCATAAATATATATAAGCCCACTTAATTCAAAACGGAAGTTAAAACCAGGTTTCGTTTATTGACAAAATTTAATGAATTTTATTTTCTATAAATTTGTGTATAATATGTGCTTTCTTATTTTTATTCTTTATTAACTTTATTAGCCTTAAGGCTCACCTGTATAAACAAGTACATTTTGTACATGTACAGTGTATACATATGGCATAAATATTGCAAACAATATGCATAGTAAACAATAGGTGACATCAGAAGTTTCATTAATACAATAAACTGTTGCTTAATATAAAGAGAAATGAATAATTTTTCCTTAGTTACAAAACTGTTTTGTGTTTTCACCTGACAATAATTCTATTAATTTCAATCAGATCAAGTATTAAAACTTTTCAAACAAATAATGACAATCAACCACTTTTAACTTTACTGACAATAATTATTAAGACAATAAAATTTTAATACCCAAGCCCACCCATTGTTTGTTTAAAAAAATGGAAGTAGTGATTAACACCTGTAAAAACATTAGTGGATGTGTCAATTATGTCCCAACAGACAATAAAACTATACTTAATTAATTTTTCCTTATTTTTAGTTTTTTTGTTAATTAGGCAGTTGGTTACAATTTGTAGTTAAAAATAAAACTACATCTTTTATATAGAGAAAGGACACTTGTCTATAGCTATTTTATCAAATTACACATGTTACACTGTAACTGTAACTATCTTGTCTATAAATTCTTTTAAAAGATGAATAAATTAAGGCTTTTAAAAAAAATCACCAAAATAAGCGGATAAAAAGTTATACAAAAACTTTGATATAGCAATATACAATGTAATCATAAGTAATCTAAAGTAATCATGATTACAATAAAGAAAAGTAATCTAATGTAATCGATTACATATGAAATAGGGTGTAATTGTAATGTAATCGATTACATTTTATTACCAAAGTAATTGTAATTTAATCGATTACATTTTAAAGTAATCGACCCCATCCCTGCTATTAACCAACGAAAAGTAAGTGATAGCCATGCAACTTTTTAAATTAGATTGTAGGATTCATGTGTGGATTTTTTATACGAATTCTAGTAATTAAAGTAAATAATACAATAGAACATTTTTATGATTTTTTTTCTTCAAATACTTTAAACAAACATATGAAACTGACACGATCGATAGTGTATTAAACAAGAATGTGTCCTCAGTACACGAATGCCCCACTCGCACTATTATTTTCTATGTTTAGTGGACCGTGAAATTGGGGTAAAATCTCTAATTTGGCATTAAAATTAGAAAGATCATATCATAGGGAACATGTGAACCAAGTTTGAAGTTGATTGGACTTCAACTTCATCAAAAACTACCTCGACCAAAAACTTTAACCTGAAGCGGGACAGACGGACGGACGGACGAACGAACGGACGGACAGACCAGAAAACATAATGCCCCTCTACTATCGTAGGTGGGGCATAAAAATACATGTTTGTATTCTGAACTTTTTGCTTCATTCCAGAAAACATTGTCACTTGCTTGTACTGTGGAATTTAAATGTGTATTAATTTGTGACACTTAGTGAATGTTGAATGCGTAGTTAAACTCAAGGTAATTAAAAGATTAGTATTATGTAATTCTAATCTTTTGATCTTCATTCAGTGACACCTAGGCGTCACGGTTCAGAATTTCAGGTGTGAACAACATTTCGTATGAATGATATACGGGAGTCAGTTATAGTTTTAGACACAGAAATGTAAGAAAAAGAATAAAATGAATTTACGGGAGAAATAAGGTCGCACAATAACTGGATAGCTGTTGTATATTTTTATATATTTTGCATAAGCTCACTTTTAAATGAATTATGACTTCTGATTAGTTTTGTAACGATAAAATACTGAATTATTTTAATTGAATAAATTTATAAATAAAAATAGCCTTCTAAACACGATTGTATGAACTAAAAATTGTACTTTTTTAAATTAAAATCGCCAACCTTTAATATTTCAAACAGATTGCAATTATATAATTTAGTCCATCCAAAGCGATCTTTATTTACCTATTTAAGAATTAATGTTCTCATCAAAATATTTTAAATCTCACAACGCATGAATACTTCAGCTATTTGAAAAAAAGATGATTTAAAAAATTGACAGGAAATTTAAGGATCCTCTTGGAATGGAATCGAAAAATTACGAATAGATATTCTTTTCAGGTGTGAAAAACGTCAACCAAAATTATTCATAATCGGGAGCGTCCTATTAAAATAGTCTTCTTCTCACAACGAATAATACTTTAGCTATTTGACCAACGATGTTTTAAAAAAAAAAGACAACGAATTTAATGTCATCTTAATTTCCCTATTTTTGAATGTAAATATAGTCTGTTCAACTGGCAAGAATACCCCTAAAGCGGACAAGCAGTTTACTCTTTAAATTGTTGTCATTGAATATCAAGAAAGAAAATAAATCCCGAAATCAATTTGAAACTTTAATACTCAAAAGATTTCCTAGAAAATATTCACATCCCTTGGGGTTTATTAGTGTACGTCCAGTTGCTTATGTTTTACATGAATGTCGGAACAATTGTGATGATGTCGAATTTCTTCCTTTATATATAAATTTGTGATTTTACTATGTTCATAACTTCGATGAACCGAAGCAGGTTATTATATCGACTTGTATTTAAATCAAATTGGTCCTCTTCTTCTTCTTCTTCTTTTGGTATACAATAGTCTATCGAATTCGATTATTACATACTGTTGGCATACGTGGACTAGTCTATTTACAAAACTGTTACCCCAATTTACACAAAATGTATGTTTCTTTCTTATGTTCAATGTATACATGTATATATTTTAAATTGCGATATAGCTCCGTAACTTTCTATCCAGGCGTAGAAACGAATCGTCGACAAGTGCGTACATTTTTTTTTAAATCAATTTTTCTGATATGTTCCAATCTGTCCTTTACTATTGACAACGAGTATATATTACATTTCCCCAAATTAAACCTTGGAAAAAAAATGTAAATAGATTTTTATTTCATCAAATCTTTCTTTTTTTTTTATTATTTATATTTTAATAAATAATATTCTTTACACCAGTAATGTGATTTATAAACAAGCGTATGAGTTTAGTAATGACTAGTATATCATATCACTTTCGGACACTCAAGACAGAGATGTATATTATACATCTGATAGTTCAAAATGGAGAGTTTTAAGTTACCAGCCGTGTAATACCTACAGAAGTGAAATGATGCATGAACTTGCAAGCCCGACAGGAAATCGCTTGAATACCTGGACGTGTCACCTCACACCCCTCACAATACCTTTGGGAGTAATACCTTTAGTCATGCTGGTGATCAGACGAGGGAAGATCCGAATTTATTTGAATAAAATTTATTACTTTAAAGAATTATACGATTTACGAAAACAGTTTTCACGGAACACTTATTTATGATTTAAACTTTGACTTTTTAACTAATTCCAATATTAACAGATTAAAAATTACAGACTATGGTTATTTAAAAAAAAATAAGAACATTTTCCGTATAAAGTTAGTTTGTCAGACAAAACAACCGTACGATTGACAAGATATTGACACGTAATTACGACTACATCAGTTACTGTAGTTTTGGTCCTTTGTGGTTTATAGACACATCATGATTTTTAATCGGGGAAGACGACAAAATGGCGGAACGCAGAGAATTGATACTCTAAATTTAAAATCGATGGTGATCTCTTATCTAGCGGAATAAAACTTTAATATCTATAAATTTGAGCATTTCTATACAGAATGGACATAATATCAATTTTTGATTTTTTTGCGAAGTTTCCCTTTAATTCAATCCCATGTCAAATATTATTCAATGTCAATTTGTGTTTACTTCAAAGTTATTTTTTGTCATTTCATGTTGCTAAGAAGATGATCAACAATTCTTGAAAAAAATTATGAACTTCAGTCTTCAGTCCAGTAAGTCCACACATTAACTGGACCGAATGTCTGCTAATGCATTGAAGATCTTTGGAATAACTGACAGTTACAGGATTTTTTAATTGAATTTTACCAGAGCTATAGATATATATACATACATAAGAAATATGAATATTAATGATGAAATAAGTTTATTTCACAATTAACACTAAGTACACTTACCACTTTTTGATTAATTTGATTTCCCTCTGAGATAACACCATTACTACTTGTTGTTACTATGGTAATTGGGTTAATATTACTAATGGTAGGGGGAGGTAACACTGTCGAGACAAATTCAGCCAATGAATTCTCATTACTTGAACCTACATCTCTAGCTGTTGTTATTTCATCTGAAAATAAAAATATTATGAAAATTAATTACTTAATCCAAGCAAAAGGTTAATTTGTAAAAGCAAAGAATACCACAATAATACAACTTAAATTCATTATTATAATACTGTAAATTCAGAAATTATTGCGAGGTTTTTATCATTGCAAAAATTGCGATAGAGTTTTAAACTCAATAATTTAAACTCGCATTTTAAAATGTTTTATATGAATTAAGCAGGATTTCCCCCCAAAATAGTAAAAATTAAAATCGCATTGATGTCTAAAATGACAAAATTGCAATAATAAATGCACGCAATAATTTTTGAATTTACAATATTCATATGCATTAAAACAAAAGTAAGGAAATTAATTTAACTGTGAGCTATAATTTGCTCATTAATGATTTCTCTGCAGTATTTCAGTAAACAGAAAATTGATAAGGGGTGGGTGTGATAATATTGTATTAGAAAAAGAATGTGACCAAGGACTTGAATCCCTGGCTCAATCTTGGAAATTTTCCAAGTTTAAAAAGAACACAACTCTTAAGTGGTAAATGACTCCTTGCCACAATTATAACTTTGTATGCGTGCTGGGTTTCTCAGCATTGTGTTTGAGTTTCATAATAGTTGGATCAGATAAACATAAGTTATAGTGCACAAGTTAGAAAGGGACATAACTAAAACCAGGTGCTCCGCAGGGCGCAGCTTTATACGACCGCAGAGGTCGAACCCTGAACAGTTGGGGCAAGTATGGACAAAACATTCAAGCATGATACAGCTCTGAATTTGGATTGTGATCAAATTTTTGACATTACATGGGTTTTTTTTACACAAAACAAATGCCAAGATTTTACAAATCAATTAAAGATTTCTTCTTCAAACTTTTTAAATCTAAAATTAAATAGTTGACACAGCATAGGTTTCTGACACAGAATGAATGTGGTCTAATGAACTTAAAAGGTTTTTTTTGCCTTTGAGCAAATCACTATGCTGTTGAATATTAATCCTCTCAAAAAAATGTTTGAAGAAATTTTCTTTTTATTTATGAAATCTGAAATGAGAAAAATTTAACCCCCCCCCCCTTTTTTTCACATCCCCGTTTCCCTTTTTCAAAACTGATATCAATTCAAATTTCTAATGGAGTTTGCAACAATAACTACTCATTTAAATACATCATAAAATATTAAGATGTAAAAAAACTGCTTGTTATCACTGAATGGTAAAGATTATTTAAATTTATCAGTTGGTAGTAAAAAGTGTATATACATTGTATATTGTATATAACAAAGATTTAAGTTGATTCTGGACAAAGAAAGATAACTCCAATTAAAAAAAATTCTTGCTATTGCACAAATAGGATATTTCTTGCTTACTATTCTGGACAAAGAAAGATAACTCTAATTAAAAAAAAAATTTCTATTTCACAATATTGTGCAATTAGATATTTCTTGCCATTGCACAATACTGTGCAATTGAAAAGACTTGCTATTGCACAATACTTAATATAATAATTTTAGATCCTGATTTGGACCAACTTGAAAACTGGGCCCATAATCAAAAATCTAAGTACATGTTTAGATTCAGCATATCAAAGAGGCCCAAGAATTCAATTTTTGTTAAAATCAAACTTAGTTTAATTTTGGACCCTTTGGACTTTAATGTAGAATTTGAAATTTGAAAACAGGACCAAAAATGAAGAATCTACATACACAGTTAGATTTGGCATATCAAAGAACCCCAAGGATTCAATTTTTGATGAAATCAAACAAAGTTTAATTTTGGACCCTTTGGACCTTAATGTAGACCAATTTGAAAACTGGACCAAAAAAACTTCAATAATCAAGAATCTAAGTACATTTTTAGATTCAACATATCAAAAAACCCAACCGATTCATTTTTTGTCAAAATCAAACTAAGTTTAATTTTGGACCCTTTGGACCTTAATGTAGACCAATTTGAAAACGGGACCAAAAGTTGAGAATCTACATATACAGTTAGATTCGGCATATCAAAGAACCCCAATTATTCAATTTTGATGAAATCAAACAAAGTTTAATTTTGGACCCTTTGGGCCCCTTTTTCCTAAACTGTTGGGACCAAAACTCCCAAAATCAATACCAACCTTCCTTTTATGGTCATAAGCCTTGTGTTTAAATTTCATAGATTTGTATTTACTTATACTAACATTATAGTGCGAAAACCAAGAAAAATGCTTATTTGGGTCCCTTTTTGGCCCCTAATTCCTAATCTGTTGGGTCCTAAACTCCCAAAATAAATACCAACCTTCCTTTTGTGGTCATAAACATTGTGTTTAAATTTCATAGATTTCCATTTACTTAACCTAAGGTTATTGTGCAAAAACCAAGAAAAATGCTTATTTGGGCCCTTTATTGGCCCCTTATTCCTAAACTATTGAAACCAAAACTCCCAAAATCAATCCCAATCTTTCTTTTGTGGTCATAAACCTTGTGTCAAAATTTCATAGATTTCTATTAACTTAAACTAAAGTTATGGTGCGAAAACCAAGAAAATGCTTATTTGGGCCCTTTTTGGCCCCTTATTCCTAAAATGTTGGGACCAAAACTCCCAAAATCAATACCAACCTTCCTTTTATGGTCATAAACCTTGTGTTAAAATTTCATAGATTTCTATTCACTTTTACTAAAGTTAGAGTGCGAAAACTAAAAGTATTCGGACGGCGGACGACGACGACGACGACGACGACGACGACGACGACGACGACGACGACGACGACGACGACGACGACGCAGACGCCAACGTGATAGCAATATACGACGAAAATTTTTTCAAAATTTGCGGTCGTATAAAAACAGTTGATGACATAAAGTCAAAATCTAAACTAAGATTGTGTGTTGTGATTTTTAGAATTGTGTTTGAATTTTTATAAAATTTGCATGAAAAGAGCAGAAACTATTTTTTTTTGCCATTAATATCCAAATTAAAAACTCAAAACAGTGTGTGAGGGAATGAAAGTGGATGGACTTAAGGTTGGTCAAGGTTAATGGCCCCTATTGCCTTTGGGAGATGGGCATAAACAAATCTTTATATGCCCAAAAATAAAGGTAAATCAGTATTTGAGCATCAGTTGAAGAGTATATTTGATTTTATCACAATGATACATACTCAGAATGCAAGCGATGGAAATGAACATATACAAATAGTCACAAGTTCTATACGAAATAAATACAATGAATGGTTTTGACTAAATATTTTTTTCAAGTTTTATAACTTAATTTCTCCTTCTCCCTATAAATCATCACTTTGTGTATCAAGTTATAGCAAATTAAAAGCAAACAATCCCCTCATAAACTAATGCCCTTATTCACCTAAATTGTTTACATTGTTTTCAGTATGTTACATAATGTTAATTTACAATTTAAATGCATAGCTTGGCAATTATTTGATTAACTGGCTTCCTTGAGAACTTTATTGCATGTAAACATGTGTTCAGGTAAACAATTTCCCTTGAATTTTATCCTAGCAGTATAGCCATTTTTAATTTTCTCAGGTCTAGGACGCCGATAGTCACAAAGGGGATCACTTTTTTTTATCCACTTCACCCATCTGAGAGACACATGTATGTTTATGACAGACTGGGGCAAAATATATTTTTTTAATTGCATAGTTCTTTAAAATTGTCAATAGTTAGAAAATGCTTTATTTTCCAGCATGTAATTACAAGTTTTGGATTGAATGACCCACTAGATACAAGTTCAATTTATTCCCAATTTACACTTACTTATAATCAATAGTAAATTAAAGATTGCTAATAATTGAATCGTATGTACTTGAAAGGTCATCATAACCATTATAAATCTACTTCCTGAATAAACAATAAAGTCACATATAAATAATAATAACAGTATGACCATTAATTCTACATTTCATAAAATCATGTTCCAAGCGATTGCAACGTATGTCAGACAAAGCCTTTTTATGCCAGAGCTATATGACAATAATACATAATGACTTCAAAACAATGAAATGAGAATAAAATATTGAAAGTGACATTTTCTGGCCTGGTCTTATTTGCTTTCATCAATTCAGTCTATATTGCGAAGGAACTGATGCATTTAACATAAAAATAAGAAGATGTGGTATAATTGCAGGAAACTCTCCACCCTGGACCAATTGACATAAAAATTTACAGCTATAGTTCACCGTACAATCTTCAACAATGAGCAAAACACATACCATATAGTGAGCTGTAAAATGTAAAATAATTCAAATAAGAAAACTAACAGCCTGAACGATGTACATTTTTTGGGGGTACCAAAAATGAAAGCCTTAAAGGCATACATACATTTGTATCTGTACTTACTTTCAACATGGGCAAAGGCACAGAAGGGTCCTCTAGGGCAGTGGTTAGTTTGTACCATGTCATTACATTTTGTTGATTTATAAATCTGAAATAGACATGTTAGACTTAGTATTCTTGTACACTCATGTACAATGTACACTGTGGCTAAAATATGACTTGCTTTTCAGTCTGTCGATGGTTGTGGGTAATAAATTGCAATAATTTCTAATAAAACCTTTGGTATCTTCTTAGGTATTAAGTTTATTAACTATAATTGGTTACTTTAAGGCATATATTCAAATTTGTATAGACAAGAATGTTACAGTAAGTTCTAAATTTATAACATGAGTATGAGCTTTTCCTTCAGAAACATTCAAGGGTCAGGTCCTTAGAAATGGTTATTTCTGTAAAACTCGGCACAAGTTATTGAATATGTTTTTAAATCTGATGTATTGTAAATGTGGCTTTATTAATTTCCAAGAAACAATGCCTATTCAAATCAAATGATGAAAATTCTATGGCGAATACTGCATTTTGATTGTTGAACTCATAGTTTTTGTTTTTTCACAGAGCAAATTTAAGAAACAAGATTTTACCTCTGGGTGAAACTGTTGTTCTGTACGTGTATGACAGTAAGCACAGTTATCTCCATTTTCACACTGTGTTGGATCACTCCAATCATCTCCATGTTTAACATTAGGGCAAGGTGTAGACCTGCAAAACAATTAATTATAATTTCTTATATACAATGATACAGTCTCTGATATACATGTACTAGTATGGATTAATTATATTTCCCAATTATAACCAGTGATTTGCTGTTGTTGCAAAATGTTGTCTATTCAGATCAATAAAACATTTGTAAGGCTGTTTTTGCTGATTATATGATTTTCTTTGTATAAACTTTTACTGTAATCTCAACATAAATAGACACATGCAAACATGAAATACTGGTAACTATAATTTTATAATTTGTATTAGTGTATTTTCGTTGTGAAAATTCCCACTGAAGTTACATGTAGTTTAAATTTAAACTGCCTCAGTCTCAAGATCATCAATTGATCAAATATAAATTGATCCTTGGAAATGTCATCTTGAGGTTTTAACACCACTCAGAATTATACAATAAATCAATTTTCAAGTTCATTTTCACAGCAAACATTTCTTAATTTTTTTAACAAATTCTATTTGAATTTCACCAGTAAGTTGAGAAAAACATAATTGCGCCAATATATACATGATATGTATATATACCTATTTTTTTTTCTAGTTGCAAAAGAAAGTTTTTAAGTCAAGACCAAATACATCATGAAAAGATTTTCAAAATTTTACCACAGGTTTCACTGATCTAACCAAACCACAAAGCATAACCAAAATAAACAGCTGCACCATGATACGCCTGTCGCTTTCAATAACTTCTCAATGTCATATCAGTAATTCTTGAAAAAATTACAAATACAAACCATGCATAAAAGTTTCATGATATTACCAATGTTATTTCAACTGATTGGGCAGAGCTTTTGTTTTAATTTGCACAAGAACAGTCTATTTGAATATCAGTGTTACCAAACGCATATGCAAAAGAACTAAGTATATGATAAGAACCAATAACTGGACACTTCATTGATGAGTTTATCCCAAAACACCTGTCTATAGATGGACTGGTCTTAAATAAGGGACCATCACTCATAAACCCTGCCAAGTCAAGTGAAATAAAATCACATAATACCAAAAACGTAAAATCTAAAATTGATAAAAATCAAAAGGTAGCTTATGTCAATAGATATAAACAATTCAACAAAGTTTCTTGACGATTGGTGAGTGTTTTGGGAAAATCCCCCTCATCAAATGAAAAAAAAACAAAAAAAACTTGCGAACTTAAAATTGAAAATTATCAAAAACGAATGGGAGCTTACATCAATAGATATTAACAATTCAACAAAGTTTCATACATTTATGAGTTAATGTGACATGTTGATGATGGAAAGACAGGCAATGGTATACCATAACATGTCCTGTAAACGGGCATATAAATAATCCTCATTTAAAAAATGTTGGTTTGTTTCTGAATAGCACCATACTATATAATAAGACATTAACTTAGAGATCATACTGCTATCAATGCTTACAAAGTGATACCCCAAGCCCTAAAATTTGGTTTATTATATAGGGAATCACTGAAGCATGACAGGAGCCCCTGCCCCCTCCTTATGAAAAGTTCTGGATCAGACACTGTTCTTGGTGATTCAAAATGTACAATTGGGAATTTGTATAGAAAGACAAGTGGTGAAATGTCATCCAAATAATCAGAAAAATAAACTAACTGAAAACAGTTAAGATGCAGATCTGTAATGTCCCCTCAAGCTGGCAAAGTATAACCAGAAGCTCCGCAGGGCACAGCTTTATACGACTGCAGAGGTTGAACCCTGAACGGTTGGAGCAAGTATGGACACAACATTCAAGCTGGATTTAGCTCTAAATTTGGATTGTGATTAAATAGTTGACACAGCATAGGTTTCTGACACAGAAATGAATATGGTCTAATGAATACAAAATTTTTTTTTGCCTTTGAGCAATTCACTATGCTGTTGAATATTAATCCTCTCAAAAAAATGTTTGAAGAAATTTTCTTTTTATTTATGAAATCTGAAATGAGAAAAATTTAACACCCCCCCCCCCCTCCCCTCTCCCATTTTTTTTCTCATCCCCCTTTCCCTTTTTCCAAAACTGATCTCAATTCAAATTTCTAATGGAGTTTGCAACAATAACTACTCATTTAAATACATCATAAAATATTAAAATGTAAAATAAAGTGCTTGTTATCACTGAATGGTAAAGATTGTTTTAATTTATCAGTTGGTAGTAACAGTGAATATACATTGTATATATGTTGTGTACAAGTTATCATTTTGTACAAAAATATTGTACAAATTATAATTTGTACAAAACGTGCCTGTACAAATTACAATTTGTACAAAATTTGACAAAAATTCACTTATAACTTGTACAACAGTTTTAAATACGAATTTTGGTGAAAAATGCAATTATTAACACGATATATTGTATAAAACAATGATTTAAGTTGATTCAACTACTATTCTGGTCAAAGAAAGATAACTCCAATTGAAAACTGGGCCAATAATCAAAAATCTAAGTACATTTTTAGATTCAGCATATCAAAGAACCCCAAGGATTCAATTTTTGTTAAAATCAAACTAAGTTTAATTTTGGACCCTTTGGACCTTAAATAAGACCAATATGAACCAGGTGCTCCGCAGGGCGCAGCTTTATACGACCGCAGAGGTCGAACCCTGAACAGTTGGGGCAAGTATGGACAAAACATTCAAGCATGATACAGCTCTGAATTTGGATTGTGATCAAATTTTTGACATTACATGGTTTTTTTTTACACAAAACAAATGCCAAGATTTTACAAATCAATTAAAGATTTCTTCTTCAAACTTTTTAAATCTAAAATTAAATAGTTGACACAGCATAGGTTTCTGACACAGAATGAATGTGGTCTAATGAACTTAAAAGGTTTTTTTTGCCTTTGAGCAATTCACTATGCTGTTGAATATTAATCCTCTCAAAAAAATGTTTGAAGAAATTTTTTTATTTATGAAATCTGAAATGAGAAAAATTTAACCCCCCCCTTTTTTTCACATCCCCGTTTCCCTTTTTCAAAACTGATATCAATTCAAATTTCTAATGGAGTTTGCAACAATAACTACTCATTTAAATACATCATAAAATATTAAGATGTAAAAAAACTGCTTGTTATCACTGAATGGTAAAGATTATTTAAATTTATCAGTTGGTAGTAAAAAGTGTATATACATTGTATATTGTATATAACAAAGATTTAAGTTGATTCTGGACAAAGAAAGATAACTCCAATTAAAAAAAATTCTTGCTATTGCACAATATTGTGCAATAGGATATTTCTTGCTTACTATTCTGGACAAAGAAAGATAACTCTAATTAAAAAAAAAATTGCTATTTCACAATATTGTGCAATTAGATATTTCTTGCCATTGCACAATACTGTGCAATTGAAAAGACTTGCTATTGCACAATACTTAATATAATAATTTTAGATCCTGATTTGGACCAACTTGAAAACTGGGCCCATAATCAAAAATCTAAGTACATGTTTAGATTCAGCATATCAAAGAGGCCCAAGAATTCAATTTTTGTTAAAATAAAACTTAGTTTAATTTTGGACCCTTTGGACTTTAATGTAGAATTTGAAATTTGAAAACAGGACAAAAAATGAAGAATCTACTTACACAGTTAGATTTGGCATATCAAAGAACCCCAAGGATTCAATTTTTGATGAAATCAAACAAAGTTTAATTTTGGACCCTTTGGACCTTAATGTAGACCAATTTGAAAACTGGACCAAAAAACTTCAATAATCAAGAATCTAAGTACATTTTTAGATTCAACATATCAAAAGAACCCAACCGATTCATTTTTTGTCAAAATCAAACTAAGTTTAATTTTGGACCCTTTGGACCTTAATGTAGACCAATTTGAAAACGGGACCAAAAGTTGAGAATCTACATATACAGTTAGATTCGGCATATCAAAGAACCCCAATTATTCAATTTTGATGAAATCAAACAAAGTTTAATTTTGGACCCTTTGGGCCCCTTTTTCCTAAACTGTTGGGACCAAAACTCCCAAAATCAATACCAACCTTCCTTTTATGGTCATAAGCCTTGTGTTTAAATTTCATAGATTTGTATTTACTTATACTAACGTTATGGTGCGAAAACCAAGAAAAATGCTTATTTGGGTCCCTTTTTGGCCCCTAATTCCTAAACTGTTGGGTCCTAAACTCCCAAAATCAATACCAACCTTCCTTTTGTGGTCATAAACATTGTGTTTAAATTTCATAGATTTCTATTTACTTAACCTAAGGTTATTGTGCAAAAACCAAGAAAAATGCTTATTTGGGCCCTTTATTGGCCCCTTATTCCTAAACTATTGAAACCAAAACTCCCAAAATCAATCCCAATCTTTCTTTTGTGGTCATAAACCTTGTGTCAAAATTTCATAGATTTCTATTAACTTAAACTAAAGTTATGGTGCGAAAACCAAGAAAATGCTTATTTGGGCCCTTTTTGGCCCCTAATTCCTAAAATGTTGTGACCAAAACTCCCAAAATCAATACCAACCTTCCTTTTATGGTCATAAACCTTGTGTTAAAATTTCATAGATTTCTATTCACTTTTACTACAGTTAGAGTGCGAAAACTAAAAGTATTCGGACGCCGGACGACGACGACAACGACGACAACTACGACAACGCCAACGTGATAGCAATATACGACGAAAATTTTTTCAAAATTTGCGGTCGTATAAAAATTAAGAATCTACATACACAGTTAGAATCGGCATATCAAAGAACCCCAATTATTCAATTTTTGATGAAATCAAACAAAGTTCAATTTTGGACCCTTTGGGCCCCTTATTCCTAAACTGTTGGGACTAAAACTCTCAAAATCAAACCCAACCTTCCTTTTATGGTCATAAACCTTGTGTTTAAATTTCATAGATTTCTATTTACTTATACTAAAGTTATGGTGCGAAAACCAAGAATACTGCTTATTTGGGCCCCTTTTTGGCCCCTAATTCCTAAACTGTTTGGACCTCAACTCCCAAAATCAATCCCAACCTTCCTTTTGTGGTCATGAACCTTGTGTTTAAATTTCATTGATTTCTATTAACTTATACTAAAGTTATTGTGCGAAAACCAAGAATAATGCATATTTGGGCCCCTTTTTGGCCCCTAATTCCTTAACTGTTGGAACCAAAACTCCCAAAATCAATCCCAACCTTCCTTTTGTAGTCATAAACCTTGTGTAAAAATTTCATAGATTTCTATTTACTTAAACTTAAGTTATAGTGCGAAAACCAAGAATACTGCTTATTTGGGCCCCTTTTTGGCCCCTGATTCCTAAAATGTTGGGACCAAAACTCCCAAAATCAATCCCAACCTTCCTTATGTGGTCATAAACCTTGTGTTAAAATTTCATAGATTTCTATTCATTTTTACTAAAGTTAGAGTGCGAAAACTAAAAGTATTCGGACGACGACGATGCAATGTGATACCAATATACTACTAAAAAAAACAATGCTGTATGATTGTAATAGTTTGATTCTAGATATGTAAATGTATGTACTCTTATTCTCCAGTGAACAATCATTCATTTTTTTTCTTATAAAAATAGCCAATTATTGTTTTGTAGTTGCAAACAATTCATCTTTCATTTTTGCTTCTTATTAAAATACAGTCAATTGTTTTGAAGGTGTTTTAGATTTGTTTATTTTACAATTTATCAAAAAGTGAAATATCTAGGTTAATTATGTTTTAATACATAAACAAACACAACCAAAGATTACTAAAAAGTATAATTATACATAAGTTATTATTTAAAGGTAAAGGTGCCTTCACAGGTAAAATCTTTCTGTCCAAATTCATATATCATTTATGACATTGTTCAGGTTCCTACAGGCATAGACAAAATTACATCTTGAGTCAGTCTGACTTTTTTGGCTAAAGTATAGTATCTAATTTATTCAAAAACCTAAAAGTGAATCTATTATCAAGGTCACAAATCAAGATCAGCGAAAGTTTATCAACTTATATCTTATTGTCCTTTGCCATGGTAAAAAATTTGGTCAACTCATACTTTGTAGAAAAAGATTTATAAACAAAACATACATGTAAGGGCAGTCTGCACCAAAAACTTTTTCAACTACTAGTCCAAGACCAATATTCTGACATTTTTCTTATTGCTCCAAACAAAGTTTTGCAAAAACTTACTAGTCCTAATGAAATTTTACTAGTCTGGGGCTTCGGACTAGTGGCTAACCGTGCAGACTGTAAGGGACCATTTCAAGGGACTCGTTTTCATTGCCTGAAAGGTTGAAATAAGTAATGGAGTGCCTGAAACAACTTTTGATTTAGTGGATATATTCTTTCCACGAAATAAACAAAATTAAATCCTCCACGGAAATTTCTGCTTCTTCATGAACAGTATGTCATTTTTCTAAAATCACATATTTCACAAATTATATAAGTGAATTGTGCAATAGACAATTTTTCATGTCAACATGTCCTCTTATTCACAATTACATGTATATAGAAATTACATGTACATGTACATTACCTGTATTTGAATAATTTCGGACTTCTTCTCCTATCTCTTGTATTATGATAAGAAGGACAGGCATAACCTTGTCTACATAATCTAGGTGGTCTTTTGCATTGCTCTGTTTTGTAATTCTCAAGTACATAGTTGGTATCTGAAAAGAAAAAAAAGCTACTTTATTTTTTTATAAATAAGACACATGTTAGTCTTTAAGACTTGTATATCAACTCTGTACAAGCATGCTTTTTCTAAGTATTTAGATAAGAGAATCTTGAGACAGGTTGGGGGGGGGGGGTCCTATCTAAAAGGTGTTTCTATGACATTGGGAAAAGGTTGTTTCAAATGTGTGAGCTCTTTTCATATTAGAATCCCTTCCATTGAAACTAGTTTAATTTCAACTGCGGCAGTGCCCAGGACACTACTTTCAGAAAATGATTTTATTGTCCATTTGACAACTACCAACTACATGTACATGTAGAACAGCATCACTCATTCAATTTTGTTATTAACTACAAATAACGTATGAGCTATTTATAAACTACAGTAATGACTCAAAATTGCCTTTCCATATCTCAGCATTTTAAAGCCCAAAACAGAAAAAGGTACTATAATCATAATAATGTATAAAATCATGTGTGTTTATTCAATTTACTGATGACATTATATATTATATACAGGTACCAAGTAACTTTGTTTTGGCATAACACATTGGTTGTCTAGTATGTTTTCATATAAGTAGCTAAGGTTCAAAAGAAAAGAAAACGTTTTATAAAAACTGCACTACAAAGCTTTTACTGCCAAGAACAAGTCTTGCACACATTGTGCAAGGGAGGCTTTGTTAATTCTTATCATGCTGGTACAAACAAAGTTTTATCCATTAAATAGGATTTATATTCTTATACATTTAATAACAAGAAAAATTTCTGGGTATGTAATAATCAAGTTACAAAGTGAAAATCTGAACTGAACGAGTTTTTTTTTATTATTATGGCAGAAATTCCATAATAAAGCTTAAACCTATTGAACAAATTTCATTGAAATAAAGAACAAAAAATAAATTTCTCAATTTATTTTTATTTATTAACCATCCTAGAACAAACAAACAAAAAACTCAAAATTTGTGACTTATTAACAATTCTATACCACTGTCCAGAAGGAATTTCTCAACTATTTGAGAATGTTGAGTATGCATGGGAATCTTTCACCATCATCAATTTTCACACCAAGAATCAATTTGGAATGTAGCATATAAATGTACAAACACATCACATCAGTTTTCATTGAAATCCTAATCAGTCAGGGGACTTACTTAAATGGGTGATTTTCTAAATCACTGATTCAAGTACATGTATCATTATGTTCATAAAGGTTGGAAGTAAGGGTTGTCTTTCTTTAATAATCACTTATTTAAGTACATGTAGTACACTTTTATCACTAGACTAAGTGATTTAATTTTATTGCAGTTTTAAATATAGAATACTAATGATCCAGGGACTAATTATGTTGCTAAAATTATCAGAACCAACATCTGTGTTGTATAGGATGACCAGGTCATGTCAGGTGATGACCTTGTACTGAATCTAGGATAATGACATAAAAATCACTTGTTTAAGTATCATACATCAATTTCCTTCCAAAAAATCACTACTTTAAGTTAGTATCATTATTCTAATAACCCCATCTAATTTCAACACCCCTCAAACAGTGAAATTTTTATTGCGAACAGTAGAATTTTATTACATAATCTGAAAGATGAAACCTTGAACTTTACAGGAAAAATACTTCCACTGCTGGGAAAAATCTGTTAGGAAAGTATCAGTTCATTAAGTTAGACCCTTATTATAGCATGTTATCCACTAAAATAGATTTGCAACTTAATTATTGCACCAAAGGCATAAACCTTTCTACTTAAAAGAAGCAAAAAGTTCTTTTTTTTCAAATTTACTAATGAAAAGATATAATCTAAACCTATGTGTTTAAAATTTTGGTTAAACTACAAAATCACCATGATCACAATTTATGACAAAATTTCGAATTTGCTACTAAATAAGTGATTTAAAAATCACTTATTTAAATAAGTCCCTTGACTGCTTATACAAACTGTTGTTTCTTCAAATTTTGGAACAAAAATAATTTTTTCCCCAATTGTTAATAGGACCCCAAATGAAATGCTTCTGAAGTACATGTCACATGTGTATTTTTAGTTTCAATTTTTACAAATAATGAATTAATATGTACATGTATGACTATGACATACATGTACATATTAAACACCAAGGAGACAAAAAAAAACACACCAAGACCAGGTTAAGGGGGGGGGGGGGACCCAGTGGATAATTTAATAGCAGATTCATTGTCAAGAGCTAGTTTAGCACAATGGACCGACTTAACAACTAAGGCCTGACTGATCTGAAATTCTGAATTGATAATGCAGTTAATGTTGAAACAATATTTATGTCAACCCAGCTCAGATCATTCAAATTGCATGAAAACACAGTTTGTATTCACCTGTAGCTACATAAAAAGCAGTACAAGTACTTACACTAACTATGTACAAGTTATGAATGGAATAAAAATTTTGCATTTTAAGAAATCCAAATTAATCTTCCTTCTTTAATCTGTCATTGTTTTGTATTCCATAAAAAGATATTCTTTACTTAGTGGCTTAAGGCTGATTAAATTTTTTATAGGTTATGATATGCTAGACAAGGATAATTCCTCTCTGCATGCATGAATGCAGTTCTACATGCACTTACATTAGATTTAACAAACAGTGAGGTTGAAGTGAACATGCTCTTACTGCATAAACTTGATGACATAATGATTGAATGCACATTTATGTTACTAATTAAAATCAGGATTATAAACAAAATTTATCCTTTTCTGAATATTGTCCAATGTACCACGAATTGAGGTAAAGTCGGATGAAACCTGTCAGTCGGACATGAACATACATGTACACATTACAAATTTTCTGGTCACCAAATTAATATAGTTGACATATAGATTCTTGTACATGTATCTGAGATATGGACTTGTCCACTTTACTTTTAGCCTTGATCACTGAGTGATCCATGGAATAAGGTTGAGGTTAGGTCAACCTTTTCATGATAGACATGTCAACCTTGCAAGGAACCTACATGTATATTCTAAATCTAGTTATATAATTTCTCTTAATAAGCATTGATAAGCAACCTTTTACTTACAAAATAAATGGGAAAATGTGTTCATTGAACACAAATGATGCCCCCTATGCTGCATATAATGTTATATAGGGATATAACTCAAGAACCGTGAAAGTGACTTTACCCAAATTTTGTACTTATTTACAGATCACTAGACAAGGGTAAAACTTCATGCATTAAAATGTGAAATTGGAGCCAAGGACAATGGACATATTGCAGACAGAAACTTTGAATCAAAAGGTGCACATAAGGTATGAAACATCCAGTTCAACCTCCTGAAATATAAAGCTTTTAATAAACAGTTTACAGCTTCACAGTTGGTGTATGGTAAAACCCATGTGCCATTTTCATGCATGGCAGGCAACAAAAATTGTTTCATTATAACTTACCATTCCATCTAGGATCTTCAGCTAAAATTTTATCCTTTTCTAAACTACTTGGTGTTCCTGATATAGAACTAGCATTGGAACTCTTATCACAACTAATATTTATGGTATCAATAGCTTGTAATTCTCGAACATCATAAATGGGTGGCCTCAAATCATGGGCACCATGTGCAAAGGCACAATGAGGGCCATTCTTAACACAATTTCCTTTGCTATCTGTCTCATAAACACATGTACCAGTCTTGTAATACCGAAGATGATAACGTCTTTCTGTATCTCCTGCAGTTCTGTGTAAGTATGGGCAACTGTAAAATATAATATAAACATATATTAATTAAAATAAATTAATTAATAGTCGTGTTTGAAGTTAACCAAATTTCAACTAGACAAAAGTTTCTATTCTACAGGCACATTGCCCAAATAGACAGTTGTGCATGCTCTGTATGACTGAGTATAAATATGTATAAACATAAATTAAATGCAACCAAAATATATAATGCACACATATGACTAACCTTTTAAAATATTGCAAAGAACTATGCAAAAGAAGCATGTGTAATTTAAGATCAGTTATTGATAATTACCTATCTGTCATAATGTCCCTGTAGGCAATTTGCAAGCAAAAATCTCACGATTATATTCCCTCTTCCAAATGCATTCTTTTTTAGTTTACACTAATTAAACATAATCCTCATCAACAGAAAGACCTGATTACAATGATCACCATTTCCTTTATATTGATTCTGAACTTGTAAACACTTTCTATAAATAAAATCTGGGTCAAGGCCAAGAAAAATTCTTCCAAATAACATCTACGCATGTCTTTTGTAACCAGCTGATTCAGTAATTTATTGTGTTATATCAAAACTAAGTCAATCACATTCTTTTAATCATGACAACTTATTTCTTGAATCATATATATTTGTAAATACAAATTCAGCTCTTGCAAAATCAATCTGAAACTTTTCATTCATTAAAAATAAAGATCTGCTATTTTAACAAAGGATGCAATCTGATATTCTAATTCTCACTAAAGTTCATTCAATTTAAAGGGGAATCTCATACACAAATTTTGCATTAATAACATTCTTAAAAGGTCAGACTAATACCATACCCTACTAAAGTCAATTAATTGTTCATTCAATAGATTATGGGTTAGTTTACAAACAATGACGGAGATGTAAATAGACGTCCGCCATATTTGTTTACAACATGTTATGCCATAATTAAAACATTTTAATGCTGAATAAGCGGTTTGCAATTTCGTGCACTTGCTATAAAATTTACCGGTTTCGAAGAATGGATCAACTTATACAGCTGTCATGTTTTGATTCTTAACTTAAGAAAGTAAAAGCAGGTTGAGAATTTCCCCCTGGGTTTCCCACCAAAATTTAAACATTTCGATATTTGACAGTTCTCTATATTTACTTACTCGTCACCATCTGGACAGGCTCCATTTGTCTCGTCATATTTTGTACAGTAGACATCAGGACTGTAATTGAACGTTCCATCGCGTTTTCGAACAGGTCTTCGTCTTCGTTGATTTAGAAAATGCCAATGGAAACAAGTAAAGGGTCGGTGTTGAGTGCATTTGTGTTGCAGAAAAAGAGGACATTGCTGTGTTCGAAATTCCTTCAAATACCTGCAATATATCGAAGACATTTTAACCATTTACAGATAAACAGAAAGACACACTAGCTGTCAGTATTGAGATATGAATCATTTACTCACAAATAATGCTGTGGTTTCTCAGTTTGAGCAGCAACCACCGGGCTTTCAGACGGCATTTTTGTTGTCAATAATGTTTTAATGCGCATTCATTCTGACGCAGATTCGCAAATTTAAGGCTTTTTCGATTGGATGATTCAAGACACGTGCTAAAAGTTATTGTTTTTATGCGCGCACCTGTCAAACTGAGAAAGTAAATAAACAAACGTGCTTAACGGAATCAAGCCTAAATGAGTTAAAAAAGATGAACTTGCAATATCTTTAAACGCATATTTAAATACTGAACGCACTATTTACCCATTACTTTGTTTATACTTAGTTTGATCCTGTGGAAGCCTTCCATGATTTGTATAGAAGTATATGTAATTCATTCAAATTAAAAAATGCTGACTGTCAAATCCTTAGCATATGGACTAGTAAAAAATATCGGGCATGGAACAACTGCAAAAACTGAAATGAAATATTAAAAAATAAAGTACCATGGTTATACACGTGAAGAAAGTGTGTCCCATTCTAATTTGCAACAAAAAAGTTAGTGTCCCATGTTACTTTACGCGTACAGTATATAATATACTGTCCTTCCAAACCAATGTGCGAGACAAACACATCATTCAAATAATACTGGCGTGTGGTTTTACTATTGTTGAAGCCTACCAGGTCACACAGTTTACAAGTCTAGTAACTTGATATTGTACCATATGACTATAGACATCAGTTTGCCAATATCTTTCAAAATATTTAATATTTTAATCAATATATATATCAGTTTATCATATGTTTAGTAGTAAATACAGTAGTTTTGCATATGTGATAAATAGCCTGCTGTGTAATCCATATCGCGCAACTTTGATGCACACCCTTTATCGCATACCCTTTATCACACCCCTACTTTTTTTTTTTTTTTTTTTTTACATAAAGTCTGTAACGTCGAGTTTTCATATTGTATGTGACGTCACGAACGTCAAGTTTTCATATTTTTTGGCACACTAAATGCAACTATGGAAAATACAAAACACACAAATTAATACAATAATAAACAAATTTTTTTTAAACAACAGCACGCAAATTGTAAGGTAACCCAGGTGCTTCGGATAAGTAATTGAGCAGTTCTTTTAAGGCCTTTGAAACGAGACAAAAGTAGAACTGAAGGTATTAACCCAGTGCTATGGATCAGAAAACAGTTCATATAATATAATACTCTTCTGTTGAAATATATGATAAAGCGTATAATACATGGCAAAATCCGTATCACATGCCGTATCACCCTCGACCAATATCATCCCTCGGGCCTAAAGGCCCTTGGGCTGATAGTGATGTCTCGGGATGATACGACATATGATACGGATTTTGCCATCATGTATTATTCTCTATGTAACATATACATGATATATCATTTTAAGTCTTGAAACTTCTTTGGCAAACGGGCGAATACGTCTTCATCTGTCTATTGTTCAACATTGGAAACTTTCTACAACTGAAGTGCCCTCCTTTTTGGAATCTGTATCAAAATCTGTGTAATAAGCTTCAATAATTAAATCTGTATACGGTCATTCTTTGTCAGCAGTATTTGTTTTCTATTTGGGTAGAACTGCGTGTGTTTGATTGCTTTGAATCACCTTGTTGGTTAAGATAGTAACTAGTGCTATTAAAATAATGCATGATTTTAACCCGATGATTTTTCTTTTCTGTATTTTTTTGTGTGAACCTGCAACAGGAGGCAACTGCCTTCATGCCTCTGTGTAATTTACGGCTGAGGAGTTCCAAGAGTAGAACTAATATACCTAAATCTAGGAAAGGATCGACATGTATTGCTGTTTATATTTTAAGTACTGTTGATTTTGAAGATAAATTGAATTTTGGTGGTTCTTTACTGAATTTTGGGTTTTAACTGTGATTCGATCATTACAGTAACGGAAAAAAATTGCTGTTAAAGAAGCGCAATTGGTACCCATAGGAGTGCATTCTTTTGTTTCTCGATTTCGCGTTTTCGCTTTCTCGCTTTTTCGATTTCTCTTTTTCCGATTTCACGTTTGCAAATTAAAAGGAGAAAACGTGAAAACACGAAAAGAGGAAATGTCCGCATCCGGTCACCATTATTTTGTGCTTGTGTTAGAAGTTTTCAGTTTTTTTCTGCATAAAATTGGTCCAAAACTTTTGATACTCAACTGCCTCTCCTTTAAGGGTCGGTAATTCACGTCCCTGGTCACTATTATTTTGCCTGTCCCAAGTGAGGAGCCTGTAATTCAGTGGTTTTACTTTGTTGCTGTATATCATATTTGTCTTTCGTTTATTGTTTTGTAAATAAATCAGTTCGTTATTTGTTTAGTTGTATTGCTTTATGTCATTTCAGGACCTTTTAAAGTTTACTATGGGGTATGGGTTTTGTTTTGTTGTTGAAGGCCGTATGATGACCTATAGATGTTTTAAACTTCTACGTCTACGTCATTTGGTCTCTAGTGGAAAGCTGTCTCACTGGCAATCATACATCATCTCCTCATTTTATATCGCTGCTCTGCTTGTAATCATTAAACTGTATGGGTCGGAACGACACGAATTGCCCCGCTCGCAAAAAAGTCATTTGAGGATTGGAAATTCAGTGTAACTGTTATTTGTATGACATTTTCAATGTCCTAAAATCAGCTAGAACCAAACGTAAACTCGATCTGTAACTCAGAATGGTAGACTCTTATACTAAAATAAGCTCAAAATGTGAAGGCGTTAGAAAAGTCCGTATAACTGTTGCAGAATGACGAATAATATAAGGATAATCTGAGACTACTATAACACATATGTTATAGTAGTCTCAGGGATAATTAACAATCTGTTTTAGCCCTGAAAATCAACTAATATGGTTATGAGAAAGAATGACTCAAATCACTTCAAATGATTACGGTCACCTCCACGAATTGGTTAAAGGTCAAATATATGTTCACCGATCTGACTAATTATCGTATTTGATAAACAACATTCTATAACGTAAATGTAAATTTGAAAAAAGAGTCTAAAATAAACATTTTATAATGCATGGGCTCGTTAATATGTATTAACATTTTGGTGTACATTTTAGTCAAGACGCCATCTAATCGATGTGATATCTGAAAACTACCGATGGCCATCTGATAGGAACATAAGAAGAGATATGAATAGCGAATTCGTGCACTGGGATTTGTCTGGTTCTGTTTGATTTCATAACCATAGGTTAAGATAAAATCGAGATTTGAAACGAGGGATGTGCCTAAAAGACAACAACACGACAAAAGAGCCAAAAAAATGAAGGTCACCAATGGGTTTTCAGCAGTGGCGGATCCAGAAATTTTCATAAGTGGGGGCCCACTGACTGACCTAAGAGGGGGCCCGCTCCAGTCACGCTTCAGTGATTCCCTATATAAGCAACCAAATTTTTTTCCAAAAAAGAGGGGGCCCGGGCCCCCTGCCCCCCCCCTAAATCTGCCTCTGTTCAGCACATCGAGAAAATTCCCCAACCGAAGGTGGGCTTCAGCTGGCCCCTAAATGAAAATGTATACTATTTCAGTGATAATGGACGCCATGTACTAAACTCCAAAACATCTAGATAAACAAAAAGTCATGGAAGATCTCAATCCTCCCCTATACCTCTAGCCACTGTAGAAAAACAAAAAACACACAGCAATATGCACAGCAAAACTCGGTTTAAAAGAAATCCGAGTCCGATGTCAGAATAGGTAACAAAAGAAACTAGGCAAAATGACAATAATACATAGATTAACAAAGGACTACTAGCAGTTACTGACATGCTAGCTCTAGACCTCAGTTAACCTGATTAAAAGATTATGTTTTCATCATAAGAAAACCAAGCACAATCTCCCCCGATAGGGGTTAGTATCATACCATCATAAAATATATGAGAAGAAAATAACCCGTAGCATGCCAACAACTGGTTTACGAATACATATGTTTATATCCGATGCAAAGACTCTATGAGTGAATCAATATTAATACCAAAATACGCCATCTTCAATGTCCTTACAACAGTATCGTAACTATATCCCTTCGTAATAAGTCTGTTGAAAGGTTTTGTAAGCTTTTGGGGTGAATGCCGACAGTTTTGTGCTTTGTAAAGAGTATTACCATAAGAGATTGGATGTGAAATACCTTCACGTATGATACAAAAAAATAGTCTGCTATTAAAGGGGTGCAACTGTTGCCCATAGGAATACATACAACCTGTCGACAAACTGTTTTGCCTAAACGTAAAAAAATAGTATCAAGGAGAAAATTAACAGCTTCGATCATCTCATCACATCTCCAATAAGTAAACTAGCATATTTACCTTTCTCATTAGAGAATAAGGCTTTTAATAAGTTGCAGTCAATATATTTGCATTCAGATTTACCAAACTACCATTTAATTAAATAGGAACACTTTTGTTTGTTAAAATTGTTTGAAAGTGTAGTGTAATGAGTTGAAAAGGTAAAACTGTCAACAGAATCAAAAGGACCACCAAAAGCACGTAATCTATCGAAATCATCCAAAGACTTTTTACACTTCGAAATAGTTAATTCTACTATGTTCATATATTTTATTACAAAAGTTTATGATAAGTTCTTTGATAGTAGTTAATGAACTATAGTTAAAAGCACTGACAGATTAGTTGTAGAACACTTACAAGAGGCCGAGATGAACCGATATTTGACGGGTTTGTTTTGTCTGTGTAGTTAAGGTAACCAATACATAGAAGGGACCTTCAAATGTTCGAAAGAAGTCTATAGCTGTGATGTGGTTACGACATGTTTGTTTTCTGTATAACTGTCGGTGGAGCGCACGGACTTAAATGTAGATGAATTTGGAATTTCACTCTTAATAGAACAATGTCTGTGTATTATTTACGGCACATCGCCACCACATTATTGGCTGCTATGTCGGCCGGTTTAAACACAAATCGCTTTGAAAGATCTTGAAGATTATGAATTTGCGCTTTATCAACATAACATACCAAAAATCATTGTATATATAAAAAACAAAAAAAACATTCAATAAATTTATATACAGCTAAAAAGAATTTTCCCCATCATGCTTGTGTCAGATGGACAACAAAACTCCAAAAGGGTGGGTGGGAGTAAATTCCCTACAACAACCATGACTCCTTCTAACAGATACATCAGGTGGTTTAAAAATAAAGTTTCGGTCTTCACAAATTGAAACAATCTTGGATAAACTGTAATGGTACAGTTCCTCAGACTATTCACCACTAGAGGAATATGGTTTTCAATTTGAATCCACTAGAACAAAAACTAATTGAAGAATTTCGGTCAAAATTTAAACTAGTGTTCCATCTAAAAAAAGTTTAATTTTCTCATTCTCTATCAATTACCCAGAAACGTATACTATATTTTTTTATGATATGTCTGGTTTATATAAATACTTTTTTTTCTGATTTTGTCGTTTGTTCGGAAGAACTTTGAATGGAAATGTAAACATATTTCCATGACGTTGGTAAATTTTCTTAAAATTACAGGTATACAACTATTAAAAGTAAAAAGCGGAAATGTCTTGCCAATTTTGTTCATGTGTATCAAAGTTAAAATGTCCATATAATGTTGCAGCGCAAATGTCACTTAGAAATACAGGTGAAAAAGCGCTGGTCACGCCCAAGATAATGCGTTGCCCGATTTTTCACGATACATTTTAATAAAAAATCAACAAAATTCAAAGTTTTTGAAATAAAAAAAAATATCAAGGGAAAAACCTTTTATGTCACTGTACTGACTGACTAACATAAGATTCAGTTTCAAATATATCATTATTTATTTGAATGTGATCATTATAGGTACAAAACGTGTTGTTCTTTTTCCCATAGACTTGTGTTGCACCTTTTTGTGTTTTCTCCTAAAGTACTGCATATTTTCTAAATCTTAGAAGTTGAATGACATTGGGTTTTTTTTGGGAAAAAGGGGGGGGGGGGGGGGTCCGCGTTAAAATACTTTGAAAATACATAAGTTTTTTTTTTATAGATTTTGAAATATTAATTAGATTTACAATCTATTATATTCACTATCCAATACCGAGTCTTTCACGATCCAATCGCAATGCTTTGACCGCCCGTTATATAAATATTCTTTCACGATTGTTTTTCTCGATATAACGAATGACAGCCGTGAATACGCACTGAAAAAAATACCTAGTCAGAATGACAAGTCTGTCTAGTAATCTCAGATAGATGTCTAGTAGATAATCATGATAATATCGATATGATTAACATAGCCAAAACACTATACCAAAAATAAAAAATAAAAACAACAGCAGCCACACTAAACTATGTGAATTACCTGGTTTTTTTTTCTTCCTAAAAACCAAAAGTCTTAGACTGAATCTATATTTTGCTTTGAGACCACACTATTGTCAAAAATATAGGTTTAATAAAAATTGCGTTTCATATTAAGAAAGGGTCCGTGATCGGCGATTATCATTTGCCTCACTTTTAAAAGAGACTAGTTATGACCCTGCTTTACTGATACGTTTTCATATATTAAACAGTATTGACTTTTTGTTTTTGTAAGTATTTAATGTATGAAGTTTTGAATACAAAAAGATTGACTTCCAGCTTCCAGAGGATGATGATTAATTTGGATTACATTGTAAATGATGACTTGACTTAAAAATGGTGTATTTTCAGATGTTATAATAAGAATGATGAAAATAAATAATCAGTCCCTTGTTTTAGTGAAAATATGTCCTTATAGCCCTTTGGAATATAAAATGATCGTTCCCTCAACAAAATACTGATGCGTAATCCTTGTTTATGCTTTAAAAGGTAAGAGATGTAGACTTTCTCATAGACTTCTCTTAAACTGAGTTTTACTGTGCGCATTGTTGTTTGTTTTTTTCTACATTGGCTAGAGGTATAGGGGGAGGGTTGAAATCTAAAAGAAAAAGCATGTTTAACCCCGCCGTATTTTTGCGCCTGTCCCAAAAAAAAAGCCTCTGGCCTTTGTTAGTCTTGTATGATTTTTAATTTTAGTTTCTTGTGTATAATTCGGAGTTTAATAGGACGTTCATTATCACTGAACTAGTCTACTTAAAATTGAGAATGGAAATGGGGAATGTGTCAAAGCGACAACAACCCGACCATAGAGCAGACAAATATATTTGTTTAGTGGCCAGCTGATGGACTCCTCCGGGTGCGGGAGATTCTCGCTGCTTTGAAAACCTCTTGGTGGCCCGCTTCGGCTCAGGTTGTCTGCTCTATGGCCGGGTTGTTGTCTCTTTTGTTTTATTTTTCATGTTAACGCAATCATAGGTTTTAACGTTGTTTTCAATTTAGACATGTTTATATCTTTTCTTTTGGTCTTGCATTATATTTGCCTTTGGGTTTATATGATCCATTCATCCTATTTCTACTCTTTAAATTCAAGAGTCTATCCTAAATTGAGGTAAAATTATATGGCCTTCCCTATACCGTTTCGATTCTTAACATCACTGAAGAGACACAATTGTCGAAATCCGGATATGATGTACTACTTTTTGCACCTCGGTTTGTTTGCGGTCTACCATCTTTTTGCAAGTTTATTGTTTTCTGTTTGGTATTAAATTAATGATTTTAACATATTAATTTTGTTACATCTGGTGATCCGTTTATTGATCTTTATTAGCAATTGCTAGTCAAATACATGAACGTTGATTTCAATTTAGACTTGTATACTATATATACGTAACAATGTTTATACAAGCAAAAAACAATAAACTTGCGGAAAAGATTGTAGACCGCAAACAAAAGGTGCTAGTACACCATATCCGGATTTTGACAAATGTATACATATATATTGTAGACCGCATTGCTTGAACGTTGTTTTCAATTAAGACTTAAGTTATTTATATTTATTCAGCGGAAAGGAACATCATCGAGGCGAGTTTGTGACTGAACTTTTTATTTTTAAAATGTTGGCGAGTTGAAGAGATGGGGCGAGTTTGTTGTAGGGCGAGACGTCCTTTTTCTGTCTTTGTTAATCCGTAGTTTCAATCACACTCTCCTAACTTTACAAAGGTTGGAAGTAAATTAAATTTATAATTTCAAGAATAAAGCAAAGACAATTGAATGTTAATATTTTATAAAAATCAAAATTTGTTTACTTTTTTTCTTATTTGCTTAAGGAATCCATTGATTTTCAAGGACTCAAGGGACAACCAATTCTCGTGCCATTCGTGGCGAAGAACATGTCAAAGAAAAATGAAGACAATTTAAAGGATAAGATAAAGAATTTACTTGGTTTCTCAAAGGAAAAGGATAAACCGATCACCTTCCAAAAAAGCCAAACTAAGGAAATAGTTTTCACCCCAGAACGTTTAAGGGTAAGATGCCGTTTTAAAACACATATATCTTTGGCTCGAAAATTTATCTCAATGGGGGTTTTAGTGCACGAATGTAAGCGATTTGTAAGTTAAACAACTTTTTTTGTGGTGCATTTGCGAGAAGGAAGAATTCAGGGATGTTCTGGGGTTGGAATTCCCCCTTTTAGATTGCCAACTAATACGTTTGTCTAGGGACATACATGTATGTTTGAATACCCCCTTTTTATATGTGTAGAAATGATGGTTTTGAAATCTCCATTATTTAAAACAGCTTGATTTGTACATGGGTACAATTACCTTAATTTGACAACTGCTATGAGGGTGGTAGGTTATTTTCGTGCAACGTGATCGACGTTTTTTATTTCACTTTCAACGTGTTTTTACTTTTTTATTTCACGTTCAGTCGTGCAAGACGGGTGCCTCATTCAACGTGTTCTGCTTTTTTTAATTTTACATGTATCGTGATTTTCAAAGTCTTATTTTGCGTGCTAGGTATTTTTCAAATAAAATTCAAACACTTGGCAGGGTTCGTCAAGAAATACTTTTTTAAAAGCCGTAAACCAATTATATCATAAATATGTATACTAAATCGGGATTATCAAGTAAAACAAAGAGTTAATATATACAAGAAGACAGTGACTCAGTCACAAAAGGTTCACATAAAAGTATTTATTTTTCGTGCAACATTCATTGAAGAAACTATTTCACGTTCAACTTGAAATTATGTCTTATTTCACGTTTTTTCATGCTAGCCCCCCCCCCCCCCCCCCTTTACCACCCTCTGCTATCATGTCTATGTCATTTTGTCTCTGGTGGAGAGTTGTCCCATAGGCCAGTCTGGGATACGGTTTTCAGAGGAATCTGTCATGTGACTTTAATATGAGGCAGACATTACCTGTTAATGGGGACGAAGTCTGTATGAATTATTTTTTTTTCTTCAACATGTAAAATAAAAGAAACGGGAATACCGTAACGTTTCCGATTTGGATCTGTTGTTAGGGATTTAGTTGTGATGTTATTTAAGTTATGATGTCATATTCAATGTAAACAAAGAAACGCTTTCATCAGGTAATGTTTTATTCATATCAAACAATTACTAAAAATGAATTGGTATGGAGTGCCAATCCCATATTTTACTAGAATGATAAATATATATTTTATTCAAACTCTCATCCAAACAAGACCAGAAAAGGACGTAAATTTCTGCGCAAATGCAGGGATTTGAAAAGTCTGAAATAATTAATTATTTAAGATATCAGACCGAAGGCTCATATTAAGAGTTCATTGGTTCATCTGATGGTGCCCTTGACCTCATTTACATGGTTTATTGGTAACAGTCTTCACGCTTAAGTTTTGAGTCCAGAAGCTCAATTTTTGGAAAATTTTAGTTGGATTTTGTTGGCTTGTAGAGGAGAATTTTACAAGCCCAAAAGCAATTTTACATGCCAATGCCATAGGACTTGTGGTTAAGCGTGAAGACTCTGGTAATGTTGAGTTTATATGTGATTCACCAGACTTTAAACATAAATTGAATCATGATATTAAAGTAAAACGGGTCAACCATTTCAGTGTGTGCACTCTTGTTTCTTAATAATTTTTTAAACAAGTTTTCTTATCTCATTCATGTCATTAGGCCTTGAAGGCTCAAATTTAGTAACATGTTGCTATTTTGTCTACATTGGTGTTCTCTGATTTTAAAAGAATATGTGATGCTATAGTTTTAGGGAAAGCAGTGCTATTTTCAAACCTCATGGTCGTATCTGAAATTTCTATGGAAAACAATAGACCACTTTTGAGTTCATCCTTCACTGGAAAAAAGTCAATTATGCAAGGCACTACCAGATAGACAGGATCACCTGTATCCCTGCACTTTTAACGTTCATTAAGTGTACTAGTGATCGTCATTGTGCAGTATAAACTAGAAATAATGTTTGTTTTATAAGTACTTAATCACAATTCCCTAATGACAGCAGTACTGATTGTCAATTATGAGAATTTAATTTACCGAATAAATTATGCAATACCAACTACTTGTTCAACATTGGAACAGAAGTGACTATGCCCCTACATTGTAAACGCATGAATGATGTTCACTAAAACCAGAGTTTTTGACGAAAATGCATCGAACTCGAAAGTTGTCTATTGCATTCTGCCACTTCTAAGGAAAAAAAATACTACAAGATTTTGCTTTATATACATTTGTACATGTACATTTGTATATGTAAGCATAATTTGTTACTTTTTTCAATCATGTACAATTATGTTTGTTTCACTTTTTTTTTATTTTTGCAGGAGATTGGCCCTGAAAGTCCTGCTAACAACAGACTTAGAACAATAAGAGAGCTTAGTGAAGTGGTGCTAAATAAAAGATTAGAGGAGGTAAGAAATTCAGATTAAATTTGGTTGAAAAAGTATAGCAAAATATATTTGAACCAAAATTTTTTCCCAATTTCAACAGTTTTGAAATTGATCTGTTTTGTCTTAGGGTTACAAATGGAGATAAACTTAGAATGGGTAATATCTTGAATTTCTCTTTTAATATTTCCAGCAGATGTCTATAAACAATATTTTGCTTTACATATCCATTTTAAAGTCAAAAGTCAAATTTCAAATATTTATATATATTTTATATTGAATATCACTGATATTGGACATATACTTTTTCATAATGAGGTAAAGAAGGAATTGACTTCCAGATGTAAACAAGGAATATTTCAAAGACCTGAGGTGGATGACAATTTGCTAATTGATTATAATTGGCGTTATTGCTGGTACCAAAAAAAGTTTTGGCTTTGATATGGGATTGTTTGTTACATGTTTCTATTCACTATGTCTTCTTGTACTAGATTAATGATCCACAATTGATGGTTCTTTTACAGAATGCAATTGAAGCATTATGGCATAGTATTAAAGATTTAGTACAGAGTACTTCACCATCAGAGAGTAGAATTGTTGCGTTACATTTCCTGAAATGCCTTCTAGAAGGACAGGTAAAGTGTTGTCTATAAACAATATAATTCAATTTAATATTTTGATGCTTTTAACTCAATCATAATTCATTTACTTTTATTTGCAGCTTCATTGTTTTCTACCTCGAATCTTAAGTGTTTAAGAAAATGAAAACATATTTAATCACTTACTACTTACACCAACTGTTATGTGGAAAAGTTTTCCAGGATTGCAATGCAAATGTGTATCAGAAAATATAACATGTGTTTATACTACAATGTTTTTTTTTCATTTCTAAAATTGAATGGTTTTTATACGACCGCAAAAATTTTAATTTTTTGGTCGTATATTGCTATCACGTTGGCGTCGTCGTCGTCCGAATACTTTTAGTTTTCGCACTCTAACTTTAGTAAAAGTGAATAGAAATCAATGAAATTTTAACACAAGGTTTATGACCACAAAAGGAGGTTGGGATTGATTTTGGGAGTTTTGGTCCCAACATTTTAGGAATTAGGGGCCAAAAAGGGCCCAAATAAGCATTTTTCTTGGTTTTCGCACTATAACTTTAGTTTAAGTGAATATAAATCTATGAAATTTTGACACAAGGTTTATGACCACAAAAGGAAGGTTGGGATTGATTTTGGGAGTTTTGGTTCCAACAGTTTAGGAATTAAGGGCCAAAAAAGGGCCCAAATAAGCATTATTCTTGGTTTTCGCACAATAACTTTAGTATAAGTAAATAGAAATCAATGAAATTTTAACACAAGGTTTATGACCACAAAAGGAAGGTTGGGATTGATTTTTGGAGTTGAGGTCACAACAGTTTATGAATTAGGGGCCAAAAAGGGGCCCAAATAAGCATTATTTTTGGTTTTTGCACCATAACTTTAGTATAAGTAAATAGAAATCTATGAAATTTAAACACAAGGTTTATGACCATAAAGGGAAGGTTGGGTTTGATTTTGGGAGTTTTGGTCCCAACAGTTTAGGAATAAGGGGCCCAAAGGGTCCAAAATTGAATTTTGTGTGATTTCATTAAAAATTGAATAATTGGGGTTCTTTGATATGCCGAATCTAACTATGTATGTAGATTCTTAATTTTTGGTCCCGTTTTCAAATTGGTCTACATTAAGGTCCAAAGGGTCCAAAATTAAACTTAGTTTGATTTTAACAAAAATTGAATCCTTGGTGTTCTTTGATATGCTGAATTTAAAAATGTACTTAGATTTTTAATTATTGGCCTAGTTTTCAAGTTGGTCCAAATGGGGGTCCAAAATTAAACTTTGTTTGATTTCATCAAAAATTGAATAAATGGGTTCTTTGATATGCCAAATCTAACTGTGTATGTAGATTCTTAATTTTTGGTCCAGTTTTCAAATTGGTCTACATTAAGGTCCAAAGAGTCCAAAATTAAACTAAGTTTGATTTTAACAAAAATTAAATTCTTGGGCTTATTTGATATGCTTTATCTAAATATGTACTTTGATTTTTGATTATGGGCCAGTTTTCAAGTTGGTCCAAATCAGGATTCCATATCAAGTATTGTGCAATAGCAGGAAATTTTCAATTGCACAGTATTGCACAATAGCAAGAAATATCTAATTGCACAATATTGTGCAATAGCAATTAATTTTCAATTGGAGTTATCTTTCTTTGTATAGAATAGTAGTTGATAATATATGTTGGAAATTTGCCAGACATGACTATGATGTCATTTTCTATTTTTATTTGCCAATAACTTTATGTAAATAACTTCATTGGAAATTTGACAATATAAAATGTTGCTGATGAAGCTTTTTTTCCTTATCTTATCTAAAATGTTTTTAGATAATGTATGTTGGACATTTGCCAGACATGACTATGATGTCATTATCTATTTTTATTTGCCAATAACTTTATGTAAATAACTTCATTGGAAATTTGCCAATATAAAATGTTGCTGATGAAGTTTTTTTTATTGATTTATACAATAAACAATGTATATTCACTTTTACTACCAACCAATCTTTACCATTCAGTGATAACAAGCACTTTATTTTACATTTTAATATTTTATGATGTATTTAAAAGAGTAGTTATTGTTGCAAACTCCATTAGAAATTTGAATTGATATCAGTTTTGGAAAAAGGGAAACGGGGATGTGAAAAAAAGGGGGGGGGGTTTAATTTTTCTCATTTCAGATTTCATAAATAAAAAGAAAATTTCTTCAAACATTTTTTTGAGAGGATTAATATTCAACAGCATAGTGAATTGCTCAAAGGCAAAAAAAAAACTTTTAAGTTCATTAGACCACATTCATTCTGTGTCAGAAACCTATGCTGTGTCAACTATTTAATTTTAGATTTAAAATGTTTGAAGAAGAAATCTTTAATTGATTTGTAAAATCTTGACATTTGTTTTGTGTAAAAAAAAACCATGTAATGTCAAAAATTTGATCACAATCCAAATTCAGAGCTGTATCACACTTGAATGTTTTGTCCATACTTGCCCCAACTGTTCAGGGTTCGACCTCTGCGGTCGTATAAAGCTGCGCCCTGCGGAGCACCTGGTTTAAAATTTTATTGAGGTGTAAAATCACATCTTGTAAAATTACTAAAATGTGTACTCGCTCAACTTTTTTTATGCCCCTATAAATTTGATTAAAGAAGCATTTAATCTTATTATTACTTTCTCATGTTTCAACGTCAAAGTCATGAATTAAATCAAGCATTTTGTTTGAGATTCTATGTATTGTTTTAACATTTTCACAAAGCGCATGTGAAGTCATAGATGATGTATTTTATACTGAATGCCTTTACAAATCAAAATTACGAAATTATTTCAATATAATTTTATTATTTGATAATAATTTTTATTATTTCCATTTTAGTATCAGTATTTAGGGATCCTTAGAGCATTCTTTTTCCATGTGATTGAAAGTTTAACCGTACCAAGTGATACTGCATACAGGTATGTCTATAACTTTATTTTACTTCATGACAACATTATCAGTTAGAGGAGAAATTGTGACTTGTATCAATATTTTATATATTTAATGAATGACTGTAAAAAAAATTCTGTCTATGAAGAAATAACATCAAAAATGTGGTGCACACTGAATAACTTGTGTAGCAGGTTATTTAACAGTGTTCACCACATTTTTTATGTTATTCCGAGTAGATAGAGAAAAAAATTACAATTATTCCTTATAGTTTAATTCTAAAATCAATTTTAAAGGAGTTAATCATGAAAAAACATTGATGATGTCACAGTCATATGACAAAATAATGTCTATGAGCTGATCAACAAATTCTCTCAGCCTATCAGAAGATGTGTTACATCCAAAATTAAACTATTACCTGATGTTAAAATCTGGTAGCTTGAATATTCAAACTAAACGAAAAACATCATAGCAAATGACATGAACTCCAAAAGAAGTGTGACAAGGCTTCAACAAGATAAGTAATTTGCAATGATTACCGTCTTTTGGTATGTATAGTGCGCTTTTGTGTATAGCGCGCACCCCCATTATGGTCAAAGAAACGAGAGAAAAAAGTTAATTGGTAGTATAATACCCCTAGACATTTTCTGAAAAGTTACAGCTCCAAATTCCCCAAACAAGAAGTTTATTGGTAAACAGGAAGTTTTTTAAATGGACATCAATGTCGGAGAATTCCGTACGGAATACGTAATCAATATAAGATTGACAATATTGTAACAAATGCATAAGAATTTTATTAGATGGAGATGAATATTCATTAAAGTTTAGTTTATTTTAAACCAAATTTAATCAATAGTTTGAGTATCAAGGACAAGATTAAATATCCAAATTAATGTTCTGATTCAAACAATAAAATAATAACTAATCTATAATACTAAAATTACGAGGTCCAATTTATCAGCCGGCATCAGGTAAAAACGACATATCAAAGAAATCAACTTTATATATAGCTAATATAGGACAATTGTGTAGATTAAAAATTACACCACTCCAGACCCTTTTGTTTTCCACATAATTAATATTGCCAATAATTAACAAGTTCCGGGTCGAATCCGGTACCGATACCAAAAGTATATTCACCTGTTAACCATTACCTTATCTGTACGTTCCTCATCTAACAGGCGCACCACCAAATGGTGTATTTATACACGGGTCATAATCACAAAGTCGACACAACTAAATTCAATTATTGTCAAATTGTTCCCTATTGTAGTTTTTTAATTAGTAAAACTTTCTAAGATAACAATACGAATACTAAAAATTTGGACTAAGGCGTATAGGCACAGTTTTCAATTTGTTAGCGGGCATGACGCAAAACAGCGAATCAAAGATTTGAACTTTATTGGACAATGCTGTTGATTAAAAAATACTCAATTCCAGGACCTGAATATTACCAATAATTGAAAAGTTCCAGGTCGACGGGTTCAAACAGAAAGATTTGAAAGCAGAGAAAACTGTGTATCTTATAATTGGCACGACTTTATCAGATGACAATACCAATACTAAAATAAGGCTTACGCATAGTTATATACTTTAATTCAGTCACGAACCCGCGATATCACGGGTGTGTTCTAGTCAGTCTAATAATTATAATTAATGTCATTACTCTGTAATAAATTGTTAAAATCTCATTGTTTTTATTTTTTGTTTGATGATTCTAGCTGTTAATCCGGATTATCACACCTCAATCAACAGGTCTAATCGATGTCAAAACAAATCAGTGACAGGTTGACCTTGTTCCTAATTAAATTCGTTCAGGTTACAATTATGGGATTATCATGTTTTCAATCATAATTTCTTGAATGGTTATAAACAGTTGATAAAAGTTGAAAATTTACAAAGTAAAAACGTATTTTTAAAAATAAACTTTTCATAGAGTAAATCATCACTTTACAATATTAAGTCACATGACTGACCCACATGACTTGCGATCACCTGATCAATACATAAGAAAAAATGGCGGTTTATCTTTTCAAAACGAGCGTGGTTTATTCAATTTTCATACACTTTTCTTCAACTTTCTATGATGAACACATAGAAAAACAGTAAGTTATGACAACAAGGAACACAGAGGCTAATTTAACCGACAGCAAAAGCTTTATTGTGTCTTTATTAAGACTTGGCAAATTTCCGGATTGCAAAACAGATGCCATGAGATGGACAAATTTACACGATAAACGTAACAACAAAGATATAAAATGTATTTTATTTGAATAAATCATGACAAATCAAGAACAATACGATACATATTACAAATGTAACATGTAAAACATAAAAACAAACGAGGTTTTAGCAAAAATATTCTTTACTCTTCACTTCACTTGGAAATTTCTTTGTCGGAGTTGGGACCTGCAAAAAGACTTAGAAAGTGTTTGTAGTCATGTATAACACGCACCCTCTTACAAGAAACATGACCTAGGGTATAAATGTGCGTGTTATACATACCAAAAGACGGTATATTTGGATTGTAGTTTCTATTTATCACTGTGTCAACATTTTATTGGCTATTTTAGGTTGGATTTGTTGTTAACTCTTGAGTAGACATGGAAGTAATTACAGTTTGTATAGACAAGTCGTATCTCTGTGTCAACATTTTATTTACTATTTTAGGTTGGACTTGTTGTTAATCCTTAGTGAACATGGAAGAAATTTACATGAGTTTGAAGAAGATGCAGGTACAGATATAGAAATTTGTTTAAGATTGGACAGTTGTATACAAATAATGGAAAAAAGTCATTGAAATTGACCAATGCTGAAACAGAGTCTCATTTTCTGACAAAATGACTGTGCTTTTTTTTTAGGCGATTCATAAATTTAAAGATGCTAAGACTATCAAAAATAATGACTGGCCCAATATTAAATTTCTAAATCTGTCAATTTCAGACATATTTTTCCTACATTTATTTCCCCAATTGTGAACTTCATAAAATTTTTACAGTGAACTCATAAAAGATTTACAACACTAAAGAATTTTTCCACCACCATCATCTTATTAGTTTTTGGGTAAAGATTGCATGACATGCAATCAAAACATCAATGATGGCATTGTTAAAGTCATCTATGATTCTATAAAAATTGGAGTTATCTTCCTTTGTCCAGAATTCTAGTCAAAATAACTACATTGTACAAACATTTTTCAATGCAAAATTTGCTTCCTATTGATAAATTAACACAATTTTTACTAATCCGTGCTTACAAGCACTTTGATTAATATTGCAGCCTCATTAAAACCCAGTTTCCATAAACGACAGTATTTTCCCTTGTGTTAAATGTTATAGAATTTTTAAAAAAGCAAAGAAATTTTGTACATGATTTGTCAATTATTGATGAGTACAATATCACTTATATACCATTCTGTCTCAAAATAGCCAGGCCATATAGTTTCATTTACTACCTACTTTCAGTCAACCCTTAATACTAAATATGTAGACTAGATATTTATATAGATAAATAATGAGCATCAAACACCGACAAGATTAATCAATTTAGACAGTCACATATGGCAGGGTTAAGTTTTCGCCAGTCCTAGACAAACTTTACACTAGAAAATAAATCCACAATAGAGGTACTGAATTCAATAACACCAGACGCACCATAGCTATAAAGCAATAATCCTATATAATCTATAAAACTATGATATTGAAGGTTCCTGTTTCGGGGTTGAATTAATACCTTCAGAAAGATTTTTTTTTTTAAATAACTCTGTCAGAGGATTTTCAAATAATTATTGCAGGACCTTTTCTGCTACAGTGGATGCCACAAGTACGGTCATCAGGAAAGATAAAACAATATTTAGAACTAATTGTCAATGTTATCAAGTTTAATGCTGCTTACTTAGATGAACCTGTGCTCTCTGGAATAGTGAAGTAAGTTTAATTTCAGATAGAAACAGTGAAACAAAAAAACATTGTAAGAATTGGCCAAAGTATGTGATAATGTGTAAATTTATATACCTGCAAACATTTGAAAATCTTATGTTGGATTTACTGTGTGTGCAATATTTCAAAGCTTAATTTAGTGACATCTTTCATATAAGATATTTGTCTGTTTTCAGTTGTGCATTTAATCATTGTTCTATTGTTTACAGCTGGAAATATCCAGAAGAATCCTTATTACCTCCCTTCATTGAAGCAATACAAATGTCATGCTGTGCTAAACATTTAGTAATAGCATTTAAAAATATAATGAAATTCAAAACAGTGTGGCTGTGGCCATTGATTGACACATTAAATTCATCCATTAACTGGGACAATTTACGTGAACGTTTGTCTGTAACGACCACTGTTCACGACGTACCTACGATAGACATTTAAACTGTGGGGTCACCAAGGTTTCTTAACGCCTTTAATGATAAAATAATTCGAAAAATTAATCAGAAATAACCTTAATGTTTTGATTTATATAATTGATATAAATCAAAACATCGTGTTATTTCTGATTAATTTTTTCGAATTACTTTATTAAGGTGTTGAGAACCTTTGGTGACCCCATAGTTTAAATGTCTTTAAAAAGTACACAGTGAGCAATGGTCGTTACATACAAACGTTCACCTAAATTGTCCCAGTCAATTGATGAATTTAATGTGTCAATCAATGGCGACAGCCACACTGTTTTGAATTTCATTCTATAGGGGTGTAAACAGAGTGAAAAACATAATTCACATCTTATACCTAGAATTTATTTTGGTAATCAGTATGAAACCATGAATACATTTTCACACATTGAAGATCATTGAACATAAGTTCTCAATTTTAGTAAGTAAGTAAGTAAAACTTTATTTGGATTCGTCATATTGACAAACAATACAAACATAAGCTCTAATGAGCTTTTCACCGAATATAAAAACATATGCAATAACAAATAAAACATGGCATGCAGCATGCAATAAATAATAAAAAGCAGCACCAAAAATGAACTCAAAGCAAATAGCATATACATGTATCTTGCAAAATACCAAAATATATATGAAGCACTAAATTTTTAAAAATACGCAGTTTAAAAATTAATTTTTTATTAAAAATTTATGATTTATAAAGTAAAAATTTCAAATCTTTCAAAAATGTAAAAAACAAAATTTCAGTTGCAATGCAAGCTGTTAATGCAGCATAAAAAGCATAAAAAGCATAAATATTGTAACACAAATTATCTACAGGCAGAGCAAAAACCTTCTGTTCCACTCCAGGACTGAACAAGACTCTTAAAATGTGAGAATTTCAACACATATGTAATTTTTTTGAGAGGAGCAGTTGTTCAACTTATAATATCTTCCTACCGGAAGTCAGCACTTTTATCCGGACAATCTGGCTTCCTCCACCAATAAAAACAGACAATATAATATTGGTATTACATGCAATTGAATAGCTCATAAAATATTCTATTGTTTTAACAGACAGACATGCATGGTTACAAATAAAGGTAACTCAGAAGAAATAAATAAGGTAAGAATGATTAGGGATTACTTGACTAGGGTTAATTACTTTGTAGGTCTTAATGACCATTTTAAAATAAGTAACACATTACTACATCATATTCAATCAAGACAATATTAATTATAAAATACTAAGAAATTATTTTGAATTTATTGTTTAAGAGACAATCATTTTGATATTGATTTATTGTGTAATCTTTTGTTTGTTTTGTCCAATAAAGCAGGATTATGGGACTTGAGCATTTTAGACAGTTGTAACTTGATGCATAATGTCACCTGGTTAATGCTACGGCTCTGAGACCATGCTTTTCCATAAACTTTTATAATTAGTGATAGTGTTTTTTATAACAAGTTGATTACACTGTTCTGTGATTTTGATAGGACTATTTTACACAAGTTATGGCACTTTGAACAGTTCTGCTTACTGTCACTAAAGAGCACTCTGAGATTATTTTACTTATGGCTACCTGGATTGTAATTCAAAATGTTCTGTTGACCATACTGTATCATCTTTATATTTTTGTGATCAATACAGAAGTTATTGAAATTTTTTGTTAAATTTGCATGTAAAAGATTTGGTGCTTTGTTTTATTAGAATGGTAATTAATATCCTAGTAGCAAATACAGTTCAATAGCTTTCATGGACTAAGATTGTATCCAAAACTACCCGGCAGAACACTAAGAAATGATTGCATACAATTTGGGTATGGTTATCTATTTTGTGTTATCAAGTCATTTATTACTAAAACTAGTATACATGTCAGAAGTCTGATTCACTGATTCATTTTATTATCTGATTATAGGGTTGTTTGGATGTCCTGAATACTGTACTGTGTTACAGTTATCTGCCTACAGAATGCTTAGATTACTTCATTGCTGCCTTATGTCGCATGGTCAATATGGCACATTTCTGTCAGTCAAGCTGGGATGTAAGTAATGAATATATTAAATCAGTACTGTAAAAAACATCAACTTTAAACTTGGATGTGAACATTGAAATACATCCAAATTCAGGGTTTTGGCCCCGATTTCATTGTTCATGGATGGACACTGAACATGCTTGTTAAATTAATACGAGATATGATTAGCAGGGAAAAGCATTTTAACACTTACAAAATCTTCATCATGCACTATTAAAAAGTATTCTTAGATTGCTGCTTATTTTAACAAGTAGGGAATGTGTTGCATGTTTTTTTTATGAATATCCTGGATTTTTCTTTCATTTTGTAGTTGATGAGGAAATTATTAGGAACTCATCTAGGTCATAGCACTATTTACACCATGTGTTGTATGTTACAAAACAGGTAAGAATATTGTTATGTTTAATTCTAATATTTCGGACTTAATTTCGTTTATTTCATGGAAAGAATATATCCACTAAATTAAAACCTCCACGAAAATTTAACCTACATATAATATCACTTTCATTTACTGGAAATCACGAAATAAAATCCCAATGAAATTTTAACCCCACAAACAATTAATTTTTCTACAGTATGTATATAAATATATATATACATCCATATTGGCACTGACAAGGACCCTGTAGTTAAATAAAAAATAATTATTTGAATGAAATACTTCTTAAATTAATGCAGTTTCACATATTGATATATAAGAGAAATACTTAATGATCTTCACTTTTTGTAAATAAAATGCCATAAAATGGAAATAAAATTAAAAAAAAATTTGATGAAAAAATAATGTTATGATGGTACAAAACAATGCAGGGAGATAACTCTGTAAAAATCAGTTGAACATATTAATCCTGTTCTATTGCAAAGAAAATATTAAGCTTCTCAATGGTTACAATTAGTGTTCATCAAACTATATTATATTCAATGAAATTTTTCCCAAAAAGTGTGTATTTTAATTTTTTTTAAATTTTATATTTTTGTCAAAAGGTTGAAAAAGTAAATATATTTTGTCACAATTATACAAAAATTAAATGAGCCCAATTTATTTTAGTTGAGGTGTTTGGTACCATTTTAAGTTGACAAAGATATAATTTTTTTTCAACAGACGACAACCAATTGACCATGAGTTATTACGTGGTGCTGTATTTTTCATTGGAATGGCTCTTTGGGGCTGTAAGAAAGTGCCATCATTAAAACACACTGCTTCATCAGTGCTTCCTTCATTTCTACAGGTATGTGTATTATTATATATTGGAACAGATTACAGAATAATTGTTACAATGGGTAGTCATTTTTTTTTACAGCTAAATCCAACCATGTTTTTTAATCTAGAACTTTATGTTACTATTTCATGGACAAACAACCCAGTCTAATCAAATTCCATTATAATGTATCATGTAATGTCATGGCTGTTTCTTTTAAAATTGACTTCTATAACTCATAAGATTAATGCCTCAAAATAGCCTCAATGCTTAATGAATGCAGGTTAATTTGCTGTTATATTCCAAGAGAATTGACATTTAACTTTTGACACACTTCTTTCTTAAATGAATGTTGTAAATCTTTTCTGTTAAAAAAAAATAGGATTTCAAGACACTTTTCTAGGTCTGTGTATTGAGGTAAATTGAAAAGCCTTGACTATTGTTGAAAATCTTGTAAAATTTTGTGATCAGGTGCTATCAACGAACAGTTACTTGGTTGGACATGAGGTAATATTAAGTGTACAGAGACTGTTGAAGAAGTATGGCAAAGAATTACAGTATGTTACATGGAACTGTATACTGGATATTATGGAAAGCCTTCTCAAATTATTTGAGGTATTATAAAATAAATTAGGAATTTCTAAAATTGATGTAACTCTTATTTTATACATAATTGTTTTTAAAAATTACCAATTTATTTCAGTAATATTTATGTAGAGTTTTTTAAAGGCAAAATCAGTACAAGCTTAATGTGTTACAAAAAGCATTCTTGTGACTTAAATAATCTCTTTGATTGGTGCACCAGAGTTATTACATTTATGCTGATTAGACTTTCAAAAAGGCCAGTTAATGGCCACCAGTATTAAATACATTAGAGTCTATGTAAAATCTGTAGCAATTTCTAGCGGATTATTTTCGCAGGTTGCAAATTTTCGCTTATTTTAGCGAATAGAACAAAATTGCCAAAATAAATTTAAAATGGCACATGCAAAGTATTGATAAAAGTTTTTAATCCGCCAAAATATATTGTATACCTTATTCAATGAAAATCGTGAAATTTTACACCCGCAAAAATAACCTGCTATAGGGTATTAAGCACTGCTTATCGGGGTTAATTTCATGCAGTGATGAGCAATCTGTCGTACTGAGGTATACCATAGTACTTGTAGAGTCTTCTAGTAAGATTCCATGCAGTGGTATATCTTTGATCAATGAACCTAGTATAACTCTGAGCATACTTGGAAATTCTACCATAGGCACACTGTTATTTAAAACTGTAAATAAGTACAACTATATTATCTCTGTTCATATAGTTTAATGGTAATTTATATAAAGTGATTCAACGCTCCAAACTTTATATAGATATGATTATTTTATGGAAAGAATTCTCTGTGAATCCCCTCTTATGACAGACTTAGCTTGGATATACATGAAGAGGGGTTAAAATAGAAGTCTTGAGAAAAATAAGGTTTTTTGTTTCTTTCAATCTATTTTAAAAATTGTAATGGAAAAACAAATATTATATCACCTACCTTGTTCAAAACTTCATTATGTGCTTAATTGCTGTATTGTATAAAGATTATGTAGGGAAAACATGATAATTAATGTAAAAAGAAAGAAGATTGAATTTTAGAACATTGAACTTATATTTGAAAAAAAAATAGTGTTGAAGAATTTTTATGTCCCACCTACGATAGTAGAGGGGCATTATGTTTTCTTGTCTGTGTGTCTGTCCGTTCATTCGTTTGTTCGTCCGTCTGTCCCGCTTCAGGTTAAAGTTTTTGGTCAAGGTAGTTTTTGATGAAGCTGAAGTCCAATCAACTTGAAACTTAGTACACATGTTGCTTATGACATCATCTTTCTAATTTTAATGCCACATTAGATAATTTGCCCATTTCATGGTCCATTGAACATGGAAAATGATAGTACTTTGGACACATTCTTGTTTTTTAATATATTTAAAAGTTAATTGCATTGTAATATTTATGTTTGCATCTTTGAGTATATGTTTATTTAAAGTTATTTACTGATTTTAAGAAGCTGCATTCTAAATATTTGTCAAATGGTGTGTCATTCATACAGATTATTATCTCCTGAACATCCAAATGTTTCTTACTGCAATGATTAGAAGTCGGCAAATGTAGATGTATCATATTATTGTAGAGTTTCTAAGTGAGATTCCAATCAATGGTATATCTGTGATTAATAATATTGCTTTTCTCTGAGCATGTGAGAATGATCAAGCAAAAGTTTTAGAAAGTTATAGTTATGGTATGGAAATGAAATATACTTCATTGGAGACTTGGTGACCTTCAGCTGTTGTCTGTTCTATGGTTGGGTTGTTGTCTCTTTGACACATTCCCCATTTCCATTCTCAATTTTATTCAATAATACAGCAATCCACGACTTTTATTAGGGTTTACACAGCTTTGATTTTAATGATTTATAATTAGTATGGAACTTTATTATAACAAGTTATACTAAGTTATTGGCTATAACCTGCCAGATAGTCAATTCCTGTTCGAAGATATTTTGAATCTTTATAAAAAAAATAGTATACCAACTGTGCATGTGACTCAATTTGTGTATTTAGGCTTGCTTTGATATTTGCCATAATTTGGTATGGAACATGATGAATTATACTGTGTAAGCTAAGAAGTCACTTTTTTTAAGATGATACTTTGTGTTTTCATATACTCTCCTATCTTATTTGACAATAATGGTTAGTTTTCTTTGTAAGGTTTGTGGTTCTCTCAGAATTTTTAGGCTTCCTTTAGAAAAGAGAATGGTCGCTTTTATATAGCCAAGTAGCATTAAACACTGATCTATAATCAATTTGTAACTAGATAGATTAACATGCAGTGATGACATATCGTCGTGTTAAGATTCTCATTGTTTGTGTAGAGACTATTTGCATAGACTCCATACAATGATTTGTCTATGATCAGCTTAAAGCACTTAAACGGTCTGAGCATGTTCTAAAGAGTTGAAACATATTTAGTTTAAACATATTTTATAGTCGATTGGGAAACAAGTTAATACCCTTTCCACTTTGTGGGTGTGAGCTCTGCCTTGTAGTGGCATTTGCCTGTTCTTTTTTCGAAATCTACAAGAGTGTCTTTTATGTGCAAGAAATATTGCTCTCTCTTAACACGGGTCAGCCATTTATTGTCCCCTTCTGACAGACTATCATCATTTCTCAAGACCATACTCACAAATAGTGTCAAGGAAACATTTTAACATATCATAGAGTACATTTTAACATATCATAGAGTTTACCACTGTCATGTATTGATTGTACTGTATTTTCATTTAGACCCCAGTTCAACCAACGCAGTCAGGGTTCACACAGATGGTGGCAAATTTACATGAAATCTTAACAACAATTGAGGAGCTGTATGCACATGGTCATTATAGTGGTTGTGTATCCAGATTCTTTAAAATCATAGAGTTATGTTCTACCAAAAGACCAGTAAGTATAGATGAATACATTTTACATGGAAACTGTTTACAGTTCTTATCAAATTAATTAAACTTACTACTGATTGTATTATTTGTATGGAGCAATACTGTTAAATTATTATTACTTGTCAGACACCTATTTTCCTAGGTTTCCTGGGTACAAATGAACCACAAAATTCAAATGTTTAATGAATTACAAATTTTTTATCATAAGCTTTGTATGCCGAGATTGGCAAAACCCACAAAAATGAATGTATCCACAGTATTAATAAATCTAGCATTATCATGCAATACTTTCTGAATTACCAGTAATAAAATGTTTCAGTTGTAAAGTGTTACAGAAAATAAATGTATTAGCTTTATATTAGTTACCATATTTCTTGCATATCGAAATTTTAATGGAGTATGAGCAATGGCAATTAAGATAAAGATAAGAATTTTATTAATCTAATTAAGAACCCATAAAGGGCATCATTTTACAACACAATATGATTGGAAAAAGCAAAACAGAAAACTAATACCATTAAAATCCAGTCTTGATCTGATATTTGTCCTTTTGTCAAACCCAACAAAAATGCAACGGCAACATGCCTTCAAAGAGCTGCTTTCTGTATATATTTAAGATTGACAATATCATTTGTTTGTTTTTTATTTCAGGAAAGTTCAGTTTCTATGTTAATTGATTACGATTCTCAGCAGATCCATCCAGGGAAAGAGAACTGGTTATCAAACATGTACCAATTATTGGACAAATATTTCAGGTAACACAAACAAAATATTTAGACAATTTCTTTGTACAATATTTTCAAGTACCAGTATATGCATTAATAGATCTTTACAATACCTGACTTTTAAAAAAAATTTCTACTTTATTTGCATTATAATACTTTGCTTTAAAAATTATACCCCCTGCTTGAAAAAAGTGCCAGGGGTATACTGTTTACACTCTGTCTCTCCGTCCATCCTTCTGTCTGTCAGTCTGTCCCTCCCTCCCTCCCATGAATATTTTTTGTCACATCTTTTTCGGGAACTACATCAAAAGTACATCATGAGGATTTCAAAAATCGGGTTTCAGGGTTCATATAAGTCAGCTATATCCTGTGATGTGTTTTAAGATTCACCACTCATTAACTTCCTGTTTAATGAACACTTGTATCATTTTACACATGATAGCTAAGTTGAATTTTTTTGTCACATCTTTCCCATGAACTTCAATACAAGGATTTCTGAAAAATGATTTTTGGGTTTATATAAGTCAGTCATACATTTTCAGATTCTTCACTCAACAACTTCTTGTTTACTGAACACTTGTATAATTTTACACAAGAAAGTCAAGTTGAAAATTTATCGTCACATTTTTCTTGGGAACTATAAAACAAGGACTTCTGAAATTTGGTTTAAAGGTTTATATAAGTCAAGTATACCGTGAGATACGTTTTCTGATTCATCACGGAACAAATTCCTGTTTACCTGTTTTTTTTGGCAGGGGTATCATCAGTGAGCAGTAGCTCACACTTTGACTAGTTAGTAATCTTTTGAAAACATAATAAATACCAGGAAATATGTCTTGTTTAAAAAACTAGTAATTGATTTGTCAAAAATGATAATGTCTATGTATCAATTATTGAACTTTTTTGTAGCTTAATTAAAAAATAGCAAGATTTAAACTCAGTAATTTTTCGATTTAATTCTTTTTCAGACATGAACACAGAACTGTAATCCGAGTAAAAGCTTTGACCATTTTGTCCTTTACACTAAGTGTCAATAAACACATGCATGAGGTATGACCTATTGTAAATTTACAAATTATTGCCATGTTTTATTATTAAGAAAAATGCTACAGGGTTGTAATCGCAATAATTTAAACTCACATTTAGAAATTTTGTATATGAAACAAACAGGAAAATAAAATGACAAAAATTGTAATAATAAATACATGCAATAATTTCTGAATCTACAGAAATTTATAAGTTATTTATAAAAATAGGAATGAAAAAGTAGTGTGTAGTACATCAGACAATATATTGCTTAAGTACTTACATTAAAAAGCTCATTGCAGTGGTGTCTTCAACCTATGCCAACATTTGATAAAAAAATATATTCAACCTATGCCTACAAACAAAATACAATAGGTGTTGTTATAACAATTATTAATTAATAAAAGGTAAAATACAGTCAGTATATTTAAGCATTAAAGGGAAATTCCGCGATTTTTTACTTATCATCTAATTATGTTCATCTTAACATAAAAAACACATTTGCAAAGTTTTAAATTTATATTCCTTCTAATAACGGAGAAAATCAAGTATTTGTAACTTTTTTGGTTGAATTCTCGAGTGGGTCGTGACGTATTAGCCCGATTTATTGAATTCTGGGAAAAAATAAAATCTGTTTAACTCTTATAGCTTATCGACAATATACGTAATTAAAAGCGCACAGCTGACGAATGGTCGAAGTTATTAACCACAATATAAGAATGAACGAAAATGAATATGCATATACCGTTTTGTATTGATTGAATTAAACTCCTATAAAATTATCTCTAGTAAATGTTTTTGAATAAATTTAATTAATTATTGTTGAGATTTTTTTCATAAAATATTTATTGAACATTTTTACTGATATTGAACTGAAAATATTTCAGTTCTATTTACCGTTATTGTTTTGATAATCATTTCAATGCAACTAATGTGTGAGCAGAGTGTGTATATTATTTTGTAAAGGTCACTGTATATTTCTCGGCTTGAGGTCAATTCGTTTACCTTGTAGCTATTTAGCCGCAGGTGTGAGTTCAAGCATTCACAGGTATAAATGTTGTTATTTGGAAAGGATAAACAGAAAGGATTAGAAAGAGTATGCTGTCACGATGTTAATACACTAAGATTTAATACACGATGAGAATAAAGATACAATAATTAACAAATTAAACAAAACTTACCTAAGTTGAAGTTTGATGTTAATTTGGTAAGGTCCAATCTCCCAGAATAACATGAGTGAACAATCGATCACGTGACACAAATCAGACTTCAGAGGAAAAGTCAGGAAACTGAAATTCACATCCACTGGGAGGGCATAAACACAATCACGGGCGGGCATGTTATTCTGGGAGATTGGACCTTACCAAATTAACATCAAACTTCAACTTAGGTAAGTTTTGTTTAATTTGTTAATTTAATAAGTCCAATCTACCCAGAATCACATGAGTCTTTAGAGTTCAGTTTTCTGTACTTTTATCATATTCTGTTATAACAAATTGAACTCCAATTCACAAGGTGTAAAGCATGGTAAAATTTTTGAATTTCCACCGTTTTGATATATATGTACAACTGTATCTTTCCAATAGTATTTGTAAAATATATATCCTTTATATACACATGATATTTACAACATTTATTTTCCATTTGAATTTAAGACTTCATTACTAAATGTACTGTCATTAGTAGTGGGTCGTTTGTAATGTTTTCTAAAAACACTATCTTTTCTCCATCCTGCTGTTCTTAGAATAGTATCTATAGGTATCTTACCACTCACATAAGAAGTACAAGCTCCTCTTGTGCTATGAGGCGAGAAAATAGTCATATCGATGCCTGCTAAAACAAGAACTTTTTTAATCCAGCTAGCTATAGTACACTTTTTGACAGCTTTGTGCGGTTTTTGATGACTTACAAATAATTGTGTTACATCATTTCTAAGTGCTGCTGTTCTTTCTAAATATTCATTTAAGGTAGACACAACACATATTCTATAATCTGGTTTATATGCCTCAATAAACAATTCTGACAACTGATATCCTGGTCTTGTTTGTTTGAGCAAATCTCCATATCTAATTTTTACATATGTTTCTCCTAATTCAAGGTTCAGAATGTCAATAAGAAACAAACTTTGGATTCTTTGTCCTGTTGTCAAAGCCAACAACATTACCAATTTTAATGTTAACTTCTTTAATGAAATATCTTTCACTGGTTTCAAACTTTTTAAGAACTTTAAAACAATTTCAATGTTCCAAGTGACATTATATTTTGGAAGAGAAGGTCTTTTGTTAAAAATTCCCTTCATAAACTGTTTTACTTGGACATGTTTTCCAATTTGAACATTAGCTATCAAATACACAAAACTTGACACAGCAGATTTAGCAGTATTTAAAGCACTGTAACCCAATCCATTTTCAAATAAATTGAAAAGAAACTTTAGAACATTGTTTATAGATGGATTAAATTGATTAATCTTTTCTTCGTTACAAAAAAGCATCCACTTTTGGATATATGACCCATATTGTTTTTGTGTACTTTCTCTCCATGATCCAATGATGATATTGGCAGCGTCTTTTGAAAGGCCTCTTTCACACAATTTTTCCCTGAGACCATGAAAACTCCCAGTCTCATATTTTTTAACTGATGATTTTGACTTGTTTTTGGATTTTGTAAAATATTTTGAACTTTTGGTAGAATGTAGGGTTGTTTGCATACTAATTTCAGCATCACAGGAAACCAAGGTTGTGTCGAAAATAACGGAGCTATCACCACTGCTGTTGCTCTTTCTAGACAAATTTTCTGTAATACAGCACTCAATACACTGAAAGGTGGAAAAATATATGCGTAATAATCCCTCCAGTTCAAAGAGAAAGCATTAACTGCAAAAGCCTTAACATCTGGTCCAAATGAAACATACTTATCTAACCTGTAATTATATTTTGAGGCAAAAAGGTCAATGTCACAAGGTCCAAACTTGTCCATGATTTGAGCAAATATATTGTCTACTATCATCCATTCCATATCAGCATTAAGCTTTTGCCTGCTAAGTGCATCTGCTTTAATGTTTAACTTTCCTTTTATGAAGAAAACACTTAACCAAATTTTCCTATGCATACACCATAACCAAATTTGTTTAGCTAGTCTATTAAGTGATGTTTTTCTTCCGCCCATTTTATTCAAATATTTTATAGCTGTAGTGTTATCCAGAAATAATTGGACATGTTCTCCGTGTGAATTTTCACAAAATTGTCTTAAGGCCAAAAAGGCTGCCTTTAGCTCAAGATAATTTATATGGAAAACAGACTATCGACATCGACCGCTTGTTCTTAATATTTGAAACTGTATGCATATATATACGTATACGTTTATGATATATATAGTGATGAGTTCTTGCGTCTGACAAAAACTAAATTCCTTCATGGTTATATCTTGCCATACGTTTATATTGGTTTGTAAGGTGATTACTCACAATCGTTATTTGAAAATCCTGTTTGTGAGATGTAGATTCATTTCAATACAGAAATTTCGTCTTTATATTTCACAAGTGTATAACACGGAGAAGCTCTGAAGGTCCATTACTCCCATTTTGTTTGGGTGTGAACCATCGATGTTTACAGCAATATCACAGAATAAGATGATGATGGTAGAAAGAACTATGGGCGTCATGTGGCAAATATTACATGCATATCGGACAATGAGTTGTCAATCTGTATGAAAAGATTTCCAATACAACCATATTATTGAGAAGGAATGTTTACATGCTATACTCTCGTACTAATATTACAGGGTTCTTGTGGCGTTCACCTTAGACACACATCTTTTTAACGATGTTTAAAAAAAAGACAGAACCAATTTAATGTCATATTTCCCTATTTTTTAAATATAACTAAAAGTCTTTTATCTGACAAGAATACCCCTATTTAGCGAACAAGTAATTTATTCTTTTTTCTGTTATTGAATACCAAGAAAGAAAATAAATCCCGAAATTAATTTGAAACTTTGATACTCAAAAGTTTCCCAGCAAAATATTCACATTCCCTGGGGATAATTAGTGTTCGTCCAGTGGCATATATAACAATTGTGATGACGAATTACTTCCTTTGTTCGAGAACAATCTTATTGAAATATAAATCTGTGATTTTACTAGGTCCACAGCTTCAATGAACCAAAGCAAAAGTTATACATCGACCTGTATTTAAATCAAATTGGTTCTCTTCTTCTTCTGGTATACAATAGTCTATCGACATTCGATGATTACATACTGTTGGCATACGTGGACTAGTCTATTTACAACACTTTTACCCCTATTTATTCAAAATAATGTTTTTTTCTTATGTTCAATGTATACATGTATATATTTTAAATTGCGCTATAGTTCCGTAACTTTCTATCCAGTCGTATAAACGAATTGTTGGCAAGTGCGTACATTTTTTTAAATCAATATTTCTGGTCTGCTCCAATCTGTCCTTCACTATTGACAATGACTATATATTACATTTTCCCAAATTCACCCTTGGAAAAAATATTTAAATAGATTTTAATTTCATCAAATCTTATTTTTGGGGTATTGTTTATATGTTTATGAATTATATTCTTTACACCAGAAATGTTATTTATAAACAAGCGTATGAGTTTAGTAATGACAAGTAAGACAGAGTTGTATATTATTCATCTGATAGTTCAAAATGGAAAGTTATAAGTTATAAGTTATCAGCCGTGTACACTGATCAATACCTGCAGAAGTGAAACGATGCATGAACTTGCAAGCCCGACAGGAAATCGCTTGAATACCTGGACGTGTCACCTCACACCCCTCACAATACCTTTGGAAGTAATACCTTTAGCCATGCTTGTGATCAGATGAGGGAAGATCAAAATATATTTGTTTATTACTTTAAAGAATTATGAACAAATTAGATTTTCGAAAACAATTTTCACGGAACACTTATTTATGATTTCAACTTTGACTTTTCAACTTATTCCAATATCAACAGTTTAAAAACAACAGACCATGGTAATTTAAAAAAGGTAAGAATATTTTTCGTATCAAGTTAGTTAGTCGGATAAAACAACCGTACGATTGACAAGATATCGACACGCAATTACGACTACATCGGTTACTGTAGTTTTGTTTCTTTTTTGGTTTATAGACATATCGTTTTTATTAATCGGGAAAGAAGACAAAATGGCGGATCGCAGAGAATTGATACTCTAAATTTAAAATCGATGGTGATCGCTTATCTAGCGGAATAAAACTTTAATATCTATGAATTTGAGCATTTTTATACAGAATGAACATAATATCAATTTTTGATTTTTTTGCGAAGTTTCCCTTTAAATATTACTCTTTAAAAATGCAAGAAAATATACAAATATAACATACTTCAACAGAATTTTTTTTTTAAATCAAATTAATTTTGCAATATAAAATTTAAAATAAGCTAAAAAAAAAGAAGATTTTTTGATTCATTTATAGGCAGCAACTTTCCAGTTGGACAGTGCACTATTTATTTACTTTGTTTTACGGGTAGTTTAGAAAATTCAAGTTTGTTTTTATTCATTATATATTGAGTTGTGAGCTTCTGTCAAAGTTTGGTACAAATCCAGGATAGTATAAGAAAGTTATTAAAATTTTAAAAACTTTAACAATAGAGTGAATGTATTGTATCCTGGCAGAAAAACTTAGTCCTTTTATAAGTAAAATACGGAAAAAATAGTGATTATAGCCAATTTAACTTGTTGACAGAAAGCTGCTATAAATATAGTTAAAACACTTTTTAAAAAAACAGCTTATGGTTAGGAAAAAAAAGGTTATATCCAATATTTGGAATACTGTGGATTCATTATTATTTGTTATATGCAAATTTTGTGAATTTCATTGGTTAAGGTGAACCACAAATTTAAATGTTCAAAGAATTGCAAATTTTCCATAAGATTTTATGCAGACATGGGCTAAACCAAAATTGAATGTCCATAAAAATATAAATTTTCATCAATCAACAAAAATTAGTACTGACCAAAATAAATGAATCCACAGTATATCCATAGTAATGGATTGAGCGAAATTCTTTGCAAACAGATATCCACAACTCAAATTGAGAAAAAAGCCATGGAGTAATATCAATAAAACAAATGTGGTAAAGTAATCAAGCATGTACTGGCATAATTTAGCCCAACAATCACACTTGAGTGTGTAAAATACAATACAAACAACCACTGGGCACAGTGAGATATATATTTTAGATAACTTAGCAGTTGTCTTTTATTTTACTTAGCCTCAAATTATTTATGCTATCTAAACAGTAGTTTAGAAGAATAAATTAATTCTGAAAAGAGATTTTATATACTTTAAGGATGATTTAATCAACAATGTTGTACTGCCACATCTCAGCCATATTGATACTGACAAAGACCCTGTAGTTAGGAAGGTAGCAGCAGACATATTGATATGTCTGGCTCAGAGTTGTAGTCCCGCTTGTTTTGCTGATATAATAGGTCTCCTTGATAAGTTAATAACGAGACCAATGGTGGCATACCTAACTTCACCACATCCAGGAATGGATGGCAGTGATATGTTACAGAAACTTGAAGAGAGCCACCTGGTGGACATAAAAACATCATTATTAGGATTAGTAGATTTATTTAAAGTAAGATAATCATACTCTGTTTGAAATATGTTTTTTGTTCTTGAAACTTATTACCATGGTATTAGTAATGTTGGTTTTGTGTACAAAAAATGAGGAAGATGTATTCATGCAGCTCCTTATTGATAAAATTATCTCATCAAGCAAATGAATATTTATTTGTTAATACCTTTTAATTATTTAAATTAAGAGTTTCACTGATTTTTAGTTAAGATTAACGTTGGGAGATTTATGACACTTGATATTCTAACTCTTTAAAATGATATTTTTATTCTCTTTGTTGCAGGCAAAGTTATACACACGGCCATCAAACCAGTGTTTAAAGTTGTATGAATTGTTGATCACACATATGAAAAACCAGTATTCTTCACCTAAAGAGTATGTCAGTTATGCCGCTGCTACTGTTAGGAAAGCCGTAAGTTTGTTGGACAAAAAAAATCATAAATTATAGTAAGGTGTTTGGCAACTTAATCCTCAATACCAAAATCATCTGTTGAATTCATTTATTGAGGGAAAATTGCATGTTTGTAAATGTTTGATTTTGTGGTTTTGCCAAAGTCCGCATTCAAGCCTATAAAGAATTTGTAGGTAGTTGAAGATTTAGATTTGTTGTTCACCTTTAGCCACGAAATCCATGAAAATTGGAATCCCATAAATAATCCACAGTGATTGTTTACAACATAGCATGGAAAGTAATCTATTACATGATTTGATAAAAAAGATAATTATAAATGTCAGATGATAAAGTAACTCTAGCTCATCATTTGCTTTAAATGTATATCTTTTAGTGATGCCAGAAGCCAAGTATTTGAAATGCAAAAATGAGTATAGGTGAAACCCCAATATCACAAAAAAAAAGAGAATATAAATTTAATAAGTACTGGATTTTATTTGCTTATATTTTTCTTGTAGTTCAAAGTAAATTACATTTGCAAAGTGCTGTTTGTTATTATTAAACCAATTATCATTTATATTTTCAGATATTAGAATCATTCTTGCTATTAAGATGTGACAGTTTACATAGATTAGGATTTATAGATAAAAACCAAGAAGACAATCAATTTATATTTAGTCCCTATATTGTGTGCCAAACCAGGTAATTACCATATCAATTTTAAAAATTTATTGCTGTCATTAATTTTCTCCTTTTTGTCTCGCCTAATAGTAAAAATCAATACTTAGATGTGCTGTTTCTATCGGGGGGGGGGGGGGGGGGGGCTGTAGTGACAGTTTCAACACTGTATTAGTTTATGATTAGGTCAATGTAAAGTTAACAAATAGTGGTAGGTCAATTATATTTGTTGTGAAGTTGTATGACTATTAGCACATCTCAGTTCCATGGAGATTATTTGGCCCCCCCCTCAGTCATGGTCTATTTACTTTAAAACTTTTACTTAGGATGCATTAGTTTGTAAAAAGGCCAGTTTAAGGAGAACCAAAAGCAGTAGGTTTATGATACTTTTTATGCTGGGACATCTTATTTCTTTGGAGATTTTTTACCCAGCCCTATCAGTCAAGGTATTTGGTATGCAGTTATACTAGTAGTTTGTTGATTCCTGTCAATAAACAGTTTTGTCTATGGAATTTACAGTGGAATGGGAGATAATTCTTGAGGCATGGTTTTGTTAAATCAGATATCTTTTTCAACAGCCAGTCAGAATATCAATTTGAAATCTTCAAAAGCTAATTACTTTGCAATTGAAACTTCTGTTTTTTTTTCTAAATGTTCTTTATTTTTGGAAACTTACATTCAAATTGATGTTAGGAATTTTTTTATGCATTTATATTAAAACATCAATATGTTGTATTTCTAAAGTGAAGAAGATGAAGAGGATCTCCAACCCTGTAGTCCTCCAGATCAAACCAGTAGTGCTGCCTTCCTGTGGTCCCAGGCTGCATTACTCAGCTATGATGAAATATTCAATATGTTCATTGATTGTTTAGAACATGTAAGTAATTGAATTGTATCCTTAATAGTTGATGTCTTTAGAGGAATTGAGAGCTAGTGATTGTGAAATAAATTAAATTGAATGCTTTGTATCATTTCCAACAAAAGCCTTTAAACATATGAAACTGATTTATAAAATAAAAAGCAAAATTAAAATGTTGATGCATAAACAATCGGATGTATGCTCAGTTTAACATTGTCTATTGCCTACAATTGTACTACACAAATAGGAAGTATGGAATACTTAGGATAGAATGTACTTACATATAATTGATTATCTTTAGGACAAAGACTGGCAAGTAATGGAATGTGTATTGGTCAACTTACCACTGCTACTACAGAACAAATCATTGGTGCTATCAACAAATCGTAACATGGTAGATGTACTGTGTCAAAAGTTGTGTTCTATGGTAAGTTTACTTTTGGCAAAACTTTAAGGAATTTTGGTCCTCAATGCTCTTTGGGCTTTTTTAACTTTTTTTTAAATGAGCGTCACTGATGAGTCTATTGTAGACGAAACGCGTATCCGGAGCAAATACAAAATTTCAATACTGGTATCTATGAGTTTATTTACATAGCTGATAACATTGTATGTGATTTTGGTTTGCATTGATTTTAACGGTAATATGTAATATTGTTTTAATGACTTTAAGTATTTTTTTTGTCATATCAGTAAATATTGGTCTGTTGCACTGAAATATTGTGTATCTATCATTACCTGTAACTCGTCAGAACAGGCCTTAAGTATACTTAAGAACAGGTGACCTGAATGATGTACCTGTTCAAAGTTATTACCAGTATTTTCAACTGATATTCCATCATAACGATTTATGTTTTACAAAATTGTGGCATTCAATTTCATGTCAGACTCATTTATTATTTTTATATTTAACAATACTTTGTCTTTTACCATTTGCAAAACAATGACTTATGAATGGTTATATTTTTAAATGTGAATGTTTTGATATGTTTCTGCAGGTGAATGACAGACAGTTAGGTTTTCCAGAGAAGTTACAGAGTGTACCTCCAGGAAAGTTCACACGTTCTGACTTCCACACCTTTATATTTCCTGTTTTGGTGTCATTAGTATCTTACCATTCTTACCTGGATAAAAATAAACAGGTAAGTCACCAAGGCCATTATGTTCATTACTGTATGACTAGATACAAGATAAAAGGACAGTGGAAGCCAAACATCATGTTAATGCTGATGCATATTAAAATTACAACAATAAAAATCTATGTCTGGAATCAAATATCAAACCTACAATCAAAATGTGTAAACTAAACCAACTTAAAAATTTAATATGCAAATAGCTTTATAGTGAGAAATAAATGTGCTGAATACCCCTTATTACTATATAGTTCAATCCAGAAAATTATTTAGACAACTTCTTGATGGGGTTAAATATTGCTGATACCAAGGTCATCAATAATGACTTGAGGGCGAGAAAGTTTAAAAAGCAATCATTATAACCTTAAACTGAATTATGATTTAATGGAAAAGTTGTGTAAGTTTAGAACTTATCCCAACTGGAATGAATAGCAATAATGTTTTTGATGAAGGGGAAACGCTGAAAGACCAATTGTACATACAAATAAGGAAATTAATTTCACTTTGTGCAACTGAATGCAATAACAATTACAATTCTACTACATTTATATAAAAAGCTTCTACTGATATTAATACTCTCAAAGAGTATTAACTTGATGCCTACATGTATGAAGAGTTAGATTTGAACGGTTGTAAATTTGACTGAAAAATAGGCTCTTTTTTAGATTGATAGAAAACAACCAAACAACTGATGGTATCAAATAATTTATTGTATTCTACTTTATAAGTTCTAGCAACCTATACACAAAAATAATATACACTAATTTCTTTGAAGTTTCTACTTAAGATATTCAGCTGATGGACAACTAAATACTGTTAAAGTTCATTATGAGTGTAGAAAATTCAGTAAAGTGATGTTCCAGTAGTACAAGTAGAAATAATTTTTAATTTCTTTAGGTAAATTTAGAATGTTTTAATCTTTTTCTTTTCAGAGACAGCTTATAAAGTGCTTAGAGTTTGGATTAGTATCTAAATGTTCCAAGATATGTACTAATTCCTTGAGAATCTGTACATTAGAGATGCAGGATGTCATGATGAGATTGTTACCATCAGTTCTGTTACAACTGTCCAAGATATCGGCCACTGTACATATGGCTATACCTGTCTTAGCCTTCCTTTCCAGTAAGTTATTTCAAAAGGGCTGATTAAAGTTTGAGACTAGTCCCATTTGTGAAAATACTGCTATATATTTTTAGTTTGTATTTCAATTTTTATGCCCCCTGCTGTAGCAGAGAGTGCATTAAGTTTAACCCTTGTCGGTCTGTCCGTCCGTATGACCTAAAGTTGGTTTCCGTTCTTTAACTTTAGTTTGCATCAACCAAGTGTGATGAAACTAATACACAATGCTTATTACAACAAAACACAGATCAAGTTTGAACTTTGGTAGTGTAACTTTAACCGTTCTAGAGTTATGCCCCTTTACAAATGGAAAAGTTGCTGAATTTTTATACGACCGCAAAATTTGAAAATTTTTTCGTCGTATATTGCTATCACGTTGGCGTCTGCGTCGTCGTCGTCGTCCGGCGTCCGAATACTTTTAGTTTTCGCACTCTAACTTTAGTAAAAGTGAATGGAAATCTATGAAATTTTAACACAAGGTTTATGACCACAAAAGGAAGGTTGGTATTGATTTTGGGAGTTTTGGTCCCAACATTTTAGGAATTAGGGGCCAAAAAGGGCCCAAATAAGCATTTTCTTGGTTTTCGCACTATAACTTTAGTTTAAGTTAATAGAAATCTATGAAATTTTGACACAAGGTTTATGACCACAAAAGAACGGTTGGGATTGATTTTGGGAGTTTAGGTTTCAACAGTTTAGGAATTAGGGGCCAAAAAAGGGCCAAAATAAGCATTATTCTTGGTTTTCGCACAATAACTTTAGTTTAAGTAAATAGAAATCAATGAAATTTAAACACAATGTTAATGACTACAAAAGGAAGGTTGGTATTGATTTTGGGAGTTAAGGTTTCAACAGTTTAGGAATAAGGGGCCAAAAAGGGACCCAAATAAGCATTTTTCTTGGTTTTCGCACCATAACGTTAGTATAAGTAAATAGAAATCTATGAAATTTAAACACAAGGTTTATGACCATAAAAGGAAGGTTGGTATTGATTTTGGGAGTTTTGGTCCCAACAGAATAAGGGGCCCAAAGGGTCCAAAATTAAACTTTGTTTGATTTCATCAAAATTGAATAATTGGGGTTCTTTGATATGCCGAATCTAACTGTCATGACTGTGTATGTAGATTCTTAACTTTTGGTCCCGTTTTCAAATTGGTCTACATTAAGGTCCAAAGGGTCCAAAATTAAACTTAGTTTGATTTTGACAAAAAATGAATCAGTTAGGTTCTTTGATATGCTGAATCTAAAAATGTACTTAGATTCTTGATTATTGGCCCAGTTTTCAAGTTGGTCCAAATCGGGGTCCAAAATAAAACTTTGTTTGATTTCATCAAAAATTGAATAAATGGGGTTCTTTGATATACCAAATCTAACTGTGTATGTAGATTCTTCATTTTTGGTCCTGTTTTCAAATTGGTCTACACTAAAGTCCAAAGGGTCCAAAATTAAATTTAGTCTGATTTCAACAAAAATTGAAATCTTGGGGTTCTTTGATATGCTGAATCCAAAAATGTACTTAGATTTTTTATTATGGGCCCAGTTTTCAAGTTGGTCCAAATCAGGATCTAAAATTATTATATTAAGTATTGTGCAATATCAAGTCTTTTCAATTGCACAGTATTGCGCAATGGCAAGAAATATCTAATTGCACAATATTGTGAAATAGCAAAATTTTTTTTAATTAGAGTTATCTTTCTTTGTCCAGAATAGTAAGCAAGAAATATCTAATTGCAAAATATTGTGCAATAGCAAGATTTTTTTTTAATTGGAGTTATCTTTCTTTGTCCAGAATCAACTTAAATCTTTGTTATATACAATATACAATGTATATTCACTTTTTACTACCAACTGATAAATTATAATAAATAACATTCAGTGATAACAAGCAGTTTTTTTTACATCTTAATATTTTATGATGTATTTAAATGAGTAGTTATTGTTGCAAACTCCATTAGAAATTTTAATTGAGATTGGTTTTGGAATAAGGGAAAGGGGGATGTGATTAAAAAAATTGGGTTCAATTTTTATACGACCGCAAAATTTGAAAAATTTTTCGTCGTATATTGCTATCACGTTGGCGTCGGCGTCGGCGTCGGCGGCGTCGTCGTCGTCCGAATACTTTTAGTTTTCGCACTCTAACTTTAGTAAAAGTGAATGGAAATCTATGAAATTTTAACACAAGGTTTATGACCACAAAAGGAAGGTTGGTATTGATTTTGGGAGTTTTGGTCCCAACATTTTAGGAATTAGGGGCCAAAAAGGGCCCAAATAAGCATTTTCTTGGTTTTCGCACTATAACTTTAGTTTAAGTTAATAGAAATCTATGAAATTTTGACACAAGGTTTATGACCACAAAAGGAAGGTTGGGATTGATTTTGGGGGTTTTGGTTCCAACAGTTTAGGAATTAAGGGCCAAAAAAGGGCCCAAATAAGCATTATTCTTGGTTTTCGCACAATAACTTTAGTATAAGTAAATAGAAATCAATGAAATTTTAGCACAAGGTTTATGACCACAAAAGGAAGGTTGGGATTGATTTTTGGAGTTGAGGTCACAACAGTTTATGAATTAGGGGCCAAAAAGGGGCCCAAATAAGCATTATTTTTGGTTTTTGCACCATAACTTTAGTATAAGTAAATAGAAATCTATGAAATTTAAACACAAGGTTTATGACCATAAAAGGAAGGTTGGGTTTGATTTTGGGAGTTTTGGTCCTAACAGTTTAGGAATAAGGGGCCCAAAGGGTCCAAAATTGAACTTTGTGTGATTTCATCAAAAATTGAATAATTGGGGTTCTTTGATATGCCGAATCTAACTATGTATGTAGATTCTTAATTTTTGGTCCCGTTTTCAAATTGGTCTACATTAAGGTCCAAAGGGTCCAAAATTAAACTTAGTTTGATTTTAACAAAAATTGAATCCTTGGGGTTCTTTGATATGCTGAATTTAAAAATGTACTTAGATTTTTAATTATTGGCCTAGTTTTCAAGTTGGTCCAAATGGGGGTCCAAAATTAAACTTTGTTTGATTTCATCAAAAATTGAATAAATGGGTTCTTTGATATGCCAAATCTAACTGTGTATGTAGATTCTTAATTTTTGGTCCAGTTTTCAAATTGGTCTACATTAAGGTCCAAAGGGTCCAAAATTAAACTAAGTTTGATTTTAACAAAAATTAAATTCTTGGGCTTATTTGATAGGCTTTATCTAAATATGTACTTTGATTTTTGATTATGGGCCCAGTTTTCAAGTTGATCCAAATCAGGATTCCATATCAAGTATTGTGCAATAGCAAGAAATTTTCAATTGCACAGTATTGCACAATAGCAAGAAATATCTAATTGCACAATATTGTGCAATAGCAATTAATTTTCAATTGGAGTTATCTTTCTTTGTATAGAATAGTAGTTGATAATATATGTTGGAAATTTGCCAGACATGACTATGATGTCATTTTCTATTTTTATTTGCCAATAACTTTATGTAAATAACTTCATTGGAAATTTGCCAATATAAAATGTTGCTGATGAAGCTTTTTTTCCTTATCTTATCTAAAATGTTTTAGATAATGTATGTTGGAAATTTGCCAGACATGACTATGATGTCATTTTCTATTTTTATTTGCCAATATAAAATGTTGCTGATGAAGTTTTTTTTATTGTTTTATACAATAAACAATGTATATTCACTTTTACTACCAACCAATCTTTACCATTCAGTGATAACAAGCACTTTATTTTACATTTTAATATTTTATGATGTATTTAAAAGAGTAGTTGTTGTTGCAAACTCCATTAGAAATTTGAATTGATATCAGTTTTGGAAAAAGGGAAACGGGGATGTGAAAAAAGGGGGGGGGGTTTAAATTTTTCTCATTTCAGATTTCATAAATAAAAAGAAAATTTCTTCAAACATTTTTGTGAGAGGATTAATATTCAACAGCATAGTGAATTGCTCAAAGGCAAAAAAAAACTTTTAAGTTCATTAGACCACATTCATTATGTGTCAGAAACCTATGCTGTGTCAACTATTTAATTTTAGATTTAAATAAGAAGAAATCTTTAATTGATTTGTAAAATCTTGACATTTGTTTTGTGTAACAAAAACCATGTAATGTCAAAAATTTGATCACAATCCAAATTCAGAGCTGTATCACGCTTGAATGTTTTGTCCATACTTGCCCCAACTGTTCAGGGTTCGACCTCTGCGGTCGTATAAAGCTGCGCCCTGCGGAGCACCTGGTTAGATTCTGTTCTCTAAATCTGGTTTGCTGCAACCAAATGCTATGAAACTTACATACAATGCCTGCACCATAAAATACAGATCAATTTTGAATTTTGGTGGTGTCACTTTAACAGTTCTAGAGTTATGCTCACTTACAAATGGAAAAATTGCTGTGAATTTTCTTTTCTGTTCTCTAAATTAAGTTTGCCTCAACCAAATTATATGAAACATATACACAATATTAAGACCACAAAAATCAAATCAAGTACAAATTTGTGTAGCGTCATTTTTACTGTTCTTCAGTTATGTCCCTTTAAAACTTGATGTGATATGCAAGCAGGGCATCATATGTGTCCCATGGACACATTCCACATTATTTATTATTCATCCAATTATTTTAACAACTCAGTATTTTAAAATGGTTAATATGTGAACTTTTATTAATGTCATGTTTATTTATATTTTTAGGTATTGTACGTTTACCAAAGATGTATGCCAACTTTGTAGAAGATGAATACATGAGTGTCTTTGCCATAGCTTTACCTTATACTAACCCATTCAAGTAAGTATGGCTGATTCAAATTTTAAAAAAGTTGTCTTGCAAAGGACAGGGTACAGTAAGGGTATTATTCAACATTTCTTTTCATTCAAATTTGAACTTTCAATTGAAAGATTTCATTATATATCTATTTTAAAGCCAAATCTAAAACATTTCTCTTATATGTTAAAAAAACAAATTAGGTAAATAAGCTTGTTTACACTGTGATTTTAATGTGATAAAAACAGAGTTGTTATATTTTTCAGATTTAGTCACTACACTGTGTCATTGGCTCATCATATCATAGCCATCTGGTTTATAAGATGCAGAATGCCATTTAGGAAAGGTTTTGTTAAATTTATTCAAAAGGTTTGTTATGTTTCAATAAAAGTTGAATTAAATGATATTGGTTTTACCTGAATAAGTCAAATAATTTTGCCCTTTAAAATTTGTTTTAAGATTGAAATTTAAATTAACAACTTCTCTGGTACTGATTCTACATAGATGCCAACCATTACGATTTTTGCGTAGTTTTTCCGATTTTGCGATAAAAACTACGCTGTTACGGTCAAAGTCGAATAGTTACGGATTACCAATCATTGCCGTTCAATTTTGTAAAACGCGGATTTGTATCATTACTTTTCCGTCCTGGTCCGGTATTTAGAAAACGCCAATGTAATGCTTCCGGTTCCTCGGGAGTTATCAACCTATTGTTGAGTAACTAACTGACTTCCGTAGAGGCAAACTTGCATTTTATGAAGGAGCTTTCCCCCTTTCTCTACTTCTCCTTGACAAAACGAAAATGTACGAGTCGAGAACATCTGAACAATTAATGAATGGAATACATACTACAGACAACATGTTAAACGACAAATTTTAGGGCACATCACTTTGCAACCACTCGTCAGTAATTTTTATTGGTAAATGCACGTTTATAAATGATTACTGAAAACTTTTCAAAAATACGGAAAATTTGATAGTTTGTTACTGATTGTGTCAAAAGGGGGTTGGCATCTATGATTCTAACAAAAAAATGTTTTTAATGTACTCTGAAGACCAAGACACAATTTTAAGAGTTAAAATCCACGTTTAAATTGTCTGAATGTTTTTTTAAAGCCATAGACAACATATTCTAAAATAAATGAAAAGAAAAATGGCATCATACTTGATAAGAAGAAATAATTGATTGAAAGATAAGTAGTTCATTTATTTTATGGCAAATGTCTTGTTGTAGGGACTTAAAGCAAATGTCCTGAAACATTTTGAAGACAATAGTTTGAGCCATCTAAACCAAGATTCATCAGAAAGAGGTCGATCAGCTACATATAATGAACCTGCATTTAAAGCGTAAGTATACATGTACATGAAGATTCAAGATTTGACCAATCATTTTACAAAGTGAGATAGTGCCATTAATTGGGTTCCATTGGCTTACAGTTTGAAATCCTTTTAAGTACAATTTTCTTGCTCTGACTCTGAATTCAACCAATCAAATTCTAGATTTGGTGTTTCAAGCACAAATTGTGTACGTTGGGTACTAAGGTAAAGTTTATGACTGCAAGGCCTGGTCATCACAGCTGTTCAGAAACTACTATGCAAATGTTAAATATTAGTTGATGGCCCTTTTAAGCATGACTTTATAAAGAAAAACAAATATTTTGTCAAAATGTGGTGGAATTGTTCAATGCATGCCCTTGCAGGAATAGGTATAATCTATAAAACATCCTTCAATTTGCACCAAACGATATTTTCTTCAAAGAATGTAAAATCTGTTTTCTAGAACTCTTGAAGTTGATTCAAAATTTAAAATTAGGATCCGGTGAGGCAGCTATAGTTATGGAAAACCTATAGCTACTTGAATTCATATTGAAGCAAAGACAAAAGTGAAGCTTCCCACTAGCTTTAGCCCTGATCTTTAAAAACATATTATATAGACAAACTGTAAATGAATATCCAAATTGTGACTACAAATTCAAAAAAAAAATAGTTTAAACATTATGTTCTGTAATCCCTGAGATAAAATCTGGTATTTTTATGGTTGAACTTTAAAACCAGAAAATTAAACTTCAAGAACATTTAACGCAAAATTATGTGTATTTAACTGGTATCTGTAAAATTATTTCAGCCGTAGAAGGATATCATCTGGTCCAGGTGATTCACCACTACGTGCTCAATCACCACCTGTGGATGATAAGATGTCAGTATTCCATAAAGAACTCACAGAAACTTGTACTGATATAATGTCCAGATATACATTTGCCAACTATAGTGCTGTACCACAGAGGTAATATTGACAAATTATGCAATGAATTGTCTTTTTTATGCCCCTGCTAATAAGTGAAAGGAGCATTAAGTGTTACTAATGTTACGCGCATATTTCTGTCTATTTCTGAACATATTTTCTCATATTATAAGCAGGCTTGAGCAGGGGGCATTCATGTCATCAGACACATTCTTCCTTTATTTTTTAAAAGGATATATTGAATAACAGTGTGAACCTATACACAAAAAAATATGTGTCCATTGGTCACTATGTCTAACTCTGGGTTAAAACCCTAATTTTACAAATATTTAAAGTTTACATCATAAGTTTTAAGTTGATGTGACCAAAATGATAGAGTAAACTATCACTTATCATTGAACTAGTATACATTTTTTTTTAAGAGTCCAACTGAAGCACACCTTTGGGTGAGGGATTTTCTCGCTGTATTGAAGAACCATTGGTGATGTTCTGCTGTTTTCTTCTCTTTGGTTGGGTTGTTGTCTCTTTGACAGATTTTTCATTTTTATTCTCAATTTTACCCTCAACTGGAGAACAGTTAGCTCGCCCGTCTATTAGAGACGGGGCATACAAATCGTAACATTTTACACAAGAGAAAAAGGATCTCAAGTCAAAAGTTTAATGCCAATCACATTGTAAACTCATAATCCAAAACATACATGTTATTGCAAGAACTTGGTTAGATAATTTTATTTTTTATATTTTTTGTTTTATTAATTTTTACAGGTCACAAGTAGCTGAGTTTCTTTTAAATGGTGGCCAATCACAAACATGGATTGTTGGTAATAAATTAATTACTATTACAACAAGTGGTGGAGCTGGAACTAAATATAACAGCTCAGGAGTCCTGTGTGATAAGTGTATGGCCCATTATCAGCCACAAAGTCAGCCTGCTGAACCAAAGACACCAGTCACTCCTGGTAGACGACGCCACAGATCTGCCTTTGTAGGGCGGAGCACATCTTTGATTGACAATTCCAAAGGAAGTATTGATGACATAGGTGTCCAATCAAGACTCTCATTTAATGATGATATGAGTTTGGAAGACGCTCTTGAAGGACAAGATATTGAAGTACAGACTGGGACATCTCTCACTGAACATACACCAAAATCAGGATTTGAAAGTGAAAATCTCGAGTCAATACTTTGTGGTAAGATAAAACTTAAGGTAACACGATACCGAATGGCATATCTCCCGATTTCCAAACTTTTTGGCATACATGTACTTTGAATCGAGTTACATCGGAATATGTAATAAAAAATGGGGGTCACCATTTTTGTTTTTTTGTAATTTTCATAGGAAAACGTCAATTTTGGCGACAAATTTACTTAGGTATATAGGGGAAATGCCTTTTTTTCGGCTTACCTTTTTAGATTTTCGAATGGATGACTATTTTCTTATATACGGAGAAAAACAAAAAACTAACATAATATCCAGGATTGCATAGTGAATCCATACACGTATAGAAACTCATATGTCACCATCCTTGTTTTTGAAATAAATGGCTTCAAAGTTGATCGATAGGCCTAGAATTTGACCCAAAACGTGTGACGTTATGGTGTACGGAATATAACGTTATTCCTTCTCAGATAAATGGAGAAAAAAATATGTGTCGGGATCTGAATGAGTATATTTTATTTTCATTTCTCCTGTCGACTGTCGTAAAGTTCCTAGTAATGCAATATAAAATTATACTGAATCAGATATAATTTTATTTCGTCCTGCACATGGAATTTCACTCATATGAATTAATATCAATATCGTCTGATTTTCACATCAAACGAGCATATTATGACTTGAAACTTGCGTGAACAGGTTCCATGTGAATCTTATGATAATAGTTCATGCATAAATCACCGGAATTTTGTACACGTTAAATTCACGTAAATATTTGAAATAAAATTATTTAAATAATATCTTTGTTCTAAAATTTGATTAAAACCATAAAAAATACCTTCAGATTTTTGCTAAGTTTACGTGAAAATTAAATGAAACATTTCACGTGAGATTCATCCGAATTACTGATTTTTAACTCCATCATATTAGACAATGGTGGTATCATCACTACATCCCGTGATGCAGAAATATAGTATTTTAATAAAATTGATTCCTTTAACAGTTTTTTATATAATTAATTGCTCGGTTTGATGGTTGTTTAACGTTCAGTGGCAAATAGTTCATGCATGTTCGGAACAATACAATTTTGAAAACAGTTGTTTATAAAAGACACATTTGATGCACCAGTCAAAAAAGATTTTGTGAAAATTATGAGGAAAAATAATGATCATGATAAAATACACATTCCAAAAAATAAAATAACAAAACTCCAAGAAAAAATCCCTTATCAAATGACGAAATCAAAAGCTGAAAAACATCAAAAGAATGATAAACAGCTGTCATATTCTTGACTTGGTAAATACAATACATGTAGTATAGTGTACTCTGCGTTGTGTAAATGTGTTACTTGTTTGCTCAGCAAGTCGGACAAACCTTGCAAACTGTTAACCCGAATAATTCAGTCGTTATATTCCGCTTACTACATTAAGTAAGTAGGAGAGATCGATTACGGGGAGGGACTGAATTATTCGGGTTAGCAAACTGTATGCAAAATTTTACAAATTTCATCATTCTGTCATTTGTGAAAAATTATTTACATAACAAATCTTGAGATCATATATGCATTCTTTATATAAGTAAAACAACTGCGAAATTTAAAAGTTCCAGCTTGAAATTCAACCTGTATCAGTTGTAAGCCGGAGTCTGTACTATGTGTGCCTTTATATTTTATCAAAATGCCTAATCCAGCTGCCTGTCATGAAACAAAAGAGAAACTCCAGACGATATGCGCACCTATAATATGAGTAGTAACGCCAGGTACATAGTTTTAGAGCTGAAGCAAAACTACTGTAGTTCTAAATAATTAGCCGATTTAACTCTATATATACTAAGTGCGGGATTAACGGTCGAACGAACAAATGTAAAACAATATGATGATACGTGCTCTATAAGTAATTTAGTGACAATGCATATTTTCGAATATGCAGTTTATATAATGGAATGGTAATTTGGAGATCTGAAATGTAGTAGCAATGTAAGAAGGATAGCATTTTCGTCATTTCGTCTTTGGTGGAAACTTGACTAATTGGAAATTTTACCGCATCTCCTTATATTTCATAATGGTTTGAATTTTCTAGAGAAGAGCAAAAGTTTTAAGACTTAAACTAATATTTACCAAGAGACTGAAATGTTACTGTGAAAATTATACTACACATACTAAAAATTTTCCAACGTTTACTAAAACTACAAATAAGAAGTGTAAAGATACTATTCCAATTAGCATTAGTCACGATTTTTTTTATTTCTTCAAGGTGTTGATGTCAGTTAATTAATGCCCAGCTGTTGTTATCTTATAAATTGCATATCACACATCTCCATTTATCATTCTATCAGCCAACTTTTGTACAAATAACATGTACATAAATTTTTTTTATTTGTACTTGTACTTTTACAAATAAAGTCTCATGTTACCCCACTTCTAAAATGAGCAAGCGGTAACGCAGCTATTTAGTTTTGCGTAACTGTTCAATGTTGGTCTTCCTCGCGGTCTGCGTTTAAACTTTGTCGAATTTTTTGAAAAAATTAGAGGCAATGATTTAAATTTTAACAACTAAAGTTCCAAGTGTATATATATATACTTGTATACTTGTTCTAAAAACTAATTTTAAGAAAGAAACTTTCCGGGCCTTTTCCGACGCCTATTATGCGAGCAATATGGCCCTCAGAGCCCTAAAAGGTAACTTTGTTAATTTTCTTTCAGTCGTTTTGTCTCCCAACTTGTACATGTACATTATTTCCAACTCAAAACTAAAAAAACACCGAATACCCATGCAACTGGCGTAAATTAACACGAATATAAAATCTAAATGATTTCAAGATCTAGCTTTTTCACAGTCTCTTGCCGTTTGAATAATAAAAAGTCAGCCGTTTGCATGTAAATTTCGAGAAAAAAATTATAACGGAATCAGGGAACACGGAACCGGTCTGACTACAGTCAGCCCCAACTATCAACTTGCGTTTGTAGACGCAAGTGGATACTCGGGGCTGGCTTTATTCAGACTGTAACGGAACCTGAATTTTGTTATTTTATTGCTGCCGAGTCAAGTGCCCATGTATTTCTCAGCCCTCGTTAACTTTCTAATGCTTCATTCCGATGTTGCTGTCCTTCCTGAGTAGACGTGGTTTATACGATTACAAAGCTGGCACTGTATTTTAAAATATTTCCAAAACTATATCGAATTTACTCTGTACAGACCAATGAATTTCAGAGACTGTTTACACATGGAACACATGAAAAGTTATTCGGCTAAATAACCACTTTTTTACATTCCATACAAACAAACTATTTTCTGTATGATTTTCAACGTCTGCTTGTATTGTGCTTTTCCCCCTAATTATATCCGTATTCTCATCCAAATAAATTTCAATTTTGTCCGAGAGGTGTTTTTGATGACCATTTTAAAACGAATTAATAGTTGTAAAATTCCCCGTTTTTTTCACACATCATCCTAAGCTTCTATGAATTAGATTTTTACTTTCAAAACAAAATTTCATTGGGATACGGCGTGAATCATGAATAAGTGCTTATTGCAAAAATAAACCAAGGTTTACTTTTATAAATTGTTATTTGGATGGAGAGTTGTCTCATTGGCACTCACACCACATCTTCCTATATCTATACCAAGAATAAAAATAAAGTGATAAAACTGTGTCTGTTATGCATAAGAACATATATAGATAAAGCGTGCAGATGCTTAAATATCAAAGAAACAGAATATTTAAAAAGTAAAGTAATACTTTTTAAAGATTAACAATGAGCAGAATGATTGCCGGAAAACGATCAAACAATCTATGTCAAATAACTGCTACGTATTGCATCAAAACTCTCGGCACTCTGCATCTAGGAAAAGTTACCGTTAAAAATGCTACACAAAACCCGCTGCATTGGCTTATATGTGTGAACGTTATTCGATAACGTCAGGAACGATAACTCATGGCGTAACGTCATTCGGTATCGTGTTACCTTAATTTAGCCCAAAGTTTGAAAAAACAGACTGTGGTATGGTTTTATTTAAAAATAAAAAAGATGTTTTATAAATCTTGCAATAAATAAAATTAAATTAAAAATTGGTTTAATACTACAATAATAAATAAAATATACAGGATAGACAAATGGTGATTACAGTTATAAAGTCTATGTTCAATATCAATTTTTGTTATGTCTTGTAAATAAATGTGTTTTTTGTAGGGTCAATGAACAAATCTACAGACGGGCGGATGTTTAGTAACTTCCAGTGTAATTGTTGGTGTACAGGATGGGCAGAGGTATACATCAGATCTCCTAGTGGTGTCATCGGATGGATGATGAGGATTGAAAATGAAACATCTATGACTTCACTTCAGGTGTGTATAGATCTAGATTTTTTAGCTCAAATGACCCAAAGGTTTGGTTGAAAGGTTTAAAAATTAAAGCATGGACACAACTGGAAACAACATTTTTCAATCTTTCTAGAACCATAACTCCTAAAAGGTGAAATTGAAAGCCAGCTACCGTACATTACTGATTTTTAACCAGATTTTTGTGACAAAAATGTCGGTTATTGATTTGACGATGTACGGCTGGCGGCCGGGCGGGCGGCAATCAAATGTTGTCTGTGCATTAACTCATGAACCGTTCAACCAAAGCTTTTAAAATTTTAATATGTTGTTTCTGACAACTAAATGAAGGTCAAGTTCAATAATGGCAATTTTGACTTTTACCGTTCAGGAGTTACGGTTCTTGAAAGATTGAAAAATGGAGTTTCCAGGCGTGTCCATGCATTTACGCATGAACTGTTCTACCAAAGCTTCCCAAATTTTAATATGTTGTTACTGATGACAAAATGGAGGTCAAGTTCAATAATGACGATTTTGACTTTTACCGTTCAGGAGTTATGGTTCTTGAAAGATTGAAAAATGGAGTTTCCAGTCGTGTCCATGCATTTACACATGAACTGTTCTACCAAAGCTTCCCAAATTTTAATATGTTGTTACTGATGACAAAATGGAGGTCAAATTTGATATTGACGATTTTCACTTTCACCATTCATCAGTAATGGTTCTTGTGATATTGCCAGGACACAAATAAATGTTAATAAATCCGGTTTGCTGTCGTTGTGACAGCCTCTTGTTAATTCTTACATGTGGTAAAAAAATTATGATAGAAAAATAGAAACTATAGCATAAAGATCTACTATCAAGTCCAAATCTGCTAATATAGTTAGTAGATTGTCTTTGTGTATAGTAGTGATTACCCTTAAATCAGGATTTGTTTTAGTCTCTTTTGTATATTGAGCAAAAACGAAAGAAGATAGAAACTAATCAGTATAAATGATTAAGATTTGCAATACAAGATCAATAAAACTAGAGATTTTTGTCATGAATTCTATTCCCTGCCGCAATGTTGGAGAGTATCCTTTGCTGAACATGCACAATGTGAGCAACACATGTTCTTTAGAGCTTGAAACTTATCTACAAATTTTATGAATTTGGTTCCTAATGTTTAATTGGTATCAAAGATAAAAACTTATGGTTTAAACCTTGGTATAATTCTTTTGTTAATATTGAATATACTTGTTTTATGTTATATTCTCAGGACCCACAGTTTCATGACTTCACAATATTATTTGCTAACTTCCGTAACGCCAAACAGCCAGATATAGACAGCCTGAGTAGTAGGATTGATGTTGACAGTTTAGGAGAAGAAGAATATGTTTCGTTGTATGATCAACATTTCCCATCTGATCACGGGTCTTCAGGCGGATTGTTTGCTGAATGTATGTACAAAAAGAATTTATAGATTAGCATAAAGAGAGTCTTCATCAGTTATTTTTGAGGGTTCAGAAAAAACTTACATGATGAAATTTAGTGTGTGTCAATGGTTCTATAAAAACCAGTATGGGAATCATTTAAAACTATTTATGAAGATAAAAGAGCCTTCTTATGCCAAAAATTAAATATAATTTCTTAAAGTCTTATTAATAAGTAGAATATATTGATATAATACCCAACAGAAAGACACTGTGAACTGATTAGATGATAAGATTATAAAAAAAATGGAAAATTAATGAATGGTTTAGTTTCTGTACAAAGGGATCTGGGAAAATGTTATTTAAGTTCTTGCTTATTACATTTTGAAGATGTGTTTTCAAAATAAAAGCATCAAAACTTTTAATATCAAATTAAGCGGATTTCATAGAACATCTTTATTTCTATTCTTTCACAATATAATTAAGTATGTATAATTTATCTATGTAAGTTCTTTTGTAAATGCAGTAGCAGATACTTACTTTTATTAAAAGTTATTTTATAATAATATTTTAGGTGCTGAAGGCATACAGATTTTAATTGATGGAAACAATAAGATTGTTGGTATGTTATTTTTATATTATATTGAATTATATACCAAAAATGGTGGATGTGTGCCTTTCATTTGTTCATTATTGTTCAATAAGTCATCAACTAATCAGTATAATTGTATGTCAGTTAACCATGATGAGTAACACATCAAGTGTTAGTTTCATTCCACTCTGCTAATTTTTGCTGAAAATTATTTGCTTTGGACTTGGATAATTGTTGAAAATCACAGTTTTAACTGAATTTTTCTATACACCTTCAGATATTGAGCTGATTTTTGATATATGAGCCCAGCATGGTGAGTTACAGATCAAGTTTATGTTTCATTCTGAGATTATAGTTTTAAACTGATTTCATGTGGTTTCAACACATCTGGTTAGATCTGCAATACATCCACTTCCTATTTTTTTTGCTGACACTTTAAAGTTTAACTACTTATTGAATAAGGAAATTTTTCATCCAAGTAGTATTGATCTTGAGAGCGCATACTATCCATGCATGTTTGTGTCCACATATGTTGTTGAAATTGCAGATGTTTCAACTTTTTGTGATGAGGCCATTTGCGTCATTCTGACACATGTTGTTACCTATTAACTTGATTGCTGTCAGACAATTTATAATACAGTAGACCAAATGCAGAAAAGATTTTTTAAAATTTAATATTTTATTTTTTTTAGATTCAAATGGTCAGATTGAAAAGGTAAGTTAATTTAAAAAAAAAAATCAATTTCAAAACTATATTTTTTTGAAAATTTTGAAAAAAAAGTTAATTTTATTTACTCTTATCTTTTGGATATATATATATATATATAAATATATAAATTACAAAGCAGTGTCACTTATGTCACTTTGCAATTAATTTTTCTTAAACACTGGTATTGACATATTAAGACAACATTTAAACAAAATTCCAATTATTCAGTACATTATATTATAAAAAGTAAAATCACAAAAATACTGAACTTTAAGGAAAATCAATTCGGAAAGTCCATAATCACAGGGCAAAATCAAATAACAAAACGCATCAAAAACGAATGGACAAGAACTGTCATATTCCTGACTTGGTACAGGCATTTTCAAATGTAGAAAATGGTGGATTAAACCTGGTTCTATAGCGCTAACCCTCTCACTTTAATGACAGTCTCATCAATTTCCGATATATTTACATTGATGCGTTAAATAAACAGACACAATAAATAAAATAGTCAAAATATGGGTACATCAGTCATCATCGTATAACAATTTTAAAAGGAACAATTTAACAGAACACAAAAACATCTACTATCTACAAACACATTCATTGATTTGAGTGTCTGACGTCAGAAAATTTTATACGTCACATAAATTTGCCGTTCAATGTGCATACAAACAATTTAAAAATTTACATAGGAATGTTAGCATACAGGGTTAAAAAATCAAAAGTTTGTAAGAATAAATTTCAGAAAAAGACCGAGATTTAAACTAGTCCAAAAGTTATATATAGAATTTATAAGAATCCAAAAATAGTTAATTCCACTACGCGATTGAATGATTTTGACGTTTGTGGTTCAACGTATATTGTAATTCATAATAGAAATATATCATAATGACATATAATAGAACAATATCATACTGACGGGATTTTATTGCATTTAATATGAGGCAGGCATTACCTGTAAATGGGGACGAAGTCTGTATGAATTTTTTTTTTGTAACTTAAATATTTGTTTAAAAAAAAAGAAACGGAAATACCGTAACGTATCCGATTTTGGTTCTGTTGTTAGGGATTTAGTTGTGACGTTATTTAAATTATGACGTCATATGCAATGTAAACAAAGAAACGCTATCATCACAGATCAGGTAACGTTATTTCATATGAAGGAATTATTAAAAATGAAATTGGTATTGCGCGTTTCTTCCTATTTTATACTAGACTGATAAATATATATTTTACTCAAAGTTTCATACAAACCAGACCAGAAAAAGGAAGTACATTGTACATTTCTGCGCAGGTCCGGGATTTCAAAACACGACAAAAAAAATTTGAACGATTTTGAGTTCATTAGTACAATGAAAAATTCGGGAAATTTTCCCGTATTTTTTTTTTATTGAATTTTCTACTGTTATTGGGGACTCCGTCCCCATATTACATTGGTAAAGATCAGATTTTATAGAGCATATTAATCATCAACTCCTTATTTGAAATTATTTTCTATCTCAATTTTCAGGAAGACACAAAGGAATCAACTTATCAAGATGAAAAAAGCATTATTTCTATGTTGAAGAGAAGCACATCATCACCATCACTCTTAGAAACAGGAAATAATCACTCAGGTGAAAAAGACTCAATGCCATCCCTTATTGCTGATTCAAATAAACTTTTACATGATTCAGAATCTAATTTGCATAAAACAGTGGTTGATGGTCCAAAAGAAAAAGAAGATGGTATGAATTTGAGTGTGGTGTCAAACAGACCTAGTAATATATCTAAAAGCACAAATATTCTAAGTCCAACAAGTCCAAATACTGTGAACCTTCCACAACTGTCTTTGTCACCAGAAAGTTCTGAATCCTCTGCCCATGATGAGTTGCCAGATTTACCAGCATTCAAGAAACAAAGAGGTCATACAATATCTGTTGTGACCCCTGAAAGAGGCCATGAGGAAAGGTCAGGTGCTAAAGATGCCGGCAGAGGTGGCATCAATCCAAGTTTTGTGTTTTTACAATTGTACTTTGGAGGAGTGTTGCACCATGGAGGGGAAATGCCACTTCTACTTCCACAATCTGATGTAAGTTTAAGATAGATGTAAAATGTTTTTGATCTTATACATGTTTATTTTAGTAAAAGAAAAAGAGTGAAACATCTATTTATATTTGGACAATATAGGGACAATTAATGTAAAAAATAAACAACCATTTGGCCTTGTCCTTGACAAAAAAAAAAACACCCAAAAAAGCTGTTTGATGTAGATATTTTATATTAAATGAAACTGCACTTTTTTGAGATATTAAGAATTATGGTTCCTGTATTATTTTTCTTGACAATGAATTTGCAAATTAAAAAAAAAAGAAAATTATGAAAAAGTTGTGCATAAATACACTTAGTAATAGATATTGTGTGAATTATAGAAAATAGTTGCACTTTTGTTTATATTTTCAGGTTATGAAGAGAGCCATTAATAATCTAGATAGAATCTACCCATTTGCCACCCATAAAATTGGTGTGGTTTATGTTGGTTCACGCCAGGTATACCTCTTTAATTATCTGTTTAAATTGTGAAATTGATATATCTAACCACATTTACAAAAAAACAAACAAACATCATATCATTCAGTGTATGTTGTATTATCTAGATACATATCCTACCATTAAGAATTCAGATTAATTGAGCTATTTAAAACAGAACTTCATAAAAAAAAGATGGGAGAAAAAAAACAAAAGTTTCATGTAATAAAAGTAACCAACTGTAATAATGTTTTTGTGTTTAAGATTTTTGCATTTCTATTTGACAATTATTTGTTTGTCACAGTCATCTCTTTCAAATATATATCTTATTTATGTTCTTAAATGTATCAATTGTGAGTTGAAATTAAACTATTGTTATTGTTTTGTAGACAAAAGATGAGAAAGAAATACTTTCAAACCAGTCAGGGTCAGAGAGATATATTAAATTTTTACAAGGTTTAGGACAATTAATAAGACTACATGATTGTGATCCAAACAAAGTTTACATTGGAGGGTTAAATAAAGATGGCAGTGATGGACAATATTGCTATGGGTGGCAGGATGAGACTTTGCATGGTATATATATCTATTTTAACTTTTAATGGCGAGGATAAAAGCAATAAAAGGTAACCATTTAACAATAAGTAAAACTAGTACTGCATAGTCAGCTATAAAACTCATTATTTTTATTGTATAGTCATCTGTTAAAGGCCTGACATAAAATAGTTGAAACAATTCAAATGAAAAAACTAACTAAATTCTGTGTTTTGTGTTTTGTGTTTTGCAAGCTAACACTTGTTACTTATGGTTGTGATCAAAGTTGTAAATGTTGTATTATCTTAGATGACTTATATTCAAACTCTATGGATGTCACAAAGACATTACACATGATTTTCTTTTGAGCTGAGAAGAATAATGTAGAACTAAAGTAATTAAAAAAATCAATTATGAAAGATAAATTCATTTCAACTTTTTTACAGTGATTTATCATGTTGCTACCCTGATGCCAAACAAAGAGTCTGACCCTAACTGTAATTCCAAGAAACTGCACATTGGTAATGACTATGTTACTGTTGTATACAATGATAGTGGCGAGGATTACCGGATTGGTACAATAAAGGTAGATAACTCTGTAATGAAAGTTAGCCTGTAAAAAGAGGGATACAAAAAGTGCTTTTTCACCATATTTAAAACCCAATATGCACTATCAAATAAGAATTTGAGAAGAGAGAATGAAAAGAAATTTCAACCCATTAAAACAAACAATGGATTCAGTTTGGTAAATTTTAGAGACAGTGTTGATTTATTTTAAGGGTGGTAAGTTATAAAGTTAAACAGCTGAATGAAGTGATTAAAAGTAGTATTCTTAAAGTTTCTCTTTTTGGTGCTATTTGACATCCTTATTGGTTTTCTTTGATATATTTCAGGGACAGTTTAACTATGTTAATATTGTGATCAAGCCACTAGACTATGAAAGTAATGCTATAACATTACAGGCCAAAGAAGGCAAGTTTAGACATTTTAACTTTCATTTATAATTAACTTGACAATTTTCAGACTGACATAACTGAGGGTTTGGATAGGGTATACAGAAAAGAAAATAATTGGCCAAATCTACAACAAAATCTGACAAAAAATCTGAAAAATAGAAAAAATACAGCAAGGAAAATAAAGAAAATTGAATAACAGGTTGCTATAATAATGTAAAAAAATATGTAAAAAATTGAAGAATGCAGAATGAAGCGTCACTCATCCAGACTCTCACAATTCAGATGAATAATAAAATAATATCTTCTGTAAGCTAGGCAGCAATACAATACAATTTTATATACATACTGTTTGATATGAAATTGATCAGTATTTTGAGAATGTCTTTTACAATATGCATGCAGGGAAGGTTAGTTTGGCTTCTAATTACATAAAAAGCACACTTCATTGTCATTATAAAAGTTAATGATTTCATTTCATACTTTAAAATCACATACTATGAACTTTTGCATGAAGTATTCATCACTGCTCAAATGATAGAAATATCATAATTCTTGGAATATTTAAAGTTATGCTGTGTGTTTTATGGAACCTCTTTCTTGGATTCAATTATACATAGCAAATCATATGTCCTAACCTAAAACATTCATTTCTATTGGTTTGAAATTTAAACTTTTATTTTGTACATTGCATGCTGTTTTCTACCATAAGTTTTATTGATACTCATTAATTTTGTGTCACAACTGAAGGAAATTCAAGGAATGCAAATTAACAATTGTTCCCCATATTGAGTTTAGTGTTGAACTCCATCAGAAACCATGTTGTTCACCAGATATATATATATATATATATATGGTCTAGCGGGACGGCTGCAGTGCAGGCGATTTGGTGTCACGATATCACAGTAGCATGGGTTCGAATCCCGGCGAGGGAAGAACCAAAAATTTGCGAAAGCAAATTTACAGATCTAACATTGTTGGGTTGATGTTTAGACGAGTTATATATATATATATATATATATATATATATCAGTGGAACAGTAACTCTTGTGATCCTTATGATATCTTTTTGACAACTTGCTGAACATTTATGGGATGAGAATCATGAGATAGTAAGCTAATTGTCAAAAAAGCATTACAAGGGCCATTAGAGTTACAGTTTCACAGCTACATACCACTTTGTCAATTTTCATTTATAGATTGGCTGTCCCTCATTGTGACAAATTAATGTAGTTTTTTGTCTTTATTGTCACCAGTTACATTTATAGAATTACTAAATTTGGATAATTTACAAATCAAAGATGGTACTACTATAAGTGTACATGTATAATTCATCATTTAATATTATTTGGCACATATGTTAAGAATTACCAGAATTAGAGTTTGATAAAATTTTACCTTTCAAGAATTCCTCTGAATTCATTTTATAATATTTTTACCATTACATTATAGAAACAAATGGAATAATAATCCCATTTTCAAACTACTTATACATTGTTGATTAACAACTGTCAGGTTCAAGTCACCTTGATCTCCTTCTTCATGGTACATTTGTCAGTACCGGTATTCCTGATTCATTTTCTCAATTCTAAATACTAAGACAAGTATGTTTGGTGTATTATATTTTATATATCTTTTGACCTTGACCTCATGGAGTTTGTTTTATATACATATTACAACTATGCAGTAAAAGCTTATAGAAAGTAACAGTTGCTTTAAACTGCTTCTGGTGGAAAGATTTTATAAATTAATAAATGAAATTAACATTTCTATAAATTACATATTGTTAAAAACCCTAATGTTTTGTTTAATAAGCTTTATGGTGATATGTGCATGAACTATTTGTGTGGTTAACTAATACAATGTTTTGTTTTATAGTACCCTTTCAGGACAGTATCACAACAGGTACTTCTGTGTATGACTGCTTTGCTTTAACGCTTTATCATATTTACACCTGCTTCTATTCAATCAGGCACAGATTCAGAAAAGATCCACACTGTATTGGAAATTTAAGTTAACAAAACACATGAATTTTAATGTTGTATGTCGAGTTTGACAAAACCATGATATCAAGAATTCACGAAAAATACAATCCTTAAAGAGTAGTAACCATGAAAAATAATTTGACTGGAATATTTATAAAGAAAATTTAACATTTTAGTCTCCCTTTTCTCAATTTTGGATCTGTGTCTGGACAGTTGGCTCATTTATACTTAAAAAAAGATGATTGGTACTGGGAAACAAGATGTACTTTTAAATAATAGCTAATAAAACATTTTGAGAATAAAAAAACTGTCATAATACTTGTTAAATAAACAAATGTTTTGAGAAGAAATTAACCTTTGTTTTTGGACATCTTTTGCCAGTTTTGATTTAATTTTTATTTATAAATGAGCCATTAGCTGCAAGTTTAACAACCTTTTATCTTTATATTATGATCTTCTTAAAGCTACTCTAAGCTTGGATTAAAGACTGCCTCCTCATCCCACATCAAAAAAAAAAATAATGTGGAAAAATTAGTATAAATGAAACAAAATAGACATGGACAGTGTTAAATGGAAATCCTCTTAGCATGGACTTTACTGAAAGAAAAATTAAGTCCTGCTAGCTGGTTTTTTTTTCCATATCCGAACTATTGATGGATTAAAGTTATCTGTAAAATGTCAAATCACAAAGATTAGTTACATATTAAGGTAAACGCCAAGCTGTTAGTTATCACAGTTACAGCAGAAGAAAATTTCAGAAATCTTTCTGAATTTTTATAGTTTTTGTAAACTGAAGAAAAAAATTAAAGAAGTCAAAATTGACTAAGTTAAGCAAAAAAAAGGGCAAATTGATGTTACAAGGTAAATTAAATTCTTACAATGAATTAAAAAGCCCTGATTCTAGACACAGTTGCATTGGTCAATGACTAGTCTAATGTTGCAGCAATGATTTTAGGTATCACTGAGGGCAATGTCACTTACAACAGATGTTTACTTTACAATTATTTGTCATGTAAAACATTTTTTATTTTGCACACTTTAATACAAAAAGTGCCTAGCTCATAAGAAGATGGTTGTATGCTGTGCAAATCGTTTATGCATTGCTTTTTGCTACATTATCAACTACCTTGTCTGCTTTTTCCATGTAAATTTTGTACAGCTTGCATAGCATATCTAATGAAAAGAACTCATGACAACCAATATAACAAAGATAGTATTAATAACAACATGTTATACCAGTTGATCAACAGAAAATATTCACTGCACTCAATTTCTACAGGAAGGTATATTGTTATGCACAGGCCCTTTCATTCATCACATTCAGAAATTTAACAGGATACAATAGGTTCCTATTGCTCTTGTACCCTTCAAAGGGCCTCAGTTTTCGTTCCTATTGCTCTTGTACCCTCCAAAGGGCCTCAGTTTCCTTGTTTAAATAAATATTAAAAAAATGTACAAAGATATGTAAAAATAAAGAAAAGTTTCCTCAATATAAGTTGAGATACATCCTGCTTTACTATATGGTGAAGGACTTTTATTTAAAGATTCCTTTTATTGTAAACTAACTGTAGGACTTTTATGGCTCAGTCATTTAAAAGATATTTTGAATATCTGTAGTTCCTTTACCTCACAATAACATTAAGAAAGTCTATACATTAAGAAAGAATACACTAGGAGAAATGTTTTTGTCATTAGATAGTAGCACCTTGAGTTCTTCACACTAGTTTTTCTTGTAAATAAATCTGTCTTAGTCAATTAGTTTTTAACATCCAATAATTACTTGTCGTTTAGATTAGAAAGCATTGAATATATCTGCTATGCTATTTACAAATATCTAAATACATTTTTTCTACATTTCTTCATTTGATATATTTTATGGGAATAAACTGGTCAGATTTTGGTATTTCACAGTGCTTTAAATAGTTGAGCTTTTTTGTTGAACTTATGGAAATATAATACATTTTAATTTTATATATAATATTAAATGTTAAAGAACTATTTGGACATCTACACAACTTGACCAGCCTCAGCTTCCTTTGGTCAATATAAAAATAATTGTTTTCATTTGTTATTGCCAGAAACTTACCCAGCTTTTCACCAACTCATTTACCATGGATTACAGTTTAGTAACAAATGTTTGATCATGCTTTGCTATTTATCATTGACATATAATTGCATGTATGGTCCACCAAATATAAAATTTGACTAATAAATATTAATACAAACATATGTTTATTCTAAAAGTAATTGACAATACATTTTCAGATATAGCTGAAATTCTTGGTCACAAAGATACTAAAGTAATTTCTGATGAACATTTATCAGACTTAGTAAGACAGATTGCTGTAAATTGTAATGTAAGTATAAATGAATATAATTATTTACAGACTATACAGGTATAAAGACAAAAACAATGTGGGGTAGAAATTGATGACATATCTAAGGTCAATGCAATGCCAAACAAACAAGTATGTGTGTTTCCTGTACATGCTGAAAAAAGCAAGAATTTTTTTTTATATTTAGATCTAATATTTGTTTTACATTGAGTCTATGGGAGCAATATTGTGACTTTAACTGTGCTTATTAAAAAAAATGGTAGGGAATAAGAACTAAGTTAGGCAGGGGTACAGTAAACACACACTTTTTGTATGGCCTAACCATTATTTTTTAATGTTGTATTTTTAAGGAAAACAGGTCATTTTAAGAATGTCAAAGAGATAGTGCTACTAGAAGTTTTTACTTAACATACACTGTAACAAATAATATGTAAACACCACTGATCTTTACCATGGAAACATGTCAGAGAAATCAAAATTACCATAAAGAACATATTACTTGAACAGTAGAAAAAGATATGTTACACTAGAACTGTTATTGCTTATTTTCAGACTGAGGGCAGTGATCATAGTTTTGTGACAGGTTTATTCTGCATGATGAATGGTTGCTTCTTCATATGCTTAATATAAATTGTCAATTTATCAACTATAGCATCATTGAGAATACTACATTCTATAATCTTTCTTTGAACAGTTGGCATCATTAGTGCTACAAAGACAACAGTCCAATCCAGAGGATCCATTTGCTAGTAATCCACTGGAACGACTACGTCAAATAAAGAGGATTAAACAGAAAGCCTTACTAGAGTTAGGACTACAGAACCCCACAGAACAAGATCACAGAGGACAAAAATTAGATGATTTTACTGATTTCGTTTAGATCATTTCACAAAATTTACCTATTAATTTGATAGATCATTTCACAAAATTTACCTATTAATTTGATAGACCATTTCACAAAATTTACCTATTAATTTGATAGATCACCTCACAAAATTTACCTATTAATTTGAGAGATCATTTCACAAAATTTACCTATAGGTAGGATATTCATTATTATTGATCTTTTTTCAGAAAAATCTATTAGTATCACTACAAAATAGAAATTTTGATGAATTGATTATGATCTGAATTGCTGCTCAAGTAAAAAAGTCAAGATCTCTTCTATAGATTAATATTGGATATGTTATGTATACAAAATATATAATACATTCCCAGTAAATACATAAAATAATGATGAATTACTTAAAAATGTTTCATTTAATGTAAGAGGCTGTAAATACAGAATTAAGGTTACATTGCCTTATGTGAGAGTGTATTTTTTTTCAAATTACCAATAATAATTGGGCATTTCAACCCCTTATTTTAAGAAAGGAGAAGGGCCATTTAAAATGCAACATAAAGGGGTGTAAATGTAGCTCAGTAAAAACTTTTAAACGAATTCATAGGATGAAATCGAAATTTTTAGTCGTGCATAAATCTAACAGTATGTGATAATAGTCACAATTAAAGGCATTTGAAACCAAATGGACTATAAGTTAAAGTTACAATTATAAGCAATTAAAACCAAATAAAGGTATGAAAAAGATTGTTTGAATGATAGATGTTTGCCCTATGCCAACTCAGCACCTAAATAAAGTTATATTTTCTGGTGACCATTTTATTTGGTTAGTAAATTCGTAATTTCAAGCACAATTTTTTTTTTTTTTTATATATATATTAAACCTTTAAACTTCATTAAAGTAAGATTTTTTTAATTTTGAGTGATGTTTTTACCTAATTTTGGAAGATTCTTAAACAATAAGATGAACAGTTGCAAGCAAAAAATCATTACCCCATCTAAAAGCAAAAGGGTCTATACTTGATGAATTGAAATTTGTCTTGATTAAAAATACAGCAACATAAGATGTTATATCAACAAGCTTTCCGAAGTTGTTGAATCCTTTATTACTGTGTAATAACAGGCTGTTATATGATTTCTATTTCCTGTCCAATGGACACATTATGTTTTTGACTCTTTGTTTGCCAATAATCTCCTTTCTCAAAGGAACTAATTTCATACAGATATGTGTGAAGCTAAGAACCTGATGAGATTGTAAAATGTGCATAACATAGTGTCAATAAATCACTATTTGTTTTGGTTTAAAGCTTTATATATTGTTTCTTTTTATAATTTCTCTATGACTTTGAGCATTTTATTGCTATATAAATTTGCATATAAACTTATATTTCAAAACTGGTTTTGTCTATTAGTTTCCATATTTCTATTTATTTGTGATCCTTTCTTTCATTCTAAAACTGGTTTTGTCTATTAGTTTCCATATTTCTATTTATTTGTGATCCTTTCTATCATTCTAAATCTGAGGGGAAGATACTGATAAATAAAGTTATTCTTATTCTTTCACATGACATGGTTATAATGTATAGGATAATGTAAATATGTTTACAGCAATTCTTTATTAGGTCCCCTATAGTGATCAGTCTGTCCGTCCGTCCGTCCGTCGTACCGTCCGTCCGTCCGTAACACTTTGTGTCCGCTCCATATCTAGAGAACCATTATGATTTCATACTTTATACTTTACATGTTTATTAACCACCACCAGAGGGCGTGTCATGATGTATGTACAACTTCCTAGGTCAAAGGTCAAGGTAAAAAAACTTTGGTTTCAGTTGACAACCCTGTGTCCTGTGGTGAAGATCGTGTCCGCTCTATATCTTGAGAACCGTTATGATTTCAAAGTTTATACTTGACATGTATATGAACCAACACCAGAGGGTGTGTCATAATTTATGAACGACTGCCTAGGGCAAAGTTCAAGGTCAAAAACTTTGGTTTCAGTTGACAACCCCATGTCCTATGGTAAAGATTGTGTCCGCTCTATATCTTGAGAACCATTATCATTTCAAAGTTTATACTTAACATGTATATAAACCAACACCAAAGGGTGTGTCATAATTTATGTGCAACTTCCTAGGTCAAAGGTCAAGGTCAAAAACTTTGGTTTCAGTTGACAACCCCATGTCCTATGGTAAAGATCGTGTCCGCTCTATATCTTGAGAACCGTTATCATTTCAAAGTTTATACTTGACATGTTTATAAACCAACACCAAAGGGTGTGTCATAATTTATTTACAACTTCCTAGGTCAAAGGTCAAGGTCAAAAACTTTGATTTCAGTTGACAAACCCATGTCCTATGGTAAAGATACAATTTTTTGATGCACATTATTCACAGCGGGGCCCACAGAGATGGCTCCCATCTCAATGATATCTAGTTATCTTTAAAAATATGGTATAAGAGTATGTTTCTATTGCTCTGCAATAAAATGCAGTTGTATATTGAAAAGGTTGAGAATAAAAATAATCTGTTCTTATTTGAAAGTGCTGGGTAATTTTATTTCATAAATGAATGTATCAATTTTAGATTATTTTCTTGTATAATGAAAACATATTTATATATATTCAATTTAGCAAAATTAGCATTAAAAATTATCTTCGTCAAGATACAGAAAATGGGCTACATCACAGAATTTGGTAAAAGTTTGCATACCACTTTTTTTCTTTTTGGACTACATACAACTGAAAGTCCAAAAAAATAATGTATTTATCTTTTTTATTTATTGAAATATTGCTTAAAGATTTCTTTAAAAAAGATTTAACATTTGTACAAAAAGGACTGAAATTTGACAAAAAATGTTTTTCAATTTGTTTTAAACTCAAATCTCAAATATCAAGTAAAGGGTAGTTGAATGTTTTATTTTTGTCACTTTTGATGATTATCATTTTTATTTGTTCAGCATTATTGTACTTTATTCTTCAAACATATGAACACTGCTCCTTTTTTTCAAACAGTAATTTTGTTATTTTAGACAGGTAAAGGATTAGGCAAGATTAGTCATGGACAGGTATAACATAATTTGCTAGCTCAACCCAACTATATTTTATTGATAATATAATTATTGCGTTCTCAAGCCATTTACAGTACTTCTTTGTTCATGTTCTGTTGTGATTAATCCTACACCAGTAGTCCTGTGAAATCTACTGGATTTATTTTTAATTAAAGGCCAGTTTTTGTTTTATGTATTTTTCTTGCATTTGTATTGTTATGTTTGCTCAGTGATTGTTATCTAGTCCAGAAATATTCCACATGGAATTTAAAATAAATCAGAATTTTTATTTAAGCCTCAATATATAATATTGATCTAACATTAACTATTTAAATATTGGAATTATAAATATATACCTATACTATATACTTTGCTTTTGTTATTGTTTGTTTTGCCTTTCACCACAAAATGTTACAAAAACAGTAACAGGGCAACAAGACAGATATTTTCTGAAGTTCACCACATTGAATTGTTTCCATAATTTAGCAGTTTGACTATAAAACCAAAACTTTTCATGTTCATGTATATGCTATTCGTAGAGTATACACACATGGTTTCCTGGTATTCTGCTTGTATTATGATCAAATGACAATATTCAAATTACTGTGTAGTACAGCTTAAATAGGAATGATGGAATTAACCGTTGCAACATGAATGTTTATTAGCAGGATAAAAACAATTGACATTTGTTTGTTATGCCCCCGCTGTAGAAGAGGGGGCATTAAGTTTCACCCTTGTTTGTCCGTCCGCCCCAAAATAGGTTTCTGTTCTCGAACATTAGTTTGTCTCAACCAAATGTTATGAAACTTATACACAATGCTTATTACAACAAAACACAGGTCAGTTTGAATTTTGGTGGCGTCACTTTTACAATCAATAGTTATACCCTTTTACAAAAGGAAAAAATGCTGTTCTTAAAATATAATTGATGTCATTATTAAAATCTTTTTTGAAAATTGGAGTTCTTTGTCCAGAATGAATCAACTACAACCAATGCTTTAATCGCATTACATAATTCATTACACATTCATTTCTGCTCGATAAATGAATTAGGTGTTGACGATTCACTTGGAAACTCAACATATACCATCACAACACTTACCAAAGAGGAAATCCTGAATAATTATAGGTCTGTTTTATGTTCCTTTTGGAATTTCAATCAAAGATGAATACTGGATCTTCCAACACTGTACTGGATACCTAAACTACATAAGTGTCCTTACAAACAACGGTATATTGCTGGGTCCTCCAAGTGCTCCACAAAACCTCATTCTTAATTATTAACGTCTATTTTATCAGCAATCAAAACTGGGCTTCAAAATTATTGTGAAATTTCGAAAGATCTTTTATAGTACATACAATCTGACTCTTTCATCTTGAAATAGTATTACAACATTTGACTCTTCTATACTTGATAGAAGTATTCCCCATTCCTAACTAAAAGACAAATGGAAAGAGTTGGTATTGCTTTATTTCATTAAAAAAAAGAATGGCCAACGTAGATACAAGTATCTTGTCTTAGGGAGGAAAAGAAATCACTTTGATTCAAACAAAAAATTCTCTGAAACTGACATTATCATGATGCTTGATTTCTTGATTGACAACACATTTGTTACGTTTAGAGAACGTGTTTTTCAACAGACTGTCGGCATTCCAATGGGAACCAAGTGTTCCCCTCTTGCCGACTTGTTCTTTTATTATAATGACGCTGATTCATACAGGAACTAATACGAAGAAAGATAAGAAGTAAGCAATATCCGTTAACTTTACTTTCCGCTATATAGATGATGTTCTCTCACTAAATATTTCAAAATGTGGTGACTATGTTGAAGGATACAACAGATACAATTAAGTCGGCCTCATATCTTGACTTACATCTTGAAATTGACAATGAGGGTCGGATGAAAACAAAACTTTACGACAAAGGGAATAATTTCAGCTTTCCAATTGTGAACTTTCAATTTCTATGTAGCAACATTCCAGCAGCGCCTGCATACAGAGCATATATCTCCCAATTGATACGATATTCCGGGGCTTGTATTTCCTATCATGATTTCCATGATAGAGGGTTGCTGCTCACAAGAAAGCTATTAAACCAAGGATTCCAAATGGTGAAGTTGAAATCATCCCTTTGTAAATTTTACGGACGCCATTACGAGTTGGTTGACTGTTATGAAATAACCGTTTCACAGATGATATTGGATATGTTCCTTATGTCTAAATACAATCCCTTCCTTTTTTATGAATGTGACTTACCAAATTAGACTACTAGTATTTACCGGATTTGTAATAACATGAGCAACACGACGGTCGCAGGATCTGCTTACCATTCCGTAGCACCTGAGATCACCCCAGTTTTTGATGGGGTTTCTGTTGCTTAGTCTTTAGTTTTTTATGTTGTGTCCGGTGTACAATTATTTGTCTGTTTTTTTTGTCCTTTTCTTTTTTAGCCATGGCTTTGTCTGTTTATTTTCGATATATGAGTTTGGTCGTCCCTCTGGTATCTTTCGACCCTCTTTTATACAATGCCATATTCAATTTTACCGCCACTGATAAATTGAAGCATTCTTTACCATTCAGCGCTTACAAGTACTTTGATTACCATTCTAGGGTAATGCCCCTTTACAAATGAAAAAAAAATAGCTGAACATATTTGTTTCTGTTCTCGAACTTAACTTTTTCTTAACTAAATTTAATGAAATTTATATATAATGTTTATTACCACTAACCAAGTTTAGGTTAAAATTTTGGCAGCTTCACTTTTACAGTTCTTGAATTATTTCCCTGTATAACGTTATATGCTAGCGGGGGCATCAGCTGTGTCCCTATGGACACATTCCCAATTTATTGTTGTCTGAATCTAGTGTACAAATAGTCTGACACAGTACTGTAACGTTTTATATGTTGTGTACTGACAAAACTGTCAGTCACAGTACTGTGAAATCCTACTAGTCATTGTCTGTTTCGTTTTGTTTGCCACTTTTGTTATGCAGGAACTTAAAAACTGATGACAAATTTTGTGAAAATTTGAAAGAATCATACTTTAATACATTATGTTCTTTGGCACCCCTGTTTAACTTCTTTTACCAAATGAGACTTAAGTTTACTTTTGCTTGAGATGGACTTTATCATATCTACACATAACAATATGCATTTGTATGATATTCTCCTAATGAACCCCTTGTCCTATGCCCTGTTTCTCAAGCATCCCTCGTCAGAAATTAAATGAAACTATATCAGATTCCCACCATGTCATGCCATTGTGCATCTAGTAAGTAACATTATGTGAATTTTATTTTGGTTTCCTTAGCAAATTATGGACTTTGCAATGCCTGATGGGGCATACGTTTGTTAAGTTTGCTCATAGTACCTCTATTGTAAAACTAGGTTTATTTATGGAATAGAAAGAAAAAATATACTATTAGGTTGCTGTAATTGAAAATAAATAAATGTATAAAACTACTGTCAAGTTGGTTGAACACTATAGGAGATATACACAAATCCTACATTAAAACTTTGTTATCATTTTCTCCTATTTGTAACTGTTATACAATAGAAGTGTAAAGTAAAATGACAAAATTATTGAACTCCAAGGAAAATTCAAAACAAAGTCCATGATCAAATGTCAAAATCAAAAGCTCAAACACATCAAATGTATGGATAACAACCGTCATATTCCTGACTTGGTACAGGGATTTTTCTTGTGTATGAAATGGTGGATTTAACTTGGTTTTATAGCTAGCTAAATCTCTCACTTGTATAACAGTCACATAAAATTTCATTATATTGACTTTTGCTCTTTTTTGTTTCAGGTAGTTCTCAAAAGATTTTCATTTCAATCGTTTTCAGTGGGAAACCCGACTTCTGCAGTTTCATTGGAGCCTATTATGTCACGCTGTTTCGTTTATTACTTCACAACCGGCTTTTTAAGCTTGACATTGCTTGAGAAGTCAACGTCTTTCTCTGAGGGTTACTATTATTCAACATTTGTTTCTGTTACTGTGCAACTAGAAAAAGTTTATAAAAGTGCAAAAGACTACCATACTGCGATTACATTGTCCAAATAAACTAGATTATCCGTGATGGGGGATTTTCTCGCTGTGTTGAAGACCTATTAGTGGCCTTCTGCTGACTTCTGTTCTTTGGTCGGGTAGTTCCCCATTTCCGTTCTCAAATTTAGATACATATGATCAACTGTAATTATGCAAAAACCGTTTCATTAATCATTCGAAGGTTACTGGTGATCCGCCAAAAGCAAATAGCAGTTGTCGAAATTGATACAGTTCCCGTCGTGTAGAACATCCTGTTTCTTTCGATCTTTATCTTTCATTTTCACTTGCCAGTACCCAGTACAAAGGTCTAATGTAGAGAATTTATTTTCGAATAATTGTTCTAAAAAATTGTTGATATATAAAAAAGAAGATGTGGTATGATTGCCAATGAGACAACTATCCACAAAAGACCTAAATGACACAGACATTAACAACTATAGGTCACTGTACGGCCTTCAACAATGAGCAAAACCCATACCGCATAGTCAGCTATAAAAGGCCCCGATAAGACAATGTAAAACAATTCAAACGAGAAAACTAACGGCCTGGTAAAGTGTATTTATCTTATCATTTTATATCGTTAACATTTCGATAGTCTTCACAAAAGCTTGTATTTCAGTCCTTTTTTTCGCTGATACTATCCAAGATAGTCATGGGCCGTATGCTGACTGAATTATTCCTGATTACACTGAATATTGATATGTTTATCGACTTCCTATCGTGTATATGTTACAGTTAATTTGTATAATCAGGGATTATGTAGAATCCCTAAAATTTTCAGGGATAATGCATAAACACTGGTTAGTTTAAGGATTATATATAATCACTAAAACTTTCAGGGATTATGTATAATCGCTAGAAAAAAACGTCAGGGATTATACAGAATAATTGAAATGATACTAACATATAACATATTGAAATATCTTAAAAGTTAACCTTAATATATCATAATAATAATAACCTTAATATTGTAAAACGTTAGGCATAATTTATTAATATGAAAGACACAAAACTATTGAAATGTTAAACACAAAATAATTAAATGATAAGCACAATATGAATAAATGATAAGCAAAATATATATAGAATAATCGATGTTTTGTTTTTAATACTGACTTTATCAGTAATAATATCAAGCGGGCCCTTTTTGATATTGACTGTTTTAGTATTAATAATATCAAGCGAGCCGACACGGGCGGGTTGATGAAGTCAGTATGAAAATATTAAATTGCATAATGATTATTCTTTTTATCGTATTATTTTAGCAATTGTTTTTAGGTTGAGAATATAAAATAAAATGAAATTGTCATTAAAGCTATTTTTATGCGTACAGTCGTTTCGATAAATGTTAATGTTATATATAATAATTTAATATAAAACATTTTATTTACAAACTATTTGGATGGCATCGACTAGTACACATTTGCCCTGATTTTCTAATTCACATCTGTTTTTACCACGATATCAACATTAAAAAAAACCTTGTCCTCCACATCAGGAAAAAGAGTTTTCAGCACAAACATCTGAAGGTACAAATTGTACCAAAGAAGGGAAATCAGCAACCTCAAACTGATTTCCTGTATTAAACATCCGAGTAGGATTCCATGCTATATAGCAAGACGATATCCTTCTTCAGACTTTTCGTGAATATTGACCATTAGTTTTTTGGGATCTCCCTTTCCTGGAACCAATGATTTGTATAGTAAGACTATACAAATCATTGATGGAACCACTAGTGTAATTGGTTTGAGATATCATCTTTGAAGCTTTTAATTATTGATAATACCTAAAATCATATTAGGGAATTTGTAGAATAATAATTAAAATTATCAGTGATTATATAAAATCACTGGTCATTTTCAGGGAATCTATATAATCACTAATGTTTTTAGTGATTCTACATAATCCCTGATTATACAAATTCACTGTAACATATATATAGGGTTGTGGCGAGGAGTTTGCGTTATTTCGTGTATTTATTTTATGGTGCAGCAAGCTATTTATACAAAATTCTCTCAAAATTACGACGCAAAAATATCATTGTAGCGACTATTCGTTTAACAGTAGCAATTACTCAATAACTTTTGTAAGTCAATACATATGTTCTCTTCAGGTCCCTCGCTATGAATTTATGATATGGTTCATTGATTTTTAAAAATCCAGAAAAGCGTTTCGGACGCAAGAAATTATTAAACGTGTTGTTGTCATTTTTTACATCACTGGGTCGATACCTCTGCTAGTGGACTATCAGTCCCCGAGGGTATCATCAGCTCAGTAGTCAGTACTTCGGTACTGACATGATTTAACAAACTTAACTAAAATTGTTCATTTAAGAATTTTAAAATTATTATAAAAACTAAGGTTTCAACTCCCTCAGGCAAAGTTGGCTTCATATGAATTTTACTATTTATTTTAGGTATTTTTGACATATAGCTCTTCAACGGTTTCGGTATTTATACATCTTCGGATTTCAAATGTTTGGCTCTGAGCGTTCCTGATGAAGGTAAATCCAGAAAAGTGCTTGCCTCGGACGCAAGAAAGTATTAAATGTGATGTTATCATTTTTTTTTACTGTTCTTCAACAGTAAAACATAGAATTTTTTAAATACTATGCCTAAGGAATAGATGGCTTAAGATGTATTTTGCAAAACTTTTAGGAATTTTTGGTTCTCAATGCTTTTTAACTTTATACTTTATTCGGCTTTTGAAAACTTTTTATTTTTATATGGGCATCACTGATGGCAAGCAAGATGACCATTGGTATCTTCTGGTTACGCAAACGAAATGCTCATTTTATGTGTAAAGGAGACATCGACATTTTCCAGAAAAAATCTTGAAATTTATACCGTCTGTACTACGGCTTCTACGGGTATTGCTTTTGTATAATTGTAAGATGAAACAACCCTTTCTAAAAATCGAGTGGTTATTCCTGAACAATTCTGATTTTATGGAATATTTAATAAGGAGATGTATTATGCCTGTCACTGGAGAAACAATCAACCAGAGCAAAAAAAGTTGGACCATTCAACTGCAATGAACTTTAATCAATAACAGATTGAATATAAGTAAGCATGATCCGAAGGACATCATGATCAGAAGTGAAATGCATAAAAGAGGGACGAAAGATACCAAAGGGACAGTCAAACTCATAAATCTAAAACAAACTGACAACGCCATGGCTAAAAATGAAAAAGACAAACAGAAAAACAATAGTACACATGACACAACATAGAAAACTAAAGAATAAACAACACGAACCCCACCAAAAACTAGGGGTGATCTCAGGTGCTCCGGAAGGGTAAGCAGATCCTGCTCCACATGCGGCACCCGTCGTGTTGCTTATGTGATTACAAATCCGGTAAATAGTCTAATTCGGTAGGTCAAATTCATGAAAGGGAAGGGGATTGTAGTTACGACGTGAGGAACATATCCGATATCATTTGTGAAATGGTTATTCCATAACGGTCAACCAACTCGTGATGGCGTCCGTAAAATTTACGAAGGGATGATTTCAACTTCACCATTTGGAACTCTTGATTTAATAGCTTCCTTGTGAGCAGTAACCCTCTATCAAGAAAATCATGATAGGAAATGCAAGCACGGGAATATCGTATCATTTGAGAGATATATACCCCGTATGCAGGTGCTGCTGGAATGTTGCTACTTAGAAATGGAAAGTTCACAATTGGAAAGCTGAAATCATCTCTTTTGTCGTAAAGTTTTGTCTTCAACCGACCCTCATTGTCAATTTCTAGATGTAAGTCAAGATATGAAGCTGACTTAACTGTATCTGTAGTATCCTTTATCTCCAATTCGATGGGATAGATGCGTTCCACATAGTCACCAAATTTTGAATTGTTTAGTGAAAGAACGTCATCTATATAGCGGAAAGTAGAGTTAAAGGATATTGCTAACTTCTTATCTTTCTTCCTAAGAAGTTCCTGCATGAAGTCAGCCTCATAATAATAAAGAAACAAGTCTGCAAGTAGAGGGGCACAGTTTGTTCCCATTGGTATGCCGACAGTCTGTTGAAAAACACGTCCTCCGAACGTAACAAATATGTTGTCAATCAAGAAATCAAGCATCTTGATAATATCGGTTTCAGAGAATTTTTTGTTTGAATCAGAGTGATTCTTTACAAAGTAGGATTTATCCCTCCCTAAGACAAGATACTTGTATCCACGTTGGCCATTCTTTTTTATGAAGCAAAGTAATACCAGCTCTTTTAATTTGTCTTTAAGTTTGGAATGTGGAATACTTGTGTAAAGAGTAGAGAAGTCAAATGTTTTAATACTGTTACAAGATGAAAGAGAGTTAGATTGTATGTACTCTAAAAGATCTTTGGAATTTTTAAGTATCCACATCTGATTCACGCCACCTCTAGAATAGGCAGTTTCACAATAACTTTGAAGCCCGTCTTTGATTGCTGATAAAATGGATGTTAATAATTTAGAAAGAGGTTTTGTGGAGCACTTGGAAGACCCAGCAATATACCGCTGTTTGTAAGGACACTTATGTAGTTTAGGTATCCAATACAGTGATGGAAGATCCAGTTCTTCATCTTTGGTTGAAATACCAAAGGAACAAAGAACAGACCTATGATTATCCAGGATTTCCTCTTTGGTAAGTGTCGTGAGGGTATATGTTGAGTTTCCAAGTGAATTGTCTATACCTAATTCGTTTATCAAGCAATTAATGTAATGACTTTTACAGACAAAAACGATGTTATTTGGGGCTTTGTCTGCGGGGACAACAACATATTTATCATGGAGGTCGGATAGGTGTTTAGCAACATTTGGGTCTTTAAAAATTGACGTAGCATGGGCATTGATGGACCCATTCAGTTTCTTAATTCTGATTTGTATTAAGGACCTCCCTGCCTTTATCCATTCGGATAGAGTGTCTACGTCATAATATACCTTATATTGTACTAATTTGATACAACCGATTTTGAATGGTTAGTTTTAAAAGCTTATTAACTCGCTCTTGAATAATATTAATTCAAGTCCTAAACATGAAATTCGGAGTACCAAGTGAGGTGGTCGTTTATTCCAATCTCACAACCGTAATGGTTGTGTATGCACACCAATAGAACTCTGATAAAATATAGATAATAGGGAATTGGAATGTGACTTTATGATGATTGAGATTTATAACACAATGTTGACTATTGTACCCCTATTTTTGACATTTTTACCTGTTATGTCTGTTTGTTTTGTTCACACCTCGTTGTCAATATAATGGGACTCTCAAACAAGTGCAAAGTTTACCTAGCTATAAATAAAGGCAACAGTAGTATACCGCTGTTCAAAACTCATAAATCCATGGACAAAAAACAAAATCGGGATAACAAACTAAAACCGAGGGAAACACATTAAATATAAGAGGAGAACAACGACATAACACTAAAATGTAACACATATAGACAAAATCCCACGAGAATAACAAATATAACATATATATATAACATCAAAACCAAATACATGAATATAAACCCAGTTTTAATCCTCAATTTTCTACATAAGAAAGTGCCTGTACCTAGTCATGAATATGACAGTTGTTATTCATTCGTATGAGGTGTATGAGCTGCTGATTTTGCCATTTGCTTAGGGTCTTTTTCGATTAGAATTTTCCTCGAGTTCGGTATTTTTTGCTAATTTACTTTTTTTCACCAGAGTAACGAATTTTTAAAACAGCTACTATCCTTAAAGTAAGAAAGCAACATATTAAATCACCATTACAAAAAAATTCTTATAAATGGTAATATTAAGGTCGAAAAAAATCTTGAATAAACCTTAAAAAATTCTTTCTTCAAGTACTTCGAATTGCTAAGGAATTTGTTTTCATGCTAGTAACTTTTTAAAACTTGAAGAGAATTGAAGTGACAAGAAACAATTGTATTGTAAAGAGAATATAATTTGTTAATTGCTTGAAATAACTTCCCCTGATAACAATATTATTTATTCAAATTCTTAGTTTTGTTATATCTATTCATAGATCTATGACCTTATATATAACTTTATTCAAGGACATGTATAGAGGTGTTTATTTAAAAATAAACATGATCGAACTAACTAAGTATCTGTAATTAAAGGAACTTCAAGTTAATCATGCGTCAGTTTCCATTTTAACGTGATATTAAAAGGGAGAAAACATGAAGTGTCTTATAAGCAACACTTAAAATCTTAAAACATAAGAGAAGAAATGCGCAAAATGTAAATCTGTTCTTGATATTATGCACATTGACGGAATTGAGGATGATGTAACCGTTCCTAAATTAATCCACTTTTTCGTAATGTCTAGCAGAAACTTAATAGTGTTTCAGATAGTTTTGTTTAAGAAATTCCTGCATTAAATTTGAAGTTATGAACTGCATATTATGGAATGACTTGATCCCCCTTACAAACCATAGACAGTTGGAAACAGTTATTCTTTCAACAACCAACAACTGAGTAAACTTGTCCTACATCTCTCTTTTATTTTTACTATATCCTCAGCTTCAATATGATTTAGAAGTGTATACAATAGGAGCAAGTGACAATTGTTTATTATTTGGTTATTCAACTCGATCTTTTTTTAATTATTTCATAAATGTTTATTCTAAATCGCATTAATTTTCTGTTTAAAATTACTCAACATTTTGTTCTGAAAAAAAAATATTCTTATTATTAATATAATTATTATTTTTATTATTATCATTTTATTATTAGATTTATAATTATTATTGCTACTCTTTTTATTGTTATCATTATCTTTTTTTTATTATCAGTATTATCATTATTTTTTCTTACTTTTCATGAGTTCTTTTAATTTCTTTAAATTTAAAAAGTAGCCATTAAAATCTTTAATAAATAAATCAGTATTTTTCGTAAATATAGAAAAATTAATTTACTGAATAAAATAGCTCCAAAACTCCATGAAACAGCAAAAATGTTAGAATAAATCAAACTACTAGTATGGATAAAGAATGAATGTATCGTTACAAAAACTAATTTTGCATGATTTTATTTGGATTTAGTTTTATTATAAATTTTTCAATTTTATTTTTCTCTTTTTATCTTTCAAATATTTTTTTGTAGGATCAAGTCAGACGATATTTGAGAATATATTCTAAAATTATCAATTTGTTGATTACTTGAAGTAATTACCCCTAATAACAGTATTATTTATTCAAATTCTTAATTTTTATATATCTATTCCTGTAATCTATGACCTTATTTAAATATATGATTTATTCAAGGATACGTTTAGAAGAGTTTAATTTAAAGATAAAAATGTAGTTCATAATCCATGAATCCCCCTCTTTTGCTTTTTTGTTATATTTTTATCTTATTTATTTTGTAGATATTTTGTACTATATTTAGTTATTGAATGTATTCTTGCACGTTTCCATGTGATAATACAATAACAGTAGTTTATCAATTTGGACCCTAGAAAAAAATGAAGCAAAATAAAATTCGAAAAAGACGAATCATTATCCAAAAATTCTTTGTGATAAGAGATGAAATAACACCTTCCTACGATGCAAATAGTGTAAAGATATATTCAATGTTCTGTACAATTAATTTGGTTAGTTACTGTTGTATTTTTCTACAATTCCACTTTTTACAAGTAATTTTTGGTAACAAGATCTTTATTGATGACAAATTAGCCACGTTTATTGGGTCCTTTTATATTTAGAGATATGCAAGTTTTAACATAACAATTAAATAGCATTATAAGTAAAACTGCATTGTAAGTAATAACACAAATGATATTCTTGGAAGCGAAACGGACGACATAATTTTGTTATAAATAAAGATCTTATTACTTAAAATTCACAATTCAACAAAGTTTCTACACAGGGACAAGAAAATACTTGAAAAAGGTGAAATCGGGAAAAAATACAAGAATAACTAACAAGGCTAAATAGCACAAAATTTTCTCTTATCTCTACACTATTTACATCACAGGAAGGAGTTATTTCGTTGTTATGAAAGACACTTTATATCTATATATAAGTGTCAGCTATTTCAACAAAATATACTCCGCCTTTATCATTGAAAATGAAAAAAAAAAATCTTTTCTAAACATAGATTACAATTACGATTATACTAATAAGCTGTTAAAAACCTTTTATTCATTAATTATTCATAGTTTAATTTATTCCAACTATTATCTTGTGTTTCATTGAGTTTCCCCACTACTATTAATTCAGTAATGAATGTCTATGGAAAACATAGTTTTATTGATAACAGACATAAGACACTGAACTTTGGAAAGATGAAAATATTCACAGGATTTACATCTCAGAAGTATGTCAGCTTCAAAGCATACACATTCTAAAAAGATCTTTTCTAATTTTCTTTGTTTCTGAATAGATGAAAATGTGCAAGCCAACACCAGGAAATGTGACAATAAAATCTATACCAGACGGAAAAGAAACAATTGGATTTACATCCTACACAATTGTTTTATTCAAGGACATCCACTAAAGTTTCCGCATTGTGCATCATGACAACAGGAAAGAGACACTTTTTAGTAGAGAACACGGAAATTTTATATTTCATCCTGATATAAATCAGTATTTTTCTGTCGTATTGAAATTTTAATATTTTGAATCGAGTACAGAACGACAAAATTTTTATACAAACATGAAAATATTGTTAGTTATAAAGGTTTCTAAATCACATAAATTAATAACTCAACCATAAGCCATCATAAACATGAAGTATTTGCCACTGGACATCAAATTATAAAAAATCAATAATGTAAATTATTTGTAATCGTTAAAACTTCATAATGTTTGACAATAAAATAACAGAAAACAGAAAATTAAATAATAACATTTTTTTTTCTCTTCATTCGTTTTTTCAACAATATAAAATTTGAATTAAAAGAATAAACATCAAAGAAATTAGAAAAAAATAATACATCATAAAAAAATAGAATCATTTTTTTTTTAGCAACGTTGTCTCCTTACTTAAAAATAGTTATGTAGATGCGTTGTCTGGAGGTCAAGAAAACCAAGCGTTGTACAAATGTCCTTCTATATCCAATTTTCATGAATATTTATTACCTGATGTAGCGCTCATACAAATACAGGATTTCAAGGGGCATTCCGCTTCTTATCCTCGGTAATGTCCAATTGAAATCCCGCGTCCATATAAACCTCTGTCATCTCCTGTCCTAAACAAAATGACACCCAACCTGTTCCATTGATCGATTCTCCGAAGTGTAATATTACTTCCCGGTTAATCATTTCGGAGAATTACCTATTTTAACGTTTAAATTCCCTTTGTTTTGTGTACATATTAATAGATTTACAATTTTCCGGTCATTTCTAGAAAATCAATGTGAACTAGATATTCAGTCGAGAAATATTTCAACTTTTAAAAAACCCATTCAGTGATTAAATGAAACTATTCGAACACTGCGAGTTTCAATGTCAAAACTACAAAAAATGTTTAAACGATCTTTACCGTATCTGTTCAAACGCCAGTTTAACTGGAGATTTCTTGCGGATGTAATTTTTGACATATTTGCACTAAATTTCATTCATGGTAAATATAGCCTGGTTATCCCCATTCTTACACCTACTGTGTGATATTTGATTGGTTGGTCTTCCCAAAAGTTTTAATCTTTGTCCAATGAAGAAAGTTTATCTGAAAAATATAACATTTTTAACACCAATAGTACAAGTGGTCAAAAACTTTTTTTTAAAGTGGAGGCTAGAGGTTAAGCATTTGACTTGCCAGGAAATGACGAAGAAGGAGTGAAAATTTCATTGCATTATAAATAACCAGGAAAAACACATTTCCATGCCGACTTTATTTTTTAACAAGTCAGTACTGTTTTCAAGAGTAAAAAGTATTTGAAACAACAGACGTACAATAGTATGTGAGATATAAACTTTGGTGGCTAAACAAAGCCAGTAAGAGTTGTTTAAATCACCCAACCTGTCCGGTCTGTATTATTTTTCAAGATACAGATAACAAACTCAATATTTCCGAACTTTTAAGCATTGCAGAATAAAACAACCAACTGATAGAAAATGAAATAAATATTTTGATACGGATTTGTGATACCCCCCTTTTTATATCTGAAATTGACCACGATTGGCGAACATTATTTTAACAAACTACTGAGGTGGGATATTAAAGTCAAGGTCCACTGACAATGACTGACTGAGACAATCGTACTAGGAAAAACAGGCGGAGGCGAGTCAAAAAGAAACAGCAAATAAAGTAAACTGATAAATGAAGTTTCAGATACCGACAGTTTGAGTCGAATAAAAAAGGCTTGTAATGACTTGTCATGAAAGAATTGTCTTGTCATGAGGAAATCTCTTTAAACATGTGACTCGGTTGAAGTTTACCTTCCAGAAAATCTTTATGAGGAGGAACAATGACATTCCTGGTATGAAACATATCTGACTTATTCCACAATTAAAATTAAAATAAAATTAAACCCAAACAAACTTTACACAGTCTCTATAAATAGCTGTGAATACACTGAAGTATAGTTTTCTCATAAGATTGAATACATAGTATTTTTAGCACTCGTTTACTCGTTCAAAAATTTATATCCATGTTATCAAAAACAAAAAATATAATATATAATAATAAAAACAATGTCCAGCACTGACCCTCTCCATTTAAAACCTCATATAAGACAAAACAATAACAATTGTATTGCATTTTAGCACACTGTTTTGTTTATTGCCTATGACTATGTACGTCTATAGAAATAATAAAACACAAATCTATTTTTAAAATGCTGAGCAGAACATAACCAATTCGTTAAATCTTTAATATTAAAAGGGGAAAAGTGTACAGATAGAGCTGGAGTGGACTCCTTTTATTTCGAATCTGAATATTGTTTATTAAATAGTTTGATATTTCAAATAAGTTAATAAGAAAAGATGAACGGCATGTATAATGTTCTGTTTTCATCAGATTGCATTTCAAGAACAAACTCATACTATTATCATTCATATTAAGTGACAATATAGAAAATTTTATCAAAATCAGCAAAACATAAATAAAAAGGGTGTCCATTCTAAAAGCGCATGGGCTTCAAAGGCCGGACGATTTTGTGTATCATATCATAATATCACATTTATTATAAGGTATCTAGTGAATCTGTTTGTGAATATGAATTTCATAGGTTAGTTTAAAAAGGCAACAGTAGTTTACCGCTGTTCGGAAGTCATAAATCGATTGAGAGAAAACAAATCCGAGTTGCAACCTAAAACAGAGTGATCCACATCAAGTATAAGAGGAAAACAACAAAAACAGAAAAACTGAAGTGAACAAAAAAACAAATGACCATGCAACACACACAGAAATGACGCCACACACCACAATGAAATTCTCTATTAGTTCTTTATAACATTTTGTTTCATTAAAAAAATGCACCGAATATCTTTGTCAAATTGTGTGTGTGTGTTTAAAAGTACAGTTCTGGTCCCAAAAAACGTCAAGAGATATTCCGAAAACTGTAAATATGACCTTTTTGTACATGGCCTAATCACTATTCCCCATATCGAAATCAGTTAAAATACAACATCCAAAAGTTTATTTCACCTCCTCTCTTCTTTCATATCAACCCAAACAAACCTAAGAAATGAGTGAGGATGGGAAAGAAAAAAATAAGAAATAATACATTTTAATTAACAGGAACTATATTATATTCATGGACAACGAAAAGCGGGGTCATTAATTGTGGTCTTGGGCCATAAGATAATAACTGCTATTTTCCTAACTTGGAACAGGACATTTTAAGAAAAAATAGTAGGTTGAAACTGGGTTTTGTCGCTAGCCAAACCTTGCACTTGTATGGCAATGTTAAATAGAACACTAAAATGACACCATTACATGACAGGAATACGGTACAAATAAATGCAAGAACATTCAGGACAGAGAAATACACAAATAAACAATACAATAGTACATTTCGACATGCTAACCACATAATAAAAACGATCACAAATAATAACTTAGGATAGCACACAAAAATAGCACAACAGAACCATAAACTGTCTTTCACACGACTGGGTGATAAACGCCACAAAAGGGACGTCACAGGTGAATTTCTTAAAAATAATTATACTGTTCAAGATCAGGTCCTGAATGTTCCAGTTACATCCAGAGAAAACTACTTCATATATACATACTTACCCTAGTGTTTATCATCCATGTTTACTCGAAAAGCAACAAACCTCATTTTGATATTGGACAATATAATGAGATAATTTGACAAACATTGCAAGAAGTTGAAATGGAATATTTATACAAAAATAAATAAAAGAAAAATGACGTAGAGTTAAGCAATATCGCTGCAAAAAACTTAAGTTACCATTGATTTCCGAAGTCACAGACGAGAAGATTGGAAGAATTTTGTGCATAGTATCAGTGTTTCAATGAGATAAGGTTTTTAAAAAACGCTATTTCCTAAATTGATATAACTCCCATTCTTTTGAAAGGTACTCATTTCTTTTAACAGATAACATGAGCTTAATTTGTGATAATGCCAGCAGTTCAGTGAATTCGAATAGTTTTTTTTTATTTATCAAAACATGTTTAGAGTCATATGGATTTAGTCTACTTTTGGTTTTTAGACAGAATGAATTAACAAATACAATACTCTTAAAAAGCTGGATTGCTTTTATCTGTTATTTTCCTGCTTAAAACATATATGTGATATGTTATATGTAATATATTAGCTTTCAGGGCATTAGGATCAATTGACTTCTTCCGATTTCCCATAAATCAATCAACTCAACATGCATGACCATAAGCCCCAGCTCTAGCTATAAATATTTTGAACGAAACGTCCCACGAAAATTACAAATATTCAATAACTGACACGTTATTATGATTACTGCTTAACTTTTACATGTCAATTTATCTGTTACTTAATTAGTTATCTCAAATGATAAGATAATGCAAGATAAGATAAATTTTATTTCCAATAGTGGACCCATTATAGGCATAATCAGTACATTGATCACACAATTGCAATAGACAATACACAATGAAATAAAAATAGAAATGCATTTGACTAAAAACATTATAGAAAAAGCTTTTGATTTTATAAGTCCTTCCTCGTGGCTGATGCATATGAACAAACAGTATTGTTGTTCATATGAATCACCAAGGACAGGTGCTTAAAGAACACTCAAGCCAATACACAGAAATATGAAAACTTAAGCACTTTACAACACAAGCATAAACTAAGACTTAAAAATAATTACTATATTATAGTCCTTCTTGTGGCTAATGCACACAAATAAGATTAATATGTTGTTATTCAAATGCAGGAGCCACCAAGGCCAGGTGCTTAAAGGACATAATAATATATTGTTTAAAATTTCTGTGTAAAAATATTTGGATTTGGACGCAGCCTCTAGCACAACTTGTCCCAATGCTCCGAGGGAGAAAAGAGAATACACAAAAAACACAAACAATGGTATGAATCATGAGTATTTCATCATGTTTTTTTTTATAAAAGTACACATTTCATACATTGTTATTTGGATGGAAACTTGTTTCATTGGCACTCGCACTACATCTTCCTATATCTAAGATATCCTTGTTTTCATGACTCATTAACCAAATAAACTTGTCTTTAATCGTCAACATATCAAAATTAGCACATTATAGATTTGAGTTTATCACATGGTTTTGGATTTGATTTGATATTAATAAAATAAGTGTAACGAATTTACTATTTAGCTCTATTACTTACTTGCTGCACCTCTTCACCTTGTTCTCGCTTTCCAGATACCGATGTTAAAGAAAAGGACACCATTATTCAGTAACTCAATTCTTTTAAAACCTCATTTCGTGGAAAAAGATTTTGTCTGAAAATAGAAATACCGTAACATACGAGTATGGCGAAACCACAAAATTAACATTTGATTAACGCAATGGGGGTATTTCTATTCCGGGTATTGCATGTTTTTCCATTTTCTTTATTATTTCTGAATTTCTTAGCACAGTCCCTGTCCCATATTCTTTAGACGATGTTGTCCTTATTTGGTCCGATTGACAACCTTGTGGTTAAAGATTATTCTTAATCAAACTAAATTTCAATAGAAAAAAAAACATTGCAAGGAAACAGAAGCACAACGATTAAGATTCCCCTTAATGAACTTCAACAAACAGGGCTGACTACAAATTTCATCTGAAGTATCATTCTTTAACTGTTACAGTGGTTATCTCTCGAGGAAGTCCATGAAATCAAGTAGCTAGATATTTACTAAGCTCTCAATTACAAAAAGATATCTGTAATTTCAGATGCAAACGATTTTTTCTAAAAGATAACAAACATACAAATGAAATAGTATACGTCTGCAGCAAATGTCGTTTCAAATCACGAAACATATCTTTTATTGTTTTTGTTAGCAACAGTAACTTGTGTAGTTAAGAAGCGTATTAATCTAGTTCTACTCTTAATGGTAGGAACATACGAGGAATAGTCGAGATGTTACAGCAAAAACTTCATTCAAACTATTCAGTTTTTCTATAATTCTTCAAAAAAAGGTTTTACCTTCAACAGTTTACATTCAGTATCTGTGTGAATCTCTTTTTTTCTGAGATATTTAAATGTCCTTTGTTTCATAGAATTCTGAAAAACGATTAAATATCCATCGAAATTAAATTTTAGTTTGGGAAATCCCACTCTTGAAATCTGTAATGATGACTCTTCCTTCGTCGCTATCTGTCATATCATTTCATATTACAAGTTCATGATGTTATATTTGTTATTCTCATCGGATTTTGTCTAATGCTTAGTTCGTTTCTGTGTTTGTTACATTTTAATGTTGTGTTTCTGTTGTGTTGTTGTTCTCCTCTTATATTTGATGCGTTTCCCTCAGTTTAAGTTTGTAATCCGGATTTGTTGTTGGTTTTTTTTCTATCGATTTATGAGTTTCGAACAGCGTTATACTACTGTTGTCTTTATTCATCGAGTTTTGTGACACCAAAAGCATATTTTACGTCTTGGAAAGAAAAGGCAAAGACGTTTTAGACACACCATCATCACCTACACTTCAAACTTTACAAAGAAGACCCTGTCAGCTGAAAGCTTACTAAAAGTAGAAACTAACAACAACGTCGATATCATTGAATGTGTCAATTATTTGGACAATGCCAACTTCTGATCAGTGTTGAGTCGATAATATTTACCAGACATCTCCAAGCAACAACGAGTGTTATAAACTGTTGTGATCGACTACGCAGACCAGACAAAAGAACGGGTAAATGGTTATCTTCTACTACTTTGGTTTTCGTCCGGTACAAAAGAAATACATTTACATGAAAAATATTTAAGTACAAAGTCATCTCGTTCGGATATCATTTTTTTTAATTTCTTTAATAAATTAAGAACATCTCGTTCGGATATCATTTTTTTTAATTTCTTTAATAAATTAAGACCATCTCGTTCGGATATCATTTTTTAAATTTCTATAATAAATTCAGAATTGAAACTTCAAGCATACCATTTACCGCAATTATGTATAATGTTTATATCAAATCAATAAAGTTTACAATAATATTCTTATTTATACTGCTCCTAAAAACCGAAATAAAAAACACATTTCTTCCCGGAGTCGTTTGTGCCTCAAATGAAAGATTAGACAGAAACCAAAACAAAAAAAAAAAAAAGAAAGGAAAAAGATATCAAGGCGACAATAAAACCCTTAAATTGAAAAGAAGCAATAACACAAGTCAATGGGAAAAACGAACAGACTACATCAGTCAACAAAACACTACACAGAATGAATACAAGTTCCTGTTCCACTAGTGACCCATCTCCTTTCCAGATGACTTCAGTAAAAATTTTGAAAAGAATACTTCAACAGGACTATTCAAATAGTATTTTTAAAAAATCTACCTTTTACAATTTCATACTACTAAAAAATGTATAATCGGTTTGTTTTAAATTCGAAAGTGTAAGAATCTATCGTCATAACATGCCATCTAAATGCATCTATTAAACATTGAACAAAGGCAAGAAATGTGTAGTCTAAACTTCAAATGGACTTATTATGAAAAAGTCAAAATACCTCTGAACTATAAGAAACACACAAAAAAGGTTTTGTCAAATGAAATGATGCACTGATACATTCACTGGTCTGACAACGAATCGTTCAAGTAGAAACAAAATCAGGTTTGCTGTAGTCTTCTAATCACCTAACTTTGCAAAATTACAGTGTATTTTTGATCTTTCCCAAGGGACGAATATTTCTGTACAATACAAAAACTAAATAATTTGGTAAATAGTTATCAAAGGTACAAGGATTATAATTTAATACGCCAGACGTGCGTTTTGTCTACATAAGACTCATCAGTGAAGCTCAGATCAAAATAATTATATAGCCAGACAAGTACAAAGTTGAAGAGCATTGAGGACCCAAAATTCCAAAAAGTTGTGCCAAATACGGATAAGGGATAAGAAAATCCTTAGTTTTTCGAAAAATTCATAGTTTTGTAAACAGGAAATTTCTAAAAATGACCATATAATTGATATTCATGTCAACACCGAAGTGCTAACTACTGCGCTGGTGATACCTTCTGGGACGAAACGTCCACCAGCAGTGGCATATACCCAGCGGTGTAAATAGTTATCAAAGGAACCAGGATTATAATTTAACACAAGACTGATCAGTGACGTCCAGGTCAAAATAGTTATAAAGACAAGCAAGTACAAAGTTGAAGAGCATTGAGGAGTAAACCATTTTGAAATATTAAGTCCTCAAATTTATATACTTCATACTTTTCAACTTTTTTTTTTAAATTCGAGCGTCAATCAGAAGTTTTTTTTTATAGACGAAACGTTCGTCGTCTATAGCAGAGACATATAATACAATTGTATTATATGTCTCTGTCTATAGTATTAAATTTTAATCAAGGTATCTAGGATGAGACTATTATCAATTCTTGATATCTAATAAATTATTTCCAAAGAAAACCCCGTTGTCTTCTGTAACTATTACCCTGTTATCACTCAACGAGGTGTACTGGTATTGTCCACTTCAGACAAACCACTTTACAACTGGTGGCAATCATACTAGTACTAGTAAATCAATTTTGATCTGAAATGGTCATTTTGATCGGAAATTTTTTTAAGATATTGAACAAAGAATTAAGTCATTTCTTGTTTTTCAGTAAATTTTCAGACTTATTATGAACTGCAGTAATTTCGGTTATCCTGCTGAGTAAATTCGCTTGTAGACAATTTAGATCTATTGTGAATGTGAATAATGTTGATCGATTGTTACTAATCTGTTAACATCATTCTTATAGGGAATTATGCTGAATTGTCTGAAAAGTTATTGAACAGTACTGAATTTACCACGCTGTTTAGTCTTTTATGCAGTGACTCGTAAATTCAGTAGAATAAAATTGAGAATGGAAATGGGGAATGTGTCAAAGAGACAACAACCCGACCAAATAAAAAAACAACAGCAGAGGGTCACCAACAGGTCTTCAATGTAGCGAGAAATTCCCGCACCCGGAGGCGTCCTTCAGCTGGCCCCTAAACAAATATATACTAGTTCAGTGATAATGAACGCCATACTAATTTCCAAATTGTACACAAGAAACTAAAATTAAAATAATACAAGACTAACAAAGGACAGAGGCTCCTGACTTGGGACAGGCGCAAAAATGCGGTGGGGTTAAACATGTTTGTGAGATCTCAACCCTCCGCCTATACCTCTAACCAATGTAGAAAAGTAAACGCATAACAATACGCACATTAAAATTCAGTTCAAGAAAAGTCCGAGTCTGATGTCAGAAGATGTAACCAAAGAAAATAAACAAAATGACAATAATACATAAATAACAACAGACTACTAGCAGTTAACTGACATGCCAGCTCCAGTCTTCAATTAAACTGACTGAAAGATTATGATTTCATCATATGAACATCAGGCACAATCCTTCCCGTTAGGGGTTTAGTATCATACCATCATAACATATATGAAAAGAACATAACCCGTGTCATGCCAACAACTGTTTTTAGAATAAATGTGTTTAGTTCCGATGCAAAGACCTTATCAGTGACTCAATATTAACGCCAAAATATGCAATCTTTAATGACTTGACAACAGTATCGTAATTATATCCCTTCTTAATAAATCTATTCAAAGGTTTTGTAAGTTTCTGAGGTGAATACTGACACCTTTGTGCTTTATAAAGAATATTTCCATAAAAAATTGGATGGGAAATACCTGAACGTATTAGAAGTCTGCATGTTGAGCTATATTTACGAATGATGTCTTTATACCGATGATAAAATTTAGTAAATGTTTTGACTAGTTTGTGATATCGAAAACCCTGGTGTAATAATTTTTCAGTAATACATAAATTTCTCTCGTTAAAATCTAAAACATTGTTACATACACGAGCGAATCGTACAAGTTGAGATATATAAACACCGTAAGATGGTGACAAGGGAACGTCACCATCTAAAAACGGATAATTAACGATAGGAAATGAAAAATCATCCCTTTTATCATAAATTTTAGTATTCAGCTTTCCATTAGTGATATAGATATCAAGATCGAGAAAAGGGCAGTGGTCATTGTTAGTATTAGCTTTATTTAAAGTAAGTTCAACAGGATAAATTCCATTAATATACATACTGAAGTCATTATTGAGAGCCAAAATATCATCCAAATATCTAAAAGTATTATTTAATAAATGCATGCTCTAATGAATTGTCTCAGAATGGAACACAATCCAAATAATCCTAGTAGACAGTTAAGTTGTGACCATATTTACATTGTTTAAAACCCTGGTAGTCTTCAGCTTGAGAAGTCTCGTACCATATATAGAATGAACAAGTATACTTTCAAAAACGTAATATTTTTGCGTGATTTGGCAAACACGATTTAAACAACGGTTGTTATCAGATATAAGTGCTGTTAAATCTTCATAACTTTCGCTGTGGAGCCTTCTGAAAAAGGCCGATTCCTTGTTTTTTTCCCCCAGATGGTACCATAAGCTTTCCAACAATCCTATAAGAGGAATTGCGTCCATAAAAACATCAAAAAATGTGTGGATTCATTTATTTTGTGAGTGATTTTGCAAGGAACAAGGAAACATTGTATTTTCGTGAAAATCAAATTACTTGGTTTGTCAACGTCGGCATTCAAGCCTATGGAAAATGTGCACTTCGTTGAAACTGTAAATGATATATAAAGAATTATAAGGAACCTAAAGTAATTTTAAAAAAAATGTCTCAAGCTTTAATTTTAATATTCTTTAAAATTGTTAAAAGTATATAGTATAACACCATAAAAAAATCTTACTATTGGGATATATCAGTTTGTTTTTTGGATATTACCTTGTTCTTGTATTTCTCGGGAAATCGTGGTACCGATAAATCAGTGATTCTTAAAACAAATAACGATGCCCAACACAATGTTGACTGCTTAACTCCTATTTTTGACTTTTTACCTATTATGTATGTTCGTTTGTTCACACATGTTTTCAATATAATGACATGCTTGCGACTGTCATACAAGTGAGAGGTTTAGCTGGTTATAAAAACCAGAAAAAAGCCAGGTTTAATCCACCATTTTCTACATCATAAAATGTCTGAACCATGTCAGGAATATAACAGTTGTTCTCAATTTGTTTGATGTGCATGAGCTTTTGAATTTGCCATTTGATTACGGACTTTCTATTTTTAATTTTCCTTGAGTCCGTTATTTTTGTAATTTTACTTTCTTCTGCTAAGCATATTTTCATGAAAGGATATACCAGTGTTCATGAACTTCAAATGAAATATGTAAATGAAGTTGCCTCCACAAAATAAAACCAACAAAGTAAGTACATAATACCATCGAAAATTTCAGTTTCAGTTCTTGAATAAGTCAATGCACCTGGACGCCATACTAATACTTTAAGACATTATAATGTATAACTTTTTTTAACATCTGATGAATTTGTAGGAGATGCACCTATAAGAACATGATAGTGTCAAAAATAATGGGACATTATTCTGAGATTTGTCAATGAAAGAGGATGTCCTACACTAATGCAGAAATACCAAAAAAAAAATTATAGACTTTAATTGTTTTTAAAAAGCAGATATAAGTATAAAAAAAAATCGATTAGAAATTTGCAAACAGATCAGGATGATATACTGTAAATTCAGAAATTATTGCGTGCATTTATTATTGCGATTTTGTCATTTTATACATTAATTTTATGATATTGAGAAAAATCCTGTTAATTTCATATATAATATTTCAAAATGCGAGTTAAAATGATTGTGTTTACAATGCAATTATAAAAACCTAGCAATAATTTCTGCGTTTACAGTTCTTTTATTAATTAGGTAAATTTTAATAAATCATTGCTGGACAAAAATCATCCCCAAAATGAGAACACTATCATTAATGATCATGACGATGATTTGGTGCTTATAATGTCAACTGGTGAACTGGTGAATACTACATTTATATCAAGACAAGAATATGTTTATGTGAAATGAGTAGTGCCATGTTATGTATTAAATAAAGGCAAGAGTTATATACCGCTTTAAAAACCAACATGCAAATTTTTACCATGCATGATCACAAGGTAACAGTCCACAGGACAAAGGAAGGCATGTCACTTACTGAAACTCATAATGCATACATCAAGTCAATCAGTCTTTTGCTATTAATTCTAGATACACTGCTCTTAGCTGAGAAGAAACACATATCAATTTTCAAGTGTTTGGCTAGGGAAAAGTTGAAAAGACAATAAACTTAAAAGGATAGGTGTAATTTTTATTGATATTTCCATCTCTGATAGTCCAACAGCACACACTTGAATGGCTTCAAGCAGATATAGACCCTGGAATATTTCTGCCATTTGTTTTTGAATTCCAAAAGATGTCAACTCTACAATCAGCCTCCTGACCAGTGGTCATTTAATAAATTCATTAAATCTTGTACAATAGGGTTAAGAACAGCAAGACCTTTCTTTGATGCTCTCATGCCACTAAAACATAAAAAATAAAACTGTTAAGTATTTCCTATTCAGATTTTTGAAACAAGGAGTTAAGTTATATATTATCTCCAAATGCTGAGAGTTGAAACATGCAATTAGCTAACTATCGAACAAAACACAGGTAATGAAGAAAATATGTGATGAATGATTCAATTCTTTAAATTTAATTTGGACATGTTTAGATTAAATGTTTTGTTACTTATAAATTTTGTGTTTTTATAAATAAAAACCAATAATAAGGCTGAATGTTTTACTTATGTTTTAACTAAAATTTTAATAGAACAGTCACTATTCAGTTCAAATAATTCAATATTTTATGAATTGGGTAACTCTTCACTGAAATCATTCAATATATGTCACTCATTATATTTTATGAATTTTTAACCCATGTATGTCACTCATCCTGCATAGATATCACACTAATGAGACTTCATATTCTTAGACAACATTTAATTTACCAGGAAAGTCAAACTTTCATACAAAACCCTAAAAATGTTTTATATCACAAACTATTGAAGTGTAATAAAATAATTGCATCATCAATAACAATCTGAAGTGAATCCAGGTTAACCTTACATTTTGATTCATTGAAAACATGGTCCATGGACACGGTCATGGTCTTTTGAATTTGATGTCTACAACCTTTCCATATTTATTTCTTTATATACACTTGAAATATTTAAAAGTAAGGTAATGAAATTACATGAGAAACAAAAAGATTTTTTTAATTTGAATTTATTTTCTTAAAGAAAGAACTTTGAGATAACTGTGTACTCTGGTCACATAGAAAATTGTTTCCCTTTTTTTGGTCACTGTATTCTTATGTTTATCTACAGAAATAAGTCATAATACATTTTTAAATAGTTACTTCAACTATTTTTATGAAGCTAGCTATACCTATTGTCAAAATGTAACAGTCCAGAGTTAACATATTGGGTGATGATGTCCTGGTTACAAAATAAATCAGCCATTGATTTAGAACTGTATCTTTTCTTCCAAGTCTGTAATATATAAGTTAATAGTTTAAAATAACCACCATTTACAACATAGCAGAAGATTCTATGTGTCATAGATTATATGTATCCATTACTTTAAATCAACAAGTTTTCATGCTTAATTTATCTATAAGACTTGTGATAGTAAAGGAATAATTTAAAACAATCTTTGAAAAATATCAAACTTGAATCTTCTTTTAAAACAGTACATTTAAAAATAGCTAAAAGAATTATATCCCCTTGATAGGACAAAATGATATTTTTGACTCACAAACTCGACTTTAACAGTCACAATTCGAACAGAATGTTGACTTTAACAGTGCTTATTTGTTTTCGAGGGCCAAATCCCCTGAACCCCCCTGGCTACGGGTATGAAAACGACAATTTTCTTCTCAATTACGAAGTGTTTTATTTTAAAAACACTGTTTGCATAAGTTTTTAATTTATCTATTACATAATAATGTAGAACAATAAGATATCAAGTCAACGACATGGGTATCTATCAAGTTGGATGTAGAAAATGCATAACCTCAAATTTTTTTTCTTTCTTTACCACGGATGGAGAACATATCAATCTAGTAGTTCAGTAATTTTCTTGTCTGCCCTTTGATTGTGTGACTCAAGAAAAAATTCCCAAAAAAGGGTAATAATTGTATCGAAAAGAGAAAATTAAGTTCACCTTTTTATGTTAGGGCGTGTTTGAGGTACATATTTTGTCTTTAAAACGTACAAAGCAAGAGTTTTTGATATAGGTTAACTTTATAATATAAAAAAATTACAGTACCAAAAGATTAAATATATGGGTGAAGTGAAATAACTATCTAATGAATCACAAAAACGGAGTAGGTGTGTTTGAATAGCTATTTTTTTTACTAAAAGTACTTGACGACAGTCTTTTAAGTTGGATGATGAAAATGCATATCTTCGAAAAATTATAATTTTTTGTGTGTGATTACTAGGGTTTATAATCTTCAACCACTGAACATTTTTAGTCTGCCCTTCCACGAAATATTTAATTAGAATTTTCTTAAATGTTTAAGAATTTTCGAAAATTCAACCTGACAACCGATCAGACAATAGTTTTAAGTTGAATCAATGCAGACAAGATAATTAATTGATGCTCATTAGCTAGTAGATACATTTGTGTTTTAAAATACAACTGACATATAAGGATCGTAATGGTGCTATGTGGATACATTTATCGATTTTCAAGAGCAAAATTGGCAGCACGTCATCCCTACAATGGCTTCCATTTCTAAGATTGTGAAAATGAACTGGGTAATGGGGAGATAACTTTGATGAAGTAGAATCCTGACTGTATGTACCAATGCTTTAGCTATTTTCAAAAGATTTCAAGATTTTTCCCGCATAGTAAGTTTGATTATGAAATTTTCTGTTCTCTCATGTTGTTATTTTCATGAAATGAAAAATTGTACAGCCTATAAATAGGATTTTGGTGTCAACGACATGGGTATCTATCAAGTTGGATGTAGAAAATGCATAACCTCAAATTTTTTTTCTTTCTTTACCACGGATGGAGAACATATCAATCTAGTAGTTCAGTAATTTTCTTGTCTGCCCTTTGATTGTGTGACTCAAGAAAAAATTCCCAAAAATGGGTAATAATTGTATCAAAAAGAGAAAAATTAAGTTCACCTTTTTATGTTAGGGCGTGTTTGAGGTACATATTTTGTCTTTAAAACGTACAAAGCAAGAGTTTTTGATATAGGTTAACTTTATAATATAAAAAAATTACAAGGATCGTAATGGTGCTATGTGGATACATTTATCGATTTTCAAGAGCAAAATTGGCAGCACGTCATCCCTACAATGGCTTCCATTTCTAAGATTGTGAAAATGAACTGGGTAATGGGGAGATAACTTTGATGAAGTAGAATCCTGACTGTATGTACCAATGCTTTAGCTATTTTCAAAAGATTTCAAGATTTTTCCCGCATAGTAAGTTTGATTATGAAATTTTCTGTTCTCTCATGTTGTTATTTTCATGAAATGAAAAATTGTACAGCCTATAAATAGGATTTTGGTGTCAACGACATGGGTATCTATCAAGTTGGATGTAGAAAATGCATAACCTCAAATTTTTTTTCTTTCTTTACCACGGATGGAGAACATATCAATCTAGTAGTTCAGTAATTTTCTTGTCTGCCCTTTGATTGTGTGACTCAAGAAAAAATTCCCAAAAATGGGTAATAATGGTATCGAAAAGAGAAAAATTAAGTTCACCTTTTTATGTTAGGGCGTGTTTGAGGTACATATTTTGTCTTTAAAACGTACAAAGCAAGAGTTTTTGATATAGGTTAACTTTATAATATAAAAAAATTACAAGGATCGTAATGGTGCTATGTGGATACATTTATCGATTTTCAAGAGCAAAATTGGCAGCACGTCATCCCTACAATGGCTTCCATTTCTAAGATTGTGAAAATGAACTGGGTAATGGGGAGATAACTTTGATGAAGTAGAATCCTGACTGTATGTACCAATGCTTTAGCTATTTTCAAAAGATTTCAAGATTTTTCCCGCATAGTAAGTTTGATTATGAAATTTTCTGTTCTCTCATGTTGTTATTTTCATGAAATGAAAAATTGTACAGCCTATAAATAGGATTTTGGTGTCAACGACATGGGTATCTATCAAGTTGGATGTAGAAAATGCATAACCTCAAATTTTTTTTCTTTCTTTACCACGGATGGAGAACATATCAATCTAGTAGTTCAGTAATTTTCTTGTCTGCCCTTTGATTGTGTGACTCAAGAAAAAATTCCCAAAAATGGGTAATAATGGTATCGAAAAGAGAAAAATTAAGTTCACCTTTTTATGTTAGGGCGTGTTTGAGGTACATATTTTGTCTTTAAAACGTACAAAGCAAGAGTTTTTGATATAGGTTAACTTTATAATATAAAAAAATTACAAGGATCGTAATGGTGCTATGTGGATACATTTATCGATTTTCAAGAGCAAAATTGGCAGCACGTCATCCCTACAATGGCTTCCATTTCTAAGATTGTGAAAATGAACTGGGTAATGGGGAGATAACTTTGATGAAGTAGAATCCTGACTGTATGTACCAATGCTTTAGCTATTTTCAAAAGATTTCAAGATTTTTCCCGCATAGTAAGTTTGATTATGAAATTTTCTGTTCTCTCATGTTGTTATTTTCATGAAATGAAAAATTGTACAGCCTATAAATAGGATTTTGGTGTCAACGACATGGGTATCTATCAAGTTGGATGTAGAAAATGCATAACCTCAAATTTTTTTTCTTTCTTTACCACGGATGGAGAACATATCAATCTAGTAGTTCAGTAATTTTCTTGTCTGCCCTTTGATTGTGTGACTCAAGAAAAAATTCCCAAAAAAGGGTAATAATTGTATCGAAAAGAGAAAATTAAGTTCACCTTTTTATGTTAGGGCGTGTTTGAGGTACATATTTTGTCTTTAAAACGTACAAAGCAAGAGTTTTTGATATAGGTTAACTTTATAATATAAAAAAATTACAGTACCAAAAGATTAAATATATGGGTGAAGTGAAATAACTATCTAATGAATCACAAAAACGGAGTAGGTGTGTTTGAATAGCTATTTTTTTTACTAAAAGTACTTGACGACAGTCTTTTAAGTTGGATGATGAAAATGCATATCTTCGAAAAATTATAATTTTTTGTGTGTGATTACTAGGGTTTATAATCTTCAACCACTGAACATTTTTAGTCTGCCCTTCCACGAAATATTTAATTAGAATTTTCTTAAATGTTTAAGAATTTTCGAAAATTCAACCTGACAACCGATCAGACAATAGTTTTAAGTTGAATCAATGCAGACAAGATAATTAATTGATGCTCATTAGCTAGTAGATACATTTGTGTTTTAAAATACAACTGACATATAAGGATCGTAATGGTGCTATGTGGATACATTTATCGATTTTCAAGAGCAAAATTGGCAGCACGTCATCCCTACAATGGCTTCCATTTCTAAGATTGTGAAAATGAACTGGGTAATGGGGAGATAACTTTGATGAAGTAGAATCCTGACTGTATGTACCAATGCTTTAGCTATTTTCAAAAGATTTCAAGATTTTTCCCGCATAGTAAGTTTGATTATGAAATTTTCTGTTCTCTCATGTTGTTATTTTCATGAAATGAAAAATTGTACAGCCTATAAATAGGATTTTGGTGTCAACGACATGGGTATCTATCAAGTTGGATGTAGAAAATGCATAACCTCAAATTTTTTTTCTTTCTTTACCACGGATGGAGAACATATCAATCTAGTAGTTCAGTAATTTTCTTGTCTGCCCTTTGATTGTGTGACTCAAGAAAAAATTCCCAAAAAAGGGTAATAATTGTATCAAAAAGAGAAAAATTAAGTTCACCTTTTTATGTTAGGGCGTGTTTGAGGTACATATTTTGTCTTTAAAACGTACAAAGCAAGAGTTTTTGATATAGGTTAACTTTATAATATAAAAAAATTACAAGGATCGTAATGGTGCTATGTGGATACATTTATCGATTTTCAAGAGCAAAATTGGCAGCACGTCATCCCTACAATGGCTTCCATTTCTAAGATTGTGAAAATGAACTGGGTAATGGGGAGATAACTTTGATGAAGTAGAATCCTGACTGTATGTACCAATGCTTTAGCTATTTTCAAAAGATTTCAAGATTTTTCCCGCATAGTAAGTTTGATTATGAAATTTTCTGTTCTCTCATGTTGTTATTTTCATGAAATGAAAAATTGTACAGCCTATAAATAGGATTTTGGTGTCAACGACATGGGTATCTATCAAGTTGGATGTAGAAAATGCATAACCTCAAATTTTTTTTCTTTCTTTACCACGGATGGAGAACATATCAATCTAGTAGTTCAGTAATTTTCTTGTCTGCCCTTTGATTGTGTGACTCAAGAAAAAATTCCCAAAAATGGGTAATAATTGTATCGAAAAGAGAAAATTAAGTTCACCTTTTTATGTTAGGGCGTGTTTGAGGTACATATTTTGTCTTTAAAACGTACAAAGCAAGAGTTTTTGATATAGGTTAACTTTATAATATAAAAAAATTACAAGGATCGTAATGGTGCTATGTGGATACATTTATCGATTTTCAAGAGCAAAATTGGCAGCACGTCATCCCTACAATGGCTTCCATTTCTAAGATTGTGAAAATGAACTGGGTAATGGGGAGATAACTTTGATGAAGTAGAATCCTGACTGTATGTACCAATGCTTTAGCTATTTTCAAAAGATTTCAAGATTTTTCCCGCATAGTAAGTTTGATTATGAAATTTTCTGTTCTCTCATGTTGTTATTTTCATGAAATGAAAAATTGTACAGCCTATAAATAGGATTTTGGTGTCAACGACATGGGTATCTATCAAGTTGGATGTAGAAAATGCATAACCTCAAATTTTTTTTCTTTCTTTACCACGGATGGAGAACATATCAATCTAGTAGTTCAGTAATTTTCTTGTCTGCCCTTTGATTGTGTGACTCAAGAAAAAATTCCCAAAAATGGGTAATAATTGTATCGAAAAGAGAAAATTAAGTTCACCTTTTTATGTTAGGGCGTGTTTGAGGTACATATTTTGTCTTTAAAACGTACAAAGCAAGAGTTTTTGATATAGGTTAACTTTATAATATAAAAAAATTACAAGGATCGTAATGGTGCTATGTGGATACATTTATCGATTTTCAAGAGCAAAATTGGCAACACGTCATCCCTACAATGGCTTCCATTTCTAAGATTGTGAAAATGAACTGGGTAATGGGGAGATAACTTTGATGAAGTAGAATCCTGACTGTATGTACCAATGCTTTAGCTATTTTCAAAAGATTTCAAGATTTTTCCCGCATAGTAAGTTTGATTATGAAATTTTCTGTTCTCTCATGTTGTTATTTTCATGAAATGAAAAATTGTACAGCCTATAAATAGGATTTTGGTGTTGTCAAAAAAGTTAAAATTTTTATTGATATACCTCATGTTTTATACCATCTTTTGTTCTTAAACCCATAACTAACAGCTCTTCTAACCTGAAATAAAAAAATATTCTGTTGTTATTAGTATTTCATTGCAACTTGCATATAAATTATTTTTGGAATTTATTCAATTTTTTTTTCGTTGATGAATTGTACAAATGTTCATACTTTAAAAAAACAACTTTTAGTTGCAAAAAGCTCCAGTTTGATTCACAATTTCTTACAAAATGTTGATGTCTTTATTCAATAACAGTTATTTGAACTATAACCTCTATGGATTCTCAACAGAGCATGATGTTTTAACAGTAGAAAAGTTCTTATAAATAAAGGTCAACAAAATCAACAAGTTTTTCAAATGGAACCCACCTATTGAAGCTTGACACCCCTCTCACCAAGTTTAAAAGGTGAAATTTTCAATCGTACAAGAAAAGTCAAGTGGAATGACCAGCATCCAGCTGAACTATAGATTTATTTAATCCTTACTGTTCCAACTGACTTTGTGGTTTGGCCAGTTTTGTACCATGACCTTGACTTTCTACCTCAGTCATCCATCTATTTGGTTCTAATATCTGTACTCTAGCCTCTCTTTGAATTTTCCCTTGTGCACATGGTGTGAATCTGCCATGTGCCCCTAGAAAAAACAAATTCTTATCAATGTAATCAGATGCACTCTTTTCCTCCAATATTCTATGACATTTGGTATATCTTTTTTTGAAATCATGCTGTATAAAAATATAAATTCTTTTAACTCAAAAGTTTAAGTAATGTAACCAATTACAACTGTCAATTTATCGATTAAATGTTACATGATTTTTGTACCATAAGTACATTTTATTTCAAATTACATTTTTATTTCCTGTTTTCTGAGATACCGATATATCAAAATCAGTTTACAAATTATTTCACATGTACAGTATAGAATAAGTAACCGACATCTGTAAGTAGTGATTGATAATACCAAAGACTGAATTTTTTTAGTGTACCTGGTCCTACACCTATATAATCACTGTTAGTAGTGATTGATAATACCAAAGACTGAATGTTTTTAGTGTACCTGGTCCTACACCTATATAATCACTGTTAGTAGTGATTGATAATACCAAAGACTGAATGTTTTTAGTGTACCTGGTCCTACACCTATATAATCACTGTTAGTAGTGATTGATAATACCAAAGATTGAATGTTTTTAGTGTACCTGGTCCTACACCTATATAATCACTGTTAGTAGTGATTGATAATACCAAAGACTGAATGTTTTTAGTGTACCTGGTCCTACACCTATATAATCACTGTTAGTAGTGATTGATAATACCAAAGACTGAATGTTTTAGTGTACCTGGTCCTACACCTATATAATCACTGTTAGTAGTGATTGATAATACCAAAGACTGAATGTTTTTAGTGTACCTGGTCCTACACCTATATAATCATCACCTTCCCAGTATGCTTTATTATGTCTTCCTACTTTTCCCTGAAATATAACGGATGCATGTAACAATGACAAGAAAGGTAATGTGTAGAAAAAGAAATAATAGAGTCTTGTCAAGGGTGCATCAAAATCAAATGTGGACAAATCATCTGATATAATACTCTCCTACAGACATGTCAAAAGGCCAATGTGAAACGTCCTTTCAAATCAGGAAAAAAATAGAAATAAAGTGATCTATTACAATAATCACAGACATACCTGTCCACAGAAAAGCTACTCTTAAATGGTAATTTCTACTGTCAAAATTTAACTCAACCTGTATATCATGGTTGATGACATTTTATTAAATTATTAAAAGATTCAGTCAAATGTTACTTTAATTATCATAGTGAATAAAAACAAACTCTCCTATTTATTTGATAATTAAGGGCATAATTCATGAACAATAAATGCCAAAAACAAACCTCATCTGCTTTTGATGGTTCATAATATTATGTTAAATCCAAAAATATTTTGCCAAACAATATTGTATTTATAATCAATTCTCCCTCTTAACTTACATTTCTGGCAAAATTAGAAACCTCATATTGGTCAAATCCTCTACTTTCAAGAACCTATAAAATAGAAGTTTTATGATATAAATACAATTTATATTCATATGCATATGCATTTTTATCTATAAACAATTTCATTAACAAGAATGAGGAAATCTTTAAGAGGGTATATATTGTTTTTGACCTGTCTGTCAAATGACTTGTTGTCAACTTGATAGCATCATTAACTTTCATCTTGCCCCCTTTAAGTTTGAATGAATTTCTCTCATCGATATTGAGTTTTGTTGAAGTATTTTAAAATCATCAAATAATTATTTGTTTCACTTTAAAAGCAAATTTATTACACAATGTATATTCAACCCACCATTGTTTTCCTCAAATGTTCTGTACCAAGTCAGGAGTATGGCAGTTGTTATCAAAGAGTCTATTTCTATGTATATTGGCATTTGTTTTTTGATGCATGTCAATATTTCTGTTGTTCAATTGTTTCCATTGGTTTTGATTTTGGACTTAATTGATTTATGAGTTTTAAACAGCGGTATACTACTGTTACCTTTATTTATCGTACCTCAATAGCAGTCTCATACAGATCTGCCATTACTTCATCATCAGGCAGGATCTGTAATTTCAACGAAAGTGCAAATCTTAACTTCTGTCACAATTTTTTTAAATACTGGTAGCTTATGTATGCTTAACTGTAACATTTTTTTTTTATTAAATCAGTATTGCCTTTGTATTTGTAGAAATTGATAATCATGCTTATGAAGGAAATGGAAGGTTTATGTAAATGAGGTAACAACTAAACAGAATAAATGAAATCAAACGTTTTAAAATATGCTGTTTCCAACAATAGACAAATGTCTTTATAATGTATATAATTCTAAAATTCCCCCACTCTAGACAATCCAACTTCTGCCAACAACAAATGCTTTTTCGTTTTGGTAATTTGTGCATTACAAAAGGATAAGTATATGAATGTACTATCTACCACATATTTTAAACATTTAAACATTGGCATCAATTCATTAGTTACCTTTAGATAACTTACTTTCAGAAACTTTATCACACTAAGGTTTTAAATTCTTTAGTAAATGTTGACCTTTAAGATGGTTTTCTATGATCATATTTTGAATTTTCTGATAATGATGATGATGATGTTGATGATGATGATGGAAGTTTTTAACAACCTTCACTTGCTAAACAGCCTATGCATGGTTGTTTTTCTAATATATTGCTCACCAAGTATACATACCTCTTAGCTTCCAAAATTATGGCTCTGATTGTACAGTATAAGACAAGTATAGCAAATGCTTTTGCAGATGTCTTGACTATTATTTATGTTTTTTAAATGTCCTACTGTCTTCAAAATAAGTCGATCATTAAGATTCTGAATTTCATCTATCTATAATTTTAATTTAGCTATAAAGAACTTACCACAATTTTATTCTGGACCCATTTAAACAGAGGGGTACCCCTTTCAACTGTTAGCTGGTACAATGAAACATGGTCATCACACAATGACAATAACTGAAATTATAACTTTGTATTAATACCAAAATTTAAACTCACAAATACAAATACAAACTGAGAATTGATTGAAGGATATATGCACCTGTCATCATATATCTGGTTCGTCTCTAGGGTTTGATGTTTGAAATATTTTCTACCCGACTCTTTTTCGTTAGGCAAGATATTAACAAAACATGACATGAAATGATGAACATTATATTGTGTTTCTATTATTTGCATCAACGGTGAAAAGTGAGATTAATGTGTGCTGTCCCCTTTTCTATTTTTTCTAGCAGACATAGCACAAACACAAAATACTTAAAACTCTGTTGAGCATAAGTCACTACCCTTAGGACAGGTTTCTATAGACATTTTATTACAAAAAGTGTAATTTTACTCATGTATGAAATTGCTCAATACATAATTTGAACAACATTGCTAGGACATAGCAATACCCCCTCCTTGACACTGCTGTAAGTTAAAATGCTGTAATAGATCAAGGATAGTCAGAGACCAAGAACTGTAGCAAAAATATAATCACAGCAAAGTATGGTCAACTACACAAGATAACAAATAATCCTACAAAATATGAAAGTTTTCTGTCCATTTAAGTCAGAAAGTGGCGTTCACACGGTGTCTTAATATGCAAATAGGCCAAAAAATAGTCATGAATATCAAAATTTCTCTGAGTAGCTAAGATTAGTAAGAAGACCATACATCTCTGTTTTATTTTATACAGCCAATAATTTCTTTAACAATGTTTTATAGTAATATGACATAACAAAACCAAGGAAGATGCAGAAGTTACTGCATAAATATTTTCATACCGCTTACCTGTTGTAATTCTTTGTTCCATTTCTGTACTGTTTGGTTAGGTCTACCAAATATGATATCTATGGAGACATCGCCTGGATACAAATCTTTAGCATCAGATATACACCTTATCATATATAATTGGTGTGTTAAGATTTTCACAATTTTATATCAGAACTCAAATAACAGTAAAAATATTTCTAAAGTTGATCATATTTCATAATTTATCTGCCAAAAGACAAGGTTATTGTATTTGCATACTTCTATTCTAATTACAGTAAAACCTGTATAAACCGGCCGGCTACAAGACTAAGAAAAAGGGCCGATTTGGACAATGAGCCGGTTTATTCAGGTTTCTGTTTTGACCGGAAGTCAATGACTTGTGACGTCCGACATTTTGCATGTAAAAGTTCTCTCTGATTGTAAATTATATCTGATAAATTAAAATACTTTAACTTCGTTTTTCATTGTTTGCATTTGCATCATAATGCTTGCGTTGTTTGGATTGGAAGACAAGAGTTTCGATTTACTCCCATGATCAATAATTTGAAATGTTGGAATGGCCGATTAAAAAGCCAGAATATTATCAAACGTAATTTCATCACTTTCGAAACGTTGTCGTACAGTGTACAATATCCATTGATTGTTGTCATCCGGGTGTTTTTCATTATCAAGGTCATTTGTTTAGGGGTTCACAACAGGGAACCCAGGATTTCAAATTCACGATGTAAATTTCTTACTCCGGGATTTAAATTTGTATATCCAAGTTAAAACGTAAGTTTAATCCGAGATATATTCGGTGTCTTTTCGTTTATTTAACACGTTTATAATGTTTTAATGAATAATACAGCTCACTACTGTACAATTGTAGGTTCACAGTTTGACACCTGACTACCGTAATTGATTATCACGAAAAGCCATATTGTATAAAAAAAATGTTTTGATTGCATAACGATCATTTAAATTAATTAAACAAACCGGTTTTGACAGGTAATAGTTAATGTAATTAAGAGTATTGGGACTTCATAACTAGACTGGAATTCGGAATACACAGGGTCCGGTTTACAAAGGGTATTTTAACACAGACTTTGAATGGAAAAATATGGGACTTTCATTTTCGGCCGGAATGGACAGGAAACCGGTTTAATCAGGTTTGACTGTAATACCAAAAGCTACTGGCAAAAACCAACATTAACACCCAATTTCGAACTTGATCTGTGTTTTCTGGTAATAAGCATTGTGTGTAAGATTCATTTTGTGGAGGCAAACAAGTATAAGAGAACAGAAACTGAAATTTCCTATGATTTGGAAAAAAAAATGTAAAAGTATAAACATGTGATACGTCATGATGATATTACAAATTACAGTTGAAAATTAGACTACCGGTACAAATATTCTACTCACTTTTTTTGGAAGCAACCTATTATTTGATCATTCTCATTACCAAAAATATTTACTTTTTAACATTTACCTTATTGCATCTTCAACAGAATGCTGTCTGCCTAGAAATTCTAAATCTTCCTTGTAAAGGCTCTAAAAGAAAATAAATTTTATTATTTCAAATTGAAGCAAAGAGATACTAAATAAGTAGCTGTCAAAAAGAAATCAAGGGCCATAACTCATGAAGACAAAATCAAAATTTACCTTTGACTCAATTTTGTGATGGAACTACAACATAAAATATTTTAAAAGAATTGGGCTCCAGATAATTCCTGATAATTTATGTGTCATAGGTACTTTAAGGATGTCTTTAGGTGAGGTTTACAAATTTGTGTCAGATGTTAGGACTCTTTGGTTTTTCCCTAAGATACAGGGCAAATTATATTTTTCTTTTTATATTAGACTTCAATAGCTCATACATTACCAAAACTAAAGCAGATTCTTGTTTTTTTTCTTTCAATTTGAGACTCAAATAATATAAATGCAAATATAAGGTAAAAGTCTGAGTCAGCCTTTTCCTGCCATTTTTTAAACTCAAATATCTTGAAAAAGGAGTTCTATAACCTATCAAAATTTGTTGGCTTATTTTGTTCCTTAACTAAGGCTCTTTTGACTTATAAGTGTAGTATCAATTTTGAATTCTTTATTTTTTTTATTTCACTCAAGTACAAACTTAGAGGTCAGGTTGTAAGGTCCTCTGCCAAACCATCCAAGATCATAGGATGGACTTGATGATATTTTAGACACAGCATTGAACAGTTCTCAGGTTATTACCTTGCCCAAAATTTATAAACTGATTTTTCATGTCTTAAAACCACAAGATAAATACATTACCTGAACACCAATTGATAATCTGTTAACCCCAGCATCTTTAAATTCTCTAAAACATCAATATGAAGAAATCAGACAAATGAATGGAAAATTACAGAAGCTATTTCACTTAAAAGATGTAACAGACAATTTCCATCTTTAAGAAAAGATTCATATTTATATTTGTCTATGGTTAATGTCTCATTGATATATACTTTTATTCATATTTATATTCCACCAAATAATTAGTGCCAAAAAAGGAGACCATTCATTATAGACTATGTACAAATATTTTCATGAGATTTCTCTTTACCTTTTTGCATCAAAAATCTATTCCATACAAATCTTTTTCATTACACATACATAAACAAGTGATTGTTACCATTACATATATATATTTTACTTTAATTTAGCTCTCTCTGTAGTTGTGGGATTAGCTTCTAATGTAATCTCTGCATTTTTAGGCAGAGTAGCACTACTCTGAACAGCCTGTATCACAGATGCAATCATTCCTGATTCTGCCAGACTTGGAGTACCTGAATAATAATAAAATGTAGAATCATGTTAAAGATAATTGATCAGTATGTGCAAAGTCTTTGAAGTTTTATGAATGTTCAGGTAGATTTATAGTTCCATTTATTCTACAAAAAACTGCCAAAATTAGTATATTTTAACAATCATTTATGAGTTGTGAATTTGAAATATTGAGCACTTGGAATTACCACAAAATGTTAACCAGAAAAGGGTTGTTACTGGTAATTGAGACAAACATTATTGTAATTTTTTATGTTCCTGCTTGTGATCTAGATTGAAAGTCGGAAAAAAACAATTCGAAAACTAACAAAATTCTATGCATTTTTCACAAAAGCACGTAGAAGGATATTTCCTTGGTGTCATGACTGCATTTTTGTTTTTTTCATAAACAACCTCGACCTTAAAACAAATATAAATTGAAATTTTAAATCAAAATTCAAAGTTCAGTTAAAAGCTAGACCCTTATCATACTTAAGTCACTTTATATCCTAAAACCAAAAACCTTCATTAAAATAATACAGACCTTGTCCATTTTTCACAGTTTACACCTGCCTTATATTAGATAGAAACAGAACAATTTTTTTTATATTATTGGCTCCATACTTTTTGGTAACAAATTGTAAATTTTGTAATTCAAAATTCTTACCACCTCCAAAATAGACAGATTTTATTTCAGTTATTCCACTGATTTTAATTAAAGTCTCTACTTCCTTCACCATACAGTCTGTCATTCTACTATTATCTACATCACTTCTGTAAAAATAATGTTATCATTAGTATGGAGGCCTTAATGAGTTTGTATACACATTATCACTATTTGCAAGGACGTTTATAAGAACCTATATAATGTATATGTTAGTTATACCTCCTTGCTATTTGGAAATCTGTTCTGCTTTGCACTTGAACTTGTTATGTCATACAACAATCCCTTTTATATTGTGGCTTTAAGATATTTTCTATTATGCTGTTGAAATTTTACTGGAACTTTTGTGAAGTCAAGTTATGGAAAATGAATAGCGATAAGGTGTATTTATTCAAAGCATTAAAAAACATCATCTATAGCCTAAGAGAAGTTTTTATTCAGAAATTGTTATCCAAAAGGTAATCCATATGAGTGTGCCATGGCAGATCTGTTACCAGTTCTAACTTTTTCAATAGTATAATTGATTGTAAAATTGTGGAAGTATATATCAAGTTCATTTAATTTTCTAACTGTGATTCTGCAAAAGAACAATAAGATATAAAGAAGTCTTGTGCAGAATAGTTTCCTTGAAAAATATCAGTGAAACAAGACTTTGTGGCTTCAATTTAGCATACAAAATAAATATTTGCTAATGCATTTTTCTACTACAAAAAGTCTAAAATTTAAGCATGGATAAAATAAAACAAAACATTATTATTTGAAACCCAGCGCACTTTAAGCCTCCAATACAACTTACCTAATATACTTGTTAAAGTTACAGTATGAACACATCTTAGCACAATAGGGCCACTAAAAATAAAGTAGAACATTTGGTTATGTGAGTGATTAAGTTCTTAAGGCATGCTGAAAAACAAGAAAGATTATTTAGGAACTATGTTTAAAAAATCTCAGTAGAGATTTTAGATTTTTTTTGTCATTGATGGACAGCTAGATCTGAAAGACAAAAATATGTGTCCTTGCCTATGAAAGACATTTACATGTAGAATTTAACATCTGAAAACAGTACAAGATAAGGTACATATAGTCTGAACATCTGATAAGGCTGGTGTTGCTCAATCTGTTGGTTTTCAATGTTTTCTGAGTGGTGTTTTGTTGTTTTCTGAGTGATGTTTTGTTGTTTTCTGAGTGATGTTTTGTTGTTTTCTGAGTGATGTTTCTGAGTGATGTTTTGTTGTTTTCTGAGTGGTGTTTTGTTGTTTTCTGAGTGATGTTTTGTTGTTTTCTGAGTGATGTTTTGTTGTTTTCTGAGTGGTGTTTTGTTGTTTTCTGAGTGGTGTTTTGTTGTTTTCTGAGTGGTGTTTTGTTATTATATTGCTTCTTTTGGTCATTTTCATGCTTTGGCCATGATGTTCTGTTTTATTAGACTTGTGGTTTTGAATTGACAAGTTGATGTCTTCTTTCTCTGTTTGTCCTGTCTTTAACAAGGCTTTCCTGTTCAGATTGTCGCTGATTTCCTTTTTCTTGCTCTCTTCAATGTCATGTATTTGGTCCTTTTTCTCGCTCTTACAACTAAATTAATTATCTTTCATGGCAGGTGAAGTTTCAATCAACAAATACAGGGGAAAAGCTATACACAGCAATTGAAAGACACATTTTATACTACATAAAATACATACATGAACATAAAGGGTTGCTTTGTTTTGACTACTTGTTTCTGCCAGTGACTGAATTTGTCTTCTAGTTATCTGTTGAAGCATTGATGGAATTAATCCATGGAGTTTATACAAATGGTTCATATTCTTCATTATTTTCTGAAAGAAAGAAGAAGTTCATACAGTGAATAGGCTGCTGGATTGAAATTCTTTCAATACTTATTTGTTTAGGAAAATATCAATTATCTCCCCTTTAGCATGTCAGATCAGAATTGAAATTCTTAATGCAAATATTCAGGAAGTGTTTAACAACTGTGTGAAGTTTGATTCATATCTGTCAATCAATTCAGGTTAAATGGGCCGTAAGCCTGTCACATACATGACATTATATAAAATAATACATAGCTGAGAAGGTGATAGAGCAGATTGTTACACAGAGAAAAACATTGTCAAGCGCGGCGAAAGCTATGTGTTATTTAATTTATTATACTGAATTTCCTATCATTATAGTCTTTTGCAGATTCCTTTTATTTTAAAAGTATTTTCTATGATGTCACATATATTACAACCTTACGGGTATTAGAAAAATCAACAAAAGTTAAGCAAGATGATTTATTTTTTATTTTGACAGTCAAATAATAAAATCTGAGCCAAAACATAGAACTTTAGAATTGTAATTCATTACTTGATGTAAATTCAACTCATTGTCCTTTAAACTATTCATTTCTGATTGGTCTAGACAACACGGTAACATTCAAAAAAATTGTCACCCTCTCAACCATGTGATAGAGTAAATTAACACCCTTGTATCAGCCAATCAAAATATGGCATTTTAATGTGAAGTATAATAAATATATTATATTATATTAAGTAAGTACTGAGGACAGTGTAAGTAAGATTATCTCCCTTAGACAAGTAGGTTTTTTTAATAAAAAAAAATTCTACAATTACCACCAAATTTTCATAACAAATCTTTGTATCAATGAAATAACTCAGTAAAAGTTTTAACCATCTGAAACTTGAAATCTAGAAAAGGAAATTTAATGCTATTTCATGTTACAGTGGATTTATTAAATGCAAGTTTCTTGTGTAAATTTCTTTGTATAAGTTATAAGAATTGATTCTTGAATATTAAAGGCAAAAATAATGGGATGTTTAGGGCATTATTCAATTATCAATTAATTGAAACTTAGCCACAATATGTGATTCATACTAATTTTCTATTAAAGGGGCACATATGGTGCCCATAAGAATACATAAACACTGTTAATAGACTATTACCTAAACCTACATAGGTGTTTATATTAAAGACAAAATTAACAACTAACATCATATCATCCTACTTCAAGTAAGTATATCTAGCATATGTATCTTACAATATATCAAAACTATGAGTTTTAAAGTCAAAAGACAACTTAACTTGGAGGTGTAATACCACCAAATCATGGTACGTCACATCCAGTTGTATACGAAAGTAGGTCGAAAAAAATATTCCCTTGAATTTGACAGTTGTAGGTAATTAATCCTACATTTTATTGCAGTAAAACCATTTCTGTGTCATAAACATGTCTTGGGTTTTTCAAAACATCATTATTTTTTATTTGGGATTTCTATAGAAAATTTTGTAATCTTGAGGTTACATGGTGACTAAACCTTGTACACAGATAAAATAAGGGGAAAAATTAGATTGGTTAACTTCCAATGATGGTTATTTTCTTATATGCAATGAAATGTTATGTGAATTTTTTTCTATAGAACTGGACAGGATAAAACTTTACTCATGCCAAGTATTTCTTTATTTGAAACAAAATTAAATTCTGCACATTTTTTTGAAAAGTGCAAATTTAACAAAGACTAATAGGGGAAAATCAATGGTGGTATTACACCTAGAGTAAAGGTTCCACTAAAGTCAAAATATAGGACACTGCATAAACATTAAAACTTTGCCTGTATTTTTCAACATAAAATGAATAAAGTCCTGAACTATGGGAACATGTGGTCATTTAAACATACTTAATATATATACACATTGTGTAAATTGTAAATAAACTTGAAATTTTTGTGTTATGGTCAAACCAGTTTTGGGGGTGAACACTAAATTGTTCCAAAAATCTGGAGGCCTGTGAGATGACTTAATTTGTTTAAAATTGATATGAACTAATACGGTTACATGTAATGCACTGTAGCTAAACTGGACCCCTGTTGTGTTCACTTATCGCTACACTGACAACAGGTATAGCCTAAATTCCAGGGTCAGAATTCTGACCACTGATTTAATAATTCTGACCACGGGATTTAATAATGGCATTGGCTACGGTTACATGGAAATGTAACAATAATAAAAATATTATTGTTACATTGGAGACTAAATGCCGGAATGCATGGTTGGGTAAGGACCTGTTTAATTACGAATGTAACAATAATTATTGAGGCTACGGTTACATTGCGTTATTGTTACATGAAAAAAAAGCAATGTACGATAGGACTAGTAATTATGTACTAAATAATAAAAGTTGAGGACATTTATTACATACATTTATAACATACAATTTATTTACTGTAATTTTCTATTTACAATGACAATTTCTACAAATCCAGTAAGTTGTTTTTAAAGTCCGACACATTTTTGATGAACGAAATTACGTCCTCCACGGATACGTGTATACATAATTTCTTAGTATTTAAGTTACAGTTAGCAAACTTTGATTTTGATTATCAATTTGCGTCAAGTTATAAAGCTGTATGAAATGAATGTCTTGATATTGCTTAAGTTTCGTTTAAAACGCATCCCAAGTTTTATTTTTTTTCACCATAAACAAAATTGGTCCAAAGTATAATGACAGTAATAAGAGTAGGTGTGCAGTTAAATACTTTAAAAAAGTGAAACCATTGAACTATATTTTTCGCCTTTGACAGTCACACTCCTAATTTTGAGTAGTATCTTAAAATACGTAGTAAATCTATTCAAGTTGTACACCATTTGTTGAATAATAATATTTTATTATTTATCAGTATTACCTTACAAGTATTGTTTAGTACATATGAAAGAATGAAGCAATACAACTATAGAAGATTTAAGTTTAATCAATCTAGCGTACATTGCTGTTTTTCATGTAACAATAACGTAATGTAACCGTAGCCTCAGTAATTATTGTTACATTTCTAATTAATCGGTTCCTCACCCAACTTTGCATTCCGGCAATTAGTCTCCAATGTAACAACAATATTTTTATTGTTACCAACATTGTTAAACAGTTATTATTAACTTTTGAAAAGAATTTGTCAGAGAAAATTGAAGCAAAAGTAAGGGAGACAACTGGAAAGTTACAAGATCAGATGGATTCTCTGATGATAGACAATGAAAACCTGAGAGAACGTGTGAGGGCAAAAGATAAATCTATAGAGAAATTAGAGGAACAAGTAAGTGATAACAACAATAGAGCAATTGATGCCATAAAGCTTGGAAATTATAACGAACAGTATAGTAGAAAGCATAACATCAGAATGCTTAACTACCCAGAAAGGCCCCATGAGGTATTGAGAGATGAGTTTGTTAACATGGTGAACAAAGAGTTGAAGGTAGATATTAAACCTGATGATGTACAGGCAATACACAGAATTCCAGGGAAAGAGGGACACATAAAACCTATTATTGTTAAAGTGCGCAATACTGAACTGAAAATTAAAATTATGAGACAGAAGAGAGGACTAAAAAATGACATCAAGTTCCATGATGATATTACACAGCGTAACCTAGGACTTATGACAAGATTAAAAAATGGTGAACATTTTGAAAACGTCTGGTTCTATAATTGCAATGTCTATGCCAAGCAACAGGATGGAAGTAGAATTAGATTTGACTTATTTGACAATATTGAACAAAAACTGAAAAACAAAAACAAAAAAGGTCATTAGACATTCATTTCTTTATTTGATACATTGCTTAATATTTCATCACTGTAAAAAATTTGAAAGATAGTAATACAATTAAAAAAATCTGGGCTGTGCATTATCAATCTATTTACTTATATGACTCTCTCTGAATTTGATTTAAATAATTTTAATTCATATTTGATTCAAAGTACTTTTTTTTTTTTTTTATATAATTTTATTTATTTTGTTTGTGTGAACCCTCCTTAATTTGAAGATAAATGTATATTTATTAAAGGGAGATAACTCAAAATATTTTACAAATCAAAAGGGAGATAACAAAAATCTTTTATTCTTTTTAATTGTCATGAATCTCTCAACTAAATATACTAATTAATACATTGTCTTTAGAATACAACTATCTTTATATCGTAAATAAATAAAATGCCATACTGTAAATGAAATTTTGTTGTACAAAAATGACTTTACAGGTACCTATGCCAAAGTGTCATCTTATTGTTGAATGTGTGTATGATTGTATAAACTATGATTGTGTATTTGTTTTTAAGTTACAATGTTTCTGCTCAATTTTGAAATGTTGTTTTGTTTTATATGATAATGGATAATATTGTAACAGTGTTGTCTATGAATGTAAGGGGTCTTTTTTCTAATTCAAAAAAGAGAACAGATGTTTTTGATTGGGCCAAGGGCAAAAATGCTTCAGTAATTTGCTTTCAAGAAACCCATAGTAATAAAGATATTGAAAAAAAATGGGAAGAGGAATGGGGAAATAAATGTTTTTTCAGTCATCATAGTAACAAAAGTGCAGGTGTCAGTATTATGTTTAAAATAGGTCTTGATTTTGAAGTGCATAATTCTATTATTGATATAGATGGTCGTTATATTATTTTAGATTTATCCTTGTCAAGTCAACGCATTACTTTTGTTTGTTTGTATGGATTTAATACTGATGAACCTTCATTTTTTAATGACATATATAAGAAAATGGCAACATTTTCAAATACTAGCATTTTATTATGTGGGGACTGGAATGTTGTACAAGATACAAACATAGACACTTACAATATTATTCATAATAGAAACCCAAACTCACGAAAAAAGATTGAAGAAATAGTAGAAAGTCTTGAGTTATTAGATCCTTGGCGGACTTGTTATCCAAACGATAGAAAATATACATGGCGTCAATGCTCACCCATAAAACAAAGTCGGCTTGATTTTTTTCTAGTCACAGGGGATCTGTTTTCACTCATGAAAAATACTAGCATTATTCCTGGGTATAAGACAGATCATTCTGCTATTACTTTCACCTTTTCTGCCAGTTTAGCAAAGCGGGGAAAGGGATATTGGAAATTTAACTCCCAACTGTTACGAGATTTAGACTATATCAAAAAAGTTAAAACATGTATAAATGAGAGTATTTTAGAATATTACGAATCAGGCAACATAGATGATCCTATAAATGTTAAACTCTCATGCAATGATCAAGTATTTTTTGAGTTGATAAAAATGAAAATTAGATCTTTGACTATTGGTTACAGTATTCAAAAAGCGAGAGAGGAAAAAGCTGCAACACTTTTACTTGAAAATGACATTCAAAATTTGGAAAATTGTATGAACATATCTCCTGATGGTCAAATTCATGCAGCTTTAAACCAGAAAAAGTTAGAATTAGAAAATATTAGAGAAAAAAAAGTTGAAGGTGTTTTTTTAAGATCCCACGCTAACTGGCAAGAGAATGGGGAAAAGTGTTCAGAGTTTTTTTGTAAATTGGAAAAGAAAAATTTTATTAAAAAAACGATAACTGAGCTCATAGACGAAAAAGGAAAACATATCTCAGATCAATCTAGAGTTTTACAAGAAGAAATGAATTTTTTTAAAACATTATACTCAAGTAAAAATCTGGAATGTGATGATGAATCCTTTTTCAAGCACAATGTTAAACTCACAGAAGATGAGAAGGATTTGTGTGAGGGTAATATTTCTTTTAAAGAATGTGCAGAATCACTTAAATCTATGTCAAATGGAAAGAGTCCAGGCTCAGATGGGTATACAGTAGAATTTTACAAAGTCTTTTGGCGATATATTGGACCTTTTCTTTTTAGATCGTTACATTTTGGCTATGAAAATGGGGAATTTTCTAAATTTCAGTATCAAAGTGTCATTACATGTATTCCAAAAGAAGATAAAGATAGACGTTATTTAGCTAATTGGCGCCCAATTAGCCTTATGAATACTGACACCAAGATTGCTTCTGCTGTGATTGCTAATAGAATAAAACCTGTTTTACCATCTATTATCAGTGACTGTCAGAAAGGCTTTATAAAGGATAGATTTATGGGTGAGAATACACGTTTATTGTATGATTTGATGCACTATTTAGAAAAACATAACAAAACTGGTCTTTTACTACTAGTAGATTTTGAAAAGGCTTTTGACTCTATTGAATGGTCTTTTTTGAAAAAAGCATTGAAGAGTTTCAATTTTGGACCATCTATATGCAAATGGTTTGAAGTATTTTATTTGAAAGCATCAAGTTGTGTTATAAATAATGGCCATCTTTCAAGCTTCTTTAATTTGGAGAGAAGCTGTAGACAAGGTGACCCCCTCTCCCCTTACCTTTTTATTATAGGCGTTGAGCTACTTTCTATGAAAATAAGGTCAAACCCCAAAATAAAGGGAACTTTTGTTCATGAAAATGAATCCCTTTTGAGTCAATATGCTGATGACACTTTCCTTGTTTTAGATGGAACTGAAACCTCTTTGAGAGAGACTTTATATTGTTTTGACTCTTTCCAAAAAGTATCTGGGTTAAAAATTAATTCTTCTAAAACTAAAGCTGTGTGGGTTGGGAATAAAAAGTATTCAGATCTGATTCTTTGTCCTGATTTAAAACTTCAGTGGTGCTCTTCAAATTTTAAGCTTTTGGGAATTGAATTCTCTTTAGATCTTGACAGTATGCCAGAAATTAATTTCTCCAAAAAGATAAAGGAAGTGTCAGGCATTCTTAAGAGTTGGCAACATAGAAAATTAACCCTAATGGGAAAGATTACTGTTATTAAGACTTTGGCACTTCCAAAATTAATTCACCTGTTGACTGCACTACCCAACTTGCCAGAGTCAAAATTAAATGAATTGAATACTTTATTCTTTCAATTCATATGGAATGGAAAACCTGATCGAATTAGACGAAGTACTTTAATTGGAGATATTCCACAAGGAGGTTTAAATATGATTAATATCCATTATTTTAATATATACCTTAAGATTGGCTGGATAAAGAGGTTTTCATCCAATTTATATGGTAGTTGGCAATCATTGTTATTAAAAAGCCTTGAACAGTATGGTGGAGAAAGAGTATTGCATTTTGAAAAGGAGAAACTCAGAGAAATCTCTGATAGTCTTAGTAATCCTTTTTGGAAGGATGTATTTTTTAGCTTTCATGTAGCAAGGCCTGCTACCAATATCTCTGTTCAAGATATTTTGTCATTAGATATTTTAAATTTTGCACCTCTAGTAGATTTTCCGTACTTTATTCAGTGGCAGAGAAGGGGAGTGCAGTCTTTGTTTGACCTTATTAACTTAGAGACTAAGGACTTTTGTAATTTTGATCAGATAGGACCAAGACTTCAAACAAATAATTTTTTAAAGTATTATGGTCTCATTGCAAAGATTCCAAAGTATATGAAAGAACATATTAAAGAAAACATTGCTCATGTAAATTTTGAAACTTTTAACTGTATTGATAATTTTTTGGAAAGATTATTGTGTAACAAAAAGGCAAAGTTTGTATACAAAGATCTTGTTGACAGAAATGTGCAACTGCCAACAGAAAAGTTCTTACAATGGGAGCAATTACTAGGTATTGAAATTGCAGATTGGTCAAAATATTATATTATTTTAAGAAAATCATGTAAAGACACTTATTTAGGGACTTTTCAATACAAATTTTTACACAGAATAATTGCAACAAATACTTTCTTGTATAAAGTTAAACTTAAAGATTCAAAGCTTTGTACTTTTTGTAAGATTTCTGATGAAACCATGGAGCATTTATTCTATGAATGTCCAATAACACATTTTATATGGCAATCTTTTTCACAAAAATTGAAAAGATATTTTGTGAACTTTACATTATCTAAGAAGCATATTTTTCTTGGTCTTCAAAATGAGAGTTTACTGTTGAATTTGATCATTATTATTGCAAAGAACTATATATACAAATGTAAGTTGTATGAAAAGAAACCAAGTATTATAGGACTATTAGCAAAAATAAGAAAATATCAGGAAAATGAACATTATATAGCAAAGAAAAATGGTACCACACCTTATTTTCAAAAATTCTGGGCCCCAGTAGATTACATTTTTACTGATTAGTAATAATTACTTTTGATTCAAATCATATAAAATAAAAAAAATGAACTTAATTTATAAAGAGCAGATCTTTACAAGGATAACATTTTTCTTTGCAATACACAAGTTGATATATACATTTTGTTAATACAATTGCGAGAATGTGTGTGTGTATGTGTGTGTGTTTTCTTTTCCCCTTTTTATTATAATGTTAATATTCAAATAATATATATTCACAGTAGAAGAAAAAAAATGTAGTCAATTTTTTGTTGTATATATTAAACCCCTTAACACCATAGTCAGGTGGTGATGTAAAGGGATTGTAAAAGCCTGACTACTTAAAAAAAAAAAAAAAAAAAAAAAAAAAAACAATATTTTTATTATTGTTACATTTCCATGTAACCGTAGCCAGTGCCTTTAATAATTCAACGAGACTAGTACATCATGGGCTATGTTTAATTATGTATTATACTGATAGCAAATCAAAGAAAAATTAGCACATTTATTACCCTACTGAGTTCTTAAGGGAATAAAAGATACCGGCTCAGTTTGTCAAGAACATGTTAACATGCTCGTTGGTCATTTATCTGCGCTACTACCATGGGGTAAATTAACAGATACTTGTGTATTTTGCTGCATCGCAGTATTAACATTTCAGGTCAATTTCCTATCACTTTAATTGGACAATTTTTAATATTAGCAAATCGTTGAATTTGTAAGACTCATCCAATTAATGCCAATGTGACAATAGCTCCAACCCGTTCCTTCGATGAGAAGATATAGATAGAACAGCCAGAGACATATATATGTGTATATATGTCTCTGGAACAGCGGACCAGTTAGTGAACATATCTCAAATAATAAAACATTAATTTAATGTAAACATTCTTACAAGTTCCCTATTCCTTCAGGTGTCATTTAGAATGAATAGATTGTTGTCAAGCAACAAAACAAGCCTTGAAACGTGTGAAACTGAAAACTAGAAATTTCTGTGGGGACCAAACAGAAAGGGAGAGAGACGTGTTTAATAAATTCAAAATGTATGCAATAACAGTGCTAGAAAAATCCTCCAGGACGAGGCACACTAACGACCTTAATCTACATTTACACTGAGACTACTATAACACGTGTTATAGTAGTCTCAGATTTACATTATGATATATATGTTACAGTGAATTTGTATGTAGAATCCCTGAAATTTTTTCAGGGATTATGTAGAATCACTGGCCAGTTTAGGGGTTATATATAATCACTTAAATTTTCAGGGATTATGTATAATCACTAGAAAAAACGTCAGGGATTATATATAATAGGCACTGGCTACGGTAACATGGAAATGTAACAATAATAAAAATATTGTTCATGTAGCAATAACGCAATGTAACCGTAGCCTCAATAATTATTGTTACATTCGTAATTAATCGGTTCCTTACCCAACTTTGCATTCCGGCAATCAGTCTTCAATGTAACAATAATATTTTTATTATTGATACAGTTCCATGTAACCGTAGCCAGTGCCTACATAATGACTGAAATGAAGAAATAGTTTAATAAGGAAAATGAATAAAAGTCAAATAATTTATGCTTTCAATTCAAATCATATTAAAACAGCATTACACGGTATAAACATAAATTGAACCAGATGCTCCGCAGGGCGCAGCTTTATACGATCGCAGAGTTCGAACCCTGAACATTGGGGCAAGTATGGACACAACATTCAAGCTTGATACAGCTCTGAATTTGGATTGTGATTAAATAGTTGACACAACACAGGTTTCTGACACATAATGAATGTGGTCCAAGAACTTAAACGTAAAAACTTTAAATTTCAAATTGAACATTTAGTTACCTATTATGGTCCAATATCCAAAATCAAAATACATGGTTAGATTCTGCATATCAAAGAACCCCAAGAATTAAATTTTTGATGAAATCAAATAAAGTTCAATTTTGGACTCTTTAGACCTCAATGTGGACCAATATGATAACCGGGCCCAAACATTAAAAATCTAAATACATGGTTAGATTAATCATATAATAAAGAACCCCAAATATACAATTTTTGTTGAAATCAAACAAAGTTTAATTTTGGACCCCAATTTGGACCAATTTAAAAACTGGGCTTATAATCAAAAACCAAGTTCATGTTTAGATTCAGCATATCAAAGAACCCCAAGGATTCAATTTTTGTTGATATCAAACAAAGTTTAATTTTTGGACCCCGATTTGGACCAACTTGAAAACTGGGCCCATATTAAAAAATCTAAGTTCATGTTAAGATTCAGCATATCAAAGGACCCCAAGGATTCAATTTTTGTTGGAATCAAACAAAGTTTAATTTTGGACCCCAATTTGGACCAACTTGAAAACTGGGCCCATAATAAAAAATCTAAGTACATGTTTAGATTCAGCATATCAAAAAGTAAAATCACAAAAAAACTGAACTTAGAGGAAAATCAATTCGGAAAGTCCATAATCACATGGCAAAATCAAATAGCAAAACGCATCAAAAACGAATGGACAAGAACTGTCATATTCCTGACTTGGTACAGGCATTTTCAAATGTAGAAAATGGTGGATTAAACCAAAGAACCCCATGGATTCAATTTTGTTGAAATCAAACAAAGTTTAATTTTGAACCACGATTTGGACCAACTTGAAAACTGGGCCCATAATAAAAAATCTAAGTACATGTTAAGAATCAGCATATCAAAGAACCCCAAGGATTCAATTTTTGTTAAAATCAAACTAAGTTTAATTTTGGACCATTTGGACCTTAATGTAGACCAATTTGAAAACGGGACCAAAAATTAAGAATCTACATACACAGTTAGATTTGGCATATCAAAGAACCCCAATTATTCAATTTTTGATGAATTCAAACAAAGTTTAATTTTGGACCCTTTGGGCCCCTTATTCCTAAACTGTTGGGACCAAAACTCCCAAAATCAATCATAACCTTCTTTTTGTGATCATAAACCTTGTGTCAAAATTTCATAGATTTCTATTTACTTAAATAAAGTTATAGTGTGAAAACCAAGAAAAATGCTTATTTGGGCCCTTTTTGGCCCCTTATTCCTAAACTGTTAGGACCAAAACTCCCAAAATCAATCCCAACCTACCTTTTGTGGACATAAACCTTGTGTGTGAATTTCATAGATTTCTATTTTCTTATACTGAAGTTATAGTGCGAAAACCAAATGTCTTCGGACGACGACGACGACGACGACGCAGACGACGACTCCAACGTGATACCAAAATACGACCAAAAAATTTTCAATTTTTCCGGTCGTATAAAAATGTTAAGCACAAAATATCATAACCCTATTTTTTTAAATGTTAGGCACAATATATTGAAATGTTAAACACAATATATCAAAATGATATGCTTCACATCTGTTTTTACCACAATATCCACATTTTAGAAAACATTTTCCTTATAAAAAAAAACCTTGTCCTCCACATCAAATCAGATTTTACGGCACGTCTCAGAGAAATAGAGTTTTCAGCACAAACATCTGAAGGTACAAATTGTACCAATGAAGGGAAATCAGCAACCTCAAACTGATTTCTTGTATTAAACATCCGAGTAGGATTCCTTGCTATATAGCAAGGCAATATCCTTCTTCAGTCTTTTCGTGAATATTGACCATTAGTTTTTTGGAATCTCCCTTTCCTGGAACCAAGGATTTGTATAGTAAGACTATACAAATCCTTGCTGGAACCACTAGTGTAATTGGTTTGAGATATCATCTTTGAAGCTTTTAATTATTGATAATCCCTGAAATCATATTAGGGAATTTGTAGAATAATAATTAAAATTATCAGTGATTATATAAAATCACTGGTCATTTTCAGGGAATCTATATAATCACTAATGATTTTAGTGATTCTACATAATCCCTGATTATACAAATTTACTGTAACATATGCACTATGGAGAGTGGATTGTCTTTTTTTATTTGTAACTGTAGCTCTTTAATAAATGATAAAATGGAGAGAGATACATTTTAAAAGCGAGGCGAAATATACCAACAATCAATCAATAAATCAATCCAACCTCCATTATATATTGATTCTAATCACAAACTTCCAATTTCATCGAATGAACTAAATTATAGGCTGTGATTTTATTCCGAAATAGGCATTGCAAAATGAAGTTGAGAATGGAAATGGGGAATGTGTCAAAAAGACAACAACCCAACAAAGAGCAGATAGCAGCAGAAGGCAATCAGTGGGTCTTCAATGCAGCGAGAACATCCTGCACCCGGAGACGTGCTTCACTGACCCCTCAACAAAAATGAATACCAGTTCAGTGATAATGGATGTCACACAAAACTCCGAAATATATAAAAGAAATTTTAATTTAAAATAAAAAAATATGCATTATCCAAAATACTAAGGATTTTCTTATCCCAGGAATAGATAACCTCAGCCGTATTTGGCACAACTTTTAGAAATTTTGGGTCCTCAACGCTCTTCAACTTTGCACTTGTTTTGGCTTTCAAACTATTTTTGATCTGATCATCACTGATGAGTCTTGTACAGACGAAACGCGCGTCTGGCGTATTGAATTATAAGTCTGGTACCTTCAACAACTAGTTAACCTGATGGAAGAAAGCGGATGTAGGGCAACATTATCTTATCTACAATAGAAATTTCATTCAACTTCCTTTAAACATGACAAATTTCTCTTTACTTTTAATTTTTACTATTGATACTGTTATCTTGAGCACCTCCCAATGAATCATACACACATATACATAAATTGAAAACTACGTTCAAACCTATGATTGCATTGGATAAAAAACCGCAATTTTTATTACGTGTGCATGTAAAACAAATTTCGTTGTAGAAGGGTCTAAAAACAGCACAAACAACATTTTCCAAAAGACCAAAAAAGTGAAAAAGTATATTTAAACAAAACGCATTTGACTAACAGGTCGAACAACTGATGTTCTTTAACCCTGCTGACTGCCATTGGCGATTGCCAAATAAAATTGATCTTAATATAAATTTAATACTAAACAGAAATTTTTTTTTAACTTGTGGCCACGATGTTATGCCACAAACATACGGTGTCAATATTTTTTTTATATATATAGAAAAAGTACAGTTTTCACAGAAACATTTAAAACAGACAAAATACATTCTTTCATATAAAAAAAGGAAAATGTGGTATTATTGCCATGGCAATTAGACAACTACCAACAAGAGACCAAAATGACACAGAAATTAAAAAACAACTATAGGTCGCCTTAAAAAGACCTAAATAATTTGATGGCAATGGTAAAGGAACAAGTGCTGTACGTGTCAGTGAAATCGATATAGGCCAAACATTAATGTCACGTTCAGTACATATCCTTGCACTGTTTGACCGTTTATGTCAAAATATAGCGAAGGAATCGTTTAGTCTAGATGCTTTTTCCAATTAGTTCATTGTTGCATGAAAGCAACCAGAAGGGGCTTACACTTTCAAAAGCCGATAACTAGTTACTTGGTTTTAGACAGAGTTACAGGCTCAGTCTCTTCAGTGATACAATAACTAAAAAGACTAGTTTTAGTAAAGTAAAATTACATTTATTTTACTTTAATGAAGTTAGTTCTTTCAAAAAAACACATACATGCAGACGTTTTACTAGTATTCCCGCTATATACATACATATCATTAAGCTTGTCATGCCATACACTGTTGCTCCACAATAGTTTATCGTTATAAACAGATCTAAACAGTGTAGCTTGTAAATATATTTGTAAACAGCAATGTATTTTTAAGTCCTTGACGGTAAACGCAAATATCTGGTTTAAATATAACCTTTGAATTTAGGAGCATTGTAAGCATTTGCGACGCTTGAAATATAACCATCAACTGAAAATACTTAAAAAAAATGTGTTCATTTTTGGTTGCATTTTCCCCTTTCCCACGCACTATTTTTTTTTATATTTAGCGGAAATGAATTCATTCTTAACTTAACTGTAACAATCAACGTTTCGTCTAAACATACACGCAAACCTACAATTGTTCACATACTTCATTTAGTCTTTGTTTTTGTTTCAAACAATATCTTCCTTTTAACGAAAAGCTAAATAATTCCTATTTGCAATTGACAATACTTTGAGCAGCTGCAAAAGCTTCAATAAATGACAGGAAATGCAAAGTCACGGGTTGCAATCTTAACATATGCCAACAAAATGTCTTGCAGTGCCAACAATTTTTTTTTTACACTAGACTATATATTGAACGTACTGTGTATCCAAATGACGCTCCACACCATTGCTATAAATAAAGGGGGGGGGGGAGTATTGTATACACAAACACCTGTTTAGCCGCAGTAGTTTACAGTAAGAAGAGGACAACTGCTTGTGTTCTTGTGGCATTGTTCTCGCCTCTAGTGAGTGAAGTCTTAGATTCGAAATCCTGCTCGTAGCTGATTATGTGGTATGGGCATTGTTGAAGTCTGTACAGTGACCTATAGTTGTTAATATCTGTGTCACTTTGGTCTCTTGTGGAGAGTTGTCGCATTAGCAATCATACCACATCTTCTTTTTATATTATATGTCTGAGAAAGGGATGTCTTTAAACTGTTTTACCTCCAATTCTTATCTGAATATTGTCGTTGAACAGATATATGTTATATAATTAAGTATATTTATGAGCCAAGAATGAATGGTATGCATATTATGTAGCCTATGGCAAATAAATACACTGGCATAGGTGCCCGACTGGCCAGTGGTATTTTAGCGTAACAGGCGCAGTAAGCTGCTATGATCAAAGTGTTTGCCCTCCCCTCCCACCCATTTTTTTGGCAAAAGTAAATATCTTTTAAAAAAACTGAAAACTGAAAGTAAATAAAGGCAAACTATAAACTGATAGACTATGGAAAGCTTCTTTTTATTGTCTCCACTTTTAGAAGTAGCCCCCCTTTTTCCCAGTACACTCACAGGCCACTGACATTAAGTTAAAAGACACGTCTTTCAATCGCATAATACTATCATCATCAAATTCTTATGTTATCGTGACCATCAGATAACTAGTTGAATTTAAATAATAATAAAATAAATTTACAATCCGGTTTAAAAATAACACTATGCACTGAGAGTATACATAAAATGATTAAATCACCAGGAAGTTTACACAAACTTAAAACTAATTAACATCCTTGTTTAAAATATTTGATATACAGGGAAGTGGACAACAAGTAAGTTTTATTTTCACTATTATAATTGAAAGGTCAATCAATTAACCTAAATTAAGAAAATTAGCTATTTTCGTTTCTACATGACTGATAAATTTGTCTGTTTTTGTATGTTTACGACTGACCAAGCTCTTCCTTGAAGATTGATAAGTTCAGAAAGACAAATCAATCAAAAAAGGAGACTACAAAATGTTTAAACATTGTCCTTTTAAAACAGAAGGCGACCTTGACTATGAGGCTCTAGTATACATTTAAAAAAGCTTATTCAGAATGAACATTATACGCGCATGTTTTGCCAAATGATAACAACATAAAGTGTGAAATAATCTTCTTAAGGCCTACACTAAATACTTAAGATCGAACGGAAGTATTTGTCCCTTTCCTCCTCTATCTAGTTGTGTCATATTTCCGATCTTGATATCATTTACATGAGACAAAACAGATACTATTATATGGTACAGTGGAATTTAAATGGTGTGAAAACTGCTCGACAATCCAAGGTAACGTACTCTGTTGTCTTAAGTTAAATTTGATGTTTCTGACATTTGTAATGTTCAAGTTGAACTCTAGCCTACTCAGATCTTTCCTTACCGGCCAAATAAATTAACAATACTAATAGAACCTCACTTTAAGATTTGGAAATTGGGAAAATTAATGACCTGACATGGCAACTGTCGAATTTAATAATCTTTCAATAGACAGGTCGAAAGATATATATCCTGGCCCACAAAAATGTTGAAAATAATTCATCATGAAAAATGAAAATGATTATTTATGCCAGTGGCGGATCCAGAATTTTCCCCGGAATATCCCCCCCCCCCCCCCCCCGGGAATATCAACTGGTCGTCCAATATATTATACGTTCACTGGATATGATGAAAGACAGTAGGATCTTGACAAGTATACATTAAACATTTTTTTAAACCAAAAACACTCTCTCCACGCCCACCCGAATCCATTACTGTATGTTTTTTAAAAATACACACACATATATATATAGCCCAGGTGGTCGTGTGGTCTAGCGGGACGGCTGCAGTGCAGGCGATTTGGTGTCACGATATCACAGTAGCATGGGTTCGAATCCCGGCGAGGGAAGAACCAAAAATTTGCGAAAGCAAATTTACAGATCTAACATTGTTGGGTTGATGTTTAGACGAGTTGTATATATATATAAATATATACCCTTTCTTATCTCTTGGTATATTTATTATGTTTTACATTGTAAATATTTCATAAGAGGTTTAGCTAAAACTTTAATGATTGTTTCAATATATAGTGTACACACAATTGCTCCACTATCCGGATACACTCATATAGACATCGTATAAGATGTTGAAATCTTCTCATCCCTGAAATTGAAGATTTTCATTTTAACTGTCGTATCTCTCTATTAACTACAGTTAATAGTAGCAAGATACCTTTCAAAAATGCAGACGGACTGTTTTTATTTATATATATATTTTTTTAATATTGATAAAATTTGCTTCCACCAACAGCCACAGAGAGAGAGAGAGAGTTCATTTCCTTCCCCAAAGCAATGTTTATACCGTGATACATATTGTATGAATAACTGAGAACTTCAAGTCAATATTAACTGAGTATCATACTGCAATCTACATATAAGTATAGCAAATGGACACTGGAAAAAGTCTTTGTAAACTAGTGTTCTGTTAATTAATTTGTAAAGTCAGTATGACATATATGCCACTGGACGTTATAAGCATGCATGTATAGTAAATACTTTCTTTAGAGATATTGTAACAACAAAAAAATCCATTTACAGTTGATAATCTCACGGGAAATAACATTATCCAGTACGTGTATATTTGAAGATAAAAAGCCATAACCTGGACACTTAAATTAACCAATATACCTGCTATAGGATATAGTTTCTATCGAGGATTGTATGTATATATAAAAAAAAGAAAATGTGGTATAATTGCAAATGAGACAGCTCTCCACAAGATACCAAAAGGTCATAGGCCATACTTACTTGTACAAAAGGCTAGGTATTGACTCGACTCCATTTTTTCAGAACTAACCTACAGCCATCATGGATGGAGTGATACCAGCAGGGATATTTAATGCCTTCCGGACGAATGGAGCACCTACCTATTATGGTCCTAACCAAACACCATTTGAAGCAGATATTCTCGAGTCAGGCTTCATATTTGCCTTTGTGATATTAGCGATATCTTTCTTTGTAGTTTTACCAGGAATACGAGGGAAAGAGGTAAATATGAATTATAAATATAAATCACTGTTTAATAAAAGTAAAACTAAAACTTAATTGCTGAGACCAATGATTTTGAATTGACAAGGTTCAGTTTGTTAATAGTCTTTCGACAGACCCAATGCAAGAGTATACATGTAAATATTTATATAAAGTCAGTTTATCCAGTATAAAGGCTCACATTGTTTACACTGCTATATAGATCCTTCTTGTTAACAGCCATCTGGAACATCAAATCGTTGTTGAAAGTGTTTGCAATTTTTTTTGTGCTATTCGCATATTCTCATTTCGGTATTCCAAATTTAATGTTTTGATCAATATATATATATATACGAGTAAAAGGAGATTTGGAATAAATGTCAACTGCAAAGCAACACAAATGTCATAAATTAATAAACCATGCTGACTGCTGAATCTCAATTTCCAGAAGGACAAATTGTAGAGGGAGATATGTTTCGCTTTTCAAATCTATCTTGCAGATTTAATTGGATTGTTTTTTCGTTTACTATACGTTTCAGTTAGAGATGTCGACTATCATTATGTTATAATCATCTACGCTGGATCTATAACGCACTCAGAGGCGGATTTAGAGAGGGGCCCAGGGGGCCCGGGCCCCCCCTTTTTGGGAAAAAAATTGGTTGCTTATATAGGGAATCATTGAAGCGTGACTGGAGCGGGCCCCCTCTTATGTCAGTCAGTGGGCCCCCACTTATGAAAAATTCTGGATCCGCCACTGGCACTGGATGTTGTTGCTAAAACACCAGTATACCAGTATTCCTTACTTTTCAGAAAAGGCTCATGATTTTTTTATCGCGTTTCTGTGTGTGAATATACATATTATATAAGACTCATAAAGTAGTTTACTATACGTGTTTCAAAGTATTTCACAATCAGACATTAGGACAGAACTATCATAACCTATAACACTTCATGTATAAAATATTATAAATTTCCGTTTTCTTTGAAAACATGATCGAATCTCCTTTCTTCATTTTTATTATAGAGATTATTTGTATTCATACGGGTTACAGTGACATTGTTTATAGGAGGAGTTATAATGCGTATGTATTTATTAACGTAATTTTTAAAAATCCGCTCTTAATATACATATCAATACAATAGGATGAGAAAGCAAGAACTGAAAATAAAAAAAAACCTGTTAGAAGTATTAGACAAACTGGGGGAAAAACCACAACTGAAATAAACATATACAGCTTCAAGCATAATAACAATTCACAAGCAATACGAAAGATTTTAAATCGAGGGTAAAGAAGATTGACTCGGATAGGGACTGCACAGCGGTTGCTTATACACAAATTTGAGTACAACGAAAACAATCTATCTCAAGAAAAGATAATGTTTGTCAGTACACAAGTTCAAAGGCTCCATATTACGAATCTGCCGAAATCGCAATCTAATTAAAATTATATATACAAATTACTTCCATACGACAGGTTTATACTTGGTATGTTCTTGATACCTCATTGATATTAAATGGGGTTTTCTATATATAATCTATACAAAATATGATAACTTTGCACAACATGTAGCTTGAAAATACACTTTATTATATTTGGGAAAAAACATGGTATATCGGATAAACTGCCTATAAACGGATTAAAAAAAACGAAGGCTACATATAGTTGACAGTCAAACACTTAAAATGGTCACATTATTTTAACTGTGTACGTATACTTCCAGTCGCAAATTTAAGTATGGAGTGGGAAACTGCTGAGCTAAAAAATGTGCCAACTAAATATAAAGCAGGAGAAAACAGAGAGATACACGCTGATATAAAAGTACACATTGGTTTTAGAGGAATTAATATAACTATGAAAGGTCAGTATGGCAAAACATTTCATTATGATCAAATCATGTAAGTGCATGGTTACTAACAATACAAAATGTTTTTAACATGCAAAAAGGGAAACTAAATTGCCTGAAAAATATTGTTTAGAAAGGGAACGAAAACAATAACTCGTTTCCAATTACATTCCGGTGGTCGAACAAATAAAACTTTATATATTCACAACTGGTTTTAAAATAAATGTATTTAATTCCAATGCAAAAACCTTATACGTGAGTCAATATTAGAGCAAAAATTTGCAATTTTAAAGACCTGACAACAGTATCGTAACTGGTATATCCCTTTTTGGTAAAACATTTGTAAGACTATTACCAACTAGACAAACGGATTAAAAGACTAGCGATTGACAGCTGCTACCCCTTGATACCTTACCAACTAGACTAACGGATTAAAAGACTAGCGATTGACAGCTGCTGCTCCTTGATACCTTACCAACTAGACTAACGGATTAAAAGACTAGCGATTGACAGCTGCTACCCCTTGGTACCTTACCAACTAGACTAACGGATTAAAAGACTAGAGATTGACAGCTGCTGCCCCTTGATACCTTACCAACTAGACTAACGGATTAAAAGACTAGCGATTGACAGCTGCTACCCCTTGATACCTTACCAACTAGACTAATGGATTAAAAGACTAGCGATTGACAGCTGCTACCCCTTGATACCTTACCAACTAGACTAACGGATTAAAAGACTAGCGATTGACAGCTGCTACCACTTGATACCGTACCAACTAGACTAACGGATTAAAAGACTAGCGATTGACAGCGGCTACCCCTTGATACCTTACCAACTAGACTAATGGATTAAAAGCTAGAGCGATTGACAGCTGCTACCCCTTGATATCTTACCAACTAGACTAATGGATTAAAAGACTAGTGATTGACAGTTTCTACCCCTTGATACCTTACCAACTAGACTAACGGATTCATCAGTTTCAGGTTAAGTGCAAAAATGTTTCCTTTTCTTTTTTCAGGCGAACCAGAAATACAATTAAACGAGACAATAAATTATAACGAACATTTTGACTGGAGATGGGAACAAGGCAGATTTGGATTTGGAATTTTTGGTATTTATTGTATAGATTAAAAATTTGCTTATAACTTATAAAGCCAGAAATGATCTGAAAAGCAAAGTATGATAATTCAAGTTTATAGAAGTGATTGTAAAATCCAAAATTTATATTGTATTTGATGATATACATTCTACTTTATAAAATAAAATATAGAATAAAAACATATTGTTAGCAATGAAACAACTAATTAAATGTCATTTATACTTATATCTCCAAACATGTCAATGATAGACTTTGAGAAACAAAGCTCTTACTTCAAAATAATTTAAAATTAATTTTCTAAAAAGAATATGCAAAGGATGACGTAAAACCGCGACCTCTGATCATCTTTTTTTTTTTTTTTTTTATAACATACGACTAATCTTACAACAAACATGAATTTTTAAAAAGTTTAATGATGAATGTCTGTAATTTGCTCTTTGTTTATCATTTTATAATAAAGTTATGTTAAAACTAGTCTAAATATGACTGAATTAACGGCTCAAAGGAATTGAAATGAACCATGGTATTTGGTGACAGGAGGAATGAAAATTTGCAAACTTGATTCACATCGCAAAATAAATCCATGGACACAATGCTTTCTCGTTTGTAGCTGGTCGTTTTAACCGTGAGTACAGAGAAGCACAGTTCCGTGGGTTGCCGCTGCCAATTCTGTGGATAGCCGAATATTTTACATTTGATGGTGAAGGTATACGTTGGGGTCGTCATTACCGACAAGCAGGATGGTATTCTCATATCATGATGTGGTGAGTAAAACTTAGTCTTATTATACATTTGATGTTGAAGGTATACGATGGGGTCGTCATTACCGACAAGCAGGATGGTATTCTCATATCATGATGTGGTTAGTAACACCTAGTTTTATTTTACATTTGATGGTGAAGGTATACGATGGGGTCGTCATTACCGACAAGCAGGATGGTAATCTCATATCATGATGTGGTGAGTAGCACTTAGTCTTATTTTACAATTGATGGTGAAGGTATACGATGGGGTCGTCATTACCGACAAGCATGATGGTATTCTCATATCATGATGTGGTGAGTAGCACTTTGTCTTATTTTACATTTGATGGTGAAGGTATACGATGGGGTCGTCATTACCGACAAGCATGATGGTATTCTCATATCATGATGTGGTGAGTAGCACTTAGTCTTATTTTACATTTGATGGTGAAGGTAAACGATGGGGTCGTCATTACCGACAAGCATGATGGTATTCTCATATCATGATGTGGTGAGTAAAACTAAGAATAGGTATCCAAATGCACCATTTTCACTTCTCAATCAAATATTGTGAAACTATGTATAATTGTTTTAGAAAAACAATAAAATTGAGAATGGAAATGGGGAATGTGCCAAAGAGACAACAACCCGACCATAGAAAAAAACAACAGCAGAAGGTCACCAACAGGTCTTCAATGTAGCGAGAAATTCCCGCACCCGGTGGCGTCCTTCAACTGGCCCCTAAACAAATAAATACTAGTTCAGTGATAACGAACGTCATACTAATTTCCAAATTGTACACAAGAAACTAAAATTAAAATAATACAAGACTAACAAAGGCCAGAGGCTCCTGACTTGGGACAGGCGCAAAAATGCGGCGGGGTCAAACATGCCTGTGAGATCTCAACCCTCCCCCTACACCTCCAGCCAATGTAGAAAAGTAAACGCATAACAAGTCAGTTTTGATTTGAAATAAGCATCTTATCTACCTCTTCTTTATGCATCTGTTCTTTGTGTGTTCCAAAAATTTAGGTATATCAGATTAGATATTAACAGCTTGGTGCAACCCTTTCCCATTGGGGAAACCCTTCTCATCACTTTAAAAGTCTTGTCAGAGACATAATTATGCGTCATCTGTTATTACCGTTCTAATGCTTTAGTGATATTTATTTGACGGATCCCTTTACTCACTGAGTGTATACTCCTCGTAACGCCACCTAGACAATATGATAGTTGGTGACTGCTTGATTGCATGCCATCCAGACAATATGATAGTTGGTGACTACTTGATTACATTTTGCTAGTATAAAGTTGTACATCAATAATGGTGACTACTTGATTACATTTTGCTAGTATAAAGTTGTACATCAATAATGGTGACTACTTGATTACATTTTGCTAGTATAAAGTTGTACATCAATAATGCAAACATTTTTAATATGCAATTGTGTGTACATGTATTTAGAACTGGTTTATATTTCCTTTGTAGGTTGGCTCTTCCATTATGGTTTTTAACTATCATACTGTTCTTCGTACTGTTAAAGTATGGAGCCTACTTCTTAATGTTGACCGGAGGAGTGATGGTGATTGCGAACATTTTATGGTCTACCATAAGGAATTTCAATGAACTCGAGATACCATTGGCCTCTGATCACGTATTGAAATTCAAGTATGGTGGTGCCTACTATGTGAATCTCATAACAGGTCAGTGAAGAAACATACCATTTGAGGAATGTATACGCTTTAATAACTTAAGTTTGATTATGTGCGTTACAAAATATGATAAAGAGTAAATGAATTGATAGCCGATTTTCGTATGTTTTTTTTTTTTATCTTTGTTGAAGGCCTTACGGTTGCCTATAAAAGTTTACTTCAACTTCAGTTTAACTTTTGGGGGTCGTTGTCTTATCTAAAATCATACTACATCTCTATATTTTTACAAATTTTATATCAAAATACTTAAATTTTATTATTCTTTCTTTCTCTTAGGAAAAAATATTTGGTATAGTTAATTATTTTATTACAGGAGTTGTATGTGTATTGCTTGGAGCTATTATTTGGTTAATGGACCTACGATTTCCGTCAGTTATTGCATCTTTCTTTGGTGTTGATGTACTTCAGGATGAGTTCGATGATGCTACTGTTGAAGGTAATTATTTCCAAAAACTGCAGTTAGCTAATCATTAGCATAGAAACTTGTCCAAGTCAGATATATCATGATTGTAAATTATCGTGTACGTGCTTTTCTATAAAAAAAACCCTCACCAGTGGCTGATTTAGGAGGCTGGGGCGTTCCCCTTTTATAGCTACTTATATGGATATCCGATAATGCATAGACTTTTAACAACTTCCACTGCCTTGCTGGTGCCCCCACCACACTTTTCAAAATACTTGATCGACATCCGGTCATGTACTCTTACTACACATGTCTCTATGATACAGGTTACTTATTTCCTTAATCTTACATCTTATTGTCAATTCATTTCTTGTTTAAAAACATACCTGACCCGCCTCATGACCCTGTTATCCAACCAACATGGCCGCCATGGCTAAAAATAGAACATAGAGGTTTATCATAGAAGTCTAAGGTGAATTTCAAATGGTCACAACTTGAAAACATTTTCTTATCTGATTTGTAGAAGATACAAGCACATCAAAGAGCGTGAAAGATGAGCCAGACCAGAATGGAATGGAAATGAGGGGAATGTCATCCAAAAATAAATCACAGGGAGCAACTGCCGATGAAGAGGAAGAAGAGAGTGATGATGAAATTTATGAGGCTCCAGTAAGTGATTGTAACGACCAGTACGGAATGAAGAACCCTCTTGATAAATATCTTATAGCTACAATGAAGTTAAAAGCTATGTAAAATACCAGTCGTAAATAGCTATGTAAAATACCACAGTGTATTACCGTAAACAGAGAAATACCATTATTTATCAAATTCTTGCAGATATGATTATTAAGTGATCCCTGAATTAGTAATAGGATTTAGCAAAAAAGCCTTTTCCCATAATTTGAAGGGAAGGCATGGTCTATGTACAGACAAGAAGTTTCGTCACTTTTTTGTTTTGTGTTGTCTGTTTACATGTCTTTGCTAATCTTTTATTTTCTAGTTCATGTCCTAAACTTCTGCTGTTAGCTCATTAACTATGGTAACAGTCTAATCTATATGTTCATTGCTAAAACTATGAGTTTCTGTTTCTGTTTAAAATGTGGGGTTTTCCTTTTGCTAAAATTGTTATTTTTTAACAGACGTTTGCTCAGCAACCAGCAATGATGACTTCAATAAAGAAGCAGAGGTTCACTAAACGTGTTGGACTACAGGCACCGAGGAGACGTCCTCCACCACCTATACCGGGGGAAGATCCAGATGAAGATTATGAAAATGTCAGGTAACAAAACTAAAGATAAATATCTACTTTAAATAAAATTGTAACATACATTCTCTATTTGAAAACGTTTATCCATTATTCCGTTTATTCTGCAAACCACACCAAAACCCTCGTACATTAATGACAGAGACTTATGATTCCCAACGTGGCCTCCCATGATCCAGTGCATTTTATTTTTACCACATACACATTATAAAAAAAATTAATGTGATGCACAAACGAAATAATCTTATGATAAAAATTGATGACATATTGTGTGTCCAATTGTTTGACACAAATGATACAACGTATTACCGTAAATAAATGTGTGAAATACCATCATAATTTATCAAATTACTACAGATGAAAATTTGAAATGATCTCTATATTTGTAATAGGATTTGGGGAAAAGCCAATTCCAAAAATTGGAAGGGAAGGTAAGGTCAATGTACAGACGACGAGATGTTACGTAACTGTTTTGTATTGTGTTGTCTGCACATATGTGTACATGCCTTCGTTTTTTATTTTATTTGTCTAGTTCATGTCCTAAACTTCAGCTTTCAGCTAATTAACTTTAATCGTACTAGTACGATAGCCTATAATTGATTACATCCACTTCATTTGAACTTAGGTGGATAGCAATCATGTTGCATCTCTTTATTGTTATATAGGCTCAGTATATAGGTAACTGTATAGCCTATATTTCAGTTACAACTATTTATACGTATGTGTTTAGAATTTGATATACAAATGGACTAGTGTACTTGTTGGAATGTTATTTTGTAGCACTTAACTTTAGAATTTACTATGTTCTACTTTTTTTGTAGCCGACCAGATCAAGTTCGACTCAATATGGGATATCACTAGAAGACAAACATAGAACGTTGATATTATAGGAGTTAAGTTGTTTTGAGATCACCGCCAAAAATACACATACTAATATGTGATATTAAAAACAATGGATATGAATATTATGCCTTTGTATATATATTATGTTATATTTTGTACTTTCTGATTCCGCAACAATATAAAGAATGATATTATATTTGGTTATAACTTTTGTATAACTCATAAAGCCAATGACTATATTATGGAAATTGTTTGGGATCTGAAGAGAAATTGATTGAAATATTATTTTTAAAAAAATACAACCATTTTATGTAGTTTCTAACTGAAAACCAGATATTTTTCTTTTAACTTGGCTTTTTGGCTTTGTTTATATCATTCCCTAAAATGTTTACCGTCTGAAAAAAGTGGATAAGTTTTGTTATATATAGCTTTTATAGTCTGTACTATATTGTTCATCTAGCTTAATAGCTCATGTTTATTTTTATACTACAATTTCATCAATAAAAAATATATAATGTGTTTATTTTCATGATTACCGTCTTTTAGTATGTATACTGACGCGCATTTGTGTATAGTGTGCACCCCTTTATGGCCCAAGAAACGAGAGAAAAAAGTTTATTGGTGGTATAATACTCCTAGAAATTTTCGGAAAAGTTACAGCACCAAAATCGTCAAACAAAAAGTCTATCGGTAAACAGGAAGTTTTTTAAATGGACACCAATGTCAACACAAGTCTTTTTCTTTGTTGTTCCTACATACTTCACATAACCACAATGAATTAATTTTTAATATGATTTACAATAACAGACTGCGATGAGAAGAGGTCAACAATTCACCATATCAAACTATCAATATTACGGCTATTACCCGGCTTAACTTTTAACTTTCTTCGAACACACAAACATATCTTACATAAAACAATAACATATAGCAGGCAGTACGGGGCGCCGAATGGGACTCTTGTGGTTTTGTACTCGAAATTCAATTTTGTACGGACAAAAGTGAGTTTTGTTCAACAAAAATGAGTTCAGTTTAACAAAATTTGTAGCATACTACAAATTTAAAAATTTGTCATACAAAATTATCTTTCAGTGGACAAAAGTTACTTTTGTCAAAAATTAATTTTTGTAACACAGACTTTACTTTTGTTACCTTATTTGAAAATTGGGAGACAGAAGTCAATTTTGTATGCAAATTTGTTTAGTTTGGATTCTGTGAACTAATTTGCATACAAAATCGACTTTTGTGACACAAAATTGAGTTTTGGACGGTGAGACAAAATTGACTTTTGTGAGACAAAATTGACTTTACTGAGACGAAATTGACTTTTGTGAGACAAAATTGACATTTGTGAGACAAAATCGACTTTTGTGACACAAAATTGACAAAATTGAATTTTGTCTCACAAAAGTCAATTTTGTCTCGCAAATAAGTTTATATTTGCATACCTTTTTGACAAAATTGACTTTTGTCATGACAAAAATGACTTTTGTCTACAAAAATTACTTTTGTCTACAAAAACGAATTTTGTAATGACAAAAATGAATTTTGTCATCACAAAATTGAAGTTCTCATAAAACAAGTCTGTATCACATAGTTTTGTTAGACAAAAATGATTTTGTTATGACAGAATTGAATTTTGTACAAAACAACAAGAGTCCCATTCGGCGCCCCGTAGGTAGACGAAATGGAAAAAGAAAGAAGAAACTGAATAACATACAAACAAACCGAAATACAACACCTATACATATGAGGTAAACAAATGAAAGATTGTTTGACTGATTGTTGGTTGCTTAGTGTCCAGTGGCAAATAGCACATGCATTTTCAGGACGAAAATAAGATATAAAGACAATAGATACGATAGGTTGGTCCTGTGTAACGGGTCTACCAGGATGAATGGAGGATTATTAAATGATATGAGCTAATAAGCCCTAATACGGATAAATCTGCATGTGCAATATTGAAAACGTTCCACTGTCGATAAAAATCAAGATTTGATATTGCTCTTCGAAACATGGCCAATATGAAAAAAAGTGAAGGAAAAGCCGTATTGGCCTACTCCTTAATTTTCTTATTAATATTTAATAAAAGTGTTATGAACTGGCTGTTTCTGTATTGGCCCTGTTATAGATTCTCGGGTCCGATACGGCTAACCTCGAATCTATAACAGGGCCAATACAGAAACAGCTAGTTAATAACACTATATTATTTGGATTTTCACTGCTACATGAGATTATATTGGATGGGGACAGAACATGCCACATACGGACCCGCAAAGGTGTTGTTGTATAAGAGTTCTTCACGAGGACGGGACTCTCTCTAAACGAAGCATGGGAATTAATGTCCCATTCTGACCTGACGTTGTTGTGTACTTATACATCCCGAACAACCAAACGGACGCCTCACTTTGACAAATGTTTTACTGTCGATCTGGTGAAGACCAAAATTTAATAGACCTTATTTTTATTACTCAATAATCTTTAACTTAAGTAAAATAAGAAGAAGCAGGACCAACCTTACAAAATAAAAATAAAAATACAACATATCTTCATGTGTTCATATTCTCCAGTAAAATTATTCGATGTCTAACCTTTCTATAAGCTTGTCCTTAAAAGAAAAATGGCAATATTAATTGTGCTATTGGTAGAAGTGGTGACAACGTTTTATATTCACCTTTTTGAAAGAGGATGTAGGTCGACTTGAAATTATTGAATATTATTTTCAATGGGTATTTATCATGGTGTGGATAATCAGCGTAGAAAAAAAACCATAACGGAGATGTACTATGATCGTTAGCGGGGCAACTAACCACGTAAGACCAAAAAACAAGTGAAATGATTGATTGATTAACTCTCGCTTACTTCCAGTTGCAAATATTTCATGCATATTCAGGACAAGGAATGCCCGATAAACTATTCCTTTTCAACGCTCTGTGTACGATCAAAGAGAAAAAACCTATTATCAAAACATTTGTTTTCCCTTTAATTCCATAATGGTTAAGTTAGTGGATTAAGAGACTGTGGCTTACTTTATCGAATGCCTTCGAGAAATCCACGATAAGGCCGCAGTCTGTATGTTGTTCATTTTCAAGGTTCCTCGTGAGGTTGTCAATAGTTGCATTTTGTAAAGGATGTTATTTTTATCTGCATGATTCATGATAGATCTGATATGGTTGGTGACTATATATGCTCCATGATTTTGCAGCAATAATTCAATCTTGAATAATGAAAGAATAGTCTACCAGGTATATATGTTACGTAACAAAAGATACACGCTTACAGTGGCGGATCCAGAAATTTTCATTATAAGAAGGGGCCCACTGACTGCCTAAGAGGGAACCCGTTCCAGTAATACTTCAGTGATTCCCTATATAATCAACCAAATTTTTCCCACTAAAAAGGGGGGTGGGGGGCTTAATTGTGCCCCCTTAAATATGCCTCTGGATTATACTTACTTTTAATAGTGTTTTAATGTTTAAAATGTTCTATCCGTTGCAGGGCCGTGTTTTTAATTTATTTATCATGACTCAGTGGCTCCCGGGATTCGGGTCAAAGGTGAGGTTGGTCCCAAAATGGACGGTGAAAGATTTCCTGATAATCAAGTAAGTTGGTGTACTATTCGCTCTTATTCGTGATTATTATCTAATTTCTTTTTAGTTTTACTGTAATTTAATATAAATTTTTTAATGGAATAACAATTGGTATGGATGAAAGAATGAGTATTTGCGTGCGAGATTTTTCAAATATACCCTAGTCAAAGATTCAAAGACTAAATTAATGTCCGTTTTTGCCCACAAACCCGTAAATGAATTAGTGGTTCTAGGTAGAATCTTAAGCTGGTACCCTAAATAACAGGAATCCAGATAAAACCGCGCCAATCTTGAAAAGAACAAACTTTCACTAACAGTCAACTGTTACTGTTTTACAAAGACTATCACAGTCACTGGGTTTCTGTTGCTGTTGAAGAGAAGTGTGGGTCCAATCCGAAATTTCTCACGTTACCCAATTGGACAAAGGGTAAGCATAACACAAGATGTAATGCAAGTGTTGTGATCCCGAGTATATCTCAAGACCGATATATACATTGGAAGGTCGTTCCTGCAGTCAGGAACGACCGATTGCTCTTCTAGTGAATTCGTCTGCTGTATAGCCATTAATAGTTTCCACCGGAAGAGGATGGTTTCTGAGTAGTGCTTCGGACATCTCTAGATGGTCTGTCTGATGACCTAAAACTAACACTGCGGATACTACACTCCCCCCCAGTTTTATTGATAAGGCCCCCTCTACTCTACTCTCAATTTGTTGGGAACCCAGACAACTGTGAATTGTTCTTGTCTGGATTGTATGCCAACTCTTCCCCGTCTTTATACAAACTAGAACCAGTCCATTTAGTGGTTGCATGTCCACTATATAGTTGGACCCAGGAGGTTAATTGTGCTGATCTATTCTCTGTCGTGAAGAGTCTGTTCTCATTTTTCCTCACTTGCACTGTATTTATACCTTTGTTTAGATAAGGAATTCCAGGGTCCCACTGTCTTTTGTTGGGACCCGATCTAACTGTGCTCACACACAAGACTGACGTTCCACTGTCTACTGGTGGCGGCTGCTGCTGATTGAAATTCCTAGTGCCAACATTATCTGTTTTGAAAAGTAGCCCCAATCCCAAATTGGGGATTTCTGGATTAATGTATACAGATTCCTGGTTGACAGGAGATTTGAAAGTTATAATTTTTTTATTGTTGAGCAGACTTGCTTTCTGTTGCGGCTTTTCTGTCAGTTTCTCCCGTTGAGAAAGGGTCCTTAAAAGTGAGTGATGTATGACTGTTTTCAGTATTGTCAGTCATTCCTCCGTCAACAACAGGAGTAGGAAACACTGTGACTATTTTCTCATCACTGGCCCCTTCTACCAAAGTGGTATGTGCCTCACTGTCTGAGGTGGAGTCCCAACTTTCTTGGGCCTCTTCATCACTTGCCAAAGTTGTCTCTGTTGTGGCAGCAACCTTTTGAATGCTACTGTGATTCTCAACTGCCAAAATAGCTCCTATGGGTTTCCTCATAATATTGGCTACTGAACCCTCCTTGTCGCCTGTGAGCAATGCTGCAGTAACCAAGTTGCCTTGGGGCACCTGGCATTTCTCTACTAACGGTATGGCTGGGGTATCCACCATCAAGGAATACCCCTGATTGGCCCTTATTTTCCAACAACCACTGTCAGAGTCCTTTATTAAAGTGAACCTCCTATCCACATCAACCTTGATCAGTTTATGAATATCAGGTAAGGAGTACCCGGCAAAGCCTTGGTCCCTTTTAAGGATTTCCTCAACCAACAAATACCCACCTGGGAGAAGGCTGTGGTCCAACTCCCGTGCACTATGCCCCAATATGTTCCAGAGACATTTTAATAGGTAGCAGTCCAATCCATCTGAAGGATTTGCCTCTTTGTCAGAATTGGAGCACTGCTCTGAATCAATCTCTGCTCTAACCTTCACCGACACTCTGGGTTCTCTTTTCCCCTCTCTGTCCCTGGCACTTACCTCTGGGCCCACTATAGCTACCTCCACTACTCTGCCTTGGGGTACAGACTCAACTACTGAGAGGCCTAACTTCATTTGCGGGGACTCACTCCGGCCTCCTGAGTAGTCCCATTTAAGTTTAATGGTCCTGTTGCAGTTCTGCTTGACTGATTCATGAAGGGAACAGTTTTATCCCTCCCCTGCAAATCAAGACAGTCCTTCCTAACATGTCCAGGCTTTAAACAGTGGTAGCACACTCCCTCCCATGGAGGTCCTCTATCAGTGGAGGGACTCCCTGAGACGGACTTACCTCTTAAGTTTGGGCATTCCATTTTGGAATGGCCCCTCTCCCCACAGTGGTGGCAACTTTCTGTCCCTGTCTGTCTGCCAGGTGAGCGACTTCCTGAAAAGGGGCTTGTGAGGAGTTGCTTGAATTGGTCCATCATGTTGACTAATTTTTCATGGACTTGACCAAGTTTGTTTTCAAACTTCTTATTAGACTTTTCTAACTCCACTTTCCATGTACTGACTGGGGCCCCCTCGAGGGCCATTGTATCCCTTACATGGGGCCCCTGATACTCACGAAAGGCCTCATGGTGGGCTTCATACTGCCCATCAATCACTTGCCTAACCTCACGCCTATTTGGCTTGCCATATATTGCCTGTGTGTTGTGTTGGAATAGCCGTATTTTATCTATGGCCTCCTCAATACTTTGGGGCTGAAGGTTAGAGATTTGCACTTCCAGCTGTTTGTTTTCAATACCCTGGCACAGCCGCATTACAGCTTGCTCATACATATAGTCGCCAGGGAGGTTTCTAAATGCCTTGGTGGCCAAGGACAACACTCGATCAGCCCAGTCCTCGAGAGACTCCTCAGGGGCTTGCCGGGCATTGTTAAACTGGACCATGGCAGTCTCAGGGAGTGCCTTGCAGTGGCGGATCCAGAAATTTTCATAAGTGGGGGCCCACTGACTGACCTAAGAGGGGGCCCGCTCCAGTCACGCTTCAGTGATTCCCTATATAAGCAACCAAATTTTTTCCCAAAAAGGGGGGGCCCGGGCCCCCTGGGCCCCCCCCTAAATCCGCCTTTGCCTTGAAATCAAAGCGCTTGTGAAGCTTTTCCACAAGCTCCCTATAACTCACTTCCCTGTCTCTTTCTGTTATGAGGGCATATAATATTCGCTGGCCTTTCCCTCAAGGCACCAGCAAAGTTGGTCCTTGCATTCCTGGGGACCCCATTCACAAACCTCTGCGTACCTTGCAAATTTAGTGAAAAAGGCCTGCCAGTATCCCTTCCTGTCATACTTAATATTTTTTGGGGCATTGGTAACTTTAGAGACGCCACCTACAGTTCCTCGTGCCCCATCTCTGTTGTTAGGTCCCCTTGGGTTTTCCATAGGCCTTTCCTCATTATATGGTACTGGGTAGGCCTGTTGTCCATAGCTCACCCCTGCGGTGACCCCTTGTGGGGGCACCGCTGTATACCCTTGATTATACTTGTCATTGGGTTGCCTATCCCCATAGTTGTGAGATGGGGTTTGCCTAGTGTCTGCACCCCTATTATCTTGCCTCTTGCCATACTTACTGCAGGCCATCTCATACTGTCTCCCACCAGTGTAAGCTGGTTGGGTTCAGGGTGCTGACCCCTGACCTGCATAGTTGCATGCATGGCCCATGGGATGTGAAGGTGTGCCTCAATAGTTTGGGGTAAGTTTGTCCCACACACTGTCTTTACCTGGCCAATACGGCTTGTTACCAATACTACCCCTGTACATGTGGTGAGGGGGACTATCGTGGTTTGGGTCACCAATATCATGGTGACTCCACTCTTTTTTATGTAACTGTTCTCTGTAGCCCCCATCCCAATTCCATGTGGGTTCTGGTCTAGCATTAGCATCCCAGGGATATGGACTATATTCAAGGAAGGCAGAGTCCATCTGGCTGGGCCCTTCCAAGGGCCTGGGACGTTGCCCCTGGTGCCATGCTTCTTGCCTAAATGTTAGTTTAAACATTAATATCATTATTCACATATTTTTCCATGCTATGGCTTAGGCTATGCTTCCTTTCGTATTTGTTTACAAAAATCTTCTTCTTTAAGGTCAACAAGGCTTCAATACTGAAGAAAACATGTTGTTGCGCATGCGTGATTGACAAAAATTTATACAAATTCATAAAAATATTTTATAACAATTGGAGTGTTTGTATATACAGATTGTGATTAAAAATGTACATATATGTACATGTTTTGTTTGAATTTGTTTATTTGAAGCTAGAGAGAACAGCTGGTGTTAGCCTATCTCTAAAGCTGTCAACAGTGGTGGTTTCAATTACAGTTTGTGGTAGTAAATTCCATTGAATAATTGTTTGGGGGAAGTATGACCATTTGTATGTGTCCTTGGAAGTTTGGATGTGTCTGTATGTCTGAGTATGATTTTGTCTTGTTCTGCTGTCTGTGTGTTCAAGAATATGTGATGGAATGGCTACAAGACAATGTATTACTTTATAAATTAAAATAAGTCTGGTTTTTAAGCGAATCTCAGCTAGTGGTGGCCATTTCAGCTGATTTAGCATGTTTTGTGACCCTGCTCGTGTAATTGAGTTGTTCTGTACATAACAAGCAGCTCGTCTCTGTACCTTTTCTAAATGTATCTGTTATTTCATATGGGGGTCCCAGACACTACAACTATATTCATGTTTGGGTCTTACTAGTGCCTGGTATGCACTTGATTTTGTTTCTGTGTTTGTAACTTTTAAATTTCTTTTAAAAAAAACAAGTGATCTGTTCCCATTTGATACTATGTTGTCTGTATGTTTGTTCCACTTCAGATTCGATTGTAAGGTAATGCCTAGATATTTTGCAGATGTAACTGATTCGAGGATGGGATTGTGGAGGATGCAATTATGCCGGTAGTTATTTTTCTTTTGTGAGATGGAAAGGTTGGTACATTTATCAGGGTGAAATGCCATAAGCCAATCTGACTCCCATCGAGCTGCTGAGTCTAGGTCAAATTGTAGCTTATGACAATCATCTAATGCTTGTGTTTTTATTTCCCTGCAAATTATGCTGTCATCAGCAGAGTCTAAGCTTGCTGTGTTGTAGGTATTCCGGTAAATCATTTATATAGATAAGAAACAGTATTGGGCCCAATACTGTTCCTTGTGGTACACCAGATGTTACAGGTACTGAGGTGGAGGAAATGCCATTAATTACTACTGTTTGTGTTCTGTCCTGTAAAAATGCCTGAATTCAATTTAGTGTGTTATTTCAAAACCATAGAATTTGAGTTTGTAAAGGAGGTGGTGATGTGAGACTTTGTCGAACGCTTAAGCGAAGTCCATTATGATCAAGTCAATTTGTGTGTTTCTATTATTTGATTGTGCTAGTTCTTGAATGAAGTCTATTAATTGTGTTTCACACGACCTTGATTTTCTGAAGCCGTGCTGAAGATCGTATAATATATGATGTTTTTCAAGATGAGACATGGTGCTACTTGTAATGATGTGCTCCATGAGCTTGCAACATATGCATGTCTTCAATATTAAACCTTTAAAATCCAAAAGCACTTGGGTGATGAGTTCTTTAAATTCAAGTACACCCTAGAAGGTGTATTTGATGCATTATGATTTCAAAATTGTTGGGTTGTAAATGTCAAGTATATTGTTAGTGTTGTAACCGGAGAGCATGAATTTCATTACAAAATTGCTTGTTTCCACTGGGACTCAAACCCGGGACCTCTGTGTAACAAGGCAGCGCATTAACCAACTGAGCTAAAGAAGTACTTCCTTAGCTCAACCGCTTACAGCTAAGTATCTACTAAGTTTTCTAAGGGAAGCAATCCCGCCACACTTCCCCCACCTCAAGAGTCATTATACTCTATAATGATGATACATTGTATCTCCATCTTTTATATATTTATATTTTAACCTGGCTAGGTAATTCTTCTAACCGTGGGTTTTTATTTTTGGGCGCCAATGTAACCGGAGAGCATGAATTTCATTACAAAATTGCTTGTCTGCTCCGGGACTCGAACCAGGGACCTCTGTGTTACAAGGCAGTGCATTAACCGACTGAGCTAAAGAAGTACTTCCTAATCTCAACCGCTTACAGCTGACTAAGTATCTACTAAGTTTTCTAAGGGAAGCCATCACTCCACACTGTTAGTCTGAGATTACTCTGATGCCCAATGGCTGTTTTGCTAGACAGCCCCAGCTTGTTTGGCAAAACAGCCGTTGGACGTCAGAATAATCTCGGACTAGTATATTGTACTTGTTCGCTTGGACTTAGATTAGGCTATGTCATATTTATGATATCCCATATGTGTTTTATCCAATGAAATTTCTTTCTTTACACACATGCTTCAAAGGTCATCCAGTTTCTCCAAGATCATAAGTGGATCCAGGGTGGGCTCTGGGGGGCCATGCGCCCCCCCTTCTTTGGGAAAAATTTGGTTGATTGTATAGGGAATCGCTAAATCTAGTGAGCTCTTGTAAATAAATTCCACAAAACATATTGAATAGTCTCCCTTTGTCTATATTGAAGTCTGACTTTAGATCAATATCTGATAATGATTAATTTAAGACAGTATTCTCTGTTCTTCTATTTAATTGCTTCTAGTAAGCTGATATGGATGTGATACCTTTGATGGTTATTTTGTCATATTTATAAGTTTTATATTACTAAAACAGGGCAAGTTAATGAAATAATCAATTTTATACCCTCATTATCATTTTTAACAAATTTCTTCTAAAATTGCATTTGCAATATATTTTTTTTTACAATTTCCTTGATGAAAACAGAACCTTACATAGTGGTATTATCAAATTAGAAATAAATCATGTTTCTCAAAAGTGTCATTATCATGCGAACCAAACATTACAGAAGTGCTTTGGTACTTCGTCCTGGCAGGGAATCAGTTACATTGTATAAGGGAGATTCTATCTGATTTATAAATTACATTAGAAATGTTCCCAGGGAAGTGTAATGTCATGTATATGGAAATGATTGACACTAGTTCAGACAAGGAAACAGGTACTTCTGGTAGCAGCTATTGATACTTCTAATATTTACCATATTTTCTTTATTAAAATATCTATTATGTTACATCCGAATTGATGTTATTTAGTGTTGTAGAGCAGGACTGTTGGGGGTAATAATTTATCATTCATACCAGCTTGCTTAATCAGATTTTAAAGTACACTTCCATCAGTGCTGACGTGTTGCAAACATTGTATTTTTCTGTAAGTGCAACAATTAAGAATTTGTTTATTAAGAAATGAAGGATGGATGTAGGTGTACATGAGAAGACAAGCATGACGTATTGAGAATTAATCATAATATCAAAGGATCAGTAAAGATTTTAGTGTTTTACTCCATCTTACTGGAAGGTCTTTGCCATAATCTAAATATTTTTACATTAGAATCAATGGTGGCCAATTGCACTGACGTACATAAGCAGTGATAAGTACCAGATTTTTTTTCTAATATTTTATCCTTTGATACATACTTTTGAAGTACATGTATATCACATATATTTCTTTTTATTATCTTTATAAAATCTACATAAAGACTACAGGTCTAAATAAACTACAAGAAAAAACCTTGGAACCATGATGTTTTGTCCTAGACTATACAAAGCAAACATTATAAAAAGTTTGTATCATAGCACGCACTTACATAATAGAAAGCCTAATATCGACTGTATTACTATGATTTCCTAATCAAATATAACACACTGTGTTTCCCCGCCTTCTTGTTTCTGGTTATGTTTCATGTTGAGATGGTATGATGCAATACTAATATGTTATCAGAGCTTGAAATCTTTTTGTGTCTGGTAGTAAATAAGCACCTGTTAGGCTAATTTGTCTAATCTCGACTCCTGTGCAGCACTTTATGATATTTAGATTGTCTGTTGAGAAGACAACTGACCTTGACATTTCCATAGAAATAAAGGTTGTAAATTGTATGTAATGTGTTAAAAAAATTGTTTGGTTTTTCAGATATAGTGAAAAAGATATAGAAACTGTCAACAAATGCAGAAAACAAGATTTTTGTGAGTATTCATGTACCATCAATCTATATCAACTTACTAAATACTTAAAATATTCATATATTAGAAAGACAAACATTAATGTTTTGTCATTCATTTTTTAACCATGTAAGAACCAATTTGGATGGAGTTTATTCTGTATACCAACTAAATTGTGACGAAAATTTAAAACCTGGATCTTTTTTTTTCAGTTTCAATAAAGTATATATCAGGTCGACTTGAAACTTTGTAAACATGTTCATAATGATTCAAACTCATTGAAATATACTCCAAATGAGGTTTTTGTCGAGACTGCAACTGCAGAAAGCTCGACGGATAGTGATCCGGCGGCGGCGGCGTTGTTAGCTCACTTATTAAAAGCTTTATATTTTAGAAGGTTGAAGACCTGGATGCTTCATACTTTGTATATAGATGCCTCATGTTACGAAGTTTCAGTCAGTCACATGTCCAATGTCCTTAACCTCATTTTCATGGTTCAGTGACCACTTGAAAAAAAAGTTCAGATTTTTTGTAATGTTGAATTCTCTCTTATTATAAGTAATAAGATAACTATATTTGGTATGTGCGTACCTTGCAAGGTCCTCATGCCTGTCAGACAGTTTTCACTTGACCTCGACCTCATTTCATGGCTCAGTGAACAAGGTTAAGTTTTGGTGGTCAAGTCCATATCTCAGATACTATAAGCAATAGGGCTAGTATATTCGGTGTATGGAAGGACTGTAAGGTGTACATGTCCAACTGGCAGGTGTCATCTGACCTTGACCTCATTTTCATGGTTCAGTGGTTATAGTTAAGTTTTTGTGTTTTGGTCTGTTTTTCTCATACTTTATGCAATAGGTCTACTATATTTGTTGTATGGAATGATTGTAAAGTGAACATAACTAACGGACAGATGTCATCTGACCTTGACCTCATTTTCATGGTTCAGTGGTCAAAGTTAAGTTTTTCAGTTTTGGTCTTTATCTGATACTATACGCCATAGGTCAACTATATTTAGTGTATGGAAATATTTTATGATTTATATATTAGTCGCGCAGGTTTTATTTGACCTTGACCTCATTTTCACGGTTCATTGCTCAGTGTTAAGTTTTTGTGTTTTGGTCTATTTTTCTTAAACTATAAGTATTAGGTCAACTATATTTGTTTTATGGAAGCATTGTTAGCTGTACATGTCAGCCTGGCATGGTTCATCTGACCTTGACCTCATTTTCATGGTTTATTGGTCTTTGTTTAGTTATCTTGATTAATGTAACGTTTATGTGACAGTTGTAATAAAGCTTTATACTTAGGACTATCAACATAATATCAATGATTAGTAAAGAAGGCGAGACATTTCAGTGTGTGCACTCTTGTGACTTAGATTCTCTGCTTTACTGATGTTAAAGTTTAGTTTAAGGCAGATTAAAGTTTTGGGGTTGGGTTGCCCCAAAAAAATTTTTTAGTAGGCCTTTTCACCATAAACTTAAAGTTACATGCTAACATTCCAAAATTTGGTTTTGACCTAGATTTCAAGGTTCACTGAACATGTATATTTGAAAAATTGCCAGTTGGTTGGAGGGGTTGGACCTTGGAACATTCTTGTTTTTGTTGCTTGTTCATTTGTATAAAGATCATTGTTTCACACCTTGAGGTTCATCTTCACAATGACATCAATATACAGTATTAAAAATCAAAATCATAGGTTGGTTAGATTGCTTCATGTACACAAAATGAGAATACTTATAAGGTAAGTATGTGTCAATTGCTCGAGGTGCAAACAATTATGGGCTGTTCTAGGATGAGCATGTGACAATTGCTTGATGAAAAATATAGTTCGAACACATTATTATTGACATTTACCGAACATGCACACCTTTATTTTATTATGACACACTTAGAGGCAATATGTTTTTCGATCTGTGGGTCCATTTGTCCATTCGTTTGTCGTTCCGTCCATCTGTCTGTTCATTCTTTTGTCTGTCTGGATCGCTTCAGCTTAAAGTTTTTGGTTTAAGTTTTTGGTCAAGGTAATTTTGATGCAGTTGAAGTCCAATCAACTTGAAACTGTCCTGTTCCGTATGATATGATCTTTCTAATTTTAATTCCAAATTTTGACCCCATTTTCATGATCCAGTACTGAACATAGAAAAGGATAGTGCCATTGGGGCATCCATGTTCTATGGACGCATTCTTGTTCATGGTAATTGAAACCATTAAAACAACTTTACATCTTACTGATTATTTAATAGTCCAGCAAATAGCTAACCTTGTGTAAACTTAGATATAGGAAGATGTTGTGTTAGTGCCAATGAGACATCTCTCAATCCAAGTAACAATTTATAAAAGTAAACCATTATAGGTCAAAGTACAGCCTTCAACACAGAGCCTGGGCTCACACCGAACAGCAAGCTATATAGCCCCAAAAAATTACTTGTTTAAAACCATTCAAACAGGAAAACCAACAGTCTAATCTATATCAAAAGGAGAAACGAGAATTTGATTTTTCTTCTGAAAACTGGACTCACTTATTAAATAATCAGATCCATATGTATTAAACAAGTCCACATTTTCCAGCAGGTAATGACAGTAGCAGATTTCTTATCTATGGTCATTATAGCAGTTTAGATAAAGCATCAATTGCAAGTTGAATTTGGATTAAAGGTAAGATTTCTATGGTTCTATTTATTTATTGATTCACAAATGCCCCTAGTTCATTTGTAGTATATGTCACATTCACACTCAACAATATATTATTGACTTCACAATAACAGAACAATCATACTATGAAAGAAACAAAAACAAACTGGGTTTAATGACATTAAGGATTAATTCTTCTAGAATAACAAGAAAAACATGACCATCAAGTCCAGTATTTAGACATGAAGTAGCTCTAAGCTAAGCGTAAACAAGTTCAATCTGATTTGATAGTTGAAAAGCAAAACTTAATTCATAGGGAAATATTGTGTCTTCTTCAAACTGTCTTTTTTGGAATTAAACCTTTCAGTGAAGCTTTCAAAAATACAAAAACATAAAAAAAAAGTTTAATATCTCAGTTTTTCAAATGTTAATGTATGGGTCTACTTCTGTTTCACATTTAATGTCAATATATCTAGTTTCTGATTTTGTTCATAATAAATTGTTTTTACTGGTGAAAGGAAAAGGAATATTTCAGTTAATGGGGTGTTGATTGGATTGTTATCCTAGCTTCTATATATTCATTAATCTTTAATGAACTAGTGTTATGAAATTTGATATTTATAATTAATGAGACCTGCATTTGTTTTTGAAGTGGAATACTTACTTGTATACTCATAGTTAATGTGTCTGAAATTGCATTTCTTTAGTAATTGCACAAAGTATATTGCTAGGAGAGTTATGGTAATGGCCAGTAAATACCCAGGACTTGTTGCTTCAAATAGTTATTTTTTGCTTGCTTGATGGTAAAGTCCATTGCCTTTCTCCTATTGCCTCAGTATATGTTTCATTGATGGTAAAACTGAATAATTATACTGGGTACCCAAGTTTACCCCTGTCCATCAGCATGTCCATAACATATTTCTGTCTCATTTTCTGACAAACGATAAGTGTATGGTTTGGGATACATAGCACCAAGCTACATCTGCCACACTGACCCTGCATAGTCAGTTATAAAAGGCCCTGAAATGAACATGTTAACCTCTGTCTAGTATGTACCTAACACATTTCTGTCTCATTTTCTTAGCAACAACATTTGTCTGGTTTTGGAATATATAGCACTGACCTTCATCTGCCACAATATGTGACACCTTTTTAGTTTCTTCAATATTCTGCTTCCTATTTGCTGAAAATTTTTATCTTGAACGTTGAATAATACCGGTAAGTGGACTATAGTTCACAGAACATCTTGTTTATGAAAGTTTTTCATGTTGAAAAAAGTTTTACGCATACAAATTACAATGCAGTATACCACACAGAAGCATTAAGACTTCCATGTAGAAGATGATTATTCCCAAATAAAAAGTTATAGAAGATGGATTATCTTTGTATGATGTTATGGATTAGTATAATTAGAACCATTGTTTTATTGCACTGCACTTGTAACTTGTTTGTTAATTTATTATATTAATACTTTAGCAAGATAGTTTAAAGTGGAATGAATGGAGAACATTATTAGGATTGTAGATACCTCTTGACATTGTGTTTGAAAAATTACAGTACTCTGGTTCATTTAAGTCACTCGGCTAAACAGGAACAAGTTGATCAAGTATTTTTAGCGGGAAACAAGTAAATAGTTGAGGTATTTTGGTGCATAGTGGAGATTAGAATAATGTGTTACACTTTTTCGAAAGAGAAAAAGGATTGCATGTCTTAAGCTCATCTGTCTCTAAGAGCAAACATGACATATTCTTATCACTTTGCAATTTGAAAACTTTAAACTTTTTAAAAACTGTACTCTTAAACCACTTACTAAGCCATTGAAACAATATTTAGTCACAATCATCCTCCAGACTTCAAGTTTCAGTTTTGTGCATGAAGTTTTTGTCAGCAGAGGAGCAATAGCTCTTTGTTGGGTGCAATTTTGGAAGTACATTCTGGTATGATGCCATTACCCACAGAGTATATTTCCCCTCTGTATTAGATACCCTCTTGATTAGATAGTGGTACCCATAGGATAAAACATAAGGATGGATGTCACTATCTACTTATATTCCATGTTTTCCAATACGAAAAACAATCTTGAAGACAATATGAAAGGTGTTATTGTCTTCAAGATTGTTTTTGGGGGAAGACGGCTTCAAGCCGTCAATCCCCTATGGGGTTGACCAGAGTGACACTCCCTCACATCATTCATTTTGTTTTTATACATGTTATAGTGTGGGAAAACCCCCAACAAATCTTACTTAGATTGAAGAGAAGGAGACCCAGAAATGAATAGTTTGACTTTAAACACTTTTTTACACATTTCCCTTCTGTTTCTCACGAAATTATCGTATCTTGAACTCTCCTTTACACTATTTACGTTTATTTAACAATCCGGAAAAATTAGTATGACGAGATATTCTAAATATATCCAACCTACATTGTATTTTATAGTGACGTCATTCTTGGAAGAAGCAGGGATATCCTTCACCAGTTCACTGGTTATTTAAATCATTCTTAGAGATCGTGCACTAATCACAAATTTGTATTTGTTAAATCTAAACATAATATTGTTTACTGTAGATGATTTAAACATCAACATGCAATACTTTAATTTGTAGGTCAACAACTTTCAAAATAAACAAAGATCGTGGGGTTACATGACACAGGGGAAAGAAACGATTTTATTACTTTTTTCGGGTCTCACTAATTAAAGACAAGAAGCGTCAAAAAGCGACAAGAAGCGTCAAGAAGACTATTTAGCGACAAGAAAAACATATTCTTGTCGCTTCTTGTCGCTAAAATTCTTTTTGTTGTTAATTAGTGAGACCACTTGTTTCTGTAAAAATTCTGAGAATCTTCCTCCAATTCAGGAGCACCTCAATTGATGAGTAATTATCCACTAAAATAAAAGTTAAAGTATTTAAACACTTCAAATGTGACATTTCATTGGATTAGTAGTCTTCTATTAAAACTAAATTTTTGTGTACCTACATAATCATTGTAATGGTAAAAAAAAAAAATTGCATTTTTATAGTTTTAACATATTTATATTTACAAATATTTCAAAATTATGATTTGGAAACAAGCTTCACACAGTTTACATCACTCATATTGTTTTTTTTATTAGTACCTGTTTCCCTGTGATGAGAGTTGTAACTAAGAATTTTAACAGATTTTTCAGTCCACACTTTCTAAAGAAAAAACTTTAAAATCCAAGAGTACTGTCACAAAAAATGGAAAATGGCCCTAGCCTGCAGTTCAGTGGTACACAATCAAGATTTCAAAAAATATTGTAGTTGTGAAATGACAGAATTCAGTTGAGTTTTAGATAATTAGCTATCAACTTTAATCAAATGTTTATATTTAGAAGATGCAGATCACTTCCATTGGTCCAAATTGAATCCTAAACTAAGGAAATGAAATTACATAAACAACAATTGATTTCAATATTGTCAACCTTTCTACATGTTCTAGCGGTTCTCTTTTTCATTCTTCATATGTAAACTATCAAAAGATACCCCCCCCCCCTTTCCAAAAACATAATAAAATAGAAACAAGGGCCGTCTTTCCCCTCAGAGCTATTCAGCTCTTTGATTTAATATTATTTAAATAAATTTATGATTGGGAGAAACATATAAACAGACTTTAACATCAATGCGAGATATATAAATATGTGACAAAGATGAAACTGTCAGTTGATTGTTTAAAGGAGTTATTGCCTCTTATAAGGACTTTTAACCCATTTAATCCTTATTTTTAATGCCCCATTGATTTATGGGCATTATATTTTCTGGTCTGTGTGTCTGTTCATCCATTCATCCGTCCGTACGTCTGTCCCACTTCAGGTTCAAGTTTTTGGTCCAGGTAGTTTTTGATGAAGTTGAAGTCTAATCAGCTTGAAACTTAGTAAACATGTTCCTTATGATGTGATCTTTCTAATGTTAATGCTAAATTAGAGATTTTATTCAATTTTCACGGTCCACAATTTTCGAGTGTGTATAGATTTCATTCTGTATCTTATACTGTTTTTACACATTGCACCAAAGTCTGAAATAAGATCATAGGGGTAAAAAATTGTATGATATTCTGAAAAACTGTTGTTAATAATAAAAGAAAAAAATTTGACAATGCAATGCTCAGAAAATCAATATTTATTAAAGTTTAATATCATTCAAAATTTACAGTATATTTTATTACCTGTGATATCTATAAATTTTAAGAATTTTCAGAGAGAAAAATTGTAAACATCAAAATGGATGAATAAAAAGGTCACTTTATTTGCTGTTTGCATTTTCTTTGGAGAACAAATCTTCTTATCTACCTCAAGCAAGGCCCACTATTTGTTCACCTACACATGGTATAGCAAACAATATTATACATTTGACCAAATTATACCCTCATTTTGATTCTACCGTTTTACAAGAGTTATGGGACTTGTGTCATATTTTGACTATCATACCACTTGAGACATTGTGATTTTTTTTCATTTATGCAGTGATTGAGATATTTCTGTGTTCAAATTGCCTTTTCTTTACCTTTTTAAGGTCTTTCCCCTACGTGAGGAAAGACCTTATTGTTTTTCTAATTTCAGTTTTAAATTAGACTATTGCACAAAAATGGGTACAAACGATAAAAAAGAGAACAGCTTACAGTTTACGGCTGATATTTGACATATCTGTATTCAATAATGATCAAAACAAAGATGCAGTTTTTTATTAAGAGGGTAATAAATATGAAAAAGAGTGGTAACTAATGGCTATGTCAGCCAGGCCAGAAAATTAAATATGATGAAAATATTCTTAATGGTAAGAAAAAAATTCTGCCTGAAAATGTTTCCTTTTAAAGTTGTTAGATGACCAAGTTATGAAAGAAGATTAAAGCATTTCATATGACATGTGCTTTCAAATAAGGATCTTTTATCTTTAAAACCTACTAAATACTCAGGACCGATTGAATTTCTCTAAGAAATTTAATCTTTTAAGTAGTAAAAAGGACATTAACACAGAAACTACATCAATGAAATAATGTAAGATTGCTAGGATTATTAATAGTAAATCCTTATTATAGCTTTATTGCTGTGGTAACCTTTGAGTTTTAACATTTTCAAATGAATGATTGGTTTTAAAGATTTTTTTGTTTGATTTAAGTCAATATATACAAGTTTAACATTTCAATCTTGAAAATTACCGACAAAAATAAATGTACAATAAAATTGTTTTGAAGATTTAAGTTGTTTAATGTCTTGATAGAGTAAATGATGGGACGTCTAAGTAGTCTATGTAGAAAATTTAAAATTAACACAAAAAAAGGAAGATCGTTGTGACTTGAATGACAATTTTTACTTAATTGTTTGCTTTTTTTGGCAATCATCTTTAAAGCCCTAATTGATAGAGATTTTTTTTTTAGCAAAATTATAATAATAAAAAATACACATGACGGATATATTCAATTGTGTATAGGAGTTATTGCCCTTGAAAAACGTTTGAACAGCAAACATGATCATCAAGATATTATTAAAAAGAAAGAAGAACAAAAGTGTATTTTTGGATGGACCCCTTGTTGCCATCATGAAAAGGCAGATAAATTCATCTAAAAACCTCAAATGTAGAAAAGTAAAATTTATATATGTAATATAGTGTTGATTTTATTTTCATGGGTACTGGTGGATTAAGGAATATCTGTATTTGATTTCAAGGTTTACAAAAGTGCATTTGAAGCCTGTTGAAAATGTTCACTTCCTTTAAATAGCATTTAAATTTGTGGTGCATTTGCACTAAAAAAATACATGAAAAGAAGTATCTTTCTATTAATAATAATGTGTCCCCATGTCACGGAATAGAAGTTCTTTCTATTAATAATAATGTGTCCCCATGTCAAGGAATAGAAGTTTCTCTATAATATAAGTCCCAAAAGGTACATTTAAGTAAAATTATTAAAATTTGTTCGAATATTCTATTTATATGAATTTTTATGTTCTCAGCTTCTGTTCTTTGTTTGTTGTGTGTTGAAATATTTTGAGTTAACAGTAGGTGATGCTTTACTTAATTATAAACAAATGTCCTCTTAATTGAATTACATCTGCACTTTATTGAAAACAAAATAACTAGAGGAAGGTTCAAACTGTTAAGAGAACTGAACACTCGAGTGAACTGCTACACGATACATTAATCCTGTTGATTGTAAGAACAGAGTAATAATCAGTATGTAGAGTTGTTAGTCAGTCTCATTAAACTGTTGCTGGTTAACCAAGCGCTGGCTTATCCTCGTCAAGGATTAGTATAAGTCTGTCATGTTTCATCAGCACTTAGAAATTACAACAGAAGGTTATCATCATTAAATAAATCTACTTGTATCCACAATATTTCTCCACTTAGTCTCAAAACTAATTAATATCAAAATACATAATTTTAATGGAGGGTATCCATAAATTATGGTACATTTGAAGTAGATAAAATTTTATTTTTCTCCACATTTAATTATGAGAATTGTTTACTACTTACTATAGGAGATGCATTATTTCTAAAATATGGCATAAAATCATATTATCACAGGAGTACTGTTTGATTCAGCTATGCTCCTGGCTACTGTGGAGTAAAAAATTGAATAAGTACTAATCATCAGTACGGTACGACTGTGGACACTTTTCATAGAATTTTGGTATTCAATAATGTCCATTGCCATGGAATAGTGTCCCTCAAATGGACAGATTTTTACTGCAAAAAGATATGAAAAAGTGTCCACCCACAGGACAAATTTTCATAGTAGTTGCTATTAAATTGTGTCCTCCAAGAGAAGTAATACAAATGTCATTAAAAAGTTTTATTATACATGAATTATAATTAAAATATGAAGGATTGATGAAAAATTGATAAATATACAAATGTAAACAAACAAATAATGGATAGAAGTGAATATAGAGAATTCTAACATGACGTCCTTCAAATGCTTTGAGTACACACCCGTGGTAAAATATGAATATATTGTTAGGGCTGTTCCGATTGTTCTCCCACGTCATATGTTTTTTTATGAATGGGCTACCCGACGTCATAGAACAATGACATCAGAATGTAAGCATTTTACAGGAAAATAAATGCTTGTGGAACAGAAAATCATCACAACAAGGAAACGTAAACAAACAATGCTAAAATGTGATATAAGCCATTTCGTTTAAACATATAAAGCATATAAGTAAATAATCATGAATAAATTCATCCAAAACTATCTAAATATGCTATTGTAAATAGTTTAAGCATGTCACTAATTCAGTTTGCTCCGTTCTTTTACGCCAATCTAATAGTGCTTTTATTTATGGGAACGGCAAATACTTGCCTCTCACATAGAGCGCTTCGATCTAAAAGAATTGCCAAATTTGTCCTATTAGAATCGAAATAATTCATGGGGGCTTGAATATATCTACATTTTACCACGGGTTGTCCCTTTATGCCGATATTTTACCCCTCGCTATCGCTCAGTTATAACTGAAATTTTGGTCTTAGAAAGACATATGGTTCTCTCAGCAGGATTTGAACTTTAGCCAATTGATGTGGATGGCAAAATCACTGGAACTATGTCCAGTGCCATAGACTATGACTCTACCAAATATAGATTTTGTCAGTTTAGTGTTGCCTTTTATTGATTAGGGACCAGCATGATTTTCTCTCTGGGTAGATGACCCTTTGGTGGCTTTCAGCTGTTTTCTGCTCTTTGGTCAGGTTTTTGTCTCCTTTACAGATTCCGTTTAAATTCTCAATGTTTTTTTTACCAAGGGTATATTAGAACACGAGATATTTTAGTGACTTAGAGATAGCATGGTAAAGAATGGCATTCTAATTTGTCATCTTCACAATAGGTTTTTAGTTTTTTAAACATACCTCTTTTCTTGTGGTTACTCTACGTTCTACTTTCTTATTTGGATAGCAGCCTGTTTATAATATATTTCTATATATATACTTACTTTATATAACTCTGATTGTTAATATGTATATAAATACTACATTTGGATCAATAGTAATTATGAAACAAACCACTGAAAAAATGACAAGTTCCGTTTAGAGACATTTATTTTAGTAAGACTGAAAATAGCTATTTTAGATAATGTGAAATAGGATCTATATGAATATAATGATTTGATTCTATTTTTATATTCTCTATTGTTATAAACAAAATGAGAAATAGGCCAGATTTATAGGCAATATCTCTATATACAAAATAAGCCAGATTTGTAGACAATAATATGAAAATTAAGCCAGTTTATTTAAATTCTGTGACATACCATTCTGATATTTATTTTCAGTAGAAATATGTTTATAAGAGATATAAGTAGGATTATTTGACTTTCTTTGGTGTAAATTATGATGATCTGACATTTGTTTACCAAACTCTAGTGGTCAGTGCACTAGATAAGATCTACCATATGTTTATGAAATAAGATTTATTAGAGCAGTAACCTCAGAAAGATACTTTATGTATTGCTTTTGTTCAAGTCAGTTCAGTTGTTTATTAGCTATTAGAAATATGAACTATATGGCTGGGATAAAGCATTGATTTCGTAAGTTTTTTGTGTCATTTAAACTTAAGTTTTGAGATAAAGTTGGACTTACTTAATCAATTTTTGTACAACCATACTACTGTGGATTTATTTATTTTCGTGGGTATCAATTTTCATGGATTGAAGAAATTCTTCATTTTCGTGGATATCTAATTTCGTGGTTTTACTAAAGTCTGCGTACAAACCAATAGAAATTGTGTACATAGTTAAATATTTAAATTCATGGTTAGTCTATACCCACAAAATCCACGAAAATTTGCCTCCAAAGAATAATAATAAATCCACAGTACTTCCTGTTTGGGATCTGTTTGAAAGCAATTTTTGTTTTGTGTTTTAAAAGGTTGTCATAAATCAAGATACATCCCCAACAGAAGTCATCTGTAAATAAATAAATAATTGCTGATTGAGCCACTGAGCAAAAGCATAACCATTATTATTCTTTCTATTTCAAAACTTCTTAAAACAAAAAGAAAATGCAATGTACTGATTGCTCCTTATATAACATTCCTTCAAATAACACTTGTGATAACATGAATCAAACTTTTTACAACAGACTAACTATAATTGGTTAATTCTCAGACCTTACTCATGGTTTTATCTAATACATCTGGTTACCTGTGAAATAAGTATGCTTCCAGAGTTTGTAACTGACATACATTTTACACTTCACCGACTACATTTGTTGGTCAAAGATTCCAGACAACCAGCGAAGATGCTGTTAAAAGTCGAGACATAAATACAATAAATTGACCATATTTTTTCATTATTCACTCAAATCATTTCCTCATCTATTACATTGTACAATTAAAAACCCAATAAGGCTATTCTAGAGGAAACTTCATTATGTCTTTACACAACTTTCAGTAAATAACTTTACAGAAACATTAGCAAGGGCCTTGTGAGATTCTTATTTTCCCCCTGAACTGTTGACCACATGGGACATAGTTCAGTCACTATCTGTTCAATTATACTCAGACCATTGGACAGAAAGCTGTGCAACTAAATGGAATAATTGATTTTCATCATATTTTCACACAATGATACTTGTGAACACAACTCTAAGATAATTTGACAGAAAGCTGTGACTCCTAATTGTTAGGATTGTTTGTCAACAAATGTTACTGACCATACTTTATTGTCATGTGTAGACATTAAGGTTTACCCTTGTCCATCAGTACATCCCGAAATTGGTTTCTGTTCTCTACTTTTAATTTGCCTCTACCAAATGTTTTGAAACTTTTACAAACTCCTTATTACCACAAAATTTATATCAAACTAGAATTTTGGTGGCTTCACTTTTACCAATCAGGAGTTATGCCCCTTTAAAATGTTATATGCTAGCTAGGGCATCATCTATGCCCCTGGACACATTCTCTATTTGTTTACCTTATCGTAACACAATGACACTTGTGATGACAATGACACATTAGATGGCAATTGCACATTGTGATGGCAATGACACATTGTGATGGCAATGACACCATGGTATTGACACTTTGTGATGGAAATAACACTTTGTGATGGAAATGACACCTTGTGAACTCAATGCAACCTTGTGGAGGCCTAGGCAAATCCTTTGAGGCTTAAAATGTTTATACTCAGTAGGATTTTTGGTGTACATGTTTAGTCGACCATACAGTTATTTTCATTTGATATTTTGCGCTGGAGGAAACTGAACTTTGACTTTTCTCAGCCTATGACAACATTCTTGCACCTTGTGACAGTATTCCATACACATCTGTAGGGGACATATCTCTATGATGTAGCAATCTTGTTTTACTGAGACAATTCAGAATTTTTTTTCTGAATATCATGAAAAATATATATATCAAAACTAATTTTGAAAAATTGTGCAAATGAATGTAGTTATCTTAAATTATGGGTACAGAGATTGCGTTCTACTATATCTGTAACTTAAGTTAATGTGAAAAATCCATATTAGATACCACCCACTCAACCAAACGCCAAAAAGTGAAATTTTGATAAAAATTTAACTGCGAGATTCAATTCAAAATATTGTTTCATATATGATCTGAATAGAAATTCCCTTTTCGATAACAACACTAAGACATAAAACAAAGCGTTTTTTTTAAAGAATTTAATGGTACCTGTGTTTTAGGAAATAAAACCTGTGTCATTGTATCCCTAGCACATATAATATGAAATAGAAAAATGGTCAATTTTTGAAAATACTGCCTTAGATTACCCTATATACAGAGCAAGGTTTATCTGGTAGACAACTGATGTATTACTATATCTTATTGAAAGTGAAGTTATGATCACTGTTTTTTATCCTCTTATGTAACAATATCATCTAGCTGCTAACTGGTATGAATTAATCTGTCTGTCTGCCATATTACATACATCTTGTTCTAATTGAACAGTCTGTTAGGAGTACTCTTTCCCTATGTTACAGAAAAGATATTGTATAATTTTGCACTATGTATCAACTGAAAATGAGTACTCATGGGATTAAAAGTTTGAATTTCTGGTACCACACTTTTTGTGAACTGATAATAGAATCTGTATTTTATGCTTGTCTGTATACACATTTTATAGACCAAAATGAACTTTACCAGCACTTGTCCAAATGTCCCCTTCTTTTAATAAATTGAACTTATGACCTACTCTTTCATCAAATGTCTCACTCTTTCATCACTTGGCCAAAGGTCCAACTTTTTCAACACTTGGCCAAATGTCCCATTTTTTCAACACTTGGCCAAATGTATCACTCTTTCATCGCTTGGCCAAATGTTTAACTCTTACATTACTTGGCCAAATGTCTCACTCTTCCATCACTAAGCCAAATGTCCAATTATAATCACTTGGCCAAATGTCCCACTTTTTCATCACTTGGCCAAGTGTCCCAATTTTCCATCACTTGTCCAAATATCCCACCTTTTGATCACTAGGCCAAATGTCCCACTTTTTCTTCACTAGGCCAAATGTCCCACTTTTTCATCACTAGGCCAAATGTCTCACTTTTCTTCACTAGACCAGAAGTCCCACTTTTTCATCAATAGACCAGAAGTGCCACTTTTCCATCACTTGGCCAAATGTCCCACTTTTTCAACACGGCCAAGTGTCCAAATTTTCCATCACTTGGCCAAATGTCCCACTTTTTCATCACTAGGCCAAATATCCCACTGTTTCATCACTAGGCCAAATGTCCCACTTTTTCATCACTTGGCCAAATATCTCACTTTTTCAACACTTGACCAAGTGTCCCAATTTTCCATCACTTGGCCAAATGTCCCACTTTTCATCACTTGGCCAAATGTCCCACCTTTTCATCACTAGGCCAAATGTCCCACTTTTTCATCACTAGGCCAAATGTCCCAATTTTCCATCACTTGGCCAAGTGTCCCACTTTTCATCACTTGACCAAATGTCCCACCTTTTCATCACTAGGCCAAATGTCTTATGTTTTTCATCACTAGGCCAAATGTCCCACTTTTTCATCACTTGGCCAAGTGTCCAACTTTTTCATCACTTGGCCAAATGTCATACTTTTTCATCACTTGGCCAAATGTACTACTCTATCATCTCTTAGACAAATGTCCCAGTCATATATCATTTGACCAAATATCCCACTTTTTTAGCACTTGACCAAATGTCCCACTTTTTCATCACTAGACAAAATGTCCCACTCTTTATCACTTGGCCAAATGACCCTTTCATCACTAAGCCAAATGTTCCATTTTTTCATCACGAGGTCAGATGTCCCATACTGTCATCATTTAGCAAAATGTCACTTTTTTCATCACTTAGCCAATGTTTCACTCTTTCATGGCTTGGACAAATTGCACATTTTTCAATCACTTGGCCAAATGTCACACTATTTTATCACTTGGCCAAATGTCACACTTTTCATTACTTGGCCAAGTGTCCCACTTTTCAATCACTAGGCCAAATTTTACACTTTTTAATCACTTGGCAAAATGTCCCACTTTTCCACCAACTCGGCCAAATATCCCACGTTTTCATCACTTGGCCAAATGTCCCTTTCTTTCAACACTTGGCTAAATGTATCACTTTTTTCATCACTAAGCCAACTGTCTTTTTTAGTGCTTCTGATCATTCTCCCATTTCCTTTTTAGCTCACCTTGCCCGAAGGGCCAAGTGAGCTTTTCTCATCACTTGGCGTCTGTCGTGGTCCGTCTTCCTTCGTTAACTTTTACAAAAATTTTCTCCTCTGAAACTGCTGAGCCAAATTTAACCAAACTTTAACCAAACCACAATCATCATTGGGGTATTTGTTTTAAAAAATGTGTCCAGTGACCCGTCCAACCAACCAAAATGGCTGCCATGGCTAAAAGTAGAACATAAGGGTAAAATGCAGTTTTTGGCTTATAACTTAAAAACCAAAGCATTTAGAGCAAATCTTACAGGGATAAAATTATTTATCAGGTCAAGATCTATCTCTCTGGAAATTTTCAGATGAATCGGACAACACGTTGTTAGGTTGCTGCCCCTGAATTGGTAATTTTAAGAAAATTTTGCTGTTTTTGGTTATTATCTTGAATATCATTATAGCAAGAATGTTTAGTAAAGTAAGATCTACAAACGCATCACCATCACCAAAACACAATTTTGTCATGAATCCATCTGTGTCCTTTGTTTAATATTCACATAGATCAAGGTGAGCGACACAGGCTCTTTAGAGCCTCTAGTTTTGAGAACTGATTGAAATTGATGGTGAAATATTAGAACTATACCACCCACCATATGACTGCCTGCAGGGGCAATAATGAGTTTTACATTTGAGCAAAAAGGAAAATTTACTTCCTGAATCTGCTCATATATAAGACAAAGAGGATTTTTGTGTGGTACAAATGTTCTAATTACCAATAGTTTGAAACCAATCAGGGTGTACTAATGAATAAAGATACCAGTGGGTGACTTTAAATGAGAATAGAGCTCTGTGTGTGCATGAAATATTACAAAACATCAAAGATACTTTGCCTCATAATGATGTATTGTCTAATTTGTATGTAGGCAGAAAAAAGTTTCCTAATTAAAATCTATGTAGAAAGTTACCTACAGTAAAATACAAAGCTTGTATTGAATTTTACTTAGAGTTTATGTTTCAAAGTGGTTATACTAAATTAGGTTTATTTTCAAAGTTAATTAAATATGAAATTATTTCTAAATAATTATTGATTAATAAAACCTAATTTCAAAGAGGCAAAAGATACCAAAAGAGATGATAAATCTCATCACTGAAAACAAATGGCAATGGCATGGCATAAGAGATAATCAATCTCATCACTGAAAACAAATGGCAATGGCATGGCAAAAGAGATAATCAATCTCATCACTGAAAACAACTGACAATGTCATGGCAAAAGGGATAATCAATCTCATTACTGAAAACAACTGACAATGGCATGGCAAAAGGGATAATCAATCTCATTACTGAAAACAACTGACACTGTCATGGCAAAAGGGATAATCAATCTCATCACTGAAAACAACTGACAATGTCATGGCAAAAGGGATAATCAATCTCATCACTGAAAACAACTGACAATGTCATGACAAAAGGGATAATCAATCTCATTACTGAAAACAACTGACAATGTCATGGCAAAAATTGAAAAGGGATAATCAATCTCATTACTGAAAACAACTGACAATGTCATGGCAAAAAGTGAAAAGGGATAATCAATCTCATCACTGAAAACAACTGATAATGTCATGGCAAAAGGAATAATCAATCTCATTACTGAAAACAACTGACAATGTCATGACAAAAGGGATAATCAATCTCAATACTGAAAACAACTGACAATGTCATGGCAAAAGGGATAATCAATCTTATCACTGAAAACAACTGACAATGTCATGGCGAAAGGAATAGTCAATCTCATCACTGAAAATAACTGACAATATCATGGCAAAAGGGATAATCAATCTCATCACTGAAAACAACTGGCAATGTCATGGCAAATGGGACAATCTCATTATTGAAAACAACTGACAATGTCATGGGAAAAGGGATAATCAATCTCATCACTGAAAACAACTCACAATGTCATGGCAAAAGGGATAATCAATATCATTACTGAAAACAACTGACAATGTCATGGCAAAAAGTGAAAGGGGATAATCAATCTCATTACTGAAAACAACTGACAATGTCATGGCAAAAAGTGAAAGGGGATAATCAATCTCATTACTGAAAACAACTGACAATGTCATGGCAAAAAGTGAAAAGGGATAATCAATTTCATTACTGAAAACAACTGACAATGTCATGGCAAAAGGGATAATCAATCTCATCACTGAAAACAACTGACAATGTCATGACAAAAGGGATAATCAATCTCATTACTGAAAACAACTGACAATGTCATGGCAAAAGGGATAATCAATCTCATCACTAAAAACAACTGACAATGTCATGGCAAAAAGTGAAAAGAGATCATCAATTTCCTCACTGAAAAAAGCTGACAATGTCATGGCAAAAAGTGAAAAGGAATAATCAATTTCATTACTGAAAACAACTGACAATGTCATGGCAAAAGGGATAATCAATCTCATCACTGAAAACAACTGACAATGTCATGACAAAAGGGATAATCAATCTCATTACTGAAAACAACTGACAATGTCATGGCAAAAGGGATAATCAATCTGACAATGTCATGACAAAAGGGATAATCAATCTCATTACTGAAAACAACTGACAATGTCATGGCAAAAGGGATAATCAATCTCATCACTGACAACAACTGATAATGTCATGGCAAAAGGGATAATCAATCTCATCACTGAAAACAACTGACAATGTCATGACAAAAGGGATAATCAATCTCATTACTGAAAACAACTGACAATGTCATGACAAAAGGGATAATCAATCTCATCACTAAAAACAACTGACAATGTCATGGCAAAAGGGATAATCAATCTCATCACTAAAAACAACTGACAATGTCATGGCAAAAAGTGAAAAGGGATAATCAATTTCATTACTGAAAACAACTGACAATGTCATGGCAAAAGGGATAATCAATCTCATCACTGAAAACAACTGACAATGTCATGACAAAAGGGATAATCAATCTCATTACTGAAAACAACTGACAATGTCATGGCAAAAGGGATAATCAATCTCATCACTGACAACGACTGATAATGTCATAACAAAAGGAATAATCAATCTCATTACTGAAAACAACTGACAATGTCATGGCAAAAGGGATAATAAATCTCATTACTGAAAACAACTGACAATGTCATGGAAAAAGGAATAATCAATCTCATCACTGAAAACAACTGACAATGTCATGACAAAAGGGATAATCAATCTCATTACTGAAAACAACTGACAATGTCATGACAAAAGGGATAATCAATCTCATCACTAAAAACAACTGACAATGTCATGGCAAAAGGGATAATCAATCTTATCACTGAAAACAACTGATATTGTCATGGCAAAAGGGATAATCAATCTTATCACTGAAAACAACTGACAATGTCATGGCAAAAAGTGAAAAGGGATAATCAATTTCATCACTGAAAACAACTGACAATGTCATGGCAAAAAGTGAAAAGGGATAATCAATCTCATCACTGAAAACAACTGACAATGTTATGGCAAAAAGTGAAAAGGGATAATCAATCTCATTACTGAAATCAACTGACAATGTCATGACAAAAGGGATAATCAATCTCATCACTGAAAACAACTGACAATGTCATGACAAAAGGGATAATCAATCTCATTACTGAAAACAACTGACAATGTCATGGGATACCAAAGGGATAATCAATCTCATTACTGAAAACAACTGACAATGTCATGACAAAAGGGATAATCAATCTCATTACTGAAAACAACTGACAATGTCATGGCAAAAGGGATAATCAATCTCATCACTAAAAACAACTGACAATGTCATGGCAAAAAGTGAAAAGAGATCATCAATTTCCTCACTGAAAAAAAACTGACAATGTCATGGCAAAAAGTGAAAAGGGATAATCAATCTCATCACTGAAAACATCTGACAATGTCATGACAAAAGGGATAATCAATCTCATTACTGAAAACAACTGACAATGTCATGACAAAAGGGATAATCAATCTCATCACTAAAAACAACTGACAATGTCATGGCAAAAGGGATAATCAATCTCATCACTAAAAACAACTGACAATGTCATGGCAAAAAGTGAAAAGGGATAATCAATTTCATTACTGAAAACAACTGACAATGTCATGGCAAAAGGGATAATCAATCTCATCACTGAAAACAACTGACAATGTCATGACAAAAGGGATAATCAATCTCATTACTGAAAACAACTGACAATGTCATGGCAAAAGGGATAATCAATCTCATCACTGACAACGACTGATAATGTCATGGCAAAAGGAATAATCAATCTCATTACTGAAAACAACTGACAATGTCATGGCAAAAGGGATAATAAATCTCATTACTGAAAACAACTGACAATGTCATGGCAAAAGGGATAATCAATCTCATCACTGAAAACAACTGACAATGTCATGGCAAAAAATGAAAAGGGATAATCAATGCCATTACTGAAAACAACTGACAATGTCATGGCAAAAGGGATAATCAATCGCATTACTGAAAACAACTGACAATGTCATGACAAAAGGGATAATCAATCTCATCACTAAAAACAACTGACAATGTCATGGCAAAAGGGATAATCAATCTCATCACTAAAAACAACTGACAATGTCATGGCAAAAGGGATAATCAATCTCATCACTAAAAACAACTGACAATGTCATGGCAAAAAGTGAAAAGGGATAATCAATTTCATCACTGAAAACAACTGACAATGTCATGGCAAAAAGTAAAAAGGGATAATCAATCTCATCACTGAAAACAACTGACAATGTCATGGCAAAAAGTGAAAAGGGATAATCAATCCCATTACTGAAAACCACTGACAATGTCATGGCAAAAGGGATAATCAGTTGCATTACTGAAAACAACTGACAATGTCATGACAAAAGGGATAATCAATCTCATTACTAAAAACAACTGACAATGTCATGGCAAAAGGGATAATCAATCTCATCACTAAAAACAACTGACAATGTCATGGCAAAAAGTGAAAAGGGATAATCAATTTCATCACTGAAAACAACTGACAATGTCATGGCAAAAAGTAAAAAAGGGATAATCAATCTCATCACTGAAAACAACTGACAATGTCATGGCAAAAAGTGAAAAGGGATAATCAATCCCATTACTGAAAACAACTGACAATGTCATGGCAAAAGGGATAATCAATCGCATTACTGAAAACAACTGATAATGTCATGGCAAAAGGAATAATCAATTTCATTACTGAAAACAACTGACAATGTTATGGCAAAAGGGATAATCAATCTCATTACTGAAAACAACTGACAATGTCATGGCAAAAGGGATAATCAATCTTATCACTGAAAACAACTGACAATGTCATGGCAAAAGGGATAATCAATCTTATCACTGAAAACAACTGATAATGTCATGACAAAAGGGATAATCAATCTTATCACTGAAAACAACTGACAATGTCATGGCAAAAAGTAAAAAGGGATAATCAATTTCATCACTGAAAACAACTGACAATGTCATGGTAAAAAGTGAAAAGGGATAATCAATCTCATCACTGAAAACAACTGACAATGTCATGGCAAAAAGTGAAAAGGGATAATCAATCTCATTACTGAAAACAACTGACAATGTCATGGCAAAAGGGATAATCAATCTCATCACTGAAAACAACTGATAATGTCATGGCAAAAGGAATAATCAATCTCATTACTGAAAACAACTGACAATGTCATGATAAAAGGGATAATCAATCTCATCACTGAAAACAACTGACAATGTCATGACAAAAGGGATAATCAATCTCATTACTGAAAACAACTGACAATGTCATGACAAAAGGGATAATCAATCTCATTACTGAAAACAACTGACAATGTCATGACAAAAGGGATAATCAATCTCATTACTGAAAACAACTGACAATGTCATGACAAAAGGGATAATCAATCTCATTACTGAAAACAACTGACAATGTCATGACAAAAGGGATAATCAATCTCATTACTGAAAACAACTGACAATGTCATGACATAAGGGATAATCAATCTCATCACTAAAAACAACTGACAATGTCATGACAAAAGGGATAATCAATCTCATCACCGAAAACAACTGACAATGTCATGGGATACCAAAGGGATAATCAATATCATCACTGAAAACAACTGACAATGTCATGACAAAAGGGATAATCAATCTCATTACTGAAAACAACTGACAATGTCATGACAAAAGGGATAATCAATCTCATCACTAAAAACAACTGACAATGTCATGGCAAAAGGGATAATCAATCTCATCACTAAAAACAACTGACAATGTCATGGCAAAAAGTGAAAAGGGATAATCAATTTCATCACTGAAAACAACTGACAATGTCATGGCAAAAAGTAAAAAGGGATAATCAATCTCATCACTGAAAACAACTGACAATGTCATGGCAAAAAGTGAAAAGGGATAATCAATCCCATTACTGAAAACAACTGACAATGTCATGGCAAAAGGGATAATCAATCTCATCTCTGAAAACAACTGACAATGTCATGACAAAAGGGATAATCAATCTCATTACTGAAAACAACTGACAATGTCATGACAAAAGGGATGATCAATCTCATCACTAAAAACAACTGACAATGTCATGGCAAAAGGGATAATCAATCTCATCACTAAAAACAACTGACAATGTCATGGCAAAAAGTGAAAAGGGATAATCAATTTCATCACTGAAAACAACTGACAATGTCATGGCAAAAAGTGAAAAGGGATAATCAATCTCATCACTGAAAACAACTGACAATGTCATGGCAAAAAGTGAAAAGGGATAATCAATCTCATTACTGAAAACAACTGACAATGTCATGGCAAAAGGGATAATCAATCTCATCACTGAAAACAACTGATAATGTCATGGCAAAAGGAATAATCAATCTCATTACTGAAAACAACTGACAATGTCATGACAAAAGGGATAATCAATCTCATCACTGAAAACAACTGACAATGTCATGACAAAAGGGATAATCAATATCATTACTGAAAACAACTGACAATGTCATGACAAAAGGGATAATTAATCTCATCACTGAAAACAACTGACAATCTCATGGCAAAAGGGATAATCAATCTCATTACTGAAAACAACTGACAATGTCATGACAAAAGGGATATTCAATCTCATTACTGAAAACAACTGACAATGTCATGACAAAAGGGATAATCAATCTCATCACTGAAAACAACTGACAATGTCATGGCAAAAGGGATAATCAATCTCATTATTGAAAACAACTGACAATGTCATGACAAAAGGGATAATCAATCTCATTATTGAAAACAACTGACAATGTCATGACAAAAGGGATAATCAATCTCATCACTGAAAACAACTGACAATGTCATGACAAAAGGGATAATCAATCTCATTATTGAAAACAACTGACAATGTCATGGCAAAAAGTGAAAAGGGATAATCAATCTCATCACTGAAAACAACTGACAATGTCATGGCAAAAAAAAGTGAAAAGGGATAATTAATCTCATTACTGAAAACAACTGACAATGTCATGACAAAAGGGATAATCAATCTCATCACTGAAAACAACTGACAATGTCATGACAAAAGGGATAATCAATCTCATTACTGAAAACAACTGACAATGTCATGACAAAAGGGATAATCAATCTCATTACTGAAAACAACTGACAATGTCATGACAAAAGGGATAATCAATCTCATCACTAAAAACAACTGACAATGTCATGGCAAAAGGAATAATCAATCTCATCACTGAAAACAACTGACAATGTCATGGCAAAAGGGATAATCAATCTCATTACTGAAAACAACTGACAATGTCATGACAAAAGGGATAATCAATCTCATCACTGAAAACAACTGACAATGTCATGACAAAAGGGATAATCAGTCTCATTACTGAAAACAACTGACAATGTCATGGCAAAAGGGATAATCAATCTCATTACTGAAAACAACTGACAATGTCATGACAAAAGGGATAATCAATCTGATCACTAAAAACAACTGACAATGTCATGACAAAAGGGATAATCAATCTCATCACTGAAAACAACTGACAATGTCATGACAAAAGGGATAATCAATCTCATCACTAAAAACAACTGACAATGTCATGACAAAAGGGATAATCAATCTGACAATGTCATGGCAAAAGGGATAATCAATTTCATTACTGAAAACAACTGACAATGTCATGACAAAAGGGATAATCAATCTTATCACTAAAAACAACTGACAATGTCATGACAAAAGGGATAATCAATCTCATCACTGAAAACAACTGACAATGTCATGACAAAAGGGATAATCAATCTCATCACTAAAAACAACTGACAATGTCATGACAAAAGGGATAATCAATCTCATCACTAAAAACAACTGACAATGTCATGACAAAAAGTGAAAACAACTGACAATGTGATGGCAAAAAGTGTAAAAACTACCTAAAGACAACATATAAAGACTGAGCAACATGAACTTCACCAATATCTGGTGGTAATCTCAGGTGCCTGGAAGTGTAATCAGATCCTGTTCCAATAGTGGTACCGTCATTTTGCTCATGGAAGTTAAAACAGACTCAAACCAGGAATTTGGTGCATAAAGGTTCAGAAAAACTGATAAAAGTTGTAAAAGACTGCTTCAGATATTTTTCTGACAGTAGTCTCACATAATCAGAAGAATGAATGTTAAAATTTGAACATATCTATTAGAATTAACTTTGTATTTTGTGATTGTGTTGAAAGTTGTGTGAAGTTAATGCTATTGAAATCATCTGATAAGATAATGTCTGTGATAACAAGTCTTTTTAGTGACAACGCTGTGTGAAGTATTTATAAAACACCTGTATTTTCAAGGGCACCTGTTAGTTTGCTTCCTGGATGTGCCAATCAATTTTAAATGAATCGTAGAAAACTTGTCTGAGAGGTTTTGGTGTATTAATCTAAATCTTTGAGTTTATTTGTTACAATCTGCCTGTTTTTATACTTATGTTCATTTGTTGTCATGATTTTACTATAAATCAATTTTCCAGATGTCTTTAAAATAATCTTTCTTTTTTGTTCAAGGTGAACTATTTAATAGGTTTATTTTTTTTAAGTATATTGCTAAATACATTTAGATGATTTCTTATTTCAAAAGCTGATATTATAAGTTAGTTAAAATTAAGAATATTTGTTTTAAGTTGATAAGATTGCTCCTGAAAAATAAAATGCGAATTACCGTATACAGCAGTTCCACTAGGCCATGATCGCACTACAATCTGCGAAAAAATAAAGATTTAGACGATCGTAATGAGATCGTTCAGATCGCAGTAAGGACGTTGTATCAACATGAAAACAACGAAAATTTGCTGCTCATACCACGACCTCACCAAGATCTGAATAAATTTAAGAACGTGGTAAGCGTGGTGCGATCGTGGTCTAGTGGGACTGGGGCTTGAGTCTCATGAATTTTACTCTTAAAGAATATTTTGAATGTTTCTAATGTCAGACATGACATGTCACCCTTTTGGGAGGTCTGGTGGTTAGAAAAAATATCGTTTTTGCAAAATTTCTTTCATTTTCGTCTCATGCTGCTATAAAGAGAAGACAAAGATACCAAACAAACATTCCATTTTTAGATGGTGACGTTCCCTTGTCACCATCTTATGGTGTTTATATATCTCAACTTGTACGATTCGCTCGTGTATGTAACAATGTATTAGATTTTAGCGAGAGAAATTTATGTATTACTAAAAAATTATTACACCAGGGTTTTCGATATCACAAACTGGTCAAAACATTTACTAAATTTTATCACCGGTATAAGGAAATAATTCGTAAATATAACTCAACATGCAGACATCTTATACGTTCAGGTATTTCACATCCAAAATTTTATGGAAATATTCTTTATAAAGCACAAAAATGTCAGTATTCTCCTCAGAAACTAACAAAACCTTTAAATAGACTTATTAAAAGGGGATATAGTTACGATACTGTGGTCAGGTCATTAAAGATTGCATATTTTGGCTTTAACATTGATTCACTGATAGGGTCTTTGCATCGGAACTAAACACATTTATTTCTAAAAAAAACAGTTGTTGGCATGACACGGGTTATGTTCTTCTCATATATTTTATGATAGTATGATACTAAACCCCTAACGGGAGGGATTGTACCTGATATTCATATGATGAAGACATAATCTTTCAATCAGTTTAATTGAGCTCTGGAGCTGGCATGTCAGTTAACTGCTAGTAGTCTGTTGTTATTTATGTATTATTGTCATTTTATTTATTTTCTTTTGTTACATCTTTTGACATCAGACTCGGACTTCTCTTGAACTGAATTTTAATGTGCGTATTGTTATTCTTTTACTTTTCTACATTGGCTAGAGGTATAGGGGGAGGGTTGAGATCTCATAAACATGTTTAACCCCGCCGCAATTTTGCGCCTGTCCCAAGTCAGGAGCCTCTGGCCTTTGTTAGTCTTGTATGATTTTAAATTTTAGTTTCTTGTGTATAATTCGGAGTTTAGTATGACGTCCATTATCACTGTACTATTATGCATATTTTAGGGGCCAGCTGAAGGACACCTACGGGTGCGGGAATTCTCGCTACATTGAAGACCCATTGGTTGCCTTCGGCTGTTGTTTGCTCTATGGTCGGGTGGTTGTCGCTTTGACATATTCACCATTTCCTTTCTCAATTTTATTCCAACTTGTAAGTCAATATTAAACTGACAACACCATGGCCTTAAAAAAAGAAGAAAAAAACCAACAGACAAACAACAGTACACATAACACAACACAGTAAACTAAAGAATGAGCAACACAAACTGCAACAAAAAATGGGGGTGATCTCAGGTGCTTGGGAAGGAGAAGTTAATTCTGCTCACCATGTGGCACCCATGAAAGGATTGCCTAAAACAGGATAAGTGGGGTAAACACTAATGAGGCAGCAACTGAACAACACAAGTTAAACAAAATAAAGTCTTCAACATTGGACTAGTGGGCTCTATCACCAGGATGATGAAACATCATTCAGCAGCCTTCAATTAATATAAATAAAGTCTTCAACATTGGAATAGTGGGCTCTATCACCAGGATGATGAAACATCATTCAGCAGCCTTCAATTAATATAAATAAAGTCTTCAACATTGGAATAGTGCACTCTATCACCAGGATGAGGAAACATCATTCAGCAGTCTTCAATTAATATAAATCACCAGAATAAGTAGTGAATACATTAAAAAGGAGCTAGATTTTTAAAACATAGCTTGCCCTTTCTTTTGGCTTAGTTAAGTTGACCTAAAAATTTAAGGAATAATTGTTTCATGCAATTTAGCATCTCTAATTTCATATGAAGATATATACGGTAATAATTGATCTGTTTTGCTAAAAAAGCGAAAAAATTCTTTTTATAATTTAGAGTTTATAAATTTAGAATTAGGCCACAACTGGATGACACTTTGCATATTAGAATATATTGCAAGTGGAAGCTTATGGTGCTTCTTTAATAAAAAATCTATTATTTTTTAATATCCTTACCTAAAATACTATTTTACTATAATATCACAAAAGTATGAAATTGTCTTATCAAAGAGAATCAGCTTTAAGAAAATTTTACAAAGACTGGTAACTCGGTGAGTAACTAGTTCAATATTTTAGGCCATTTTAGGAACTTATTGTATTTGTGATGTTTCATTGATATAAACTCCATATATGTTATTTCAGAATTTTAAATCAGATTCTTTTATGTTTTATTTTACAGAGAACAAACAAGAATTATTAGAGAAGACATCCATTTGATTTGACAAAATTAAAATAATGTGACACCATATGGCCAATACATTGAGGTAGGTTTTAGAATATCATCTTAATTTATTTGTATATACATGAATAATTATACTCCTCCAAATGAAGGGTGAGTTTACTTTTTAAAATCTGTCTGTCTGTTGGTCCCATGAAATTCCCACTACAGTTTTCTCTGAAACTACAATTTAGAAAAAGACCTCTTGAATGAGACATATTATTATCTCTTGTCCTTGAGTCTGTCTCTTGCCTGTCATGGCTTTGCCACATCAAGTATGTTTGACAAGGTCTTAACAACCTTGACTCTGACCTGTCACAAATGCTACTTATATTGATAAGTTTGACCTGATATTTTAATATTTAAGGTATCAGCTGCAGTCTTTATTAACTTGTTTGCTGCTCTTAATTAACAAAAAGTTCCTACTGCAGCTGATATTTTACAAAATCACTATGTAGTAAATCAGACAATCCCCACAATATGTCATCTTTGGTATATTTTAAACATTCATTGAAGATATAAACATACATTTTAATTGTTGTTTTACAAATGAAATGACATAAAGTGATAAACCTTGAAGAAAATGTCTTTTATAAATTTGGTCTCCTACAGCAAAGCCAAAGGCAACTTAAGTTTGCACTCCTTCAGTGTGTCTCTCTGACAGTCCAACAAATAAGCTTTCCAGTGTTTTGTCGAGTCTGCAACTTTTGTTGCAGAAAGCTCGACATAGGAATATTGATCTGGCGACAGCAGCGTTAGCTTACTACTTAAAAGCTTTATATTTTAGAAGGTGGAAGACCTGGATGCTTCATACTTTGTATTTAGATGTCCCATGATACGAAGTTTCCCTCTGTCTCATGTCCATTGTCCTTGACCTCATTTTCATGGTTCAGTGACTACTTAAAAAAAAATGTAATGTTGATTTCTCAGTCTTATTTATAAGTAATAGGATACTGGGTACCTATATTTGGTATGTGTGTAACTTGCAACGTCCTCATACCGGTCAGACAGTTTTCACTTGACCTCAACCTCATTTCATGGATCAGTGAACAAGGTTAAGTTTTGGTGGTAAAGTCCATACCTCAGATACTATAAGCAAAAGATCTAGCATATTCAGTGTATGAAAGGACTGTAAGATGTACATGTCCAACTGGCAGGTGTCATCTGACCTTGACCTTATTTTCATGGTCCAGTGGTTATAGTTAAGTTTTGTGTTTTGGTTTGTTTTTCTTATACTGAATGCAATAGGTCTACCATGTTTTTTGTATAGAATGATTGTAAGGTGTACATGTCTGCCTGACAGGTGTCGTCTCACCTTGACATCATTTTCATGGTTCAGTGGTCAAAAGTATATTTTTTTAGTTTGGTCTCTTTTCTTATTCTATATGCGAAAGGTCAACTGTTTTTGGTGTATAGAAATATTTTATGATGTACATGTCTGCCTGGCATAGTTCATCTGACCATGACCTGAAACATTTTCATGGTTCATTGGTCAATGTTTAGTTTTCTTGGTTCAGTCTGCTTCTTAGAAACTAAGCAATCGGTCAACAGTCAACTATGATTAGTGTATTGAATGATTGTGATATGTACATAAAATTGAGAATGGAAATGGGGAATGTGCCAAAGAGACAACAACCCAACCATAGAGCAGACAACAGCAGAAGTCACCAACAGGTCTTCAATGCAACGAGAAATTCTCGCACCCGAAGGCGTCCTTCAGCTAGCCCCTAAACAAATATATACTGGTTCAGTGATAATGAACACCATACTAAACTCCAAATTGTACACAAGAAACTAAAAGTTAAAATAATACAAGACTAACAAAGGCCAGAGGCTCCTGACTTGGGACAGGCGCAAAAATGCGGCGGGGTTAAACATGTTTGTGAGATCTCAACCCTCCCCCTATACCTCTAGCCAATGCAGAAAAGTAAACGCATAACAATACGCACATTAAAATTTAGTTCAAGAGAACATGTATTTCTTGCTTGGTTTATGACCTTGACCTTATTTTCTTGGATCCTGTTAAGTTTATGTGATAGTTGTACATTTAGTAAAGCTTTATAACATAATATCAATGATAAGTAAAGAAGGCGAGACATTTTAGTGTGTGCAATGCACTCTTGTTCATCATTCTTGAAGATATTGATTGAATTTGGTATATAGTTTTATCATGACCAGTTACAAATCAAGTTTGAATTTTGTTCCAGTCCAGTGATTTTAAGCAGAGTAATGGTCCTTGTACTTATAAAATTCATGCAAGTAATTAGTTTTCCACACTTTTTTTAAGCATGCTTGAAGATATTGATTTGATATTCAGTATATAGTTTTACCATGACAAGTTATAGGTCAATTTTGAATTTTGTTTTAGTTTGGACGATTTTTTGCAGTTATAGTCCTCAGACTTTAAATATTTATGCACAGAGTCAGTCTTCCCACTTTATTTGATCATGCTTTAAGATTTGGTTATAGAAAACTTTACAAATTACTGGTTAAGTTAGCATTTTGTTCCAACACAATGAATTTTTACATGTTAGGGGACTAACATGCATAACTCTCAGAAAGTCAACCTGCTTAACTATTATTTAGTAAGACTGGTTTATAATCCTGGTACCTTTGATAACTAATTAGATCAGACTCAAGTAGCATGGTTAGTTTTCTCTATTGAATTGTTTCACATTTTGTTCTGTCATTGGGTGATTTATAGCTCATTATATGGTATAGTTTTTGCTCATGGTTGAAGGCTGTACGATGACCTATGGGTGTTTACATCCTTGTTCTTGGGTCTCTTGTGGATCTCATTGATTATTTGTATTATTTGTCTCCCAATCATTACAGTACATTAGTTGACAACAGACTATCAGAAATATTTTCAATAACCTAATGTGGCAGGTGAAATCTACACTAGCCATATATACACATGGAAAAAAGTATTGCAACACCTTGATTTTTTAAAACTTGAAAAATCAGCCTTTAATTTTGGATGGAATATGATAAAATATTTGTAAAATGATATTGAAACATAGTTTATGATTACATTGGCATTTTAACGAACAAAAAAAGTTTGAAAAAAAAACAAAATTATCTAACCACAATTTTAAAAACAAAATGAAGTGTTTTTTGTACAAAAAACTGCATTTTACAACTTTAACTGTAGTCGAACTTTACAATGTCAGACATTTCAAAGTTTATCTTAAAATGATGGTTCACATCATGGTTGATCGTTATACGCCAAAGAATTAGTACTTTGTGCGCAGCCTCCATTCAAACGGTTAACCGCCACTTAACGTCTTCTCATTTCTGCCATAAATCGACTAATGTGTTGCTAAGGTAGCAGCAACCATTTCTGATGAAGGGCATTGTTTATTACAGCATGTGTTTGTACTGGGGTGTCCTTTCGCGCACATTACGCCCAATAGTGTCCCATATGTGCTCGATATGGTTCAAATCGGGGCTACGATCGGGCCAAGGAAGATAAACCGAATTCAACTGGAACAATGGATCTTCCTACACGATGCTAATTTCCATCTTAGGCGAGCTCTGCATTACATTGGATACGGACAACTGTGTGTCTGTTCGTAAGCAAAGGTTCCGGAAAAGGTCTTATTACATAATAACCAGTAGCGATGAGTCGATCTCGAACAATTTGTGTTAAAAGGCTCCTGTATGCTCACCACTCTCTTTTTAGTATTGTATTCAATGGGTTTCTTTCTGACCAAGTTTCATTATGCTTGATTTTCGCTAGCAGATGGCAAAGGGGGTCTTTTTGATCTCGGATAGTCTTTAACATCGTTTATTGCCCGATTTTTATTCTAAAAACGACTAATAGTGGAATGGTGATGACCAACAATACGTGCTGTTGTCACAGCGACATTCCTGCTTCTCTCATGCTGATAATCTGCCATCTTGCTGCGGTTAAGAGTTGTGGAGGACTCATTACAAGGTGTCAATCAAATAACTTTATAAACTTGGTTATTTAAAGTGTTGAAAACAATGAGGATCAAAACACCTGTTTTGCTGTTTACGGGTACAGTAGCTGCATGTGCAGATAAGAACTCATCGAGTCGATAATTATTGATCAAACTCAGGTGATATTTAAATAATGTTTAACTTGTTCTATTTTAACAAATTATATCACTAAAAAATAAAGAGCGTTTTTTTAATTTCAATTTCAATTTGGTGTTGCAATACTTTTTTCCATGTGTATATATATACACTTATTCCTTTATACAGTAGCATGCTAAATTTCTTAAAAACCCATGGGATAAGCTTTTAAGTGTGCCCTTTAGGGCATTCATCCTTATCTTCAGCCCTGTTATCATTACTTAAGTTTAAACTTGGTAAAAGAAAACTTTTAACAAGAAAAACTTGATCAAATCAAAATCATGTATTGTATCACTATCTTTTTCTTTTTATTGGCCAAAGAAAAGGTTGGAATTTAAGGCTCCCACTATGTCTTCTGTGTATTACCATTTTAATCAGCAGATTAATCTTGCGCTACTTTGTCCTTAAAGATTTCAATCAACAGTATAGCTGACTATGTGATATTGGCTTTGCTTATTGTTGAAGGCAGTATGTGACCTATAGCTGTTAATTTCTGTGTCACTTGGTCTCTTGTGGCGAGATGTCTCATTGGCAATCATATAACATCTTCTTTTTATGCCCCATTTATGGGCATTATGTTTTCTGGTCTATGCATCCATCTGTTTGTTTGCCCGTCAGTCTGTTCGTCGGTCCCCTTTCAGGTTAAAGTTTTTGGTCGAGGTAGTTTTTTATGAAGTTGAAGTTTGATCAACTTGAAACTTAGTAAACATGTTACCTATGATATAATCTTTCTAATTTTAATGCCAAAGTAGAGATTTTATTCCATTTTCAAGGTCCACTGAACATAGAAAATGATAATGCGGATGAGGCATCCATGTACTTTGGACACATTCTTGTTTATAAGTATTACTTAAGTTGTCCTTATTCAGTTCTTCCTAATTCATTGTTTTTACCATGTGCTTATTGTTTTCTTAACAAAACTGCATCATTCCTAAAGTTAATTCTGATTTGTTTATTATGGTCAAAGATTAGTTGCAAGAGCAATAAAAAGGCTTAGATTTTATTCCATCAAAGTTCATGCAATGTAAGCATAACCGTTTTCACATTAAAAAAAATTTCCAAGCGATATAATTTTATTTTTTCGATAGAGACAAAAGGCCATCAAAGGCCATCATACCATCACATGGCTCTGTTTCTGATGATGGAAAATTAAGAATAATTAAACTTTATATTGATTTAATTAAATGATTCCAAGGTCTGTAGGTGTGATCTGCTTCTTCAAGGATTAGTGTTTAATCAGTAGTCATTTAGTTGATTGGTATAAATGTTATGTTCAATTAAACATACAGTTTTGTGATGTAAAGCGATTGTTAAAACAATTAGAGAAATAACCTATTTTACAGTTGAATATGTGTCAGCCGCATGCACTCAACAGGAATATGATTTGTTGTTTATCCATAGTCAATACAGTTTAATTATTCTAGGTTGATTTAAAAATGGTCAACAATCTTTTTATCTAAGGTTAAAATTGATGTCAAGGTTTGCATATTATGCACTTTTGAGGAAGAAAATATTCTTATTGATTTACTCCAATAGGATTAAATCATTAACATGGAATTTAATGAGTTTAAACAGAAAGCTTCCTGATACAAAATAGATTTACAATGAATAACGTAGTATCTGAATTCAGATGACGTTAACTCAGACAGTCCACAAACAAATCAAAGAAAAAACAATACTTAAAGACAAAGAATAAGTTTTATGGGAACTTTTTTCAATGATTTATCTGTTAATTTTTCCTTTAATAGCACGTCACAGCACTATAGAACTTGGTTAAGCATGCTCTTAAGTCTTTTTTTTTTAACTTGATAGAGAAAGACTATTTTGCAATCTTTACTGTTTACCTTGATTTTTTGTCACAGAAGTGAGACTTGGGCTTGCTGTTTAAAAAATAAATATTTTAAAGATTATATAGTCAAAAAGTCTGGTCAATATGCACCTGTTATTCTCATGTCTGTTGATCAAATTTACCATTGTCTTTAACTTTGTGTCAAATGCTATATTTTCCTCAGGCTTTGTATTGTCTTTGGATGGTTACTGATCTTTTCAAAAGACAAACAGTCAATTGATTGTATTGTATTAAAATAACAGAATAGAAAGCAGAAGACTGTGATATTTTTTTTTTGAGATATAACTAATAAGCCATTGAAAATTTGGCAGGAAATAATGATCTCGAGATTTTTCATACTTTGGCCCAAAATTAAGAAATAATTTATCAAGAATTTTATAAGGTTTTCAAAAATTGGTTTTTAAACTGTATGTAATAACAATATGAAAAGAAGAGTACAGATAAGCAGGCAAACTTTTTAATAGCACTACATGGAATAAAAACCAGAGGATTCATATTATTTAAATAAAAAGTTAGAAACAAAAACCAGCAAACAACCTTTAGCTTTACATTATGCTCCATTTTTTCAGAATCCAAATATAACAAAATTATATTTGTCTTTTTAAGGTACTCTTATAATGCTGTGTAGCAATATGAATACTGGTCACTACAATCACCTGCATTTTATGTTTCAGTAAAATTGGTAAAGTTTTAAGTAAAGAATGAGGGGCCTGATGGGGGGTGGGGGTGGGGGTCTCATCACAATTCACGAGTTGATTTTTTTGTCAATTACGATTCACAGAAAATAAATTTACATGATCGCCATGTAACACAGAAACACAAAAATATATATAAAAAAAAAAAACCTGTTGAAAAACAGATCACAATAGCGAAAATGCGCCAATCACAAAGAATGAAAATAACCAATCAGGCCCCTCATGTATTCAAAATTTACTTATGTATTAAATAGAAAAATTCAAAATTATATAAGCTGTTTGAAACAGTTGAGAAAAGGAAAATTAGGTTTATTGTGAATTTCCCCATGGTCACTGTTTGGTTCAGGAGTGGTATCTATTGAAAAAAGGAATATCATCAAAACTTATGGTTTCCTGACAAGTATTGATATTTTTGGAATTAAAGTTATAAAGGAAACTAAAGATTAATGAGGCAATGAACTCATTGAAACACTATGATTCAGCAAAATTATAAAATAATAGGATCACATAGTATTTGGCATGATTACTTTTATGTAAATTTACAAAAAGCCATTTACATTTCAGAAAATGCTGTCAAATATATTATGTTTAATTGTCCAAAACAGAGTTTACAATTCAGGAGTTTTAACTAATGGAAAACACGATTAAGCTAAATTTTCACTTTTTATTAGATTTATTTTGATTGGTTACTCAAATATGATAATAAATGAATAAAATCTAGTAATTTGTTTGGTTGAATTCATCCCAGTATAATAGCTCCATTCTAGAAGGAGTGAATCAAAGGTGGTTACAGGGCTTGAATTATTGGAGTTAATTGTTTCCATTTTGGCAGATTTTGCCAACACAAGAAACAATAGCGGTTCCTCAAAGTGACCATGCAACAAATCCTTCATCTTGTAGCAATACTTTTATACGACCGCAAAAATTGAAATTTTTTTGGTATCATGTTGGCGTCGTTGTCGTCCTTAGTCGTCATCGTCATCGTCGTCCGAAGACATTTGTTTTTTGCACTCACACTTTAGTAAAAGTAAAAAGAAATCTATGAAATTTAAACACAAGGTTTATGACCCTAAAAGGAAGTTTGGGATTGATTTTGGGTGTTTTGGTCCCAACAGTTTAGGAATTAGGGGCCAAAAAGGGCCCAAATAAGCATTTTTCTTGGTTTTCGCACAATAACTTTAGTAAAAGTAAACAGAAATCTATGAAATTTTAACATAAGGTCTATGACCACCAAAAGAAGGTTGGGATTGATTTTGGGAGTTTAAGTCCCAACAGGTTAGGAATAAGGGGCCAAAACCAGGTCCCAAATAAGCATTTTTCTTGGTTTTTGCACAATAACTTTAGTATAAGTTAATAGAAATCTATGAAATTTTAACACAAGATTTATGACCACAAAAGGAAGGTTTGGATTGATTTTGGGAGTTTTGGTCCCAACGAATTAGGGGCCAAAAGGGTCCAAAATTAAACTTTGTTTGATTTCATTAAAATGAATTATTGGGGTTGTAAAAATTGATATGCCAAATCTAACCGTGTATTCAGATTCTTAATTTTTATACGACCGCTAAAATTGAAAAAATTTTTTGGTCATATATTGGTATCACGTTGGCGTTGTCGTCGTCGTCCGAATACTTTTAGTTTTCACACTCTAACTTTAGTAAAAGTGAATAGAAATTTATGAAATTTTAACACAAGGTTTATGACCACAAAAGGAAGGTTGGGATTGATTTTGGGAGTTTTGGTCCAACATTTTGGTAATAAGGGGCCAAAAAGGGCCCAAATAAGCATTTTCTTGGTTTTCACACTATAGCTTTGGTTTAAGTAAATAGAAATCTATGAAATTTTGACACAAGGTTTATGACCACAAAAGGAAGGTTGGGATTGATTTTGGGAGTTTTGGTTCCAACAGTATAGGAATTAGGGGCCAAAAAAGGGCCCAAATAAGCATTATTCTTGGTTTTCGCACAATAACTTTAGTATAAGTAAATAGAAATCAATGAAATTTTAACACAAGGTTTATGACCACATAAGGAAGGTTGGGATTGATTTTGGGAGTTGAGGTCCCAACAGTTTAGAAATAAGGGGCCAAAAAGGGCCCAAATAAGCATTATTCTTGGTTTTTGCACCATAACTTTAGTATAAGTAAATAGAAATCTATGAAATTTTAACACAAGGTTTATGACCACAAAAGGAAGGTTTGGAATGATTTTGGGAGTTTTGGTCCCAACAAATTAGGGACCAAAAGGGTCCAAAATTAAACTTTGTTTGATTTCATAAAAAATTGAATAATTGGGGTTCTTTGATATGCCAAATCTAACTGTGTATGTAGATTCTTAATTTTTGGTCCCGTTTTCAAATCCAAAGGGTTCAAAATTAAACTAAGTTTGATTTTAACAAAAATTGAATTCTTGGGCTTTTTTGATATGCTGAATCTAAACATGTACTTAGATTTTTGATTATGGGCCCAGTTTTTTTTCAATTTTCAATTGCACAGTATTGTGCAATAGCAAGAAATCTTCAATTGCACCATATTGTACAATAGCAAGAAATCTTCCATTGCACAGTATTGCACAATAGCAAGAAATATCTAATTGCACAATATTGCGCAATAGCAAGAAATTTTCCATTGAAATATTCTTTGAAAATTGGAGTTATCTTTCTTTGTCCAGAATAGTAGTTGAATGAACTTAAATCATTGTTTTATACAATATACATTAACTTTTACTACCAACTAATAAATTAAAACAATCTTTACCATTCAGTGATTATAAGCATTTTTTTTACATTTTATTATTTTATGATGTATTTAAATGAGTAGTTATTGTTGCAAACTCCATTAGAAATTTGAATAGAGATCAGTTTTGGAATAAGGGAAATGGGGATGTGAAAAAAAAGGGGATGGGGTTCAATTTTTCTCATTTCAGATTTCATAAATAAAAAAGAAAATTTCTTCAAACATTTTTTTGAGAGGATTAATATTCAACAGCATAGTGAATTGCTTAAAGGCAAAACAAATTTTTAAAGTTCATTAGACCGCATTCATTCTGTGTCAGAAACCTATGCTGTGTCAACTATTTAATCATAATCCAAATTTAGAGCTGAATCCAGCTTGAATGTTGTGTCCATACCCTTACCAAAAAGTGCTAACATGTTGCACATAAGTTGCACATAAGATGCTCACGTTAGAAACTAACATGATTGCACACGAGTTTTTTAACATGCAAATTAGGTGAGCATTTTGTGAGCAAAAAAAATTGCACATATGAAACTAACCTAATTTGCATGTTAAAAACCTCACGTGCAACTGCTCATATGAGCTTTTGTTTCACATGTGCATTTTATTAGATTGCTCATATGAACAGTTGCTCACATGTTGCACACGTGAATATTATAGTTGACCTAAACAAAATGGCTGCTTTAAAAAAGGAATATTTTTCAAATTTAAATGAAAATCTTAAATAATTCAGTTGAAAATAAAATAACTGATACATCATGTTAAAAGAGTTATTCTTTAATTATTGTCAGTTAATTGTGATTTTCATATCATTTTTTTTTTTTTTTTATTTAAACAATAATCATGATCATGACTAAAAACATCACATTACATTATAAAACTAATAGAGGACTTGCAAGTTTAGTACACAATGAATGTCTTTGATTAATAAGTACTGTATTTCAAAAAGTTTAAAAAGGAAAAATCTTTATACATGTAGTACTTATTTTGAAGCAACCTGTATATATATTCCCATAAAGGACTTACAATTGTAATATATTTCAAAATCTGACACAAAAATGAAAATAATGAAATAGAAATGATAACTCACAAATAATTAACCACAGCCACACTGGTTTTATCAGATTTCAACAATGCCTTTCTTCATATAGCACAATATAGGACTTAACATTTTCCATATCCATCTACCTCCATTTATTGCATGCTTTTCATGAATTTGAATTTACAGGAAGTACATGACTGGGCATGTCATTTTGAAAAAGCTCATATGAGCAATGATGTAGGTTAGTTTTGAATGGTTAGAAGAATGGAAAAACTTTTCAAAGTACAAAACTAACATAAAACTAACATGGATGATAAAAGCTCACCTGAGGTTTGAATTGCACATGTGAACATTATGTTAGATTTTTGTGGGCACATATGAACTACCAAACTGCACATATGAGCAACCTGATTTGCATACAATTCTTACTTGCATCTCATGTGCTTCACATGTGAAACTTATGTGCTTTTGTTAGCAATTTCTGTACGGGTACTTGCCCCAACCGTTCAGTGTTCAACCTCTGCGGTCTTATAAAGCTGCACCCTGCAGAGCATCTGGTTTGTATTATCTTGGAAAACTTCTAATTTAAGATCATGCCATTACAGGAGATGTGGCCTATGAAATCTTGAACTGTTCCTTCTGAAGCATTTTTGTCATGCATATACATTATTTTGACTGTTAGTGAAACTATTTGTAAACGAGAATATTTGAAAAGCACAGAATAAGAATGGGGAGTTTAACTAAGCTATACAGGAATCTCATGTTCTATGCTGTTTGGTTTCCTGTGGTGTACAAACACAACCAGCTTAGATTCTGGAAAGTCTTGAGAAAAGATGTGATGCAATCATTAGAAACTCAAAAAGAATTGAAATTGGATGCAAGTTTTTTATGCCCAACCTACAATAGTAGAAGGGCATTATGTTTTCTGGTCTGTGCGTCTGTTCGTTCGTACGTCTGTCCGTCCATTCATTCGTCTGTCGGTCCTGCTGCAGGTTAAAGATATTGGTCAAGGTAGTTTTTGATGAAGTTGAAGTCCAATCAACTTGAAACTTAGTACAAATGTATACATGTTCCCTATACTATGATATGATTTTACTAATTTTAATACCAAATTTTTTACCCCAATTTTACGGTCCACTAAACATAGAAAATGTTAGTGCAAGTGGGGCATCTGTGTACTATGGACTCATTCTTGTTAAGACTATATTTTGTCTTGCCTAATGACAGAGCAATGGGTTCCATGGCAGAGGTTTTATACATTTGTACTAAGATTAATAATTTAAATATGGGATGTTGAAAGTTTTGAATATAACCAACCCTCCTGCAATAGATAATTTGTACCTAGGTAAATTGCAAGTTTAATATGAAATCAATTTATTCATTCATTGCTAAAAACATTTTTTTAATTTTAGAGTGCTACTTTTTGTCGAGCCTGCAACTTTTGTTGCAGAAAGCTCGACATAGGGATAGTGATCCGGCAGCGGTGGCGGGGGGGTGTTAACTCACTTCTTAAAAGCTTTATATTTTAGAAGGTGGAAGACCTGGATGCTTCATACTTTTTATATAGATAGTTTCTGTCAGTCACATGTCCGATGTCCTTGACCTCATTTTCATGGTTCAGTGACCAATTTGAAAAAAAACTTCAAATTTTTTGTAATGTTGAATTCTCTCTTATTATAAGTAATAGGATAACTATATTTGATATGTGCGTACCTTGCAAGGTCCTCATGTCTGTCAGACAGTTTTCACTTGACCTCAACCTCATTTCATGGATTAGTGAACAAGGTTAAATTTTGGTGGTCAAGTCCATATCTCAGATACTATAAGCAATAGGGCTAGTATATTCGGTGTATGGAAGGACTGTAAGGTGTACATGTCCAACTGGCAGGTGTCATCTGACCTTAACCTCATTTTCATGGTTCAGTGGTTATAGTTAAATTTTTGTGTTTTGGTCTGATTTTTCTCATACTATATGCAATAGGTCTACTTTATTTGTTGTATGGAATGATTGTAAGGTGTACATGTCCAGCAGGCAGATGTCATGTGACCTTGACTTCATTTTCATGGTTCAGTGACAAAGTTAAGTTTTTGAGTTATGGTCTTTTTATCTCATACTATATGCCATAGGTCAACTATATTTGGTGTATGGAAATATTTAATGATCTTTATGTTAGTCGCACAGGTTTTATTTGACCGTGACCTCATTTTCACGGTTCATTGCACAGTGTTAAGTTTTTGTGTTTTGGTCTATTTTTCTTAAACTATAAGTAATGGGTCAACTATATATGTTGTATAGAAGAATTTTTAGCTGTACATGTCTGCCTGGCCTGGTTCATCTGACCTTGACCTCATTTTCAAGGTTCATTGGTCTTTGTTTAGTTATCTTGGTTAATGTTAAGTTTATGTGACAGTTGTAATAAAGCTTAGCTTTATACTTAAGACTATCAACATAATATCAATGATTAGTATAGAAGGCGAGACATTTCAGCGTGTGCACTCTTGTGTTAACAGTATATAGATTTGGACTATTTTTGATATAGTTCTATCAAACAGCAGTGGCAGAAAATACTGATAAAACAATCATAAGGTGTTAATTTTTACTAATATTATCAAAACAGCCACTTGACAGGTATTTATAAAGTGATACAAATTATACCCTACTTTTTACATGTAGATCCCAAAAAATAGTTGTAGTATTAATGATGGATTGCTGTTGGTGTTACCATAAATGTTATGTAGCTATCGCGGAAAGGAAATATAACAATAGGAAAAGTAAAATTGTCCATCATAGATTTTGGTATGAATAGACCATAAGATATCCTTAAAGTTCACCAGTCACTGTAAATGTTAGATGCGATAAGGGTTAAATGGCATTTGTATATTAAAAAAATCTGGATTGCTTATAGAGAGTATAGTATATATAAATCTTTTTAATGGTAGCCATTAAATGGTGTTCTGATAGATTTTTATAAGGTTTATGATCTTTTGTGTTTCTTAACAGTAAATTTGCTTACATTGCACTGTCTGGTCTCTGGATAATAGTTGTTTCATCAGCAATAATACCACAATTATTTTTTTTATCAAGGAACTGAAAGGTCAAGCGTACTCCACAATAGAACATGGTATACTGTATCTCAAAAATAAACATAAATATTATCAAGTAAAAGACTAATGGCTTTAATCAATTTCTTGCCTGTCCAATTAGTGTATTTTTGTAAGTTTTAGTACTGAAAAGGTGTATTTTTGTAAGTTTTAGTACTGAAAAGGGAATAATAAACAACACCAGATTTAATCTTTTTGTTTATTTGATTTGTGGAGAAAATTTCTGGATTTTCTTTGAACTACATATAAATGACCTTATTTATCATATCTATAGATTGAGTATAGAAGCTGTTTTTCTGTATCTAATGCCTTTTGTGTAGCTTTCAAATAAATACATGTTGAAGAACCTATTTAGCAACACGTTGAGTGATCCATTGATGATCTGTTCCAAAACATATATCTATTTGTCTAAACTTACAAGAGACAGTGGGGGCCACGTGGTCAAAGTAGTCCCAATACTTTATCTCTAAGGTTACATGGAAATGTGCACATGGCACACATCAGCTTGACTCCAATCTTAATTGATAAGGATTGTCTGTATTCCTCCGTGGCAGATTGGGGGGTATTCGGGGTTTGAACCCCCCTTTTTTTTGGACGATCACTGCATTTGAATGGGAACATGTGGCTGGAACCACCCCCCTTATCCTGGGTTGGGAACCCCCCTTTTTTAAAATGGCTGGATCTGCCCCTGTTCCTACTGATTAGTGGTTCCCTCCGAGCACTCCTACTTCATCCACCAATAAAAACTGATTTCCACGAAATAGCATAACAATGCTGAAAGTGGTTTTAAACACCAATCAATCTTTTCTAACCATAATTTCAATTTTCTAGTTAACATCCTCAAATTGGAATAATCCAATTTTCATATTGTTTTGGAGTTTTGAAATGTTTTTTTGTTATTTTTGGGGTCTGTACAAAACAATGAATCTGGCAGTCCCAGTGATACTAATTTTACAGAGAATGTTTGCTTCCAATTATATACATACATGTATGTATAAATTTTAATTGGCAAATTTCCTCATATATCAGTACATACATAGTAATTAGGATCTTTACTAAAACCAGACAGCTGTTAAAAGAATGAGTCCACCACAAACATTTAGCTTTACATCAAAAGCACCACAGCGGAAAATTGTCCGCTACCTAATTATTGGTAGTCCGTATCAAAAAATAAGAAGATTTGGACTGTCAGAACTGCCAGTATTGAAGAACAGTGATATTCTATTAGAAATTGTTTGAATATGGAATAATTTTGATGTCTGGAAAATTGATAAAAAAACAACTGAAAGATTATTTTATGAGTGTACTTTGACGCAAGGTACAATCACAGTCACTATCATTGAATTGAGGAATCTTTAGATGTTGAAAGAAAAGTTCAACAACTTTGATGCATTTTAGTCATTTTGAAACATCATTTGTTTCCCTTGACTATCTGTCATTCCATCTGTGTTTTTATCTGTGTTTCTGACGATTTGTCTGTTCTATTTTTGTTTCTGTATTCTTACTTAATTTTTCCTTCTCAAAATTCTATGAAGCTCAACCTGCAGACAGAGTTTGAATTTGGATAGTGTCGAGTTACTCATGGTTCTAGAGTTATGCCCCTTTATAACATACAAATTAGATTTTTTTTTTAAACCCTTACTGTAATTTTTCTCGTCTACCTTTATGAAACTCATACAAAATGCTTAGAAGACAACTTGCAGACAGAATTTTGGCATTAATTAGTTGTACTAGAGTATAAATGCCCCTTTATAACTTGGAATGTCACAATTCTTTTTCGCTACCATACTCTAACTTAAGTTTGTCTAATCCAAATCTTTTGTCCATAGACACATTTTTTCATATTATAACCCACACATTTTTTTTTTGCGTCCTAAAGGTATAATGGTATAATGTTTTTGACCCATTTGTCTGTCTGTCCTTTAGTCCTTCAGTCCTGCATTTTTCATCCCAACTCCTCTGAAACCACACAACAGAATTTCATGAAACTTTGTAGATAATAAGAACATACAATGGAAATGTGCATATAGTCAGGAAATTATCTAGTGAGATTTTGTTTGCCATTTGTGACAATGTGGGGGCGTGGGGTATGTGAACGCACTCACTAAAGATCTTAAATTTGTATTTATTCTACAACGTTAGATCATTAAGGTACCACCTCATTTCTGTTTACATTTTTATGCAATGTCTCAATTTCTAAGGTAATTTCTGCTGCATTGTAAAAGCTGAATGTTGAAATAATGATACTATTATTACCCTCAATATAAAGCATTTGTACATAATAAAAACATACAATGGGTGAGTGTTTACAATATAACTTCTATTATAGTAACAAATTTAAGTTTTGTTTGCTTTAATGTATACAGTATGAATAAACTCTGATGATAGCTTAAGTAATCAAAGCAGAATAATATAACTTCATTACAGTACAGTGTTTGGATACCATAATACCTGTTGTTAAATTTCTTATGGTATGAATATCTCATTGTAAAAAAAAATGATGGACAAATGTTGTGCAATGTCTGTATTCCCCCTGGGGAACCGATTCACAGATACTGTATTTATACTTTTCTTACAATTTTGTTTCTACCAATTTGATGCTTATGTCTGTGCAATTACACCTGTGCACAGTATGAAGACCTTTCTTAGTTTCAATAAAACTTATTCTTTCAGAAAATGTATGTTTGCTTTAATGTAAATGCAATGAAAATATTCATCACAATTTTTTAACAAGAACAGTAAATCCTCCTGCTACACTATGTATTTCAATCTTATGACCTTGACTTCAGTCCTAGAAAAATAGAGATTGTGTCTATTTATACAAAAGATAGATGAAACTTGACAAGCTGCTTCCATTTCTTTTGCATCCCCAAGTTTTGATCCTTATTACAACCCCACTAAATTTCAATATGAAGGGGTTAAAGGTCAATCTACAGTCAAGGGTCAGCAGGTGCAAGTATAATACTTCATCTGCTTTCTGTAAAATGAATCAGAAATTTATGAAACCAACAGCTATTATATTCCTGTTGAAAATTCAATTTTAGATAAGTTTGACATAGAAATAAATCTTATAGGTATAAATTGTGTATTTATTTTTCAAAAAAGTAAAGTTAACAAAGATGAGCTCCTATCATGACTTTATTTTAAATTGTCATACATGGTAGTAATGCAGTCCTGATGTTTTACCAAATTTAAAGATAGTCTTGTAAATCGAAGCATTATTTTAGCCTTCAACTTTATTCCACTGATATTGAATGATATGGTAAATACTTATCCTGATGATATAGAATGAATTAGTTAAACAACTGTTTGTAATCCAGATATTAGTCATGACCATGTTCAGGTGATAGCTTAGCTTACAGGTGGAGCTCTAATGTCAGTGGAAAAGATTAGATAAGTACTAAAGAGAAAATACTGACAGAGGTCTCTGGAAATTTAACTTTCCCTTAGAAAAAACATCCTTGTCAAGAAAAAAATAAAGATTTTCATTTAAGTAAATTTTGTTTAACTCTTCAAGGTTACAGGTCACAATTAACTGTTGCCATCACTTGTAACCTAATTAGGGCCCCGCCGACGGCGGGTCGCCCTATAGTGATCAGTCTGTCCGTCCGTAACACTTTCGTGTCCGCTCCATATCTAGAGAACCGTTATGATTTCATACTTAATACTTAACATGATTATTAACCAACACCAGAGGGTGTGTCATGTTGTATGTACAACTTCCTAGGTCAAAGGTCAAGGTCAAAAACTTTGGTTTCAGTTGACAACCCTGTGTCCTGTGGTGAAGATCGTGTCCGCTCCATATCTAGATAACCATTATGATTTCAAAGTTTATACTTGACATCCATTTTAACAACCACCAGAGGGTGTGTCATGATGTATGTATAACTTCCTAGGTCAAAGGTCAAGGTCAAAAACTTTGGTTTCGAGTTGACAATCCTGTGTCCTGTGGTGAAGATCGTGTCCGCTCCATATCTAGATAATCGTTATGATTTCAAAGTATATACTTGTCATACATTTTAACCACCACCAGAGGGCGTGTCATGATGTATGTACAACTTCCTAGGTCAAAGGTCAATGTCAAAAAAACTTTGGTTTCAGTTGACAACCCTGTGTCCTGTGGTGAAGATTGTGTCCGCTCTATATCTTGAAAGCCGTTATGATTTCAAATATTATACTTGACATCTATTTTAACCAACACCAGAGGGTGTGTCATGATATATGTACCACTTCCTAGGTCAAAGGTCTGTCTGTCTGTTGGTCTGTCCATCGCTAACAAATTTGATCCACATTATATTTTGAGAGGACAGCTGTTATTATTTCATACTTTATACCTGACAAACATTTTCAACTTAACATATATATTAACCAACACAAGAGAATGTGTCATAATGTATGCATCCTAGGTCTAAGATCAGTCTGTCGGTCTGTCCATCTGTTCGTTGTTCTTAACAAATTGTGTCCACTCTACCTCTCGAGAACCATTAATATTTCATACTTTATACTTAGTGGGTCATAATATATTGAAGGCATAATTCTAAAAATATGTGACAAATATCAATTGGGCAGCACCTTTAAACATATTGTTCAAACATCAATCCATATATCCAGAAGTCACCTTAGAGTAGTAAACAATGAGTTCACATCATGCAGTCATATCACTATTATACTATGAAAGTAAGATGAGAATATTTATCAGTTTTAACTTAAAATCTTAGATCAAAATCACACATGAGACTATGTAATAACTTCAAATAATGCTTCATATCAGATTATCCATACAACTTATTTACCCCACGTTATTGACCAGATCTAAAATGCTTATACATGTATATGTTTGAAACCATAAATTAATTCTTACAAGAATGATTGTCCATAAATGAAGATTGTTTGACACCTTGTTTGACACATTTTACATTTTGCATTTTTACTTTGAAAACAAGAATATACAGACAAAAACTGTAAACATTAAAAATGATCAGCATGAGTAAAAGATTGAAATGCTGATATGACTGAAACTATTTTACCCCTTATAAGAATATGTTGCCCTTAAATTAAGACTGTTTGGTTCCAATTAGCGTTTTTTGCCTTTCTACCTTGAAATGTTAGACAGGAATAATATTTAAACTATAAATATGATCCTGCAATCAATAAAAAAATGTCATGACTTCAAATTTCACTTCCTTATAGGAGGATATTGTTATTAAAGGATTATTTTTGACAAATCATAGCCTTTTTAATTGTCTTTCATTTTGAAAATTATTAGGTACAGACAAACTAAACAGCATATATAATCATCAATAAAAAATCTATAAAATTGATGGAAAATTTTATAAATATTTTGTCCTCTGAATTTCATGTTAATATCTACATGGCTTATTTCTAGGCGATTCACACTCCTTAAATCCTCTTTTTATTAGATTCCCAAATGAATTAAAAGTATTATTTTGAAAGAAATGTTGTATAACTTTGAAGATCACTATGTTTATGGCATATATTAATGTGTTTATAAATTATGTCAACAATGTTGAATATATATATTATTTCTCAGCAAACCTAATAACATTGGTATAAAGAGATATATTAAAATCAATGTAATAAAATGCATGAATAATAGACAATTCAAAAGTAAATTAAAAGCTATAATATATTGAACAGACTTCAAGAAGAAGACTTCATTTTCCTATTATTAGAAAATTTCTATAGTTTAATTGCAAAATCAGCAATTTTATATACATGTGTAATATTATTAGACATAATAGCTTTTATACCAAGTGTCTGACTCTCACTTAAAAGTCAATAATGCTTTCTATTTTAGATGCTCCTTGAGTCTTCTCTAAATAACAAAGGGAATAATACTATTAAAATTTATTGCTGTTAATTTGCTGCATGCAAAAATAATCATTACTTGACATTAAAAAAAAATCGCAAGTTTTCTTTTCTCTTATAATTAAGAAATTAATGCAGTTCCATTTGACTTTTTGCCACTTGACGTTACCTGATATAATTGGTTAACATTTGCATGTTAGCCCCTCATTACAGGAGAGACATCAAAGATATTGTCACGGTAAAAACTAGAAATGACTAGCTTCCTGTTCATCATCACTTGTTGATCAGCAGGAATACTAATCATTCTTTTATTCTTTGTCTTATAGTTGGCTGAACTAGTTGCCCTTTGCTCATGTTCTTATACTCGTAACAAAGACAACTTTCTCCAATTAATTCTTACTAGTTGGTTTTTTTTTTAAATTCCAGTTAACATTCGCATTGATCACTTTTCTGTAGGATGTAAATTAAGTCCTTGCTTGGCAAAATTGAACAATTAACCATTAAAATTCCATGTGGAAAATTTGGTACCCAGGATAATACAATGTAAATGAATCCACAATATTTTAATGTTTCAGGCCTTTGTATGACCTCATTAAGGTCAAGATTCCAAAGGTTCGATCAGGTTAAAAATGTATTATACTACGACAATGGGAGAGGGGGGTTTAAAAACCTAAAGTACCATGAGGGTCTCATAGGTGGATTCAAAAGGGGGGGGGGGAATTTGGTTGATATATAGGGATTCACTGAAGCATGACTGGATTGGGCCCCCATTAGGTCAGTCAGCCCCCCCTCCCCCCAGGATCTGCCACTGGGTCTTGCATGGTCAGCATTCTTGTATACCATCAGAAAAAAGTGACTATACCATTTGTTACATGACAAAATATGTAATAATACAGCCATGCCAGTTTGGAAGAACTGGCTACCAGGTAAATGGTGCTCTCAGTCTACCACCAGCAGTAGTTCAACCAAGCGGTAGTTGAAAAAAATGTTTTAGTATCTATTTCACTGGCTTTTTAACTGTTGTTTATAGAATAAATCGCATCAGGTACAATCAAGACAAAATATTAAAAAGGTAGAAATATAAAAAAAAAAAAAAAAAACTTAGAAAAGAGGCGAAGGATACCAAAGGGACATTCAAACTCACAACTCAAAAATAAACTGACCAATAGCCAAAAAAGAAAAAGAACAACAACACAACATAGAAAACCAGACTGAGCAACATGAATCCTACCAAAAACTGGGTAGTCAAAAAATGTCATCTATACTTTTGTTTGAGGGAGTTGCAACCTTTAATAGTTTATTTATATAATATTTGAATCGGAAATGTACAGACAAAATATTAAATCTAAATTGCGCCACTAACTGGTTAAAGCTGGATACAGGTGGATGTTCTTCACCTCTGTGCCCGTACTTCTAAGACCCTGTACATCATATGTCATTGATTTTCTATCTCCTGTGATGTATGATTTGTATAACAACTTAACAGTAGGTGTTATAATGTAAAATATCTTCTGGTTGCAGAACAACTTGCATTCTGGAAAATTACAACAAATATATACATTCTGAATTGACACAAAAAATCATGGTTATAATTATTATATATGCATAATTAGTAAATATGATAGATGTAACAACAGATTTTGAGTAATTAGAAACAAAAGAGCAATTGAATTGTATAATACCTGTCAGGTAAAATTGGTAATTGGTGGAAATATTATTTTAATAATTGAACAAGTTGGCTACTCACAACCAAAAGCTATAATTGTTATTAATTGACACAAATTAGGAGTGAATTTAAACCATCACTGATATAACAAGTCAATAATTTCCACTATGCCGTGTGTAACACAGTAGTAGCATCAGTAGCCAGGATTTGTCATGTTTCTTCCATATATTGATTCTCAACACATGTTCTATTGTCAACATGCTTTTATATTTCAGTGATTTTTTTGAAAACTATGAAGCAGGTGAAATTAAGGAGCTTTTGCTGACCACATGAAAAATGAGGATTATTTAATTCATAATTGTTGCATCGAAAATCAGGTAAATTTTAATTATCAGCAGGTACTTGGAATATTCCTTGGAATATTTTCAATATATCTGTTATTTAAATGCTGGAAATGTTTCCATGTAATTTGTAATAATTGGATTTGAACCAATCTTTGATGAGTATGTAAGTACCTTAGCATAATGCTGTATGAATGTCAGATTATAATAACAATTATCTATAAGGTTAAGTGATACTTAATGTATTTTATATTATTTTAGTTTTAAAATAAGAGAGCAACAAAATACTGTAAAAAGGTGAACTGAAGTTCATTATGATTTTTTGTAAAAAAAAGAATAATTGATATTATTGTGTTGATTTTGAAATTGTGTTGAAATAAAAAAAAAATTAAAAAAAATACAATTTAACAGCAGGCAAAAAGCTGAAATGACATTCTCCATTCTGATGACATGATGGCCTTTTTTTTTTAAATACTTTACTGTAAGGTGACCAAGCCTTGTTTAACTATTACACAATATTATAGACATTGAAGATTATTATTAGACTTTTTTTTCAGAAAAAAAAATGCAAACTATTTTTTATACGCCCGTCTTTTAGACGGGACGTATTATGGTATACCGTTGTCCGTCTGTCCGTCTGTCAGTCTGTCCGTCCGTCGTCCACACTTCGACAATAACTCAAAAACACTTTCACCAATTTCCATGAAACTTAAGTGAATTGTTTATATCTATTGACGTAAGCTCCCTTTCGTTTTTTTTTTATTTCAGATTTTAAGTTTTGGATTTAAGGGGCTTTATTCATAAAAAAGGGGGGATTTTCAACACTTCGGACAATAACTCAAAAAGGCTTTCACCAATGTCCATGAAACTTTGGTGAATTGTTTATATCTATTGATGTAAGCTCCCTTTCAATTTTTATAAATTTCAGATTTTAAGTTTTGGATTAATGGGGCTTTATTCATAAAAAAAGGGGGATTTTTAACACTTCGGACAATAACTCTTGTTACAATGTAAATGAATCCACAATATTTTATTGTTTCAGGCCTTTGTGTGACCTCATTAAGGTCAAGATTCCAAAGGTTCAGGTTAAAAATGTATTATGGTATACTACGACAATGGAAGAGGGGGGTTTAAAGACCTAAAGAACCATGAAGGTCTCATAGGTGGATTCAAAGGGGGGGGGGGGATTTGGTTGATGATTTAGGGAATCACTGAAGCATGACTGGAGTGGGCCCCCCCTTAGGTCAGTCACCCCCCCCCCCCCCCCTTTACCAGAATGTGCTCAAGTTGTTTATTGTTTCAGTTGTATAAGTCTTTTGAGGATTGAATTATTTTCATCCTATCTGGACGATTTTGTAATCCGCCTTTTGAGTTCATTATTCCAGTATTTGATTTGACAATATAGTATGAAGCTACATTAACTTTTCAATAATGCATCGTTTGAATTTACATTGAGCATTTAATATTTGATATGGAAAATTTCCGTGGTTATGTAAAAAAAAGTACTGATATCGGCTGATATCAGCATATTATTACGTAAGTCCTTTGAAGCACCAATGTGGGAGTATTACGTTCTCCCTGGAACATCAATAAAGAAGTATAACAAAAATGTCAAATTCAAAAAGAGGAAGTCCATGTAAAATGACAGAAATTTAGGGAAGAAAAAGTGGGCTAATCCTGGTTTTATTCCCTACATTATTAAGTTCATGACATTGAATGCCAAATGGGTTCTGTTGAATATGGTGAAAAGGTTGCTTCCAGTTTACCCTGTTGCTGGAATTCAAAATATTAATAAATTTTTGTATATTAAAAACTTTTAATTTTATCTCTATAAGCTGTAAGACTTAGATATAGATATTTAAGATAGAATAATCACTTGCCAATTCATATGGTCCTAGGAAACACATGTTATGTTATTTTTTTCTCCAAGTACTTATATAAGTTGTGTTAGTTGGAAGACCCACTTATTGTATAAAATTTCCCATGGATAGTGGCTATGATTTTATGCAAACATTTGGCATACACATGATGAAATTTATTTTACTGAAAATAGTAACTACATTTCATTCAATACAAATTATCCAGAAATGTTTGGTTCTCTTAAATAGACAGTATGTTACAGTGACTGGGTTTTGACAAAGAGAGAGTGAATCTTTATATACAGCATTTTGAATTCATATATGTGACTTTAAATTTCAATCACTAAATGGCCTGTTCTATTTCAGTAGCATGAATTATGTAAGGAAATATATATATAATAACACTTGTTTATTTAAGACGTAATTAGTATTTATAGGAAAAAGTTGCTTCAAAGAATATTGAAGATTATTATCTGCTTGTTATTAAGTCCTGAAAAAAGTCAAGCAAAGGGATTTGATTGTAAGGCTGAGTAGATATGAGTTTAAGGAATATCTGAAGACATCAAGTATTCTAACGTAATGAGGGAAAAGAACAAAGCAAAATATGTAGCATTTTGAAGCATTATTTTTGTTTACATCTTGTGATTCATTTTGTAGTGTTTCTTTGGTTACAATGTGTTTGTTTCTGTTGTATTAATTGTGTACTCCAGCCAGGAATCTACAGTGCTGTAATTCTCAAGGCTACTGTCAAGGTCAAGCACTTTGTATTGTAAAGGTTAATGTTTCATTGGATAAAAAAAGTTGAGCTATGGACATTGTCATAATGATTACTTTTGCAAACCTATTCAACTTCCCGGACTATATATAATATAATATAAAACAATTGGAAAACCTGTCGCATAATGACTGAAGCCCACAGTTTTTTCTCAGATAACTAGATTTGTGTTAATATAATATGTAACTTTCCAATCATAATAATTGATATTTTATTCATCTATTACTTTATTTCCTATTACATGTAGTAAAACCTGATCAAGACACATTATGAAATGGTTTGAGAAGGTATAACAGCCAACAGATGGTACATGCATTAACGGATTAATCTACAATATCTTCTTAAGTAGGGAGAGATAAATCAGGAACAATTTTTAGATTTAAGCCTTCAATAACTTTCAGCAATATCAGTTTGATTGAGACATTGTACAATTATTGCCTTCAAAAAGAAGGTTGTTTTTAAGTTTTCTTTACATCTTGGTTTACAGCTGAAGGGTTGACAGCATTGATGTTCAACTTTTGATGTTCAACTTTTTTTAAATCAATTTGTTTGTTATACTGAGAGGACAAAAAGATAGCTAAATAAATTAATTTACATTAGACGTAGAAACCATTTTCAAACATCCCACTGTATTGTCACTAGTTGACATAATCAGTCTTATTAATACCTTACCATAGGCAGATTTAGAGGATTATCCAGAGGACCCAGGCCCTCTCTTTTGTGGGACAAATTTGGTTGATAATTTAAGGGATTACTGAAGCACTACTGGAGCAGGCCCCCTCTTAGACAGTCATTTGGCCCTGCCTTATTAAATTAATGGGTCCTTCACTGCTTACCAACCATATATTTTGTGTTATGCCTTAAGGCAAATAGGACTAGATCTTACCGCTCCTCTCTTTCCTGTGCTGTCTTTTCTATCTAACCCCAGCTAATTCCTTGGGTTTTCATTTCACCTTCAACTGTATTTTTCCAGTCAAATGCTGGTTTTTTTCCCAGCTGCATGTTTTAAAGGTAATGTGCTGATCGAATTTGCTTGAGTGATAGATTGATATTAAGTGTTTAAACACTTTTTTCAGCACTATTGTCTATTTTGTTATAGCTAATTTTTATTGGTGGTTGAAGCCAAATTTCCAGAAGAGATCCAAGACCTTTGAAAGGAAAACTGGCCATCTTTGTCAATTAGTCATAGGAGTCAAAAGCACCTGTCCTAGTCATTGGAGTCAAACGCACCTGTCCTAGTCATTGGAGTCAAACTCACCTGTCCTAGTCATTGGAGTCATATGCACCTGTCCTAGTCATTGGAGTCATACGCACCTGTCCTAGTCATTGGAGTCATACGCACCTGTCCTAGTCATTGGAGTCAAACGCACCTGTCCTAGTCATTGGAGTCAAACGCCCCTGTCCTAGTCATTGGAGTCAAACGCGCCTGTCCTAGTCATTGGAGTCAAACGCGCCTGTCCTAGTCATTGGAGTCAAACGCGCCTGTCCTAGTCATAGGAGTCAAACGCGCCTGTCCTAGTCGTTGGAGTCAAACGCACCTGTCCTAGTCGTTGGAGTCATACGCACCTGTCCTAGTCGTTGGAGTCATACGCACCTGTCCTAGTCGTTGGAGTCATACGCACCTGTCCTAGTCGTTGGAGTCATATGCACCTGTCCTAGTCGTATGAGTCATACGCACCTGTCCTAGTCATTGGAGTCATATGCACCTGTCCTAGTCGTATGAGTCATACACACCTGTCCTAGTCATTGGAGTCAAACGCACCTATTCTAGTCGTTGGAGTCATAAGCACCTACCTGTCCTAGTCGTTGGAGTCATATGCACCTGTCCTAGTCATTGGAGTCAAACGCACCTATCCTAGTCATTGGAGTCAAACACACCTGTCCTAGTCATTGAAGTCAAACGCACCTATCCTAGTCAATGGAGTCATACGCACCTGTCCTAGTCATTGGAGTCAAACACACCTGTCCTAGTCATTGGAGTCAAACGCACCTATCCTAGTCAATGGAGTCATACGCACCTGTCCTAGTCAATGGAGTCAAATGCACCTGTCCTGTGCAGGGTTTGAACTCACAACCTCAGTCTTGTCATGCTTGTGATACAGACGTTGAACAACTTAAAGAAGACAACTTTGCCAATAAATCCCTGTAATGTGTTGATAGGCTAGCGATATAGAAGTTGAAACTAAATAAAGTAGACCAATCTGCCAACAAGGCCCTGTAATGTATTTTGACATTTGATTTTGTATAAGGTAATTCAACCGGTCCTTAGACAATGTTTTGGGAGTTATTAAGAGATTAACTTAGACCACTCATCCAACGAGGCCTTGTAATGTGTTGATATTTGACATTTGATTTAGTATTAAGTAATTCAACCTGTCCTTGGACAATGTTTTTGAAGTTATTAAGTATATATTCCATCCTTAAAGTATCTGTGGATCACCTCAGATGAGACATAATCAATGTTTTAGTCTGCATACTTCCCAAGAAGAATTGATTGAAGAGGAAAGAAATTAATAATATTACAACTCTAAGTTACGTTCATTAATGCTAAAGAAAAATTTCATGCGCATTTCAAATGAAATGCACCGTGATTCATGCGATTTCAGTATGGAGCAAAGGATTTATTTCAGTTCTTTAACCACAGAAATATTAAAATCAATACTTTTCCTTAGAATTGTAATGTACTATTCATGTGCAAGTATAAAAAAATAAATTCTTAATAGTACAACACTTTATTGGAATATATGGCATATTTATATAGTATTGCAGTTAAAATTATGCAATCTTTTCAAGAGAGATGATATAAAAAAAAAATCATTTTTTTAAGAATGGGAAATGTATTCTGAACAAAATTCTGAAATTAAATTATTATTCAGGTATTTATGTCAATCAGAACTTAAATCAGCATTTCCCTAAACCATTTATCTATCAAGGAAATAATACAATTGTTTGTTTATAGGAAAATTTCCCAGAAAACTTCATAGTTGATAATGGATTGTCTTTGTCTCTCTTCTGGGAATTTAGATTTTTCTTGGATTTATAAATTGATAACAGGCTAATAGAATGAATTGATATATAAGCCAAAAAGCTTTTAATACCCAGTTGATATGTCCCATTACAGTTAAGTGATATATTTATAGAAAAGCTATGACAATGATCCAGCAAATCCAAAGATAAGGATTTCTCCATAGTATAAATGTAATAGATAATTTGGTTTACATCAGTATGAGGTCAAGTCAATGATATAAGATGGATAGGAGAATTTATGTACTAAAAGGATGGAGGTGAGAAGCCTATATTGTTATGCCCTCAGGTTATGCCCCACCTGAGATAATAGAGGGCATTATGTTTTCTGGTCTGTGCATCTAATCTTTCGTCTGTCTGTTTGTTCATTTGTTCTTCCTTCTGTCATTCATCAGGTTTAAGTTTTTGGTCAAGGTAGTTGCTGAAAAAGTTGAAGTCTAATCAACTAGAAACTTAGTACACATTCAGAAAAGCAATTTAAGTTTTTTTATGGATTAGGTTAGTTTTTGTTGACTTCACCAGAAATGTCTTGTTATATTGTGGTTATCCATTTGCTACAAAATCAAAAGTATAATTCTCACTCTGTTCCATTTCTATCAATTTGTTTCTGTGCATTGGCCTCAGATAGATCAGAAATATCTGTGATCAAAATTATTGGTTCATACAACCTATTATAATTTAGAAAATTACTGAAAGATAACAAGGAAGTTGTTATATGGTGCCAATCTTGTGTATATTTTGCTGTTGTTGATGTTAGTACTTTTAATATTTTCTTGTTACATATTGGCACATAGCTTACATTCATATAAGCTATATGTCACTTCTACCATCAGCTGTAACAAGAGAGGTGATTTCTTTATTGTATAATTGTTTATCCAAAGCTGTTACCTTGCCAGCAAACAAATGAGGTACCAGTAGGTTATAAGTTGGTCACCATATGTTTTTTATTGATTGGCTATGACATTGATACTGTAACTAAAACTAAATTATGGTGTTACTGTAGAAATTAATTAACTTTTCATAAAGGAGATATTAATTAATTGACAAGAAATAGTGATTTTCTGACATAATTGGAGGTTTGATTTTTTTTTGGCAAAAAGGAATTCAGTTTGATGGACTTGTAGAAGAATCCAAACTTGGTGAGTGCATCGAACCTCTTATAGAATCCAAACTTGGTGAGTGCATCGAACCTCTTATAGAATCCAAACTTGGTGAGTGCATCGAACCTCTTATAGAATCCAAACTTGGTGAGTGCATCGAACCTCTTTGTCCGACTTGTTTGCTGGATACAAGAAGATTAACTTTTCTCATAAATAGTATGACTTCAGAGGGATAACCTCTTTTGGAGCTTAAATTTACAAGACGATTACAAGTTTATTTTTCCATTTTAAAAGATTTTAACTTGTTACATTTTTTGCTAATTTTAACCAAATACAAAAGACACTCGTGTGAGAACTACTTCATAATATTTTTGGAAAGTACTTTGTTTTTTCTGAAACTCCTGAACCAATAGCAGAGAGTTATTATTTAAATTTTGTGTCAACAGCTGCTGACCACAACCAGATATTTAGGCAAAATGTTTCAACAAATGGAGCTATGTGGTACAATAAGTAAATGTATTTTTCCTTGGTGCTCCATGGACAACAGTTATGAAAAAGATGTATGTCAGTCCTGTAAGTGCTCTAACCCCAGATTTTGATAAAACTTAGGTTATCAACCATCATCTCATTCTCAGACTAAGATATGACTGCTGATCAAAAATAATTTGGGGATAATGGGAGAGTTATGCCCCTTAGATAGCAATGAATATAAATCTACATAGTGAGTATTTGTGCCAACATTTCTAGCAAAATGTTTGATGGAACTTATGTCAAATTTGCTTATGTGTTTGAAAAATAAGGACTTACTAATATTTTGGGAGATATGTACGCACAAGAAATTAAAATATTATAAAAAGTCATCTATGTAAGATCTCTTCCATCATCTGAATTGGAGTGTAATGAAATTTTTGTATTTATATCAGCAAATTATTGCAGATATATTTGAAAATCTGTGCAAATAGATTTTTGTAATCGTAGTTGTGCTCCTTGGGTATACCTGTATTGATAAAAAGAAACATTTCAGTTTATGGACAGGGTGCAATATTGTTTGTATTATATGTTTTGGATTATGATCTGGAAAAACATCTACTGGTACTCAAAACATTATATGGATGTGAATGAAGGTAGGTATCAATAAAAAAGCAGGAAGGATTCGGAAACTGAAACTCATTCAAAAAATTATGGTAGATGCCAGATATTACCCATGTTATGATTTGCTTTCCTTAGTAAATGATAATGAGATTAATTGTTGCTAATTGTCTTATAATTACTGACAAAATTAGAGACACATGTCAACTCATTGTTGCAAGAGTTTGTTGTTAAGCTAAGAAAAGAAAATAATTTGGTACTTTTTGCCATTTCTTAGCTGAGAAAAGAACATAATTTGGTACTTTTTGCCATTTCTTAGCTGAGAAAAGAACATAATTTGGTACTTTTTTCCATTTCTTTGACTATCAGTTATTTATTTTTTGCACCAATAGAATATAGAAATAGTGTCACCTGAACCTTTTCTGTCCAACTGAGTTAGACCTAAGCTGAGGTGATGTCTGGGTTGTATAAATACCAAGGCCTTTCTAGTTTGAAAGGTGACATTATTTCTAATGTACACTGTATAAAGAGTTCTTTCTGCATTCAAGAAATTTATGAGGACTCTTGCTATAATAGTGTGAAGTCTACAGGTGAACCTTTCGTGGGTGAAATAACTTCCCTTGGCCTACCCAACAAACTACTTTTTGTTTGAAAATATTTAGGATTTGACGTAAATTTACAAGTGGGCAGGGCCGTAACTACCTATGAGGCAGGAGAGGCAACTGCCTCCCCTGAATTTTCTACACCAAAATTATTTTTTGAAGTAATAAAATGATATATTGACAATATGTACACGAAGAACTTGAATTTATATTATAAACAACACAAGTTTACAGTTTTACCATAGTTTTAACAGTGATATCATGATATGTGATATATGTCATTTTCCGGACTTTTGATCGACAGTGAAACATTTCAGTATTATTTTTTTTTTTCGTGTGGCCGTCCGTCATGTTACTCGTTATTCGTATGAGAACACATATGAAACTTTGCTTTCGACAATTTTGAATAAAACTTAACTGTTCACATTTATTTAGGAGCTCAATTAAGCAGAGGAAGTAAGTTCCCTTTGTATTGTGAATCCTTTATGATATCGGAAATTCGTTACCAGCTGAATCAGCTGTTGGTATATTTTTTTAACGTCTCCCAATCGTATGAGAACAACAATGTCATTATGGTCAATGCCTTAGTAGTTTGACACTCTCATTCGTTGTAGCAGGGACTTTCTATACTAAGTATATACTAGTATAGAAATATTATCTGGTTGTAGTTATATACATGTCTGTTCAGCTTTCAACAATATTGAAATTCAAGGTCCTCGATAAAAATAATATCTTGCGTTCTATGATCTTGCTTTATATGTTTTTTTAACTTACCAGTTTGATTTCTAACAAAATAATCTTTAAATACAGATAATAATTGTTTGCATAAAAATTGCTTCCAGGATCTAGCAATACTGATTGAAATCGAAGGAAAACGGGTCATTTTTAGCCACTGATTTTATTGAGAGAAAACCAAAAAAATCCGATGTATTTAATGTTAATAATTATAGGCCAAAGTACGGCCTTCAGGACGGAGCCTTCGCTCACCCTAACAGCAACCTCAGCTTGTTTTTGCATAAAAATTGCTTCAAGTTTCAAGCAATACTGATGTTTCCTAAAGTAATGAAAAAGGGTCATTTTTAGCCATTTTACTGGGAGAAAAAAATCGGTGCATAATCTTAAGGGCCTCAATCGGCGGCCTCCAAACCCCTGCCTCCCCTGAATTCAAACCCTAGTTACGGCCCTGGTGGGGGTCTTTCTTCATTTATTTAATTTGTTTTGGTCCTGAATACGACTGAAATATTTGAAGCTTGATATTAGGCAATTCTGTTTGCATGTCTGATTAATCTCCCTGTACATGGCCACACTTAAAAAATGAGCTTTTTCCATTTAAAATAAGTGACAGTTGAATTTTCTCATCCTTAGAATATTTATGTGTTGTCAACCAAAGTGGATTACTGATAACATGTTTGCAGATCAATGTATCTGACTTTAATATTGCTGATGCCAGTAAAGTTAAATGTTCTGAATTTCTTCAGGGAATAAATGATGATCTGATAACTTGGCTTTGAATAGATATGTCTCTTTTTGATAAACCAATTATTGAACAGTTTATAACTGAATTGACCCCTAGGGCAGTTAAGCCAATGTCATCAGTTGGTATAATGTTATTTATCATCAGATTACCTGACCTAAAGGGTCATTTCTATCAATTGTTCTCATTTTTCAAAAGTTGACTCCTCTAACTAAAACACTCCTAGTTGTAAAGAAAATCCATTAGAATCATTTGAGGAGGTTTTATATAAAAGAAATTGATTTTATGTAAGTTATTATATATAACATAAAGGATCCATACAATATACAAGAAATCTAATTTTTATGGATTTTCTTATGAATATTAATCCACATGTATGAAAAGAATTTGTTTGGTATTATCGGTATATGTGGATGAGAAAATTAAAGATGAATATTGGTCTATTGTGAAGAGTTACATCAACTCAATTTTCAAACAGTTGCAGACATAGCGATTTTTTTAATAACCAAAATAGGTCAACAGATGTATTGTGTGAAGGGATTGTTTCGCTTAGTTAATGTGGTAGATACTCAACCGTAAGAGGTTGAGCTAATGAAGTACTTCTTTAGCTCAGTCGGTATACACACTTCCTTGTAACTCAGAGGTCCTGGGTTCAAGTCCAGCTGGAGACAAACATTTTTGTCATAAAATTCATACTCTATGGATACAAGTTATATTCTTTTACAGTCAATTTCAATGAGTGTGTAGGCAAAGGTAATATCTTTGGTTAGCTTCCTTGCTAGCTGAACTGTGAAGTCATTGTTAGGTTAGGTAAACTACCCTCCTTTAAGAGCAGACTAGTCCGACAGATAATCAATCTATCTGTCTGTAGGACTAGGCTTCTTCAAAGGAGGGTAGTATACCTTACCTAATAATGACTTCACTGTTCAGCTAGCAAGCAAGCCAACTAAACATATTAACTTTAGCAACACATTCATTGCAATCGGCTGTAATAATTTTTTTTATCAAATACTCTTAATAAGTTTTGTTAAGTGAAGACCTCATTTTTATTGCTGAGTCATCTTAATATGTCTGATCATAAAGACAGCTATAAAGTATTTCAAAATCATTTCCATTAGTTGAACACTGACTGACTTGTGGCATTTTAGATCTTTTATTAATACATTCCACTGCCTTTTAATCTTGAATAAATCACACATCAATTCTCTGAAATTGCTTGTTTGTCCCTTATTTTTGTATACAAATTCATGAGAATGGCACACCTTTTTGTTGTGAACATCTAAGGAGTAATTAAGTTATTTAATATCTTTGCAGGGGACATTTAATTATGAGAGAGTTCAGTTCACTATTGATTAAAAGTTGTTAGTGTATTATCCAATTAACGGCTTATACAGAACAGGTATCCTTGTTGCTAATTTTGTTATTTTCTAATTACTTGAAGCAGTTTTAAGCACTTCCCCAATGGTTATTTAATGTTTGTATCTCATATTTTTGGAACAATTTCCCATATGCATTATGTATTGCAAAAAACATAAAATTCATAAAATAGATTTGATGAGTAATAGTATTAGGGCCATGTTGATGTATTCATTGATGAACTTTCATCTTGATATTGCAGCTACTAGATAAGCTCTTAACCAATATTAGGCAATACAAACACAAGGACTGGCAAAAAGAGATTTTGGTCGAAGTCCTGGTCTATGAACTCTTGGCCTGGCTGTCCAAGACAATACAAAAATAGATTCCAACGCTGCCCCAGGTAAGCATTTGTATGTCAAGGAAAACTCAAAATTAGGCAATGCAAATACACGGACAAGCATAAAGAGATTTGGGTAGAGGTCATGTTTTAGTTTGATCTTGACATTTGACCTGGCTGTCCAAGAAAATACACAGATTCCTCTGCTGTCCCAGGTAAGCATTCATATGTCGAGGAAAACACAAAAAAAGATTTTTTTTTTACATAATTCATCAGATTTTTTGCAATTTTTGAACCCCCTGCAAATAAAGTTGCATTGTTATATAAGAATTATTCTTGTAGTCTGTCATAATTTTTTTATACCATTAGATCCAGAATTTGAAAACTTACCATTTCGATAAACTATTGAATGCAGCAGCACAAAGAAATTTTTTCACCATTAGAGTATTCATGAGTTTAGAAAATTTAATACTATTTAATATACTTGTGGACAATCTGACACAATGTTAAAGCTCTTCATCAGATATTCATGAAAATTAGTACTTTGTAAAGATCTTTATGTGAAAAATATGTCAAATTGTACCTAGGGCATACTGGTAAGTTGACAATTTCTAGAGTGATTGCCCTTTGCACTAAGATTTTTTGTTATGCACTTTGTGGATGTCAGTCCTACATGCTTCATGAATCTGTTACATTGTCAGACAAATGAAAATATTCATATGTAGGATGTCTTGGTCTTTTGACAATCCAAGAGTTATGCCACTTTGCACTAACAATTTTTTTGACTACCTAAACCTATATTAAACTTTTCACTCAAATAGAACATTTGTTTTCTTATCAATTAAACCAAAAACATAATAGTTATGGTTTGATTGTGTCTTATAGAATAGTAATCGACATAAACATCATTGATGTAAAACATAAACAAACAATAGATTTGGGACCAGTTATGAGTATTTGTCATGTTCCATAGAGAATTCTTTTTTTACTGTAAATTGATACCAAGTATATTTCTGTTGCTCTGGAAACATCTTGCATGTGAAAAAATATTAACATTTAAATAATTCAAAATTGTGACTTATTTTAAACATGATATTAAAGTGAAAAAAAAGCTAAAAATGTATATACATATGAGAAGTGAGCAAAGCAGATTAACCCATATCTTGTAAACAGATGCCTTATGGTCTGGTTTTAAGTTTCCATCTGGCGTTTGTAAGTTGTTCTTAACCTCAATTTTGATGTGAACTTTTCAGTTACTTTGTTTACAGGTCAACCATATTTTGTCTATACAACTGTTGGAAGGTGTAAATATTGTCATTCTCATCTCATGGTTCATATATACTGTAAAGTTCTTATTTATTAGAAGTTATAGGTCTGCTATATTTGATCCAAGTTATTGTATCTTGAAAAAGTGTGGCGAACATGGTTACCTTTCCAAACGGGTTTCATTAAAAAAATACTCATTTTGTGATGATGTAAACTTCTCAGTTGCTGTAGATAATTGGTGGATAATGTTTTGTTTATAATAGAATCATTTTGTGTTGCATGTGTCATTCTGACACAGTTCTTTTGAACTGGACTTCCTTTTCAAGGTTCAATGACAAATTGTAAGATCTACTGGTTAGCCCAGTTTCTCATTTGATATAGATAATAGGTGACCTATTTTCAGTTCATTGTATTGTAAGGTGTCTCTCTGATATGGTTCAATTGTCCTTGACCTGATTTTGATGGTTCAGTTAAAGTGATTAGGCCAGTTTTCTCAATGATTAACAGAAGCATGTCAAATTTATTTGGTGTACAGAATAATTTGAGGATATTTATATGTTTCTGACACAGAATCATTTGATATATGTTTCTGACATTAATGTTCACTGATCCATGTTATTAATTGATGTGGCTGAGTTTGACATTGTTTATCTGACCATGACCTCATTTCATACCATGGTTTATCTGACCATGACCTCATTTGATAGTTCACTGATCCATGTTATTAGTTGTCATGACTTGAGTTCAGTCATGGTTTATCTGATCACGATCTTATTTGATGGTTCACTGATCCATGTTATTAGTTGTAATGATTGAGTTTTGTCATGGTTTATCTGACCATGACCTCCTTTGATGGTTCACTGATCCTTTTATTAGTTGTCATGACTGTGAGTTTTTTCGTTTGATCAGCAATCTTAGTTAGTGTCCACAGTATTTGTTCCTTACAACATAAAGGGTATAGAATCTTTGGGGATCTTCTGTAAGTTGGGACAAATATATGTTGACAGCATAAGGTGGGATGTAATTACTAATGACCATAGATATTTTGAATTCTTCTGATCACACTTATAAAAAGTCCTATTATTGGTGTGTTTAGGAAAGAGATAAACTCTAATACATGAAATTACATTCTATGGAGGTCCTTGGTTTTTGCGTTGATTAACAACTCATCAGTTTTATTTCCTGTTTTGTAAAACAGTATTGTTAGCTCAGCAGAACCGTATAATTGGTATTGGTACAATAGTACAATGATTGGCGTCAGAATCGATAACATTACATCAAAGTGACCAGACAGTTTCTGTTTAATTACAGATAAGACTAAATCTGTTGGATCATTGTGATTTTATTGATCCAATAACATTTTCACAACTTTTATCATGTTTATACATTGTAATCTGATTGTAGTTGTCCAATATTAGATCATATTATCCAATATAATGTGCTAAAAATATGAAGATAAAAAACCTATTGTAATATTAGTGGTTTTTGTTATCATCCATACTACGCCTTCATAGACAATAAAAAATGTAAATAATTACAATTCCTTAGGGCATCTTACCCTAGGGTCAACTGCAGTGATCACTTGGAAGCATGCACACCTCAATTGTTTGAGGTCCTTGGTTTCATCGCCAGCCTGGTCAATCAGACTTAAAATTTATATTTGCTGCTTCTCTAGTATAATACAATATACAATATTTTTATTTTCCAAATTAAAGGGCCCATTAAGAGCATAACATTAATTACAACATGACATAAACATTACAGAGTGATTAAAGAAACAAAATAATAACTCAAATGCATGAGGAAAGAATCAGTGGTCAAGGAGAGATAATTTTAGTATAAGCATGCAGTATTCAGGAGTAAAAACAAAAACTTTTTTGACACCTTTTTTCAGGTGAGCAACACAAGCTCTTTTGAGCATCTATATCTATATTTATTTTTGTGCTGATGTAGTATAAAGCATTCACCAATCAATCAATCTACTTTCAATAAACTTTTAATAAAAGAGTTATTCTTATAATGTAATGTATAGCCATCAAGCCTGCACAACAAACCTGCATACAATATATATTACATTGTTTAGCACCAAAAATGGAATTGCATCTCCAAGCATTTAAATAATACCTTGTTTTTTTTTTCATTTATCTAAATAAGTATGGAGATTGACCCAATTTTATTTCCCCTTGTTATATATTGTGTACAGTGCTTCATTAATGTTTTATGAAAATTTAAAGAAGACAAATTATGCTATTTGCTGTTTAATAGTAGTGAAAATTGTTGGTCAATAATCAGGTGATTACAATCTACTACATGTGAAAATCTCTTAGTCATTTAAATTTTCCTTTCCCTCACCTTGACAAACCAAATTGATTTTTCTCTGGGCTTCAACTGTTGAAAATTAAGAAATTTCTAAATCTAGAATGCAGAAAACAATTCTATAATGGTTATATACCTCTAATTATGTATTGTTGTATAATATGCAGTAGTTGTCAAACTTAAAGGCTTAATTTAAACAGAATATTATATTTACAAAACTTAGAGGCTTAATTTAAACAGAATCTTATATTTACAAAACTTGGAGGCTTAATTTAAACAGAATATTATATTTACAAAACTTAGAGGCTTAATTTAAACAGAATCTTATATTTACAAAACTTAGAGGCTTAATTCAAACAGAATCTTATATTTACAAAACTTAGAGGCTTAATAATAATATCAGTCCTTTCTGGATTCATTGTTAATTGTTGTTTACATTGTTCCATTTTTTGTGGATTTCGTGGATGAGGCAAACCACGAATTTAAGTTTTTAACATGTATATAATATACTTCAGTGGAAACTTTGGCAACAATCAAATCAAGTATCCTCAAAAAGTACAAAGTTTCTTCAATCCACAAATACTGTTGCCCATGCAAATATCGGCGGACGACATTTGAGCGCATAGATAGGACATTTTAGCGAAAAAAATAGAACGTTTGAGCGCCAAAGTAGAACCCATTTGAGCGCCAGAATTTTAACCCATTTTAGCGAAAATTAAAATTGTCAAAGCCCATTTAAGCGAAATATTTTTAACCCTTTTTAGTAAATAAATGATATATAATAAATCAAAAAATGTTTAATAGACTCAAGACAGCACAATATAAAACATGTCCATTAAAATACAGCACTAATAGACTCAAGACAGCACAATATAAAACATGTCCATTAAAATACAGCACTAATAGACTCAAGACAGCACAACATAAAACATGTCCATTAAAATACAGCACTAATAGACTCAAGACACCACAATATAAAACAATATAAAACTTTTCAATTAAAAAACAGCGCTAAAAGTCTAAATGGTTAAATCAAATGTTAAAAGTCTGTTCTAGACGAACCTAGAGAACGTACGTAATGGGCTCTAGGTATACTCTCTGTACAATACTGTTCATAGAATTGCATTAGAAACTGTTCTTTCTCTTTATCTTGTTTCGATTGTGGTGCACATTCCTCTATACTTCGTATCTTTATATATGTTGTTGTTTGTAATTTTATAATAGTATCGAGGAAAACATAAACTGCTGGGTGACAACTATAAAATTGCTCATTATAATGGGCATGGAACGACTCTGGACCATTATTTGTTTGCTTTGAGTTGCATGGAACTTCTGCCAAAAGCTTAGGTGGGAACATCAAATCTTCAGAAACATAATATTCGGTAAGATAATCAGCGAAATTCGACACATCTCTTTTCTGCTGGTCTATCCTATATCGGAATCCATCACAAATTAAACTTTTTTTTCCTTTGTTTGTTTCAACAACTTGTATTTCCATGATGAAAATATTAACAACTTAAACAATTAACCAATATAAATTACTGTTCATGGTATATATAGTAAGGTGAGCATTATTCAAACAGGTAAATTTTCGCTCAAATGAGCTATTGAAAATACACGTGAGCAGAATAATCCGGCGCTAAAATGGGCTCTAATGTTGGCGCTCAAATGTCCCCTAGTAGTTTTAATTTTTTCGCTCAAATGTCCTGCGCCCGCAAATATAATATTATTCAAGCAATTAAACTGGATGACAGTTGACCATGCAAAGAATGAACTATCACATTTGTTTTACATATATGTCTCAAAAAGGATGTCCAAACATATCTTACTAGCAAACTTTATTTTGTTTCAAACACAAATCCATACCTCCAGAGAAATGCTGCTCACGGAGGAAATCTGATACTTTCTTCAATAAACAAACAAAAAAATTAACATTTAATGCAGCTGTGCATATAGAAACAATTTTTTTTGTTAATTTTTTTTATTTATTCTTTTTCAGAAACATATACCCTTTCACATTTGTTCTTATTTGAGGTCATCAGGGAAGAGAAGTTAATGTTTCACAATCTGTGTAACCCTCTTGAAATCAACTATTATTGTTATTCTGTAACCCTCTTGATATTATGTATTGTTGTTATTGTTATGTATTTGAAGTACAGTATTTATAGATATGATGTACAAGTATTTCAAATTTTGTAAAGATTTAAAATCTTCTTAAAACTGATTGAAAACACGTTTACAACTATCATATTAATCCATCGTTTAATCAGAAGCTACTATAGTAGTGTCAGGTTAAATAAACTATTCAGTAATGGACTAATTACACATACTGTTACTTTCTGTTAATTACATATCAAAAGGGATTAGGATCAGGAAAGGGGGGATAATATTTGGTAATCACATGGTAAGACGTGTTTATTCAGATCAATAATAATTCACTACGATTTTACTCAGTTCCTGTTTTTTATGTGTATTAAACCAGTACATATTTAGATTTAAATGATTTTATAATAGGTTGTGGAAGGTAATAAAAATTCTTTTATGTGGGTTAAATAAATGTGAAGGACAGACGGTATCAAATTGTATGTTGTGATTGAGAATTTCATCATGTTTTTCTGCTTAATTTTAAAAAGATGTTAATCTGCATAATGCATAGTGAGTATATATAAGTTGTCTTTTGAAGTTAATATGTAAATATTTAATTTGTGTTGATACCGGAAGTTTGAGTAAATGCATATGCAAACGTTTGCTCAGAGTTCTACCACACTCAGAGCTAAGAAAAATAGCACTAAACAACTTACATAAAGACGTGTGTTTATTATTGTTCCTTACTCTTATTGCAATATGTAAATAAAAATGTATGCATTCTATTACAACTCATGTGCATTTGAGGTAATGGAAATTATTTTGGCAGGGTGAGACAAAAATTAATTTGAATGTAACACATAATTTCTTTTTTTGCAAATATTTAATGTTATTACAGTTTAAGATTTCAGTGAGATAATTGTTTTAAATGTTTTACCATACATGTACCCTTTGAGCTGCAGTCATCTGAAAAGGAAAATAAAAAAGACTAGTTAAGTGTGACTATTAAATTATTTTTTTTTTGTAAGAAAATACGTTAAAGTTATTATGGTACAAATGAGATTTTTGATAATTTCCAAAACTTAATGAAACTTTTATGAATATTTTGTTTTCTCTCCATATTACATCTGCTGACTTATTTAACCATACACCAGCTGTCACGAGCTGTACGCCTTAGTGTTACAGACTATAGATTTATTTCTTTGTGTAGAACACCTACTCAGGGATAATGTAAGGTTGACATTTCACTATGTTTAAATACATATGTTTGCAGAAGAAATCACTTAAGAAATAGCTTTGTCTGTCTGTACAAAACATATTCCTGTGTTGTTGACATTTATCAACTTAGGAGGTGTTCGTACACCTGATGCATGGGTGATTATTGTAAAAAAAAAAAATGAAGACAATAATAAAATCAAGGCTACATGAAATAGATATTCAAAATGATTCCCCCTTCCTCATTTCATGCTTACATCTGAATCCTCCACCCCTCCCCATAATTTTTTTTTACTTAATACTAATTGAAGTTTTTTTTTATTGTTTAATGTTAATTGCATTGTATCGTTTTGCCAGTTCACTTTCAGTTCTAAAATGTTTATGCCTCACCTAGGGGCATTATGTTTTTCGGTCTGTTCGTCCGTTTGTTCCTTGTCCGTCCTTTAGTCTGTCTGTCCTGATTCAGGTTAAAGTTTTTGGTCAAGGTAGTTTTTGAAGAAGTTGAAGTCCAATCAACTTGTAACTTAATACACATGTTCTCTATGATATGATCTTTCTAATTTAAATGTCAAAATAGATTTTCTACCCCAATTTCATGGTCCACTGAACATAGAAAATGATAGTGCGAATTGGAGCATCCCTGTACTATGGACACATTCTTGTTCTAATGGTTTTGCAGGCATTTATAATGAAAAAAAACCAACAAATTTAATTCTTTATAAAATTATGTTTTAATATTGATGACTTGACAATACAATATAATCATCAGCCCACGCACGGTCCTTGTCTATATTGATCGACTGATGTTCATTAGATATGTAAATAAGGAGAACTACAAGTACCATTAATATGATATCAAACAATGATGATATAGTGATAACAATTTCAACACAAAAGTTTAATGCATGTTTTGTAGTAGGAATTAACTATGTTAATAAAGAGAAGAAAGGAGACAATTTTATGCTTTTCATGACTTCAGAATTGTTATTTATTTTCTAAATATTTTATCTTTGATGTAGGAGTAACAAATTATGAAATTTGATTAAAAATTGCTATTTTTAGTTACTACCAACTTGTTGTTAGGGTTAAAATGCACATTTATATGTTATTCAGTGCTAATCTCTTGAGGAAAAAGTGAAGTTTTCTATTCCTATTTGACTCATACCCTTGAACTTTTTCATAAAACCTAGGAAGTTATGCTTTTAATCAAATGATATTTTTATGTGCCAATGTGGTAAATAAAGATTTACCCAGTGTAACTCCATTCATCACAGGGCTGATTATATCTTGATTATTGTTAATTGTTGATTTGTACTGAAGAAATTGTAATTATTGAAGGCATAGTGTAAAATCTGAACTGACTGGTGATTGATCACTTCCTATATAAAACTTATCAATTTGATGGGTCAAATATGATTAGCTCAAAATCATGTATAACTAAACAAGAGAAGAAAAAGAGTAAACAACTATATAGTTCTATTTTTTTTGTCACAGTGTTTGCTTTCTATATGCTATAATTATCACTGAATCCAAAAGCAAATTACTATTCTTTAGAGACTCATTTAAATGTTGATGCCAACAAATGATGTATGATGTTGGTTGATTAGAAAATCTGATATTTATTTACCTGATTCATAATGACAGGATCTTTTCTCTGACAATTATTGTTTTTTAAAGGACAGGATCTCAACTCTGATATTTACCTGGTTCATAAGAACAGAATCTGTACTCTGGTATTTATACCTGGTTCATAAGGACATGATGTGTATTCTGATATTTACCTGGTTCATAAGGACAGGATCTGTTATCTGATATTTACCTGGTTCATAAGAACAAGATCTGTACTCTGATATTTACCTGGTTCATAAGAACAGGATCTGTACTCTGATATTTATCTCGTTCATAAGAACAGGATATGTACTCTGATATTTACCTGGTTCATAAGAACAGGATCTGTACTCTAATATTTACCTGGTTCATATGGACAGGATATGTACTCTGATATTTATCTAGTTCATAAGGACAGGATCTGTACTCTGATATTTATCTGGTTCATAAGGACAGGATCTGTACTCTGGTATTTACCTGGTTCTTAAAAACAGGATCTGTACTCTGATATTTACCTGGTTCATAAGGACAGACTCTGTAATCTGATATTTACCTGGTTCATATGGACAGGATCTGTTATCTGATATTTACCTGGTTCATATGGACAGGATCTGTTATCTGATATTTTCCTGGTTCATAAGAACAGGATCTGTACTCTGATATTTACCTGGTTCATAAGGACGGGATCTGTATTCTGATATTTACCTGGTTCATAAGGACATAATATGTACTCTGATATATGCCTGATTCATATGGACAGGATCTGTAATCTGATATTTAACTGGTTCATAAGGAAAGGATCTGTAATCTGATATTTACCTGGTTCATATGGACAGGATCTTTAATCTGATATTTACCTGGTTCATAAGGAAAGGATCTGTAATCTGATATTTACCTGGTTCATAAGAGCAGGATCTGTAATCTGATATTTACCTGGTTCATAAGAGCAGGATCTGTAATCTGATATTTACCTGGTTCATAAGAACAGGATCTGTATTCTGATATTTACTGAATTCATTAGGACATGATCTGTATTCTGATATTGACTGAATTCATTAGGACATGATCTGTATTCTGATATTGACTGAATTCATTAGGACATGATCTGTATTCTGATATTTACTGTATTCATTAGGACACTGATCTATTCTCTGATTGTTTACCTGGTTCATATGGATATAATCTGTGTAGTATTCACCAGGTTCTTCCATTATAAGGCCCATACACAAATTTATACTATTAGCAGACCTAAAATAATATGGTATATTACTCTCATGGTTTTCAAAGAACCACCGTCTTTGTAAACTTGTTGCTTTGTTGATTGATTGTTTAATAAGTTTTTTCCTAAATAAGCATAGAATATTTGCCACTGGACAGTAACCAAACAACAATTATACCATTAGCCTGGTTCACAGAGATAAAAGAGACCTAAGTATACTAGTTACCTGATTCACAAACAACTTTAATAGGACAATATTATTGTCTATAATACACCGACTTAAAACATTATTTGGTTCATGAGGGCAATAGATCTTGGTTTCTAATAACTCAAACTGACAATTCAAAATAGGTTTCAAAAGGGCAATAACCATTGGTATACTTATTTCTTGCTTCTTAAAGGCAATAAACTTTGGTATACAAGTTACTTGCTTTATAAAGATAATAACCATTAGTATACTAGTTATTTGCATAAAGGGCAATAACCATTGGTATACTTAATAAATGCTTCATAAGGGCAATAACTGTTGATATACTAAAGCCATAGGTAGGCAAGGATTTTAATTTGGGGTGGGGATTGCAAACTTGTTCTAGTCCTGAACATGCATGAAATATTTGCCACTGGACATTAAGCAACCAACAATCAATCGATCAATGGACTAGTTTTGGACATTATATGATTTTTTTAGGGTTAGTAATTGATGAATTATATGTATTAAAGGGATTAAGAAATATAGTGTTTCAAATTAAACAAATTCAAATCTTACCACCATTTGTAATAAACTTCCAGAGGGATCCCTGGGGGTATAGGTAGTAATCAAATGGTGATTTAAAGTTTTATCAGAGTAAAAAAAATATGTGTTTCAAAACCAGATAATATTTGTTATCATAGTTAAATAGTGTCTGTTTTTTCCTGTTATCATTATCGACCACGATGTTTAACCTTGCTCATCCTGACAGATTGTCATGGGATTGGTTATTTCATTAATGTAATAATGACTTTTTAGCTAAATGATTGTTTTGAAATTTTAAACTGGGATTTAACCCCCTCGAGGACAAGGATGGGAAAAAGAGGGAATGTAACATCATTTCCGTCAGGTACCTCTAAAAAAACAAAAAGGCTGATTTACTTTGCATGAATTCTGTTGATTTTATGCTTACCATAATCTTTTTATGCTATTAATTTTTTGGGCCTTTTATAGCTTGCTGTTCAGTGTGAGCCAAGGCTCTGTGTTGAAGGCTGTACCTTGACCAATAATGGTTTACTTTTATAAATTGTTACTTGGATGGAAAATTGTCTCATTGGAACGCATACCAGATCTTCTTATATCTAAATGATGAAATAGTTTAATTGTTCATCTCTGTGTAGTATTTTACTCAATTTTAATGTAAAAAACATCTCCCTAGTTTGTTGTCATTTTTTCCCTAATTATTTGAATCGTCATCAATTCATTGAACCTTGTCAAGACTATTTATTTTAGGTTCTTTATTCTATAGGCCTCCATGACAATAACTGTTTGTATTATTATTTCCTGTTAAATAGCTATATTGATATAACATATATACAGGGTATATAAAAAAGAAAACGTGTTTGAAAACCTTACTATGCATTGACCACCCTCATTAACTGATTTCCAAAAAGAAGTGCTATCTTGTCAGACCTCTGGAAATGTGATACTTGTATGGTTAACCAGAATCCATTTGAAACAATAGAATATTAATGTCATATTGCCAAAGGTATACTCCAGACTATCAGAAAATTGTCATGTCTTCAGATCTAGATACAGATATCGAAATTTAAATTCACACTCATTCCTAGTCATTTGGGAAATCTGTGTGTTCAATATATTTAATGTATTTAAAAATCTTTGCAAAAAGTTATAAGTTTATATTGTAGAACGTTTTACCATTGTACAACAAGGACTTAATTAATATTCACTGGCTTGAAATTGTCATAAATTATAAAAACCAAGAAACTTATGAAGACTATATATAAATCTGAAATCCAAAATTAAAATTTCTTTAGTCTACAAATGTTGGGGTAGGTTACAATGACTAACTGCTATTCATTCTGGTTAAGTTCTGCAGTGATTAACAGATCTTACCAGAATTCTGAGCAGAAATCATAGATGAATGAAATTATGTCTATGGTCAAAGAACTTATCTTGGATAGGAATGGGGTCTATCTTGATATATACATTTCATATGAGAGATACTTTTGTCCTTGAGTAGAACTATTGGTAGTCCAGACTTTTTCAGTGATAAATCAGTCAACAGCACCTTTCTGTACCTTAAAATTATACTTGATGGGCCCACACAATTTGTACATGTATTAATTAACAGAAGTACAGCTTCTTCTGTCTGTTTCATTTGACCTGGACCCAAGTTTAACACATGTATTGACTTGTTCTGACATTTTTCATTAAACCTTGACCCAAGTTTATTACTTTGATTGACTTATTATACAATTCAAATTTTGCATGTAGTAGACATGAAATTTAAGTGTGTCAGGTTATACTTTTCTAATTGTGCAATTCTTATTCTCAGTGTCTCCATAATTCATCAATATTGATATAATTGCACTGACACTGGTAAAGTAAATCCAATTTGGAAAACATTAGATATTGCATCCTAAGGCTAGTTAGTTATGAAGTTGTTACATTCTAATGAAGTATTTCATCCCAATAAATATGAAGCTTTAAACTGCATTTCAGTTTATCCACATAACTGTTGTATCCATTAAATTGCTACTCATGATGTACGAGATGCTGTTTTCAAACACCTACAAGCTATTGCGAAATGATTACAAAACAAATATTATACAATCAGGTTGAGATTTTAAAATAGTTAAGCATCTTCATGCTATCATTAATCAGGGAAAGAACGGTTGTCGTGCAGAGAATTTAAGTGTGATACTTTGGAAATTTTCCATAAGATTAAGTGAGTGTCATTGTCATAAGATTGTATAATAATATGTAAATTAGTCAAAAGAATTTTTATGGTGCACTTTTAATACTGCAGTTTATATTTGTATATGCAAAATCAATAATTTTGTATGGTATTACCTAAATGAATTTTCATGTATTTTAATTGACTTTTTTTCTTTTTTCAGCTTATATGTTCCTTCTCCCACCCTGCTGTAACCCCATTCCACAACCGAAGTGTGTGGATACCTATCAAAGTGGATCAAATTACAAGAAAAGAAGATTTTGGCATAGCTAAGGCTTTGGCCAGCATTCTTAAGTTGATAGAAACCGTGATCATGGATACTCCTTTTGCAGAGGGGCCACCCAACGGGCGGCTACCGTCTACTTCAGATGACGCTGATATGATGGAAAATGAAAACATGGAGACAAAAATAGGCTCTCAGGAATCATTTACAGAGTTTATGGCTCAGAGTTTGCCACAAAAACCTGGCCCAGTGATTCATAGACGGGCAGATCGTCATTATTCTAAACGAATGCGTCGAAGACTTGTTTACAAAAATGGTGAAGTGAATATTACGCAAACAAATATAAGAAAACGTAGACGACGATATTTAGCTGATATTTTCACAACGCTAGTTGACATAAAGTGGAGATATAACTTGCTGTTGTTTGCACTAGCTTTCATACTTAGTTGGTTAATGTTTGCTGTCATATGGTGGCTTATAAGTTTTTCACATGGGGATTTAGAAAACAGTAGCAATAAAAACTGGAAACCTTGTGTGAAGGAAATGTATTCATTTACGTCTGCGTTACTGTTCTCTATAGAAACCCAACATACTATTGGATATGGTGCTCGTCACACAACTGAAGAATGTCCAGAAGCCATTACAGTCATGATGATTCAATCGTGTTTCGGTGTTATTTGTCAGGCAATGATGACAGGAATTGTTTTCGCTAAACTTTCACGGCCTAAAAAGCGTGCTGAAACATTAATGTTTAGTAAAAATGCTTGTATATGCAAACAAGATGGAGATCTTTGTTTATTGATACGTGTCGGTGATATGAGAAAATCTCATTTAGTTGAAGCTCATGTCAGGGCAGTTGTGATAAAAAGAAAAATAACTAAAGAAGGTGAAGTTTTACCATTATACCAGTTTGATGTTGATTTAGGATATGATGAGGGACGAGACCGACTCTTTCTTGTATGGCCAGTTATTCTTGTCCATAAAATCAATGAACAAAGTCCTTTTTGGGAAATGGCCCCAGAGGATTTACATAGGGAACAGTTTGAGCTTATTGTAATACTCGAGGGGATTGTGGAATCTACTGGAATGACAACACAAGCAAGGAGTTCTTATCTCCCTGGAGAAATTTTATGGGGACATAGATTTGAAAGATTAGTAACCTTTCAAAAAGAGAATGGTCAATATCAAATAGACTTTTCAAGATTTCATAATACCTTGCCAATGGACACTCCACAGTATAGTGCAAAGGAATTATCGGAAATGAGTGATAGAGGTCATCAGAATCTGGCCATCGATGATGACGAAGAGGTGACCTCTGTGGGGTCAACTAAACATGATAAGTTTCCAAGTCCCTATGTGATAAAAAGACATGGTTATGCACAAACTGACTTTGATTATGATGAAGATGATTTGATTTCACAAGAAAGTTCTGTTCAAAGTCGACAAACCAATGAATCAGAAACATTATTATGAAACATTATACATTAGGTACGTTATATTAGGTATTAAAGTCAAGTGTTAAGATTAGTCAACAAATACCAGGGTAACTTATTGCACCTATTATCAATAAGAAAGTGTTGTACTCCATAAATATTTTAAAGTGGCAAAAAGATTACATTTATAATGTCTTCCTGCAGTCTTTTGCACTGTGAACCAGCACATTAAGAATGTGGCTCAGTGTTGGTCTAGTACAAAGCAGGTTTCATATTGCTGTTGCATTAACATTTAAAAGTCTTCGAGTACAAACTCTACATGTATACATTGAATTTGCCACTGGATGCTAAACAGTTATCCGACATCATTATCCATTTTCATTAACAAAATATTATATCTCAGTAGGACAATGAGTTCATATAGAGAAAAAATCATTAACAAAAGAAAAGTCTACTTTTAAAATCTAAGTTTTGATTTTAATGAACATGAAAGTTAGTCCAAAGTTTTAAGCAAACAAACATGAAATATAAAGAATTGCAAATGTTTACTTCTCACTCACTCTGACACAGAGATGGCTTAAAAACTTGGAATTACATGCAATTTGTATATAATATGATTTTCAATTAATGATATATCTTGAAAAAAATATTATTCATGATCATTGATGTTACTGACTTCAGAACTACTGTATTATTCCAAGCTAGTTTTGTGATGTATGCTTTCCTTTAGATATTTTTACAGTAAAAGGGAGGTAAACCAATATTTCTTTCTTTTTTTCAGACATCCAAAACAGAACATCATTCCAGGGTTGCTGAAAATTTAAAAACAGTTGACAGACTCAGTTGTTTGTGATTTTCCAGAACAAAACCTTTTTAATTGCAATTTGTATTATATTACTAAAGCGATTCTTTTTAATTGTAATTTGTATTATATTACTAAAGTGATTCTTTTTAATTGTAAATTATTGTACAAATTTTGATGGAAGACTTTTGTCATCATTTCTTTTTCGTCAGTTTTAGAATTTCAGTACATATGCTAAACCTTTACTGTCTAGACAATTTTGTTGGTATATCCAGGTATTTTTTTTTACTTTTTTTTCAATTAAATAGAAATGATCTGAATTCTTTAAATATTATTACCAGGGTATTGTAATATGGCTTCATAAATTACAATAGGCAAATTAGTTCAAACTACTGATCATACAAAGATTAATTAGTCCCTTTCCCCTAGATAAAAAGTGATATTTGACAAGGCTACACGATTACTGATATTACAATAAAGACATTTACTGATGGTCAGTTCTACCTCAGTATAAACAGGACTACATTATCTCAGGCACACACTGTTCATCACATAGTATTTGTCTGTTGCAAATCATCCAAAGCTTCTGTATACTTTATATATTTGTTACATACAGAATAGGAAAACACAGTATTGGATAACAATTGTTAAAGTTTGCTATAAAGCTTCTTCTTTGATTAATACTATTAAAGAGAAAATCATGATTCTAAAAGTAAAAAGAGATCATATGAACAAACCTTATATTTGATAATATTTGCCAAAATAGAGCAAATCTGAAGCCTTTTAGAAAATGTATTTAAAAAGCCCCTTGTTTTGTGATAGGGGTAAATACGCAGTCTATTCTCTATAGATTTTAAAATATAATTTTTATTTAGCCAGATTGCAGATAAATATTATTGAGTTGCATGAATGTTCTGAAACACAATTATTTAAAATGATTTTAAACTGAACATTTTATTTTAATGATCTGAAATTTAAATTGGTTAAATGATTGTCCTACTATATGTTGACATATTAACTCATTGTACATTGTAATATGACATATTGATACAGTGTACATTGTAATATGACATATTTATACATTGTACATTGTAATATGACATATTTATACATTGTACATTGTAATATGACATATTTATACATTGTACATTGTAATATGACATATTCATGCATTGTACATTGTAATATGACATATTTATACATTGTACATTGTAATATGACATATTCATGCATTGTACATTGTAATATGACATATTTATACATTGTACATTGTAATATGACATATTCATGCATTGTACATTGTAATATGACATATTTATACATTGTACATTGTAATATGACATATTCATGCATTGTACATTGTAATATGACATATTTACACATTGTACATAGCATTGCTGTGATATGATTTCATTTGAATGTTTTATGCTGTTAGTACATGTATTGCAAACTTATTTTTAAATGTTCCATGAAAATAAATAAATTAAATCATCAACAATGTAATTCCTGTTAAAAAGTATTGAAAGTATGATATTTAATTTTTTAAAGCAACATTATACTGAAAAAAGTTTGTTCTTATAACTACTATTTATTTTTTTAAAATACACATTGAAAATGGTCATAAAAAGTGTTTACAAGACCATCAGATATTTGGAGTTTTTTTTTATAGACCTATCATATTCTCATTGATACATAAAATATGACTTGTTACACCATTCTTTAAATAACACTTTAAAATATTGTTTGTGTTATGAAGGGTTGAAATGAATATGTCAGATTTGATATGAATGGTCTGTAATGTTATTATACAACCCAGGCTAGTTGACATGTTTGTAAACCATCTATTTGCATGTTATTCATTTCTTTGTGGAAAGGAATTTTAAGGAGGAGCTATAGCTTACATTTAATTTTTCATGCCTTTCAATATAATGCAACCTTTTACATGTCAGACATAAATGATTTAAAAAAAGAAAAGGAATGAAAATTCTTGTTTTTTTTTAGTAGGTATGCATAATAACTTACAAACACATTTATTTATAAATTATATATATTTGAAAACTTTGTTAACTACTTATTGAATTTAGTATATTAAAGATTTTTCAAAATTTTTTCAAAATTTATGAAGTGTGCTGTTATTTTGCACAATCTGTATGACAAACAGCATCTGTAAATGGATTATTCAGTTGTTTATCAAGACTAAAACTGCGTAATGTATTGATTATAGAGTTATTTCCCCTTAACCACTGCTTGGTATATGGTTAAAAATATACTATTTAGCTTCTCTAGCCCTCCCTCCCTCATCTACTGAAAAGCCTCGTGAAACATTCTTATTTTGAAATAATCAGCAAAGTCATAAAATTGATAGTTCATTTTATAAATATGGGACATATAAGTAAATTTGTAATTAAAATTTTGGTTCACAATATAAAATAATACCCCCAGTCATATTTAAAATATTGAAAACTGGCTGGAAAAGGTGGTGATTTATTTTATAAAATTGTAAGCTTTTAGTGCATGTATGTCGACACACAAGATAGAGAATTGTTCTTTAAGATTGTTTAACTGAATTGGGTAAATTAAAGGAGCAAGAGGTCACTATAATGGTCTAAGTGATCAATTGCCTATTCATTGTTTATTGCCTTTACATGTGTCAAAGGTTGAATTGTTGTATAGCTTTTTGGTTTATTGTTAAATTTTTGCTTAATATGTCAAATTTGTATATAATTTTACTGAGTTTGATACTTGTATGAAAAGTTCTGAATCTCAATGTCTGTCTATGAATCTCAGAATGAAATGTGATATGTAACATATTTTAGTTATAGAAGGTAGAGAGATTTTAGTTATTGAAGGTACACAGATTTTTAAGAGATTGTAGGACTAGAAAACTGTCTGGACTGAAAGTGTGAGAGATCTTAGTTGATGATTTTTAAGGTCTCAGAAAAGGATGACTGAGACCTCTGGTATTGATTTGACAGCCTCACTCTTTGAATCTTCAAGTGAATTATACAAAAAAGGTCAACAGAAAAGGTTATGTTAATGCATATTTACCAGGAGGATGGGTGATAATAGAGGCATATTGATTTTTATATAGCTGTTTCTAATAATTGTCTAGTAATTATGTTCAAATACAAGCACTGTGAAATTTTGCAAACTATTAAGGGGGTTTATCTTGAAACATAACAAAGATACTGATAGATGTTACTTAGCCCCTAATTTACATATAAATCATTTGATACATATTTTTCAAGCTGAAGATAAAAAAGTTATTCATTAATATACTGTTTTGACACTTAATTTCAATTTGAATGCAACTTTGCATGGAAGTTTGTGGACACAAGATAAATCCTGTTTTAACTGTAAAAAAAAATTAGAATGGGATTAATGTCTAAAGATTTTTGAAAGACAATGTATTTTCTTAGGAATATTTATATAATACCTTTATTGTAGCTAATGTCTTTAATAATTTGATTTTGACTGGAGAAAACCTTCTTTAAGCCTTTTCCCATAGATTTAAGCAACTATTTTTATAGGAAAAAAGGAGGCATTTTAAAGAGGAAAACCTAAAAAGGCTCTCATTATGTGATAAAAATGACAGATATATTTAATTTCACTTTGTATGTAGTTCGACAGATCCTTTTAGTTGAATTCATGTGTACTTTAATGTCATTAAATTTATTTACTTATACATATTAGGATATTAACTATGTATATTGATTGAGATGCTGAATTGTGTCTTTCATTAAAAATATTAGTTTTAATTGGAAACAGCAGTTCAATTCAGAAATTTACAATTGATTTTTTTTTTTATTTTCAAATCAGCACTCAGAGGTTAAATATTGTATTTGAAGAAGGGACATTTTTTTGTATCAAAATTTGTTCGCAATGCTAAATAGTTAATTGGAATTCAGGGTCCATTGAATTACTTAAAAGCTGTATGGTATTTGAACATTTAAAATTTGAAATTGCACATATTTAAAATCGAGCTTGCACTCCATTCAATAGTGTCGAATAAGATAGATAGAAACAAAACCTTAGATGTCCATATCTTTCATAATTTATTCATTATATTGTGTTGATCATGAGACCATTTTCTTTTTTCTGAATGAATGTAACATTTTGTGATGATTTGGGAATGGTGCTACATGATGTTGCTATAGTTATAAACATTTTATACTGTTTACTATTTTTACCATTTACATATTTAATTTTTGCATCTTTTCACTATCATGCATAATTTGTGTGTTAAGTTTCATTAATATTATATATTATTTTGAGTAAATAAAATCATTTTTTACCAAAAGAAACTTTTTATTTATTGTCCAACATGTTTCAAAAAGACTGATTTATGGGTGAAACTCCTTTTCATCTTCACTGGTTCTTTGCAAATACTTAAATTCTAGTGTCAGTGAATCTTAAAAAAAAATCCTCTCTTAAACCACTCATCTAATTGGAACCAAACTGATCCTCTACCATTATTTAGAACCAGGCTTATCTATCCTCTATAATCCTCGGGAACCAAAGTTATCCTCAATCATCTTTTGAGAATCTTAATTTAATTGTGACTGATGATCGCATCTGTCAACCAACATGACAATCATGGCTAGATATAGAACATAAGGGTAAAATGCAAATAATTGTCTTATACATTTTAAATTATATTGACAAGGCTAAAAAGAATATCTAGATTTAAAATGACAAAATGACTGAACTCATCAAATGACTCTTTGTAAGAAAAATTGCCCTTTGCCTATTTTCTTGAAAGCATGTACAGAAATGTAAACAATCATTTAGCGTAATTTTTTATGAACCTGAACACTATACTAAATAGAATTAAATATGCAGTCAACAAAATCATCAGCAATACACGGTCTACAAAAATATTGACTTGCATCTAAAAATTGATCATGAGGGTCGGTTGAGAACAAGACTACTACAAAAAAGATGATTTCAGCTTCCCTTATTGTGAACTTTCCATTTCTATGTAACATAATTCCATCAGTAACTGCATATAGAGTATATGTCTCCCAGTTGAAACGTATCACAATGTTTGCATTTTCTGTCATGATTTCCTTGATAAAGAGGAAGCTATTAAGCCAAGAGTTCCAAGTGGGTAAATTGAAAATTTCACGGACACCATAATGGGTTATGGATATCTGTTTCACAGATGACCGAATATATGTTCCGATTGTTGTACCATAATCTAGTCCTCCTTTCCCGAATGTGATCTACAGAATTGACTTATCACTAGATTGTACTAATATGAGCAACCTGACGAGTTACAAGTCCGGGTACAAACTAAAACCGAGGGAAACAATTCAAATATAAGAGGAAATCAACAGAACAACAGAAATTGAGCAATTTCAGAGGTGAAGATTTTTAAATGAATTTTACTGAAAACAAAACAGACGCAAGGCGATGGCAACAGTTCGCATGACCCTGTTGACCAGTCTAGCTATGACAATTGAATGAGTGAACATAAAAACCAGTTAAGTAACGAAATAAGTTTTGAATTCAGCTATTTTAAAAAATAAACCTGCTTGGAGTAAGACCTACGAAAACAGGTTCAATCCACCATTTTCTACATAAGGAATGCATATACCAAGGTAGGTATATTACAGTTGTTATCCTTTTGTTTGATGTCTTTTATCTTTTGATTTTGCAATTTGAGTTGGGTACTTTCCGTTTTGAATTTTTCTCGGAGTAATTTTGTGATTTTACTTGTACTACTGTTGCCTTTATTTAGAGAGATAAAGAATACCTGATAGGAAACACAAGCACGGAAAAATCGTATCAATTGGGAGATATATACTCCGTACGTAGGTGCTGCTGGCACGTTGCTACTTAGAAATGGAAAGTTCACAATTTGAAAGCTGAAACCATCTCTTTTGTCGTGAAGTGTTGTTTTCAACCGACCCTTCTTGTCAATTTCTAGATGTAAGTCAAGTATAAGACCGATATAACTGTATCCGTTGTATCCTTTATCTGTAGTTCGATGGTATAAATGCGTTCAACATATTCACCAAATTTTGAAATTATTTAATGCGAGAACATCATCTATATAGCCGAAAGTAAAGTTCATGGATATTGCTAACTTTTTATCTTTCTTCCTGAGAAGTTCCTGTATGATTTTAATTTTGGGTGTTTTAACGCCACTTTTAAGCACCACATTTAGGCTATTTCGTGGCGGCCAGTTTTTATTGGTGGAGACAAGATATTTGTATCTACGTTGGCCATATTTTTTATGAAACAAAGCAATACCAACTCTTTCAATTTGTCTTTTAGTTTGGAATGTTGAATACTTATGTAAAGTGTAGAAAAGTCAAATGTTTTAATACTGTTGCAAGATGAAAGAGAGTTAGATTGTATGTACTCTAAAAGATCTTTGGAATTTTTAGCATTCACATCTAATTCACGCCACCTCTAGAATAGGCAGTTTCACAATAACTTTGAAGCCCGGCTTTGACTGCTGATAAAACAGATGTTAATAATTTAGAAAGAGGTTTCATGGAACACTTGGAAGACACAGCAATATACTGTTGTTTGTAAGGACACTTACGTAGTTTAGGTATCCAATACAGTGATGGAAGATCCAGTTCTTCATCTTTGGTTGAAATTCCAAAGGAACATAGAACAGATCTATGATCATCCAGGATTTTCTCTTTGGTAAATGTCGTGAGGGTATATGTTGAGTTTCTAAGTAAATTGTCAATACCTAATTCGTTTATCAAGCTGTTAATGTTATAAGTTTTACATACAAAACAATATTGTTTGGGGCTTTATCTGCGGGGACACCAACATATTTGTCATGGAGGTAGGATAAGTGTTTTGAAATATTTGGGTATTTAACTACTGACGTAGCATGGGCATTGATAGGCTCATTCAGTTTCTTAATTCTGATTTGTATCAACGACCTCACAGCCTTAATCCAGTCGGAAAGAGTGTATACGTCTCCCTTCTCGCGTCAAGCCCATTGCCTGGCATAATCCTCGACTGAATCCATCAAAATTTTGAAGTTGTATTTTCAATTGATGGATTTATGCTCACGATATTTCGGTCCTTTTGATAACACATTTCACAGGGAAGTGTTATTTACAATGTTGCAGTCACGGCACTGGTAATAACGTGGCCAGTCGGATTATATGTGAATTGGGAACTAGCACAAGTGCAATCAGGAGGATTAGACTTGAAGTCGTCAATATTAAGATCTTGCAAAACGTAATTGAAAATTTTAGTTGCAATAGACAACATAAGTTAAAAAAAGAGACACCATCACGATCATGATCAACACAATATAATGTATAAATTATGAATGATATGGACTGCCTACTAAATCATCTAAGGTTTTGTTTCTATCTATCTTATTCAACACTATTGAATGGAATGTAAGCTCGATTTTAAATATGTGCAATTTCAAATTTTAAATGTTCAAATACCATACAGGTTTTTCCTACTTGTTCTATCTCAGACAAAAGTAATTCAATGGACCCTGAATTCCAATTAACTATTTAACATTGCGAACAAATTTTGATACAAAAAATGCCCCTTCTTCAAAACAATATTTAACCTCTGAGTGCTGATTTGAAAATTTAAAAACAAATCAATGGTTAATTTCTGAATTGAACTGCTGTTTCCAATTAAAACTAATATTTTTAATGAAAGACAAAATTCAGCATCTCGATCAATCTTTTGAGGCGAGATGTATAGAGACACAGACACGTTAACTTTTATTTCTATAGAAGTCGCTCTTCACTATACTACTACCTGTCGATACATTTATTTTTGGCATTGCACAAGTCATGTCTTCTTTCACTATTAATGACGTTAAAATACTAAATCCCTGTGATGTGTTTTAGTCGATTTTAGTCTCTGATGCATGATTTTTTATTATTAATTGGTTTTGGCTTTTAACTAGCTGTCAGTAACTGCGAGTACTCTCAAATCGTATTTTCTTGTTAATTCGACCTGTTGATACTGTTTATAATGCTTTTTTGTTATTTTTTATTTATATGGATCTTGTCTGTACACCAGCTTTGATTATTTGTAATATCTTCAATTTTTCACTTATTCTTACAACATTTGTATAAACTTCAAGATTATAAAAAAAACGGTTTTTTTCTAAAGTGAACATTGATTGGTTAAATATTTCTAAGTCATGTCCTGTGTTTGAATTTGTTTGTTAGCTTTTTGGTCATGAATGTTTGTCTCTAATATTTAATTAACTGGGCATTTGTATTCAGATATCGCAGATCAAATTTATTCGTTCATTGTTTAATCATACGTTTTTTGATTGAGTTAAGTCTGCCAATTGATATTTTTTCGTATGTTTTTCTTTGTTGTGATGTTATGCTATTGTTTCAGAAAAAGGGAGAAGGTTTGGATCCATTAAAACGTTTAATCCCGCTGCAAATGTTTGCACCTGTCCTAAGTCAGGAATCTGATGTACAGTAGTTGTCGTTTGTTTATGTAATATACGTGTTTCTCGTTTCTCGTTTTGTTTATATAGATTAGACCGTTGGTTTTCCCGGTTGAATGGTTTTACACTAGTAATTTTGGGGCCCTTTATAGCTTGTTGTTCGGTGTGATCCAAGGCTCCGTGTTGAAGGCCGTACTTTAACCTATAATGGTTTACTTTTTAAATTGTTATTTGTATGGAGAGTTGTCTCATTGGCACTCACACCACATCTTCCTATATCTATATAGTTAATATCCTAATATGTTTTAAGTAAATAATTTTAATGACATTAAAGTACACATGAATTCAACTAGAATGATCTGCCGAACTACATACAAAGTGAAATTAAATATATCTGTCATTTTTATCACATAATGAGAGCCTTTTTAGGTCCTCCTCTTTAAAATACCTCCTTTTTTCCTATAAAAATAGTTGCTTAAATCTATGGGAAAAGGCTTAAAGAAGGTTTTCTCCAGTAATATCTGTATGTAGTATTCTTTCATATTGTCAAAAGTAGTAAACCACTATAAAAAGTAACATAACACCATAAAAAATCTTTTTCTCGAGATATATCATCTTGTTTTCGGGATATTACGTTTTTCTCGTATTTCTCGGGAAATCGTGGTACCGCATCAGAAGTTGGTTGACCGTTATGGAATATCCGTTTCACAGATGATATCGGACTATTTACCGGCTTTGAAATAACATGAGCAACACGACGGGTGCCACATGTGGAGCAGCAGAATCTGCTTACCCTTCCGGAGCACATGATGTCACTCCCAGTTTTCGACGGGGTTCGTGTTGCTGTTGTACCCCTATTTGTGACATTTATACCTATTGTGTCTGATTGTTTTGTTATCACATTGTTGTCAATATATTGGAATTTGAAGCGACAGTCATAAAAGTGAGAGGATTAGCTAGCTTTAAAACCAAGCTTAACCCACCATTTTCTACATAAGAAAAGGCCTGTACCAAGTCAGGAATATGACAGTTGTTATCCATTTTGAACGGAGTTCAGTGTTTTTTGTGATTTTGCTTTTTTTTTTTTATAAATCCTTGGTTACCTGTGATGTCTACAGGACAGGATACAAATAAAGGCAACAGTAGTATACCGATGTTCAAAATTCATAAATCGACAGAGTAAAAACAAATCCGGGTTACAGACTAAAACTGAGGGAAACGTATTAAATAGAAGAGAACTACGACACAACAGAGACACAACACCGAAATGTAACAGATTTAGAAACGAACTATAATGTAACAATGGCCACTTTCCTGACTTGGTACAGGGCATTTTATGAAAAAAATGGTGGGTTGAACCTGGTTTTGTGGCATGCCAAACCTTTCGCTTTAATGGCAGTGTTAATTATAACATTAAAAGGACAACATTACACGACAGGGTTACAATAAATAAACAGATAAATGGGAGAAAATATAGGACAGAGAAACAAACAAATAATATCCATCAAAAGTTAACAGGTTAAAAAATATTTTTATGCGCCAGACGCGCGCTACATCAACACAAAACTATGCTCAGATGTAAAAAGTTTGAAAGCACAACAACTACAAAGTTGAAAATCCTCAAGGACCAAAAGTTCCAAAAAGTTGTGAGGCCAGGGTTATCCGCCTAGGACAAAAACACCATTATTATCAAGAATAATACATAGTTTTGCAAATAGTAAATTTTATAAAATGACTATATAATAGATATACATGAATAATTCTTATATGATTTGCATATCTGTAAATACTTGAATTGGATTGGTCAATAAGAATTTTTCTCTTGGTTTACACTTCGATAAACCATGTTTCCGAAACTACTTTCGTATTTTTTCATGCGCAATAGACATTCTTTCAGGTCAGCAAATTGAGCTGAAAAAACAAATGCATAACAATTTTTTCTATTCTAATGCATATAAAACAAAAAAGAAATAAAATTAATGCACTAAAGTTTTGAAAAATGAAAAATAAAAAATGAAATTTCAATAAAATTCAGCGAAAATTCATGAATGATTTGGCGAATTTCCGTCATGGCAAAACACGACGTCATACAAATAAAAACTTTCAAGGGAAAGATTATTTCGTTACGTGTACGCTTCAAATTCGGATAATTACTCATTAAAATGAAATTTTGAAGGTAGGTGCTATTCTATTTAAGAGATAACTGTATTGTATTTGAAGCTTTAAGGACGTCCATCGGTAGTTTTACTGTCGCAAATTTAGTTTACCTGGCGACGCGTAGCGGAGACAGGTAAACAGGTATTTGCGACAGTAAAACTACCGATGGACGTCCGAAAAGCTTCAAATACAATACAGTTATCTCTATTCTAATGCAAAACAAGTTCATAATTAAATTTCAATCATTATTTCAGTGTAAAATCTTCATTAAAGAAAATTCCGCGAAAAGATGTTATCTTCTTTGGTCCCTACACTAGGTGACGTCATAGGTATGCTTCCGTCGTCAAACATAAACACCGGGCGTTTTCTGGCTTCTGTGCCGCTTCAAAATGTAATAAAATTTGATAAAAAGAAGATTTTTAGGCGCAAAAAGTGAGTTTTGTGTTTATTATTGTAGAAATTACATGTCAATACATTCCGAAATTCAAAATGTCGGCTTCCTTAGTTACAGACAAGGAGAATTTTACGCTTGCTGTCATCCAATCAGAACAATTGTTACAAAATAATTGCATTAGAATTTAATTTCTGTTGCATTTATAGAACATTTTTGGATTTTAGAAAGGCAAAATGGCGGCCAACTCCTTAGTTACGACCTGTCCGTTACGCATGTGATTATTATTATAGTAGCCTTTACACAAAAAAATGTTAATAAAAAAATCGCGATCATTTGGCTAAAGAATTATAAGGATTAAACACATTTTTTTCTAGAGATAAGATAGCTCTTACTCACAAACTTTACATAAAAGTCCTTCGGACTTTTATTCAGTTTGTGAGTTAATCGCCCCGGTTTACACATCAATAACCTCTAGAAAAATTTTGTTTAATCCTATATTAAACTGAAGTGGTGACTAGCTATAGAATAAAAACGAATACTGAACAGATATATCTTGTTAAGGAGGGGTATTTGCGAAAAATACCAGTCGAGAGAATGTTAAATTTCACGAGCCGTTCATTCTCAAGTTTACTAAATGAACTGGATGAGTAGTTATCCCCAACACAACACACGAATACAACAGAAAAAACTACGATTAACAACTACAAACATTAAGATATTTGACAAAATCCGATGATAACAACAAACACAACATCAAAACCCAACAAATTAATTTGGGATGGAAAAGTACAGTGCCACGTTTTAAAGCAATACTAATTCAAACTCAGTAAAACAGTCACATTCGGGAATAAGTCACGTTTGGTAATAAAAAGATCAGACGACGTAATGACAAACCACAATCTAACACGTGGTAAAATGTCCATAGTTAGTTTGGACAAAGATACATCGTATGGATCAACCAATTCGTAAAATTTACGGAGTGTCAATTTTAATCTGTCCTCCTCATAACTTTGTTGGAGCAGTTCTGAGTTAGGAGCACACTCCTGTATAAAAAGTCCGTATAGTGTGAACATGCACGAGAATAACGTATTAATTGAGATATGTAAACACCATACGAGGGGGCAGAGGGTATGTTACTGCTGAGAAATGGGAAATTGATAATTTGGAAGTTGAAATCGTCCCGTTTATCATAGATTTTCGTGTGAAGTAGTCCATCTGTGTCAATATTGAGGAAAAGATCAAGGTATTAGGCAGTCCTTCTAGTATCATTAGTATCCTTACTGGGATATATAAGATGCAAGTATTGGCTGAAATATGGGTTATTCAGTGATAGGACATCATCAATATATCGGAAAGAGAAATTAAAGAATTTCGCAAGGTACTTTTTCTGTTTGTCTTTTAGAAAGGTTCGAATGAATTTTGCTTCATACAAGTGCGAAAACAAATCGGCTAGTAGGGGTGCACAATTAGTACTCATTGGAATACCGATTGTCTGTTGAAATAAGAATCCTCCAATCTCAACAAATATATTGTCGATCAAAATGTCCAGCATTTTTATAATATCATCTTCAGTATATTTTCTGGTAGATTCAGTGTGGTTCTTCACAAAATATGAATTATTGTAACCCAAAACACGAAATTTGTATCTACGATTCCCATTTTTATAGAAATAGCTCTGTTTAATGAGATGGTGGAGTCGATCTTTCAACTGAGCATGGGGAATAGTGGTGTAAAGGGTCGAAAAATATAAAGTCTTTATGTTGCTGCAAAATTGCAAAGATTTGTGATGGAAGATTAAGCAGTAGATCTTTCGAAGTTTTGAGAATCCACATCTGGTTAACACCATTGGTACAATATATCTCATCACAATATTTTTGAAGCCCACCTTTAATTGTAAAAAGAATAGTAGTCAGTATTTTAGAAAGATGTTTAGTCGAACATTTTGACGATCCAGCTATGTATCGTACTTTATATAGAGTTTTGTGTAGTTTTGGTATCAAGTATAATGATGGTAAATTTTATTCGTCTTCTTTGATGTTGATACCAAAAGAAAGAAGGACAGATTTGTGATTTTGCAAAATCTCGTCCTTGGTAAATGACAACATATTTGTCATGCAAAGAGGATATTGCATCCACAACATCCGGATTCTTGAAAGGGTTAGTAACTCTTGTGCTAATAGTACATCGTAACTTTTGAATGCGCTTCTGAATGCACGATCGAATAGCTTTGATCCATTCAGACAAAGTGTCCAGTTCTGGTTCGTCTGGTTCGCGCTTCACCCATTTTCTTGCATAGTCCTCAACGGCATCCATCAGTAACTTGAAGTTTTTTTCAAGTTGATAGGCTGGGGAATTCTATATTTTGGCCCCTTGGCTAACTACTCTTTTAGTTGTTCATTGGTAACGATGACAAGGTCACCAGTAATAACATGACCAGCTGGACTATAATTGTATTGTGACGATGCACATGAGCAATCCGGAGGCTTGGATTTCACATCTTTGAGGTGTAAGGCCTCTAAAACCCTCTTGTGGTTGAAAATCTTGGATGCAATAGCCTTGGTGTAAGTATAAGAAATAACAGGTGTAGCTTTATTTTTGAAGTAATTAGGTATAGTTTTTTGTAAAGATTTCTGATGGAAAATATAGCTAATATTTACAGCATCTAAACCTTTATTGGCAAATTCTACATTGAAAAAAATACGTTTTTCCTAATTTTTGGATGTAGTCGATACTGGTTTGAATAGTCTATGGTTGGCAATGTCCATGGTTATTGAAACAAATCTATACAAAATAGAACGAGAATCAGTAACGGAAGTATTTTGGGCCTCTTAAATAGTAAAAAAAGTTTTGACAATGGAATGGAGTATAATTTAGCTCTGATATGATGGATTCCTAAAGGTTTTTGAACATACGTTAACAGACTATCATTTGTCACGGTGCTATATATTTTCTGTGACCATGACTTCTATTTCGTCGAGCAGAAATATTAAATAATTGTAATGTATTGACAGTACTACACCTGGGACTAGACAAAATACCTACACCATCAATCTTGTCATTGCATCCATAGGGAATGGCTGTTCCCAGCTCTTTTATCCACAAGTTTTTTCTTTGTAAACGATATGGTGTACTCAATATGGGGTTATTTGTTGAATGATATATTTTCTCTATAATCCGGACTTTCATTTCATTAAAACAATGGAATGGTCAGGCTGATTGAAATGTACAAATTTGACCTATTACACTTTACACAAGTATTCATCATTCCAAACTAAAATACAGATTGAAAGAGTTGGTCCAGCTTTGTTTACTTTCCGCAATATGAATGATGTTCTCTACTGAATAATTCAAAATTGGGTGACTATATATCTTGAACTCATCTATACCATAGAACCTTAGATAAAGGATACAATAGATACAGTAAAGTCTGTCTCGTATCTAAATTTAATCTAAAATTTACAATGAGAGTCGGTTGAAAACAAGACTTTTCGACAAAAGATATTATTTCATCTTCCCAATTGTGAACTTTCCATTTCTATAAAGCAAAATGTCAGCAGCGAATATATACGGAGTATATATCTCCAAGTTTATACGATATTCCAGGTCTTGTATTTCCTATCATTTTTTTCCTTGATAGATGATTGCTTCTGACAACGAGGTTATTAAACCGAGAGTTCGGAACTTCCAAGAGGTTGCAATAATCCCTTCGATAGTATAACAAACGCCATTACAAGTCTGTTTACTGTTAAGGAAAATCCGTTACACAGTTCTTATTTCGTAATACATATCTTCCTCTTTTTCATGATCTGCTTACCCTTCCGGAGCACCTCCAGCGTTTTCAATTTCTATGTTGTGTGTTGTGTACTATTATTTGTCTGTTGGACTTTTGAGCCATGACGTTGTCAGTTTATTTTTGACTTCTAAGTTTAAATATCCCTTTCGTATCTTTCATCTCTCTTTTTCGAAAAGTTGGTGTTGCTTTCCATTTTCCCTTGTAACTTCATTGGATTCGCCGAAACGGCCAAATTTGTTGTTTTGCTTAATTCATAATGGCATTTCGCGTAGTGTAATGAACAATTATCATTTGATAATATTGACACATTAAGAAATAGCCTTCAGGAAATTACATCAAATTATGTAGACGACAGTGTGCCAAACTACTAATATTCTATATAAGGTTTGGATAATAAAGTTTATTCAATATATTCCCTTAATGAACTAAGACAGGCAACTAGTCGGGTATCACAAAATTCTGACCGTGAGATTTACCTTCTAAGCCAGACACAATGCCTACAATGTCACATGATAAACATATAATAAAACGAATCCTATCAACCGATAGTCTGACATTGATACATCAAATTGAATTATAAGGAGTCCTTCTGATAACTTTGAGTGTCTATTTAATCCCATAGTAGTTTCTTCCGATGTTTTCTCCATTTCGGATTTTTACAGTAGTGTTTGTTTCTACTGGCACATGAGCTGAACTTATTGTGGCTGAACGGTTCTAAAATTTGTATTATTTGTATATTAATAAATTACTAAGTAGATTGAAGTCGATTTTGGAGGATGATTCAGAATGGTGAAAGAAGGTCATTGTTTATTCGTAACCTATTATTAAGTTTTGCAATAGTTTATCATGCTTGTTTAATCTTGATTGTAATAAGGACCAATCGAGATCCCCGCCGAAAATTATTTTATAGATATTCTGATAGTTTTGTATTATATCATAGACTATTTCTAGATATTTAGAGTATTCATATGACGAGTTTTTGCCGTTTGATGGTAAGTATGCATGATTGTAGTTTGGGGATAGAGTAATTGCTACAGTTCTTTTCCATCTTCTAATTTCTTAACATTCCCACTCCATGAGATTGTCCTGAAAAAAAGACAACTGATCGGCCCTTTGGAAATGTTGGCCCGTCTAATGGGTCGTTAGAGTCGTGACAGCGTGTGAAGTTGTCAAAATTTGGTAATATTTCAGAGAGAAAGTGTTTTACGGATTCCAATAAAAAGTTGTCTTGAATGCATAGAATTTTGTAATCGGATGAAAAAGAAGCCAAAAATTTCAAACTTACATGTAAATAGATCGCTCGTCTCATCCCGACTACAAGTATATCATTTATTCGTGTCGGGTCGTAATGGCTGGTAGTTTTTTTTTTTACTTGAGACCGACTTGCCGTCAAGGAAGGATTTGAATTAATGTGTTTTCAATTTGTTCTTCCTGTATATCCGGGCCTTTTGGTTGTGTGTATGAAATATGGTATAATCTTTTAAATTAACCAGTTTGAATACAATGCTGTATGTTTGGCTAATTGTATGGTTTATATTAGTAGTTTGTTGTTGCTTGTGTTGTTATATACTTGTAATGTTCTACCATCTTGTTCATTAGTTCTTACTTGATTTATATTGGTGGTGCTGGTACTGTTTATAGGAGAGGTTAACCACAATGTTGTGTTTGTTGCAAAGTTGATGTAGATTGCCTTTGTTGATTGCTTGAATGGCTAGGCCTTGTTTTTTGTGAAGGCGGTTGTTCATATTGATATATAGGTGGATAATGTTGTTGTCATTTGTGGAGTTATATGATGTCTTGATACAATTATACCATGATTTGGCAATGTTCTAAAATATGGCATTCCTCCAGTATTTAGATAGTAACGGTTGTTTTGCATTGAACAGCAATCTTGCGGAATACCTTGTTGATATATATGTCCTCCATAGAAATTATTCGAAAAATGAGTAGCGTATCCCATTTGATTTATATATGCATATTGTCCATGAAATAGTGGAAATTGAGCAAAATGTATCGGGGTTGGCTGATGAATTGTCATTCTCGATTGTACTGAGATATGTAGATTTAAAGAATGCTAAGGCTTAGAATGAAATTCAAAACAGTGTGGCTGTGGCCATTGATTGACACATTAAATTCATCCATTGACTGGGACAATTTACGTGAACGTTTGTCTGAAACGACCACTGCTCACGACGTACCTACGATAGACATTTAAACTGTGGGGTCACCAAAGGTTTCTTAACGCCTTTAATTATAAAATAATTCGAAAAATTAATCAGGAATAACCTTTATGTTTTGATTTATATAATTGATATAAATCAAAACAACGTGTTATTTCTGATTAATTTTTCGAATTACTTTATTAAGGTGTTGAGAACCTTTGGTGACCCCATAGTTTAAGTGTCTTTAAAAAGTACATATTGAGCAGTGGTCGTTACATACAAACGTTTACCTAAATTGTCCCAGTCAATGGATGAATTTAATGTGTCAATCAATGGCCACAGCCACACTGTTTTGAATTTCATTCTATATGATTTTCAAGAGAGTGTATACATTGTTCCATTAGCTCTTGTTGGTGGTTGCAAGATTGTTGTCTAGTCGAGCGTTGCACGTGTGGATGTGACAAGTACCACAGTTGCTGCTTTGCTGATTTGGTATGTTGATTTGTCAATTGTACTTGCTATAGAGTTGCTTCCTTATATTTTGTTTGGAGTTTCTGTATTGTTTTTCATAATTGGTGACGTGTTTTGCATAGTTCCAATCACTCTTTTTAGTTTGTTTGCTCTCAATCGATTACTGTTGCCTTTATTTAGTTATAGACTTTTATTTTCTAGACTAAGAATTCTCTCAGTTCTCTCTGTGAGTTTGATATACTTTTTCATTGATATTTCGTTTTATCTATCATAATCTTGGATATAATAGTTTAGCACATTGCTGTTTACATGCTTTGGTGTAGTGTCATGACGGCTATTGTTAAAATGTCAATTTTTCATTACACTGTGCGCTGTTGAAATATTTGTTTGTATATATTGTCAATGGCTGATGAAAGTTTATTGGCACTTTGAAATGTAACCATTGGTCACAAGAGTCAAATGCAATACATTCAACGGTTACATCTGCTTCTCGTATAGGGCATATTCATGAATTGTAACTGTTCACGTTTAATGTTATATTAGTATTTATTATGCAGTTTGTGTTGTTATCATTGTATTCAAATGGATGCCCAGATTTTGCAATTGTTGCTTCTGACTGCTACACGTGCGAGTCATCTGTTAGAGCTTGTTATTCACGTATGCTTGTTCTTGAAACATTATTCTCTGTTTTGTGTGTGTTGCTCAACTGTGTTAAAATGTTTTGATTGATCACATCCTATGTTTTTGAGATTTAATTACATAGTTCTCTTAGTATGTCATTGACAAATTTAATATATCTACACGATTTCCATTTACGATCGTTGTATTGGTGGAATGTGTAGCAGTTTACATTGAAATTTAACTGATTACCATCGTTATTCTAATGGAAGACTTTGTAGCAATGATCTATAAATGAGTTTAAATTGTCTATCCCAGTTTGTCTTTTGTCTAGAATTTCTAATTTTGCTAGCTCATATGCCGCCGTACTACTGGTATATATTAGCACAAAATTTTTACTGACTTTTATTTCATATTTAATGTGTTCACGGTGACAGTTGTCATGCTATTTTGTCTATTCAAGTGATATAGTCTGTTATAGGCAATAGAGTTTGCAGGTAGCGCTTTGGAGAGCTACCCATTCATAGAACGAGACGTCGTCATACCTGTTTTAAAAATGAGCCAGGATATTCACAAAATAGTTCTTTTTTCAGGGTCGTAGTGAAAACTCTCACAATCGCACTGTGAACGATCAAATAGTATTTGAACACCTTCCAAAAATAGATGTCTGATAAAGATACTGGGAATAAGATGGCCCGATAATAACAATGATGCGTGAACTAAACAGACATGATAAATAAAATAGTCAAAATATGGGTACAGCAGTCATCATCGTGTTACAATTTTAAAAGAACCAATGTCGGGTAAATTTCCATCTTATTCCTGTTTCATGATCTTTAACTGTTTTCTTCATGACGTAGTCCATGGCGAACAGGAATAAGAAACCAGCCATCACACATTCTTGTTTTACTTTGTTTTTACTTTAAACCATTCCTATTGTGTTCCTTCGTCAATGAATGCACTCATGTGATGAGTTTGTCTGGGATGTGGTATGCTAAATGAACCATAAGCTTTTTCCTGTGGATGGAATTAAATGCTTGTTCAAAGTCTACAAAGTTGATGTACAAAGGAACGTTCCATTCGGAACATTGCTCTATGATGTTTCTTACAGTGAAAAGTTGTTCGGTATTGTTTTCCCCCTTATGAAACTAAATTGTTCTTGCCTTATCTCTCCATCTATTCCTTCTAGTATTCTTTGAATGATGCAAATTGTTCTTGTAACTTCATATACTGTTTTCGTTATACTATTGCTTGCTGCTTTTTCTGCTTCTTCTATTAAGTTGTCTGTCCATTGCCTTTTGTCGTTTCTCATACCTTTCTTAACCTCCTTGTCTGTTTTACTATACTTGGCATTTAAACTGTCCTTAACTCGTTCTGATCTACTGTTGTTACTTTTTTCCTTTAGTTGTCTTCTTTCATCTACAAGTTTCCATGACTCATTGGAGATCCAGGGCTTGAGCCCACGTTCTTTGAAACCTAAGGTATTAGTTGCTGTTTTTATAGCATTTTGTTATTCCTTCCCAGAATGTTTCTATGTCCGCTAGAGTTGGAAGTTGTTCTTTGGCTCAATCGAAAATGCTTTTCTTACACTTGGACGTTGTAGTTCGGAGGTATCGATTCTATTCCTTGAAGAATCTAATACAGTTTTGTATTTCTTAAGTTTTATTCTCAATTTGCATTTGAGGAGTTCGTGATCGCTGCCAATGTCTGCTCATCTCATTTTCCTTGTGTCCAGTCTTTAAGTTCTGGATTGTCTAGTAACCAGAATATGGTCTATTTGATTTTCTGTTTTCTTGTTCGGTGATATCCATGTTACTTTGTGTTTGTCTTTATGTGGAAATATTGTGCCAGTAATGACTAAGATGTTCCTTAGGAATATATCAATATCAAGGAGGTTTTCACCATTGTCATTCCTTCTTCCTATTTCATGCCTTCCCATGATGTTCTCCTGACTTCATTGTTCATCTCAACCTTTGTATTAAAGTCTCCCATTACTAAGTTGATGCAATGTTTATGTGTTCCTACTATGACTCTATCGAGCTGTTCTATGAGGCTTTCTTTTGTTTAATCTATAGCATCGTTGATCGGTGTATATATAGTTATGATACTAATTTTATGTGTTGTTGTGTGAAATATGGCATACATTAATCTCTCAGTGAATGGCTCCCATTTAACTAGTGCCTCCCAAACGCCCAAATATATTTTCACTTTCTAAAATAGAAAAACATCGCAAAGTTTGGTCATTGTAGTAACGAGTTACTTAATGGTTGTTAGAGCATATTACATAAGTCAAAACGAGTGTAGAAACCTTACTGAAACAGATAATATGGTACAAAATGTCTTTGCTAGTAAGCATGTGTGTTGGTGGTTGTTGATTAGTCAAGTTTACTATGCCGTTAGTCTATCTCGCCTATAATGATGTGTTGATCAATCACACTGAATTTATGCTATGCTGTTGGTTTTAGTTTATTCATGCATATATACTATGGCGTTTATGTCTGCTTTGATGGGACCTGATATTTTGAATCAAAACCAGTGGCGGATCCAGGGGGGGGGGGTTCCGGGGGTGCGCACCCCCCCTTTATTTTTGCCGATCAATGCATTTGTATCGGGACATATGTTTTGCACCCCCCCTTTGCCCTGGGTTAGCACCCCCCCTTTCGAAAATTCCTGCATCCGCCCCTGAAAACTATTTAGTTTACTATAGCTGTCGACCAATAAAACTAATAACATACCGTGGTATTGACCTATCAAGCAGAAATCATAACAGGGAGTTTTTATTCAAATTTATAGCTGTGTCATTATATTTTCATCTATCAAAGTTAGGCTAAACAATTATCTTCATTTATCAAGTTTAATTTAGTTTATATATATATAATGTTGATATATATGACATTATGCAGGTTTAATTTAAGCTAACAATACTATTAATTTCTTCCTTATGAAATTGAACATTGTGACGTAGGACTGTATTGTTTTGGCAAATTTGTGGGTTTCTTTCTGTATAAACTTATAATTGGTATAGTTTGTTGTTGAATATCTTTATATATATATATTAAACTTATTTATAGTTAGGAGATGGTTATCTATACTATGATAAAGGAAGGCTGATCCTTGAAGTAATTGTAAAAGGTTCAAATGCATAAAGATTGAACGACAATCTTTTTGAATATTTCTGTAATCTAAAAGAGCATTCCCAAAGAAAAACGCACTGTACATCGTATGTATGATATTCCAAGACTTTCTGATTTTAGCTTACGTATTCTAAAACGTATTTCATTCTTTTTTAATAGACTGGATAAATGGATCTTGTCAATATAATATTTCCATGAACTAACCGATAACGTACCGAGAGCACAAAAATAAATAATTGATATCCAATTTGTATTTCGACTATTATATTATCTTTGTTGTATATTTGTGTACAAGATACAAGTTTGTACAAATTAGTATTTGTACAGGGTTTTTGTACAAGTTCATTTTTTTTACACATACCTTCTTGCACCAGGTGATAAAAGTTTATCTTCTAAATGATGTATCCGTTTAATGTCTTAAATTCAAATGTATATACGTCAACCTAACATTTAGTGCTACTTCTTTGACCTAAAACTCGAAATGAGGATACCTGAATGGTTTGAATTATAATTTTATTTTTCTCCTCATACAAAAATCATACCCTTGAAAAGTATGTTTGTTTTCTAATGATTTTGTATCAACGCTCAGTATTAGACTATCATGTAGATGTGGAAATATGACAGAAATATGAAAAAGAGACTGTGCGCTTGCATCTTCCATTTGTGTGAAGCGGTTCATAAAACACTGATAATTGGTACAAAACATCTGTACAAGTTATAATTTGTACAACATTATAACTTGAACACAACATATATACGATGAGACGCAAGCAGAAAATTTACAAAATTTTCAAAGTTGTGCATGTAATTTATCGTAGTAAAAAAAAGAGCTGCATTAGGGTGATATCTAACGCAGCTGTTGTGACAGAGTTAAGCAGGGTGAACCAATGTCTCCCCTTTTGTTTCCGTTGTTTATCAATGATACATATTGCCAGAATGATGGAACAATTTTATAAATAAATGGTTTGTCAATCAAAATTAGAATACCGTGTTTTCAAGAAATTATAGTTACACAGACCACCAACATAAGCATTGACATCCAATTGTCAGCAGATTTTGAAATTTAGGTTTTATTTAAAGAAATTTTGATAAATACAAAAAAAGTATTACGAATAAAACTTTTAAAGATAAAATTAACATTTAAGGTGGTACCAAACACCTTGACTAAGATATAGTTTAGCTCGTTTGATTTTCATACAATTTTTACAAAATATCTACTTTGACCCTTTGACAAAAATATGAAAATTTCAAAAACCTTGAACCACACAGTTTCCCTGAAAAATTCATTGGATTTATAACAGTTTGACAAACATTAATTTTGATCTTTGAGAAGCTTAATATTTCCTGAACACTACAACGTGATTAAAACGTTTGGCTGATTTTTACAGAGTTATCTCCATGTAGTGTGCGGTTCCATCTTAATTGTTATTTCTATAATTTGTTTACAGCGTTGAGTTATTATATTGTTGATCGATCAAAATACAGACGTTGTTTAAAATTCTGTGCACAAGACTTGTATACAAGGACAAGTAATTAATGCACGATACAAACATGTACATGTAATTTAAATTATAATATGTTATAGGTGCTTCAAATACAAATGATTTGAGTAGCTTTTAATCGAAATAATAAAAACAATGATGATGGTGGTAATGATAATGATCACAATAATGAAAACAATGATTAACAAATATGTAAGGAGTCCTCTCAAAATGCTTAACCAAAATGTTTATATAGTATAGGTTATATTGGAATTTAATTATTTTCTAATCTTCTTGTGATTGGAAGTACTCATAAAAATACAATAAAACGTTTCATGGTAACAACTTTTGATAAAACCATTGATGACCAACTAACATGTTTGTCTTTCTACGGTAAAGTGTATACAAGTACATAAATGGATTGTCATTAATCATAATATTAATGACACTACAAGTCAAAGTGCGTGTATTATACTGTTGTGATGCGCACGTCTACTCCGTGTCGCACTATAGCTGGAAGAAAAACACCGAGAAAATTTGAAATTATGACTGTAGTGAGTGAAAATTCTGACGAAAATCAACAACAAATGGAGAATGGGGATTGTAGTCAGCATGTGCCTCCTATTATACGTGAGAAGAAGATTTCGACAATAAGTAGAATTTCCAAAAAGAGCATTCAGCAGAAAATTTATAAGAAAGGAAAAGTGAAATTTGACAAGTCCACTAAAGCGTACACAAAAAGTACACCTCGACTTGTAGAACGTAGTGGCAGTTGTAATATAGTATCAAGGACTATAAATGGAAAACAAACATCAGTCTTCACGGATTTCTTCATGACTCTGATTGAAACTAAATGGAGACTTGTTCTTCCTATATTTGGTATGAGTGTTATTATTTCCTGGATTGCTTATGCTGGAATATTTTACGGGATATCATCAGCTCATGGTGATTTTAATGAGGACGTAGTTGCAGGTCATAAAAACTGTATTGCTAATGCCGAAGACTTTTTCGCCATTTTATTGTTTTCTATGGAAACCCAAACGACGATTGGATATGGTTCGAGGTATGTAACTGATGATTGTCCTGGAGCTATATTTGTTATTATGTTACAGTCAATATGGGGTGCATTGTTACAGGCACTCCTAACAGGATTAGTTATTGCAAAAATTCAGAAACCATCAAAACGAGGAAACACTATATTGTTTAGCAAGTATATTTGTATTTCTCAGGAACACGATGGAAAATACCTGTCCATTCGAATAGCCGATCTTCAAAAGTCTAATATGATTGAAACAAGCACACGTGCTGTTTGTGTGGTGAGTACCCTGACGACTGATGGTGATTTTATTTCACACTTCCGGCATGATATGGAGTTTAAACTGGACAAAAAGTACAGTAGGATACAGCTACAATGGCCTGTAGTCCTTACAACCCGCCTACAACCACACAGTCCTTTATACAATATGGACGAAGACGATTTAAGAAATTCTGACCTTGAACTCATTATTTTAATGGATGGTATCATAGAATCAACTGGAATGACCGTTCAGACAAGGACATCCTATATACCAAGCGAATTTCAATGGCAGCATAAATTCAAACCAATGATTGCAAATATTAATTCATCGGGAGTTTGTGAATTTACTTTAAAACTTTTTCATGAAACCGAGGAAATTGAGGAAGAAATTAATTATGAGCCATATCATAAACTTAAAAGAATAAATCGAAGTCAGTCTTCGAAATGTTCCGAAAATGGAAGAACTGAGTCTGGTTTTAGTGAAGGCATAGATACTGATGTATCTTCATGTTGTAGCGATTTTTCAGTATTTGATACAAAATATATTTGACTATACATATTTCTTGTGACGTTTTCAAATAAAAAAGATTATAACTCAGTTGTTTTAATTAATTGAAAAACAGAAATATAATGTAAGCATCTTAGTAATACCCTTACTCTTTTTGTAACAAACAAAATATCACTAACTTTTAAGGATTTATAGTTATTGGGGTTGCAATGTGTAACATTTTGCACTTAATTATGTTAATTACTTAATTATCTGAGAAAGAACAAATACAAGTGAAATATGGAGAAGAAGGTGGCTTTACATCAAGAAAATTATTTATTTATGTACATTCATATCCTGTAGGTTGATATTATTTATAAATAAAATATTGCTTATTTGGGTCACCTTTAACTATCCATCATCTTAAGTGAAATTACTCCAATGTCAGCAGTTCATCTTAATCACATGAGTACATGAGTTATTCTAATATAAAGCCAATACTTCATGGCATTCATCTTTTACACTTCCTTTTTTTACATATTAGGGAAATTTTGTGCAAAAATAAATATGTTCTGCCCATTGTACAATTTTGGATGTGGTTTACAAAATAAAGAATAATGTCAATAAAATGATTAATTAAGAAAAATTAGCAAATAAAGAAAAAATGATTGAGTGCTAAAATAAAATGAATAAATGTAGAAAAAAAAATAGAAATGCAATACTGACAACAAAAACGAACGATCTACAGAATTAGGAAATCTTATGATTACATATAAATTTAATCATAAAAAAATGTTATTAGAATTTTGCTGAATAAACATTATTTTTAAAGAAAAATGCACCTAAAATTAAAGAATATAGAAATAAAAAAAAAACCTCATGCCTATAGTCATAAATGCCAAAATGACCGAATGTTTTATTTATTTAAAATATGCAATCTTGCAGAATACCAAACTTCAGACAATACAATATACAAATGTGTTTGACGTGATGGAGATTCGTTTTGTTGGTTGTTAGAAAATCAGCTGACCGAGTCCACACTTTAATATATGACCTGCAATCATTAAATTAAGTCTGCAAGTCTGCAGTCAGTTCACAATAAATTAAAAGAAAGTGAAATAGCTCTGAAGTTCATTCCAGTTTCAATATTTTGCTACACCTTTTATATTATCAAATATATACACCAAATCATCATTATGGTATTACAATTCGAAACAGTGCATCATATGTCTTCACTGGTGTCAAAGCAAGGTATGAATTGTCAGATTTCATATTTAATTATAAATTGGTTCACAAAAGTTAATTTCCACAATCGTTAACTGCAAAAGTTTAGATAAGACAAAATAAAATGATCATTCAATATATTATTATTATTAATTGTTCAAAGAAATGCAAGAAAACAAAAACCCTGGTCCCGCATGCATAAAGCTGCTTAAGTTAAGATTTATTCCGAACGGACGGATTTTTCTACATGTCCCACGATAAAAGTGTTTTTATGAACACGGGCCCTATAGTGCCTCATATATAACGACTAAAATTACCTACAAAAGTAACACTTGGTTGGTAATTTATGTTAGATTGTAATTGAGATAAGAATGTCGATTGTTTTTGTCTGATATTTGATTTTCAAAGATAGTGGGGTTGATTGACTGTCGATTTCTTTACGTCGTGCGGCAATATTTAATCAATATTCTGATCTGTCCAAAATATGGATATTATCAGAATATATCTTAAATAAATTAAAACAAAGCATATTAAAAAAAATATATAAGAACAGAAACTATAAGCTAGACATCGTTTTTATTTATATTACTATTCTTATTGCTTAGTCCATAGGTGTTATATTGTCAATACAATACTTCCATGTTTAGTCAAACTCCACTCTAGAAATTTTAAAGCCCTGGGATTTAAAAAGAATCCGCCAAAAGATGCACTGATTTAATATTATAAATGAGAAAACGTAGACAATATCCAGTAAATTATGAATCTTACACATGCACCCGCCCAGTTCAGTAGACATGTTTAGAATAATTCATTATGTCTGTTTTTTCAACTCATAAAACTTTGTAATTTTTTATAAAACTAAGGTTTACAACTCCCTCGGGTAATTTTGATCCTAGACGGGTTTGCACATTCTGCTGATTTTGGCGAGATTTGCTTAACATCTTTCCTTTAAAACTAGGTTTATAAAAATTAAAATATTAAAATGAACTACATTTGGGTTTTTGTATATCTTAAGCTATGGGTGTAACTTGAAGGTATACACACCAGGAAAAATTCTATGTAGGGAATTTCCCGCCGTGAATAATCACGTATACAAGATCAAAAGAACCACTGATACCGGTTTTTTTTATCCGGCAATATAAACATCACTTCGTCATGTATATGGTTTACGTGTTGCTTTGTTTTATTATAAATAGTGCTACTCAAGGGCGGATCCAGACTTTGAGGTTAGAGGAGGGCGAAACCGTAACAATTTTTGAACGTTTTATAAGGCAATGAAATGATACTTTTTTCCGATTTTAGAGGCCATGATATTTGTCCTCAAAATAAAACAAAAAGAACTGAGCTTTTTTTTGTACAAAATTTTAGAAAATAGTTGTCATTCTGACGATATATGCTTTGAAAATTACTTCAAACCGTTTGTAATTTTCAAACAGTTAGTAAGGTTTTTTCATGTTGTAAAAATAGACATTAGACATAGACATAGGTTAGGGGAGGGTTGGAATCCCGCTAACATGTTTAACCCCGTCGCATTCTGTATTTATGTGCATGTTGCAAGTCAGGAGCATGTGATTCAGTGGTTGTCGTTTGTTGCTGTGTTGCACATTTGTTTTTCATTCATTTTTTGGTATATTAATTAGGCCGTTAGTTTTCTCGTTTGAATTGTGTAACATTTGTGATTTCGGGGCCTTTCATAACTGACTTTGCAATATGGGCTTTGTTCATTAATGAAGGCCGTACGGTGACCTATATATGTTAATTTCTGTGTCATATGGCTTCTTGTGAAGAGTTGTCCCATTAGCAATCATACCCCATCTTATTTTTATAACAACTATGAAATATTCTGTTGCACCCTCAGGTTGCACCATGTTTAAACAGTGATATACACTTTAAATATTCTGCTGCTGAAAACTAACAAAGATACTTAAAAAGTTTGGAATAAATTACAGATTTGCAGTATGCGCTCTTATAAATCTTCCTAAGTGTATCTTGCACCCAATTGCTAAGGCAGCAACCATTTGATTTTCTGGGGGGGGGGGGGGGCTATGGTTTTTTTTTTGCAAAAAAAAGTTTCCAGTTTTTGGAGAAAAAAATAATTTGTTTTTGATTCTGAATTTGTCCAGAAAAAAAAACATAGCCCCCCCCCCCCCCCCCGAAAATCAAATGGTTGCTGCCTAAGTCTATCCTGCATCAGGAAACAAACAATGACTTAACATAAAATATGTCATGCGTCATTTGTATACATTGACGTACTTAATACTGATGCCGAGTAACACACATATTTATCATTGAATCATCATGAATGACATTTTTATGGATATCAAGCCATTTCCAACAGTGTCCCTGGTTAGGGGGATTGAGCTCTCAAAAACAAATTTAACTCCGCCACATCCTGAATGTACCTGTCCTAGGCCAAGAGCATGTTATTTGGTGGTTATCGTTCGATGATGTCTGTTATATTATTGTTTAGTCCGATGATCAATCAGGCATTTGTTAGGTAAAAAATCAGCTACAGAAATCGAAAAAAGAGTGTAAGTTTGCAAAATTTAAACCTCATGTCAAGTCTACTAAATGGTGGACGAACATTAAAACGAGAAGACTTTAAATAAACTAGACACATGGTGGAACAAATAAACAAAATATACCTAAAATGAACGCTATACAAATTGATATAGCGTGTGTTCCACTAGGGTATACGTATAGCCTAGGGTCCGTCAAACTGAACGAGCAGACAAATCAGGTGTATGTATACTCAAAATCGTTAAAAGAATGTAATGCACTTAGTGGAATAGATCTATGGTTATGTGTGGCATGTTAAAATGATAATTATCTACTAATATACTCTTGCGACCATAAAACTATAAAGAGAAAAGCAAGAATGATTACCAGAATTTAATTTCTTGTGACTTCATTGGTCTCTATGGATGACTCAAAGTTTGACAGCGAGTTGAAGTAAAGAGCTCACAGTTGACAACATTGACTTATTCCTCAAATGAAATTAAAATCTATGTTTAAACTGCTATATCATGTGGTATAGTAATTAGCCCTCGTCTGGAAGATATGACCGCACAGGTTGTCCACTTTGGCGTGTAGCCACGTCCGCTCGGCCTAAATGGAGGCTTTAAGTTCTTTGTCTAATGTAACTAGAGTTAAACACTCTGCACACTAACTACCCTTGTCACCTAACAACTCTTTGAGTGGTCGGTATGTGGCCTGTTGATGGGCAGAATTATTGTTTATTTGTTCTAGTCTTGAACATGCACGAAATACTTGCCATTGGGCGTAAAGTAAACAACAAGAGTTTAACGCATGTGCATGTTATATATAACCTGCAAATATGTATCAAACAATGCGATAGAAAAAAACCAAGGCATATGAATCAAATATGAATGATAGTTAAAAGTACTGCCGACAGTGCTTAATAAAATTTCCAAAATTTTGGCTAGTGACCTTTTACACGTGCTATTATCATAGCTGTCGTAATTTGATTTTTACGCTCTCTATAAATAATAATGTAAAGTTTTTTTTAATTTTAAAAACATGTAAATATTGTTCTGGTGTAGTATGAAATTACTTGTGTACAAACAATGACAAATTGTCATCTTTTACATGTAATTTATGTTCCGTTTAATGTCACCGTACAGGTGATCATTCATTTTCTATATCTGTCTGACACGCATGCGGGATACACGGTTGTGTTGCTTAGCTAGGAATAAACATGAATGTCTTAAGCAAAGCTGGATGCTAAAATGTCTAAAAAGGACGAAAACATTATATTTTCTAATAGTCACAACAGAATTGTTAGCAAGCAGGGAAGTTATAGGGTGAAACTAGAAACTACGAGGAAAACAATATTAAAACATTACTTGAGAGATACATTTACTACTCTAGTGGACGCTAAATGGCGATGGTCAATATTATTATTTGTGAGTGGATTTTTGTTGACATGGATCACTTTTGCCATAATTTATCTCGCACTCGCTCGTAGTCATGGTGACTTAGAAAATGAAGATGAAGAAGTCTGTGTGGAAAATGTGTATGATTTTACTTCTGCACTTTTATTTTCAGTTGAAACACAGCATACAATTGGATATGGTTTTAGACATGTGACCACAGCCTGTCCACACGCTGTATTGGTGGTATTTGTTCAATTCATTCTTGGTATAGGAGTGCAATGTCTAACTGCAGCGATTGTCTTTTCAAAGCTAATTCGCTCAAAGAGGCGAGGAGACTCAGTTGTGTTTAGCCAAAAAGCTTGTTTGGCGGTTGTTGATGGGCAATGGCGTTTGATGGTAAGAGTAGCAGACTTTAGAAAATCAAAGCTCGTTGGTGTGAAAGCCAAGGGAATACTTATAAAGCGTTCTGTGGTTAACAATAAACACCATCTTGAACAAACATTCATTGATTTCGTATCAGAAGGAGGAAGTGATACTTTGACACTGTTATGGCCAGCTGTCATCTATCATACAATAAACAAAGATAGTCCATTTTGGCCACCATTGACATTGCGTAGGTTAGGAGGATATTCTGAAATTGTTGTGAGTCTTGACGGTGTTATCGAGAGTACAAGCCGGGTTGTTCAGACAAGAACATCATATATCCCCGAAGAAATTCATTATGGTTATAAATTCCAAAACATATGCCCCCAGATAACAGAAGAGGGGAAATATCAATGTAGTTACTTTGAAATTAACACAGTTTCTCCAGTGGTAACCCCACAATTGAGGAAAAGAATATCTGTTACGTCTGTATCTTCAAAGGAATCAATGTACTAACAAAATCCTAAAGTAGATGTTTTTTTTTTATATAATTTGACTCAGAAGATGGATGGATTTTACAATAAATTCAGTACATATCTACTTAGTGACATCATCCATTGTAGAAAGAAATAAAACCAAGATAACATGAGATTTCCCATGTTCTTGCGTGAAATATCTGCACATATTCTTTTACTACCAGTTATGTAAGAAAACGACACTTCGCCTGCAGCGGAATACCATTTAGACATGTTAAAGTACTTTTTTATGAACTTAGACGTAATTTGTGTGCAGTGCGCTACATTAGCTTGTATATTGTTATTACTTTCTATGACAAGTGTATTGAATTCAAATGAAAATAAATATATAATTATCTTTCATAATTATAACATGATAATGTTTATGTTTGGTGTGAAGAAACATGTTCTTCTTTGGTTTATGCATGTCCATCATATTGTCAACAAATAGAAGTCATAAATGGTGATAGATTGAAGGATTTTCTTTAATGTTTCGACTCAAAAAAACTAATCAAAGGTAGACATATACAATACACGTACATTATCGGCATCGAAATTTTACTTGTACTATATGTTTAGAAATGGCGACAAGAAAAACAAAGCAGGTCGATGCTTTCTCCGGTTTAGAAGGGAGAACCGAGTTTTGTATTAGTTATATTTCACGTACTTTATGAGTTTGTTTAATCCTCAAATTTTATATTTTATTCTTTTGTGTACAAATACTGGACTGGGCGAATCAAAAGTACTGGGAATCAAATTGAAGTGGCCTTAATGGTTCTGATGCTTTTAAATGAATCGCACTAGTTGGACGCGGACCGCGAAGAGAACACCAATACTTTTATATTAAACATTCATAGAAGATACATAGCTGTGACAATGTCTTCACAGAAAAACTATTGCTGTTTTCAATCATAATATAACAAAAGGTTACTTTATTTGGATCCACTTCATGTAACATATGCTGTGTTTGAGGATTCACTTCATGTAACATACATGTATGCTGTGTTTGAGGATTCACTTCATTTAACATATGCTGTGTTTGAGGATTCACTTCATGTAACATATGCTGTGTTTGAGGATCCACTTCATGTAACATGTGCTGTGTTTGAGGATTCACTAAAAAAAAACTTTTATAAATGCAAAATATCAAATCAACTTGAGCATATTAAATCTGTGCACAAAAAATAGAATTAGTACCTTTATTATTTAGCACAAATTACACCCATAAGAGGGCCAATTTGCTTTCTATTGAAACAGGGAGGTACAATAAACCAAAGACTTTAGCAACTGAAAGATTCTGTAATTTTGCAGAGATAAAGTAGATGAAGTACACTGTATAGAGCTCATAATATGAAAACCTTCGAGTGAAGTTTAGTATTTTCAAGAATTTATCAAAGAAGATAAATTCAGTAATGGTTAATTCAAGTCGAATATATAACTTTTTGAGTCCAGCCTTGAAGTTCATATTAACACATAATGTCAGTTGGTATTTGCAACCATAGGCAATGGAAGTATGTCATACAATAAAATAAACTTATGGTTAAATCATATCATTCATTTTCATTTCAGTTGTGAATCATGTTTTATATATATTTATAAGTTGTACACTAGGATTACTCATTGTTATACATATTGTATGTGCTTTATCCAATAAATTTATCCAATAAAATAATTCAATTTGAATAATCAAAGACTTTTTGATAGTAAAATGCCCTTGTATTAAATATGTATATGCCTGACAAAATTACGCGTATGCATGGGGTTCGTGATGCTTATTCTTTAGTTTTCTATGTTGTGTCAAGTGTACTATTGTTTGTCTGTTTGTCTTTTTTCATTTTTAGCCATGGCTTTGTCAGTTTGTTTTCGATTTGTGAGTTTGACTGTCCCTCAGGTGTCTTTCGTCCCTCTTTCACAGTTATTGATATCCCTGCAACTCATACTAATACAAATTGAATGACCATTAGCGCAAAATTTCAGTTACGCATATCTTTGCCAATTTTTTCTGGCATTATTGGTTTTTTTTTGTAGGATAAAAGCCTAATACACACAAATTTTATTATATATTTACTATTCATTAGATTCAGCTAACTAATAGAAAATTCTCAACCACCCCAAAGTGCGGTTTAACGTCCCCATTCAGACCAGATGCCGTAATGACAAAATGCCTTTTGTGAAATAATATCTCAAAAGTTGATTATTTGAAACCGTGACTTTTAATTATAATGTTTGGCCATTTAAACATAAAAAGCTAACTGAGTTGTCCATGCGATTAGTCTTTACTGAAGTTTACAAAAGAACAAAGTTATTTTTGATATTTGTTTATTTACATCTGAAATCGAGTAGTGGAAAGAATAGGACAAATATGTTGTACTATAAAGTATTGGGAGCGTATAAAATGAAATTTAATACACTATTTACATCTGTGGAGATATTTAAATAGTACACATGTTTATAACCGTCCCATGTCCCCATTCAAGCTGATTTAAACTTCGTTGTTGACACTGAAATATCTGTGATTTCAGGTAAGGAATGATTTTTGTTGTGTATTTTATATTTTTACTCTCATATGATAACACGATATAAAGTCATCTTAAAAATAATTTCTCTAATGTGTTGACTGAAGTGAAGTTTGCGCTATTCTTAACGTCCTCTTTGTTATAAACTGTCAGTACGCAGGAATATCCTTCCTTGTGTACCATGGAGACATATCTCAATACATTTTGGGAGCACAAACCCAGCTAAAATATAGTAACATCCAAGCTTCTGGGTCTGTATTATTGAGGGAGTTACAGCACATTTTTTTTTACCGTAACGTTATAAATTATTAATTAAATACAGCCATTTTCAATATTTAGTATAATTCACATTAACCTATATTTGTATGGACCATAGCGTTCATATTTGGGTAAGTGAAAATATTGGCTTTGTTGTTATGTAAATGAGCAACTGTGTTTACAAAAGATGAATACATTCTGAAATCATTATAACATAAAGAACATTTTACGATAAAAGGGGAATAAACAAATCAGAATCCAACGGACACCATTAGGACACAACAAGACATGTATCTGAATGAACCGTGATAAAGGATCCAGCGGACACCATTAGGACACAACAAGACATGTATCTGAATGAACCGTGATAAAGGATCCAGCGGACACCATTAGGACACAACAAGACATGTATCTGAATGAACCGTGATAAAGGATCCAGCGGACACCATTAGGACACAACAAGACATGTATCTGAATGAACCGTGATAAAGGATCCAACGGACACCATTAGGACACAACAAGACATGTATCTGAATGAACCGTGATAAAGGATCAAGCGGACACCAATAGGGCACAACAAGACATGTATCTGAATGAACCGTGATAAAGGATCCAGCGGACACCATTAGGGTACAACAAGACATGTATCTGAATGAACCGTGATAAAGGATCCAGCGAACACTATTAGGGCACAACAAGACATGTATCTGAATGAACCGTGATAACGGATCCAGCGGACACCATTAGAGCACAACAAGACATGTATCTGAATGAACCGTGATAAAGGATCCAGCGGACACCATTAGGGCACAACAAGACATGTATCTGAATGAACCGTGATAAAGGAATAATAAACCGAAGTTGACGATCTTCTGCAGACAAAAAAAGAGAAAATGCATAGATTCTTCAGATATAAGTTTTAAAAAAAGGAGATGTGGTACGGTTTTCCAAAAAAATAAATTATCTACCAGAGAACATATAAATGAAGTTGATGTACACAACTAGTATAGACAACCCAATGCCGCTAGAAAAGACCCAGGAAAACAAAATGTGAAATAATTCAAAATGGAAATCATTGGCCAGTGTTCTCTGTTTCTTATTTTTCGCATGTTTTAGGTCGATTTGAATCTAACCCGGACGTCTAATGATTGCCAGGCACTGAATACAAACTCTTGCGAAGTGGATCATTCCTGAAATATACTGTAGTTAATTTTCAATAGTTTCAAAAATTTAAAGAATTTAAAAAAAAACCAGTACCTCTGATAGAGATGCCAAGCATTTTAACAACGCTGAAATACATAACGAAAACAAGTGATATAGTTATTCTGATCATTAAAACGGACACTGTATGAGATGTACCTTTATTTGAAAATACAGAAACTAGATCATAAAGAGCAGCACGACCTTAGATGTAAAAGAATTTATAATTTCCTTCTTTTAAAGAACTTCCGTGTAATAGTTATGTACAACAACATTTTGAACTGCTTTGTCTGTTGATACGACAACAAAACTATATGCTGTGATATTTTACCATGGTAAATTTGTGTATGCTTATTTTTAATTTTTACTAATATGCTTCTGTATGCCATTTTGTGCTTCTTTGTTACGTGTTTGTTGGGTTTTTTTTGGTGATTAAGATTGAAGCACAATGGTGACTGCTATATTATTGATATTTTTACCAATTATGTCTGCTTGTTTTGTTCACGCATCGTTGGCAATATAAAGGAATTTGATGCGACCGTCATACAAGGGAGAGGTTTAGCTAGCTATAAAACCAGGTTCAATCCACCATTTTCAACATAAGAAAATGCCTGTACCAAATCAGGAATATGACAGTTTTTATTCATTCGTTTGATGTGTTTGAGCTTTTGATTTTGGCATTTGATAAGGGACTTTTCGTTTTGAATTTTCTTCGGAGTTCAGTATTTTTGTGATTTTACTTTTCCCATAGTACTACCATATTCACGCATTTAAATTGGTATTGCATTTATGACAAATGATATTTTTGCACCGGAAAGTTGTCTATTTTTTCTAAAATCTGTATATTTTGTTTAATATGATAGGTATATGGATTCCATATCCATCGTTTCTATTACTTCCTATGTAAACTTTATATTTCAACTTTAAAGAACCGGATATGTTGGCTTATTTACAGTAATTTTGTCAATAATTTAGACTTTGAAAACTATGTTTTCTAACTGTGACGACAAACATTTTATAACAACTGAAATTCCAAACGGGACTTAATTATATTACTGCAGTAAATCGATTTCCCAGGATCCCACGACGTCCCCGTATTGTCTTCCTTCTTTGTCATCTCGTGTGCTCTGGAGTTCATTGCTTTACGTAGGCTTTACATTAACTTGTCGTGTAATGGAATTATTATGAATTAAAATCAGGAGGAAATTTCTTTTAAATCACGGAGACAATAACTTTGAATACATTTTATGCAGTTTAAGCAAAAAAACAAAAAATTCATCTGAGCATAATTATTACAGTACTGTCAATTAGGTTTATTTAAAACAGCGGAGCGGTGTCGGTACTGATTTGACATAACGTCCAGTGGTAAATATTAAAAGCATTTTCAGGACGAAATAATTAAAATGCAAACAAAAATGCTAAAAAATTTGAAACTGTGAGGGTTTCGTAAATTTCCTCGTGTAACTAGACGTTCGGTGTATTTTACGAAGACACGAATGAAACTCGAACGTTTTATAATATTAAGAAAATTTATGGATTTGAAATTGGACAAATCTATGAACGTTTTTCCCAGATTTATGTGCTGGCTATACAATTTCTGAAAGAATCCATTTATGTATTTCAGAAATTTGTTTCTATATTTATTGTCGTAAACTTATATGTGTATTCTATACTAGAGACATAATACATATATTATATGTCTCTTATTCTACTAGCCGATGCTTAAATATTAATTGATACATTACTAGAATAATCATATTCATTGTTGAAAATAATGAATTCGTGCTTAAAACAATGGTTAAGAGCAGTTTGTTATTTTCCTTAGATTTGCGTGTAATTGTATCGAATTGATTATCAATATTATAGAAAAGTACTATCATTAAAGTTCATAGGATTAATATTGTACTTATTACATGCCATTATAATATAGATGATAATCAATAAACGTCATTTACCTGATATAGGTACATGTAATAACTAATTACTCAGAGACGGATGTTTATATTTACTATATGGATATATCACATGGCTTTCACAGAGGTAATTTTTTGTCTTATTTTTATAGCTTAGTTTGATTTTATAAAATAATAATAATAATTTGTGAAATTGATTTTAAATATTAAATCAAAATCATCATTTTGAATTGAGAACGTAGAAACTCTGTAGGTATGACATAGGCGGATTTTGAGGGTTTTCCAGGGGCTCGCCCGCCCCCTCTTTTTGTGGGAAAATTTTGGTTTATTAGATAGGGAATAACTTGCTCCGCCGCTGTATTAAAATGTGAATTTATCATGAATTTTAAGAGCTCGAATATAATGTAGGAATTATCAGACAAATGATTAATTGTAAGATAGTGTTTCGTTTTGAATACAACAAATCTATACTATCTATTTGTCTTGGTCTGATAGAGTTCCTTGAAGTACGTATCGAGTGCACAGCAAATGTATATGATAAGTACGGTTCGTACAAATTGTCTTCAACATAATTTTACGTAGTACATGTGTTGGAGATGAGTGTGAGCTGAAATCTTGTTCTTTGTTTATAAAAAAATAACCTTTACCATGAGTTATGTAGGAAATTGATTGATATAACATCGAATAACACCCCCACCCTCACCACCAACATAACATAGGTGCGTAATTTCTGAATTTGTGATATCATATTTCAATAATGTATAAATTAGAAATATTAAGGAAAATGTACCATTCAAATAACACCAATGCCGATACACTGACTACAGAAAGAAAAAAGGGATGTCTGGAACGCCATAGCTGTCTTCCGTTGTAACAGTTCATATTTAGTATATGCTGTGATCATTTAATTATTTTCAGCGTTTTTTTCTCGATTATGAGTGCCCTTTTCATTATGTTCAGTAGTATAACAATTATGTTGAGCAGTAACATCATAATGATCAGTAGAATAATCATTATATTGTGCAGATCTGGTATTATATTCAGCACTTTAATCAATATACTTATCAGTTTTGCTTTATGTTTAGAAGGTAAATTATTCTATTGAGTAGATTTGTCTTTATATTCAGTACTTTTGAAAATATCTTCTGTCAACACATTTTAATATTATGTAGATTTCTCATTATGTTGACTACAGAAACCGAAATATTCAGTGGTCAAACACACTTTATAAGCAGTACTGTTATCATTATGTTGAGTGAAATATATAGTATGTTCTGTAGACTGATCATAATTTTCTGTAAAATAAATATTATGTTCAGTACAAACAACTTTATGATCAGTGGTCAAAATGTTTTATGTTTGGTTCAAAATGTTTTATGTTTGGTTCAAAAAATATTATACTAGGAGGTTAATCAATTATATTCAGTGCTTTTTTTCATTTATATGTGGTGGTGGTAGACTTCCGAAAATAACCGAAAACATACGAAGCCGGACAATTTTTTTCGGGTTTATTTTCATACTGTCACCATGTCGTCTGCTATACAACGTTCTTAATCTGCAAATCTTTCAAAAGTTTAAAGATGAGAGGATAGAGGATGACACTTTTCAGCACCTTACTGATCATGACTTGATCAGACTAGGTGTTGAAACTATTGTTGATAGAATAAGATTGAGGGAAGCGATGAGGAAGACTCTGTGACTAAATGACACAGAAATTAACAACTATAGGTCATCATAATGCCCCCAACAATTAGAAAAGCCCCCGTATAGTCAGCTATAAAAGAGATATAATTTGATTACAAAAAACTTAAATCTTAAAAGATATAAATAACTTATCATTATTTACAATTTTGTTAAAATGATTGCTTTTCCAAGGCTAGGGAATTGCAATCGTTTTGCTTTGAATTTTAAAAGGAAAGATAACAATAAGAAAGTTTAAGATGGTTTTTTTTCAGAATTTTCTGTGCCGTCACATACTTTTATTTGTTGTTCAAATATAATTTATTTTACCTTTAGGATAATTGTATATGATAATAATACTTTATTCCAAAAAAATACAGCTTATATAGGATGCATAATAATTTTATATGCATCAACTATAAGAATTTTTACCAAATATATTATCGAGTTACACAATTTATAAGCATAAATGTGTTCAGGATATATACTATCGTATATAACATATACAACATTGTTTATCAAAGCTTGTGTAACTTATTCCAACTTATTACCCTGGCAATAGAAATAGCTTATATCCATCGTCATGGAAATTATACCTTTTATAGTAATTCCTTTGATGCGATTGATTTAAGTCGAGGACAAATTTATCTGAGTAAAGGTGTTCGTGCTCCACACTCACATGCGGAGACACCTAAGGTTGCAATTCTTGAAGGAGAACATGTTTCAAGGAATCGCAAAAAATCTAAGAAATTAAGTCATACAAGAAAGATGAATGTCAGATTCTGATCAGATCTTTTAATCATCTAGAAAATTAAGATTAAAAGGTCACTGTAAAATCATCTATGAGAAAGAGAATGTTCTATTAAAGTGTTTGATCTCTCCACTTAAAGCGGAATTACCACCATTTAATTCTCAATCAAGCTTAAGTTCCCTTACGACTATAAGATGAGATCTTAGATCGATTATTTCTAATTGACATATATACTGTAAAATCTGAATATTTGTAATTGGCGATTTATTTATAGATATTATTCCAGGTATGTGTTCAAGCACAAGGTACGTAATTTTTTACTTGACAGAAAACAGCAAATGCTTCTAGAATTTTCTGATCTTTCTTAGTTCTGTCTGACGACATCATTGTAATGATTGATCTTGGGTTTATCCACATTGACTCGGGTACGTGTTTGATTGCGCCTAGCTTGAGCATTGGGCCACAATAACTCGGGTACCAGTTTAATTGCGCCTTGCCTTAAGCATTGGGCCACATTAACTAGGGTACCTATTTGATTGCGCCTACCTTTAGCATTGGGCCACAATAACTCGGTAGTACCAGTTTGATTGCGTCTTGCCCTAAGCAATGGGCCACATTATCTAGAGGACCTATTTGATTGTGCCTGCCTTAAGCAATGGGCTACATTAACTAGGGTACATATTTGATTGCGCCTGCCTTAAGCGAATGGGCCACATTAAGTCGGGTACTTATTCGATTGCGCCTGCCTTAAGCATTGGGCCACATTAACCAGAGTACCTGTTTGATTTCGCCTGCCTTAAGCATTGGGCCACATTAACTAGGGTACCTGTTTGATGGTGCCTGTCTTAAGCATTGGGCCACAATAACTAGGGTACCTGTTTGGTTGCGCCTGCCTTGAACATTGGGCCACAATAACTCGAGTACCAGTTTGCTTGCGCTGACCTTAAGCATTGGGCCACATTACCTAGGGTACCTGTTTGATGGTGCCTGCCTTAAGCATTGGGCCACAATAACTAGAGTACCTGTTTGGTTGCGCCTGCCTTTAGCATTGAGTCACAATAACTCGGGTACCAGTTTGCTTGCGCTGACCTTAAGCAATGGGCCACATTACCTAGGGTACTAGTTTGCTTGCGCTTGCCTTTATCATTGAGTCACATTAACTGGGGTACCAGTTTGATGGCGCTTACCTTAAGCATAGGGCCACATCAACTAGCGTACCGGTTTGATGGCGCCTGCCATAGGGCCACATTAACTAGGGTACCTGTTTGATGGCGCCTATCTTAAGCATAGGTCCACATTTATTAGGGTACCGGTTTGATGACGCCTGCCTTGACCATAGGGCCACATTAACTAGGGTACCTGTTTGATGGCGCCTGTCTTAAGCATAGGGCCACATTAACTAGGGTATCTGTTTGATGGCGCCTGCCTTAAGCATATATGTTTTAAAATACAATAAGATGTGGTATAATTGCCTATATATGCAACAACGATCCACTTCAACAATGAGCAAAACAATTCTGTATGGCAAGGTTTAAAAGGTCCTAGGATGACAAAATGTTGAACATTTAAAAACAGATTCTATGTTGTTCATAATTTTTTTATGATAAATCTAGGAAGAATCAATGATTTTTGTGTAGTATAAAAGTTACACTCACACATGTAACGCCATGTGCTTCGGCATTGCATCGTAAACAGTATATTTGGCGAATTTGTATAACTGTTTTGGTCGTGTATTAGTTTGTTTTGCCCGATTCGAACAGTAAACGAACATAAATCAGCTTTCAAGGCACTAAGCAGGATCAGTGTACACTTATTATTTTTTTCATTTCAGTGGGAGTTTCTTACAAAATTAGGAAAAATTTGAAAGTATGTAGTACTGTTCTTTTCGTTAAATATAATAAGTTTCATAATCAAAGCTACGTCATCCGTAAATATTTTATGCTAGGAAATCCCAAAGGATGGTAAAATAAGAGTTGACTCCAAGCTGCATTTTTTAATTATCAACGTAATTCACATGTTTTTAAACCTTTGAAACATACTAAGTAGAAGCCTAAAGGTGCACGAATTACTCACGTAGCCCCTATGCACGTATATATTATATTGTCTATAAATATAAAAACATGTAATTTGTTATTGTATTGTTAAAGGTTAGGCTTGTTTGAAATTAAACATCCTTGGAATGTGAAATGCTCATTTATTTTCTAGAAAAGAATATTTTATCATAAGTGTTCGGTTCATTGGAAGTTCATGGAAGTTTTATGAAGAGGTGAAGCCACGCGGTGATATGTTTATTTGCATGTAATGCCTTAAACAGTCACTGTATGAACTTAATATAATTGAAGGATTTTTTTTTTTGACATTTCGACAAAATCCCTCTGACCAATTAGACATTGAGCTAATCTATAGAATTATGCACGTGTAGTCACAGTGCACAGTGCAACTAAAATTATGCACGTGTAGTCACAGTGCACAATGCAACTAATAGATACAAGAAGATGTGGTATCATATGACTGATTTGGATGGAGAGTTTTCTCATTGGCACGAGTGCCATCCAAATCACAATTTTGAAAATTGACCCATTATATGTCAAAGTACGGTCTTCAATACAGAGCCCTGACTCACACCGAACAACACCCTATAAAGAGCCCCATAAATGATTAGTGTATTACCATCCAAACTGGAAAGCCAACGGTCTAATCCATGTAAAAAACGAGAAACAAGAAACACCTATGCAGTCAGGATTCTACTTCGTCAAAATTATCTCCCCATTACGCCAGTTCATTTTCACAATCGTAGAAATGAAAGCCATTGTAGGGATGATGCCCTGCCAATTTTGCTCTCGGAAACCGATAAATTTATCCACATTGCACCATTACGATCCTTATATGTCAGTTGTATTTTAAAAGACAAATGTATCAACTAGGTAAAAAGCATCAGTTAATGATCTTGTCTGCATTGATTCAACTTAAAACTATTGTCTGATCGGTTGTCAGGCGGAATTTTCGAAAATTCATAAACATTTAAAAAAAATTCTATTTAAATATTTCGTGGAAGGGCAGACTAGATTTTTTTTAGTGGTTGAAGACTATATACCCTAGTTTTCACACACACAAAAAATGTTTTTTTTTTCGAAGATATGCATTTTCATCATCCAACTTGAAAGACTGTCGTCAAGTACTTTCAGTAAAAAAAAATAGCTATTCGAACACACCTACTCTGTTTTTTAGATTCATTAGATAGGTATTTCACTTGACTCATATATTTCATCTTTTAGTACTGTGATTTGTTTATGTTATAAAGTCAACCTGTAGCTTTGATATAAAAAAATGATAGAATCTGAAGCGAGACGATGTATGAAATATTCTTGCTTTGTACGATATCAAGACAAAATATTCAACTCAAACACGCCCTAACATAAAAAGGTGCACTCGATTTTCTCTTTTCGATACAATTGTTACTCATTTTTTTGGAATTTTTTCTTGAGTCACATAATGGAAGGGCAGAAAAATTCTTGAACTAATAGATTAATATGTTTTCCGTCCGTGGTAATTTTTTTTTAAATCGGCGGTTATGCATTTCCTACATCCAACTTGAAAGATACCAATGTCGTCGACTTGATATCTAATTGTTCTGCTTAACTATGTACTAAATAAATTGAAAACTTATGCAAATAGTGTTTTTAAAGTAAAACACTTCGTAATTGAGAAGAAAATTGTAATTTTTTTTTTCTATTAACTTTTTGTCACGATAGTAAACATTAAATTACAGTAAGCCTTTGTCGCCTTCTCTAACAAAGAGCTTCGATTCTTTTGTTCTATTTCAACCGGGTTTCCGACTGTATGAACCACATCAACAAACGACAACCACTGAACATCTCCGATATCATATGATGCCAGCACAGCATGTGCACAACTTTCAAAACACTCGACATTTTAGCTTTGCATTATTACTAAACAACAGTTAGTTCTGATTGGTTGGTTATTGGTGCGGCAAAGTGGCATTGGCATGGACTTGTACGTATTATAAAATTTGGAACGCATCAGGAAGGGTAGCAAAATCAAATACGGATGGTCTGACATTTAGGTATTCGAGCTCCGATCGATGGCTATATTCTTGGATATTCGAGCTCCGATCGATGGCTATATTGTTGGATATTCGCTGATAATCAACATTGATACATTTATTATTACGTATTTCCTTTGTTCTAATCTGTATAACACGATTAGTTTAATTCACATTATTTTCTACGTATGTTATGTATGGTGTTACATGTAATATCATATTACAGTCATTACATATAATATACGATAATGCTAGCTGTTTTTCTTCACTTATGCCTTTTATTCGATGTTGACCGAGTTATAATTATTAGATATTTATTTGTTAAACGTATTTTTTACATCGAATGTGACCTTGAGAGGTCATACCGGTGATATGTTGCCGCAGAAACTTCTGTACACGTCCCTTGTGCTTTTGACTGATAACCGAACGTATTTTGTGCAAACACTCGGATATTATCGAGTACAAAATAACATTCCTTATCGCTTGTTATAAATTCATTTCTTCAATGAATACTAATGAAAATATTTTTGAAGAACATAAATTAAATGAATAATATGAACAAAAAATTGTCGCTAGAAATATATATAAGCAAAAAAACTATTAATATCTATACACACGTACAGGAAAAAAAATGTGTTTGCGGATGAATAATTCGTCTGTAATTTATTCATTATCCAACATAACTTGACGTCATCAGATGTTCAGTACCTAAGTACTTTGATTTGAATTATCACATTATACAATATAGATCTAAAAAAAAAATCGTTCAACAAACCAACCCAACACCTAGGTATATCGTCAATATTGTATATGTAACAACCGAAATGTTCTCTCGCATTCGATATTCAAGAGTCTGCAGCTGATACTCAGACTTTGTAAAACGTCACCAGTGTCTGGGCAGAAAGTTGATTACCATTCTCAATTTTATAATGTCAAAGAACATCTCGTCTTTTTTTTTACCAGAATCTACCAAGACCTTGTTGATAAATATTCCGTATCAACTTCATATGATTTTGCACAGATGGTTTTGAAGTATCGATTCTAGGTACTGAAACTGTGTATCATCTTAATAAGGTCTTACTTGTCTTTATAAGATAAGATAAGATAAGATAAGATAAGAATTTTATTAATCTAATCAAGAACCCATAAAGGGCATCATTTTTCACATTTTTAACCGTTTGTGTTTAGTCCAATTTTGGTAATATCCTTTTGGCGTGGTTCGGTATCTATGCATCCCGCCATTGTGTTATGGTGCTATGGTAATTTTTAGCTCACCTGACCTGAAAGGTCAAGTAAGCTTTTCTCATCACTTGGCGTCCGTCCTCGTCCTCGTCGTGGTCGTCGTCTGTTAACTTTTACAAATATCTTCTCCTCTGAAACTATAAGACCAAAATTATCCTATCCAAACTTTGCCACAATCATCACTAGTGTATCTAGTTTAAAAAATGTGTCCGATGACCCCGCTTGCCAACCAAGATGGTCCATAGCTAAAAATAGAACATAGAGGTAAAATGCAGTTTTTGGCTTAAACCTCTGAAACTAAAGCATTTACATGGGGTAAACATGTTCATTAGGTGAAGATCTAACTGCTGTGAAAAATTCATAAGTTTTTGTAATCTTTTACAAAAAGTCTTCTTCTCTGAAACTGCTGAGACAGAATTAACCAAAGTTGTTCACAATCATCATTAGGGTATCTAGTTAAAAAAATGTGTCCGATGACCCCGCTCGCGAATGGCCGACATGGCTAGTAAAATAGTACAATGGGTAAAATGCTGCTTTTGGCTTATATCTCTGAAACTAACCCATTTAGAGCAAATCTGACAGGTTCATCAGAAAAATGTTCATCAGATTTAGATTTATCTGCCCTGAAATTTTCAGGCGAGCCCTACAACCCGTTGTTGGGTTGCTGCCCCTGAGTTAGTAGTTTTACTGAAACTTTGCAGTTTTTTGTTATTATCTTAGATATTATCATAGTATCTAATAATATCTTATATTAAATACTATTAATTATGATTTTAACCTTATTTTACATGATTTCCTAATCAGTAAATACAGGTAAGAGACACAGGCTCTGTAGAGCCTCTAGTCTGTATTCTTGTCTCACAATTTTGCTAATGAGCTTTGTCTATAGAGTGTCTATTATAATATGTCATTTTGTTTTTCTTTGTTGGCATTATTGTTTGTTTTAATAGTGATTGCGATTTAAACACACTGTACACCCATTTTTCTATACCTATTATGTCTTTGATTGACTCACATATTGCTGTCAATATAATGGAATTATATGCGACTGGCATAAAAGTGAGAGGTTCAGCTAGCTAAAGAACCAGTTTTAAACCCCCATCTTCTACACAAGGAAATGCCTGTACCAGGAATATGACAGTTTTCCTTTCGTCCGATGTTGATATTTGATAATGGACTGTCCGTTTTGAAATTCCATTGATGTTCGGTATTTTTATTATTTAACTATTTCGCAGGTGATGAGGAAGTCAATAACGGTTTCAATTTATTTGTATCTGGCAGAAATAATTTTATTCAAAAGAGAGAATCAAAATTATGCAGTAAGAATTAACGATATCATGTGCCAGTCTATTTAGGATATCTGAATATAACCTCATTCGTTCAATAAAAAAATTGTTAGTTTAAATATTTCATTCGACACTATGATTTTCTATTCACAGTCCCTTATTCGTGATTTTCAGAATAAAACATTTTTCCTGGTCGCAATTTGTAATGAAATTTAAACTCAAACAAAATTATCCGGAAATAGAAATAAAAAATACATCTGAAAAAAAAGTATCGTTTTCTCTATAAATCATTAAATAAATACAAAATCAAAGGCTGTAGACGTTAATGTATCATACTGCGAAGCACTCCATACCTCATTGGACAGATAAACTTATAAGCATCAAAGTTCCAGACTAAATGATTTGTGAAATACGCATCGTGTGTGTTGATATTGGTCTTTTGTATTACACTGAAATTATCTTATTTCTTTAGAGAGTGTTTTTGAAAATGATAAAATTGATAATTACTTAAAATTTGAATTTTGAGTTAAAGAATTAAAAAAAAAACCAAAAAAAAACAATTCACAAAATAGTTACCCGGTAGAAAATAGTCAACTTCTGCAGTTTCAATAGTGTCATATTTTTTTCTATGTACAGATGACGCATAATGTTGATTTTAACTCTTGCACTGTCGGTCTTAAATTCAAATAAACCAATAAACAAAAATTGAATCATATCAAAAAATGAAATCTCAAACCATAGACCTTCTTTTGAATTCGTGCTATACATATATCTTTTATATTATGTCATATTTATTATTTGATGGCTAGTCAATACCCCAGTTGAATATTCAGCTGTTACATAACATATATGACAAAACGAGAATATCTTTAGTTCAAGCTTCTTCCACAAAGTATCACTACATTCTACAAGTATTCCATCTCCGTGTAAACACGGACATCATCAAAACAAATTACAGACCTTTAAAGGATTTGTAACAGCTGAATCGCAAAATGTCAAATGTAAAACATCAAAATGACATTATATTGGCAAAACAAAGTGAATTCCTGCAAAATTGAAGTTATACCAAATTCTTATGAAATAATGCGTACATTTGTATTGGCAAAGCAAATTCCTGCAAAATTGTAGTTAATGCTTATGAAATAACGCGTACATTTTTTGTGGAAGAGACAACTGAGACGAACAAAATAGTACTAATATGTTTGAGTGAAGTGTAAATCAAAGTATAACATTCCACGTCTATTCTAATAAATAGAAATTCAAACTGTAAAGTCGAAACTAAATTGACAAACATGGCCGAAAAAAGATAAAGACCAACAAACAACAGTTAACAAAACACATAATAGGACGCCTCCGGGTGCGGGGGTTTCTCGCTGCTTCGCTGCGTTGAAGACCCATTGGTGGCCTTCGACTGTTATCTGCTCTTAGTCGGGTTGTTGTCTCTTTGACACATTCCCCATTTCCATTCTCAATTTTACATGATAGAAAACAAAAGACTGAATAACACGAACCCCACCAAAACCTGGGATGATCTCAGGTGCTCAAGAAGGGTAGGATTTATATACTTCATAGCTGTAAAAGCTTAGGATGAACATGTATTGTTTAATAAATAAAAAAATGATGGTGCGAAATTAGAGGTAGGGAAGATATCGGCTGAAAATTTTGCACATCGTCCTCTTAATGTCCTTTGGTAATTTTATGTGGTTAGTTTGTTCATTCATTCATTCATTTTCCATTTTAAAAGATAAATATTTATCAATTGATAAACAAAAAAACACTGACGATATTACCTACAAGTAAAAATTAAATAAAAAGAAGCATCCAGTGCCTTATTGCTTCAGATAAATCTGATTATGACTTTTTGTTTCAGTTAATACCTTGCACTTGACATAGCTGATACGTGTAAAAGATGATGAGCAGAATGCATCTACGAGATAGAGGTAAATTACAAAGGAAGCCGTCAGAAAGACTTGTCGATAAAAATTGCCGAACACATATTTCCGCCATAGGCATTAGAGGTTGGCGAAAACAGTATATGTTTGACTTTTTCACCACAATGGTAGATATAAGATGGCGTTGGAACATATTAATATTCGTTGGCGGATTTGTAGTCACGTGGTTGATATTTGCAATTTTCTATTGGATAATAGGTTTTTTTAATGGAGATTACGAAGACGACACAAGTGATCTTCACAAACCTTGCATTAAGAATTTGCGTTCATTTTTATCAGCATATTTATTTTCAATTGAAACCCAAAGTACTATTGGATATGGGTTTTACTATGTTACAGAGGAATGTCTGATGGCTTATACATGTGTTCTTT